>NC_053038.3:112135954-112821215 GCF_002575655.3 Aegilops tauschii subsp. strangulata
GCACGTCGATTAGCCGCTTCACCAAACCGAAGTAGCTACTGGGTATTGGTTCAGCTGGCCAAAGCCGGACTATTAAATCATTCATGGCCAAACCGGCCACCCTATGCAGCTCCATCAGCTGCTTCAGGTGGTCGTTCAGGGGCGTCGCGTGCTCCGGCGCAAGATACTGCGACCAGAATAGCTTCTCGATCGAGTTCCCCTCCTGGGCTCGGAAGAAATGTGCGGCATCGGCAGCACTCCTCGGAAGATCCACAAATGCATCTGAAGATTCCATACTCAAGTAAGCAAAGCATATATTTGACCCCCAAAAGCACTTTGCAAAAGAAAGGCCTTGCTAGCCGCTATCTGCTTCGCCTGATGGATCTCCTCGAGAGCACTCCTGGACTTGACCCACGCCTCCTTAGCTTCTTGTTGGGCTTTGGCGAGTTCAGTCGATTGGGCTGAAGCCTTCTCTTCCAATTCCTCGCATTTGAGGATGGCGTCCCTCAGCTCCTGCTCGACTTCGGCCACCCGAGCTTCATGTTGGCTGCGGGCGGTCTACTCGATCTTCAGCTCTGCAGCCGCTTGGCGGCTGCCTTGTTCACCTTTGCCTCTTATTAGGCTTTGGCAAGGGCGCCTTTGAGGGTCTCGACCTCGGCTGCCCCCAACTACGCTCATAATTAAAGCATTTCAGGAGTTACTCCCTGAATATAGCTATCACTTATGATATACAACTAAGCTTCTACGAACTATACGCATACCTTGCGTCCCGTCGAACCGCTTGTTAACGCGGCCGATCTCTTCATCGGCCAGCTAAAGCTTCCGATTGAGTTCGGAAACTTCCCCGGCCTTGGCGGGCCGCCAACAAGGAAGCATGTTGCAATAATAGAACAGTATGTCAGTTATCCGAGTATTATATGGATCCTCTGTCTCGTTTTCTTTTAACCAGACAGAGTCTCAGGGGCTTCTGTCTATACACAGGTGTATTCCTCTATATAAAAAGCGTTTAGAGCATTACATCCCATACCTTGAAGCCTGCCAGTAGGATGTGAAAGGCTTCGTTCAGTCCGCTCTTAGCAGACTGAACCTTCTCTACTACCGCACCCATCAAGGTGCGGTGCTCCTCCACGATGGAAGCACGTTGCAATGCTTCCATTAGAGTGTTCAGCGCCTCCGGGTTAGTGGTGGTCGCCGGTGGAGCTGACGCTCCTCCCCCTCTTTCAAAGGGGGTTGCCCACCTGATCCCAGAGCCACATTGGTCTCTGGAATGGTGTCCGGCTAGGGCCCGGATTGTTGGGGTCCCCGCCATCGGTCGTCATGGGGGTCGCCTCCCCCATGTCTTCGGCGACCGAGGTATTAACCTCGGGCGCCTTCTCGATAGCCTCGCCCGCCCCTCCTCGGCCAGGAGAGGCCCTTCGGGACAACACCTCGGTGTCATCCATGGTGACGGGCAAGGAGGCACGTGGCGGCATCTCGCTCTCTGCCATCTCGGGTGGCAGAGAGCTTCCCTCCGATAAGAGCGTGTTCGAAAGCTCGCATGGAGAGCTGAAGAGCACATAGCAAAATAACTTATATAATAGAAAGGGAGGACTAAAAATAAACAACGAGTATCCGAACACTTACGATGCGGCCAGGGGCTTCGCCCTTGGTGGCTTCTTGTGGATTTGTTCGGACTCTGAGTCCGAACTGTCCTCGGGGACGATTTCCCCCTCTTGGACGCCTCCCCCTCCCGGTCTTCGGAGGCCGTCCTCTTCTTCTTCCTCCCCTTGCGAGGGAATCACTTTCCGCTTCCTCCTCTTCTTCTTCTTCATCCCCCTCGTGGGAGGAGAGGGCTTCGGTTTCTCTGGACATGGCGTCAGAAGGATAGGGCCGGGCCCATAGTGGTGCCAAATGTGTAGCCCGCACAGGGCCCACAATTTTGGGGGGCCCGAATTTTGTATATAGGCCTAGTAGTATTTCTAAAAAAAACACTACGCTGTGGACCTGGGCCTGAGACGATCGGGAGCTAGAGCTAGGCCTGAGTCGAGGCCATCGAGCGCACGAGTAGAAGGAAACCGCTCTACCGATAGGAAACATACCGATCTCTACAGAAGTCCAGCAGGATCAGGTCTCGTCTCTCGATCTGGAGACCGCAAAAAATGGGATCGCTAAAGAAGCCATCGGGATCATTTCGTCTCTCGATCTGGAGACCGCAACGCAACAACAGTTGCGTCGGCTTAGCTACAGGAAACAGGGTTGTCTCGTCGCCTTTGCCTCATCAGATCGATCGGATTCAGGCCGCTGCTGTTGTTACCTTCCTAGCTTCCTCTCCCAAATTTTAGACTTGACGCCTCGTTGGATTGATCCGTGACTGACTCTAGCCTCTAGGTGCTTAGCGAGTCCTTCTTTGCAATGAACTTCGGTTCCTACGCCTCATTCCTAATTTCCTAGTTAACTGTTGACAGGGATCGTTACTTTGTTACTAGTTAGAGATCGATTGTTACCTCCTTGGTTAAAGATCACAGTGTAGCAGTTCAACTGGACAGGACCCAAAACTAGGTGAGTTAGACGGTTTGTCTAATTGCAAAATATTGATCCATGATCTTCAATTGATATACCAATTTAATTTTATTCATCTTTTTTATCTTGTGTTTCAATAATACAGATTTGAATCATCATGGGGAAACATCAGTCTAGTTCCTATAAGCGCAAGAGAAAAGAAAGAGAACATAATTTAATTAATAAATCTTATGAAGGTGGTATGGACAAATTTGTTGTCAAAGAAGAACCGCAAGTGTCATCCGGTAACCAGTCTGTTTATCCTTTTACTCTTGCACTTGCAATTGTTCCTTACAATGATTTTAGAGATATTCAGACATAGACAGATAATATGGAGGTAAAGGAAGTCCTATATGCGTACTACTGTGACACAAGAAGGACTCAATGACTTGGCCACAATAGCACTTGAGAGTGAAGTGTTGGAGAAGTTTGATTACGAGGATATCATTGAAGATTTCATTTCAAAGAATACTAAAAAATAATGTTCTTCAAATAAATAGCAACCAGGAGTTGAATAGGTATGATTTTTTATATGTACAATTGTTATATAAGACACTATATTATATACATTAATTTTTGCTGCAAGATCTATATACATTATAATTGCTCATTAGTTCATTTTTTTAGTGAGATAGGGCCCCTTTTTTGTTTCGCACAGGGCCCCGGATTTTGCCGGCCCGGCCCTGCCGAAGGACCCTTGTGGCGAGGGCCGCCCTTGGCCTCTTTGCCCTTCTTCTTGGCCTTCTTCTCTGGCGCTTGATACGACACCGAAACCAGCATCTCCGCCAGCTGGGGAGTGGCCGGATTCTCTGGTAGTGGCGCCAGGCAGTCGATCTGCTCCGCTTTCTTCATCCAGCCCTGTGTGAAAATAGGAAAATATAATTTTTATCACATCCGAAGTGTTAATCAAATAAGTCTTCGGAAGGGTCACGCTTACCGCTGAGGCCGAGTTCTCGATGTCGAGCCCGATGTCCTCAATCTCCATGGGCCAACTCTTTTGGGCCTTAAAAATTGCTTCCATATATCTTTGTGTGTGGTGCCTGTCGGGGGAAAACGACACCTACGGGATCACGAGGAATCCCTTTTGCTATGGTTGGCGGGTGCGGGGCTGTGGAAAGAGCGGGATTGAGAGATCAACGCAGGGGGATTATCCAGGTTTGGGCCGCAAGTGATGCGTAATACCCTACTCCTGCTGGTTTATGTTTATATGGTGTTCTTGGAGTAGCTAGAAAGCGTGAAGGGTTCTTGAGCTCTTGAACTAGCTACGGTGCGTGTCTAGTCCAAAAGATCTGAATATTTCCTCAGTACGCCGCGGGCCTCCTTTTATAGTCAAAAGGGGCTGCCACAGTGGCACACGGGAGGTGGAAAGATGTACAGTAGTCGAGTCTATCTCCTGACCCCAGAGGACAAACACATCTAATGCGCTGCCGTACTGTCCTTCATGCTTTATCGGGGACGGCAAGGAAGCTCGTCCCAGCTGTCGCCGCTTCGCCTGGCTCCAACGCGCGTCCGAGCTGACGAGGCGTGTAGCGCCATGGTGGCTGCCTGGCTGCTGAGTTGGTGCAGTGGCAGAGTCTTCACGAAGATCTGCATGCCACCACGCAGGTGCTTGCTGAGTTGGCCTAGAGGCCGCACGTCGCCATGCAGGTGCTCGCCTAGTTGGTGGGCTGGCAGCTGCATGGGAACGGCGATGGAGCCTTGGCAGATGTGGGCCTGGCTACGGCCCCGCGGATGTCTTCGGCAAGGGTCTTGCCGCGGTGTCGTGGGCGTCCCCAGCAAGGGCCTTGTCGGGTGGGGGGCTCGTGGGTATCCTCGGCAAGGATCTTGCCGAGGATCTTCGTCTTCTGATTCTCATCTGATCTTGCATGGTCTTGGTCTTCACAAAGATCTGCATGCCACCATGGAGGCGCTCCCCGAGCCTTGGTTCCAATGTGGTTGAGGGCGTTGGAACTCTCAGGCTCAAGGGTGACAGCCCTGCTGGCATTGGGCAAGTTGCCCCGGCAAGGTTCTTGCCGGGGCCGTGGAGGCCGCCCCGGCAAAGGCCTTGCCGGGGGAGTTCACCTCGCCCTTCTGCTCTTCGTGCTTCTGGCTTGGCGTTGCTCTGGTTGTTTCGTGGCTTTGCTTCCTTCCTCTGCCCCGCTAAGTGCGGCCGCAGGCGCGGCTCTAACTGCCCGCGCACAAGTAAAGGGGTACAAAATAGGACCCCTACTTTTGTACACCGACAGGAGCCCCCGGGCCTGGGCCACACATAAGCACGACATGTTGTTGGGCTAGGCCCAAAACGGTGCACGGGTGTGCGGGGCCGAGTTTTACTGCGGTAACTTCCCTCGCCAGCTGCGCTTCCCCACGACCCACGTTGAATGCGTGACGTGGGGGTCATGCGTGGGGCGGTTGCTGCTCTCATGCATCACATCATGGTAAATGGTAAAGAGGTGGTTCGCGCCTTGCCCATAAAAAGGAAAAAACCGCAAGCGCGCTGCTCATTTACCTTCTGCGCCTCTTCCAATCTCGGAACCATCGTTCCCCTCTTCTTCCTCAGGTGAAAGATTCAAAGCTCTCGCCTCTGCTTGCTGCCGCTGCGCCCCCATTTCTCTTGATCCTTCGCCCCCTCCCAGCTGCCATGGCGCCCAAAACTAGCAGGGGCAAGGGAGCGGCCAAGGATGCTCGGGAGAAGGAGGCGTCGGAGAGCGAGTCGGCGGTGCGGCGGACGCAGCTCACCTACTTCCCGTCGACGGTCGACGCGGTCCACCTCAAGAACTTCTTCTTGCCCCTGTGGGGGAGGAAGACGATGGGGCACCCTGCCATGCGCATCGTCCCCGCCGATTTTGCCAAGGACGGCCCAAATTGGTACCCCTTCTTCGTCGATTTCTTCTCTTGCGGGCTCTGCCCCCCTTTCTCTGACTTCTTCAACGACGTCATGCACACCTACGGCTTGCATCTTTTGGATCTCACGCCGAATGCCGTGGCGTGTATTGCTCTATTTGCCCACCTCTGCGAGGGCTTTGCCGGGGTGCTCCAGGGGGCACCATCTCTGGGAGCATTGCCTGGATCCCAAGGACCCAGGAGAAAGGCACGTACCCGGAGGGCGCCCAGAAGGAGAGGTGGGAGGAGTGGCGAAGCCGGTGGTGCTGGATCGAGGAGAAGGACCCGCAGGAGTTCTGCCGGGTTCGTCAGAGCCCGCCGACCCACCACGGGGACTGGAGCGACCTTGACGCCAACGACAAGAAGCTCTCCATCGCCACCACCAGGATCCATCACCTCACCACGGCCAGGCTCACCCTCGAGATGATTGGGGCGGACTTCATCCGTCGCCGAATTGCCCTGCTGCCGATTCAGGAATGCGGAGGCCGGCCTGGCACTTCAGGAATGCGGCCGACGTCATGAGGCTCCGCCCTGGCCTGAAGCATAACTTCATGGTGATGGGGCATGCCCATTTCTGTCAAAGGCTCTTTCAGATCGATGTGGATCGCGACGGCAGGGCTGAGAGGACCGGCAGGGCCGCAAAGGCCGGCAAGGCCGTCAAGGGGCCCCTGTTTGGGTTGCCGACGGGAGTGGTCCTGCTGAGCAACAACTCTCGCCAGTCCACCATCATCGCCATGATGTCGGACTTCAACGTGCATGGCCTTTACTCGGCTTGGGCCGAGCCGCCAGCGGAGAAGGTGCAAGAGTTCTTCGACACCTTGTCAGAGGGCTATGTCCGTGACGAGCCACTGCTCATCCAGGACACCACCAAGGCGGAGCTGGACTACATCGCCGCTAGGGCGGCGAAGGTGGCGCTTGCTAGGGAGGCCGGCAGCATTGGCGCCGTGGAGGACGAGGCCAACGCCACCGCGGAGGAGACGGAGCTTGCCCGGTGGGCGGAGTCTGCCGGGGAGGCCAGCGGCGCCAACGCCGAGGCCCCCCTTGTTGAAGACGCGGGCTATGAGTCATCCGAAGAGGAGGTCGCGGGAGGCAGCGCGTCCTGCGGCGGGCCAGCTCTGCTGAGCCAGTCCGGCCCGGCAGGATCATGCAGCGGCAGCCGCCCCAGGAGCAGCTCGTGCGCGAGACGAGGGCGATGAAGGCCGTGGCAGTGAAGAAGGCGGCGGAGGCCATGGTGGCGAAGAGGACGGCGACTGCTTCCTCTTCATCCAAGTGGTACCGGACCCGATCCCCTTCCCCTTCGGACAACACCTTGGAGGCCGAGTTTGACCTTGGATCTTTTAGCCCGGCGAGGAAGAGGAAGTTAGTGGAGGAGGAGGTGGAGGGAGAGTAAGTATTTCTCCCCCCACATCATCTCCTGACTTTACTCCTGTGTTATCCTTCTTTGATTTGATGTTATCTTCACAGGGACGTGGAGACACTGGCCCAGAGGGTGGCGAAGAGGGCCAAGGCCTCGACGAGCGACAAGCCCCCGACGGGTACTTCACATACGCCGTTGCTGGTGGATAGCAGCCCGGATAGCAGCCCCCGGCGTAGCCTCCGCTTCAGCCCCCACCATAAGCTAATCACTCACTCCCCCATTGATGAACTTTGGTGTGTGAATCCTTGATGCTGATCTTGCCGAGTTTGCAGGAGAAGAACGACAACAGGAGGAGCCGCCGAGGGCCACCCCCAACACGCCGCCCCTCTCGACTACACCGCCCTGAGGGGCGTCCCCGGCAAGGGCATCCACCACCGAGCCCACGCATATGGAGGAGGAGGAGGCGATCTTGGGTGCCAGGGGTTCTACCTCGGCAACGAATGCTGGCGGGGAGGGCGCCACTTCTTCCCAGCCCGATGTGGGTAAGTTATTTGCTTTTTGTCCCTGTTCTTTTTTCTTCTTTTTGAACCTCGACCTTGGCTCCACCTCATTCCCCTTCTTGGCATCCAGACCCTTCCTCGGCGGACCGGGGGGACATTGACACCGTCATCGAGGAGGTCGCCAGGGACGCCAAGGCCGAGGCCGACAAGATCGCCGCCGAGGAGGCCGCCAAGACCGCCGCTGAGGATGCCGCCAAGGGGCCTGCCGGGGAGGCCGACAAGGCCGCTACCGGGGAGGGGGTGGTTGACAACCAACCTTCCTCCTCTGCTGCCTCTGGCTCAGGCAAATACCTGAAGGTGGCCGACGACCTGTTCGTCCACCTCCCAAGAACGGCGAGCACCAGGGCGCCAACCGAGGGGGAGGTGTTCGACGACGAGGCGCTCGCCGCCACCGGGCTCGAGGTTGTTGATGAATCGAACGCCCTTGGCGGCAGTTCCCAAGAGGAGCAGCTGCTTCGGGCCATGAGCGCCAACTTCCAGAAGCTCCAGGCGCTTCACCGTGCCCGCCTAGGCAAGGAAAAATCCAGGATGGCGGCGGTGGACAAGGCGGAGGTGAATCTCGAGGGGCGCATCGCTGAGACGCAGGCCTAGTTCCGCCAGGCCCACGAGGAACTGAAGGTTGCCTAGGATCTGCTGGCTGAGCGCAAACAGGAGCTTGTCCTGAAGCAGGCTGATGTCGAGAAGGCCCAGGAGGCGGCGAAGGAACAGGCCGCCAAGGACGAGGCCGCTCGGCACCAGCACCAGGCCGAGCTGAACTCCCAGGAGGAGGACCTTGCCGATCGTGAGGAGGCGCTCACCGCCACACTCTGCAGCAAGGATGAGGAGGTTGAGAAGCTCGCCGCGCAATGGACTCAGGACCTGGAGCAGAGGCACAAGGAGGCACTCAATGCTCAAGCCTTGGTCCATGCCGGCAAGGTGAAGGAGCTAGAGGTGGAGTGGGACGGGCTAAAGAAACAGGTCCTGGAGCTGGCGAAGGAGAAGGACATGATCAACGGCACTTTGGTGGAGGCGCAGGCCACAGTCCTTGGCAAGGCCGAGCTGCTCTCCAAGGCCAACGAATCCATCAAAGACCTGAAGCTGAAGCTGGAGGGTCTTGAGGGGATGCTTTCGGAGGTCAGGGCCCGGGAAGAGACCCTGACCAAGGACCTAGAGGAGGAGAGGCAGCTGTGGAGGAATGAGGCTGCCGAACACAAGGAGTACGCGGAGGGCATAAACCGTTGGGTCAGCCGCCAAACTGACGTTGCCGGCAGGACCACCACGAAGCTGGCTGCCATGGGGATGCCGAACGTGAGGTACGCCCCGGAGCCGAACGTGAGTCCCAATGCCAAACTGACCATGTTCTTCGAGGGCGTTCTTCGAGCCCTGGAGCAGCTCCGCTCCAACCGCGCAACTTATCCGGACAACGAGTTCCGGAGGCTCTGCCGGGGCGCCCTGACCAAGGTGCTCACCAAGGTGGCGTTCTGGAACCCCACTGTCAACTTTGCCAACGTGTTGGAGAGCTTGCCGGAGGAGGCGGACCTCGTGGTGCTCAAGGAGCGTATCAAGCCCATCATCGACTGCGTCGATGGAGTTGAGAGGGTAGAGGGCCAGCGCCGGGACTAGGCACCCCATTTCTCGTCGCCGCTGCGAGTTCAAGACCAAGACAATTTGATCTTAAGTTAGAACCGCAGCGATTATTTGATGTAATATAACTCTGCACTACTTCAATATCACGCATGCTATCTTCGTGTTAGATCTTTCTTTGTATGTTTGCACCCTACGCTTGGTGAGATAAGGTTGTCGGCGCGTAAACCCATGCCATGGTGCTTTCAGGACGGATCCTTAGTACCCTGCCGGAAGGGCGCTTGCTGCCGGGCAAACCACCTTGCCGCCCCCAGCGCGGTCGCTTGAACTGTCGAGCAGACTCAGAACAGGACAAGAGCGCTGCTGGTAGCGGGTAGGCCACCTTGCTGCCCTCAGCGCGGCTGCATGAACTGTCGAACGGACTCGAGACAGAGACAAGGGCGTTGCCAATAGCGGAAGGGTCCCATTCCGTGCAGGTTTCCCATGCAAGGAACGAGATCTTCTGAGGAAGACAGGCTTATATAAATGAAATTAGCCAAAATTCTGCATGACTTAGCTTTTCGGGGCCACGCGGATGGCTGTCGAAGCTGCGGACGGCACCAGAGGGCAGCTGATCGACGTCGCCCTCTCCCTTCGAGCCATCCCCACGAAAGAGTCGATGCGTCGGCTCCAAAACCAGATTTCCACGCCTTGCGCCCCCTACCTGGCGTGCCAAAGATGTCGGGGGAAAACGACACCTACGGGATCACGAGGAATCCCTTTTGCTACGGTTGGCGGGCACGGGGCTGTGGAAAGAGCGGGATAGAGAGATCAACATAGGGGGTTTATCCAGGTTTGGGCCACAAGTGATGCGTAATACCTACTCCTGCTGGTTTATGTTTATCTGGTGTTCTTGGAGTAGCTACAAAGCGTGCAGGGTTCTTGAGCTCTTGAACTAGCTACGGTGTGTGTCTAGTCCAAAAGATCCGAATCCTTCCTCAGTACCCCACGGGCCTCCTTTTATAGTCAAAAGGGGCTGCCACAGTGGCACACAGGAGGTGGGAAGATGTACAGTAGTTGAGTCTATCTCCTGACACCGGAGGACAAACACATTTAATGTGTTGTCGTCGTGTCCTTCATGCTTTATCGGGGACGGCAAGGAAGCTGGCCCCAGCTGCGCCGCTTCGCCTGGCTTCGACGCGCGTCCGAGCTAACGAGGCGTGTAGCGCCATGCTGGCTGGCTGGCTACTGAGTTCGTGCAGTGGCAGAGTCTTCACGAAGATCTGCATGCCACCGCTTAGGTGCTTGCTGAGTTGGCCTAGAGGCCACACGTCGACACGCAGGTGCTCGCCTAGTTGGTGGGCTGGCAGCTGCATGGGAACGGCGGTGGAGTCTTGGTAGATGTGGGCCTGGCTGTGGCCCCGCAGATGTCTTCGGTAAGGGTCTTACCGCGGCGTCGTGGGCGTCCCTGGCAAGGCCCTTGTCGGGGGGGGCTCGTGGGTATCCTCGGCAAGGATCTTCGTCTTCTGATTCTCATCTGATCTTGCATGTTCTCGGTCTTCACAAAGATCTGCATGCCACCACGGAGGCGCCCCCTGAGCCTTGGTTCCAATGTGGTTGAGGGCGTTGGAACTCTCAGGCTCAAGGGTGACAGCCCTGCCGGGGCCGTGGAGGCCGCCTCGGCAAGGGCCTTGTCGGGGGTGGGGGTTCAGCTCGCCCTTCTGCTCTTCGTGCTTCTGGCTTGGCATTGCTCTAGTTGTTTCGTGGCTTTGCTTCCTTCCTCTGCCCCGCTAAGTGTGGCCGCAGGCGCGGCTCTAACTGTCCACGCAAAAGTAAAGGGGTAAAAAAAATAGGACCCCTACTTTCGTACACCGATAGTGCCGAAGAAGCGCTTCAACATCTGGGGCTCATCTGGATTAAACTCCCACGTGGGGGAGGCCCGGAGTTGACAGGGGAGGACACGATGGAAGAGCATGACCTGGATCACGTTCGCGAGTCCGGTGTTTTTGCTCAACACATTGGAGATGCGCTTTTGCAGCATCATCACCTCTGGCTGGGACCCCCAATCAAGACCCTTGGTGGTCCACAAGGTGAGTCTCGTCAGGGGTCCGGATCAGAAGTCAGGTGTGGCCGCCCACTTGGCATTGCGGGGTTCGGTGATGTAGAACCACTCCTGCTACCACACCTTGACTGTCTCCACAAAAGCCCCTTTGGGCCAGACGGCGTTGGGAAGCTTGCTCACCATAGCGTCGCTGCAATCCGCGTGCTTCCTATCAACCACCTTCGGCTTCACGTTGAAGACTTTGAGCCACAGGCCGAAGTGTGGGAGGATGCGGAGTAGAGCCTCACACACGATGATGAACGCCGAGATGTGGAGGAAACAATTTGGGGCTAGATCATGGAAATCTAGCCCGTAGTAGAATATGAGGCCCCGGACAAAGGGATGAAGGGGAAACCCTAAACCTCGGAGAAAATGGGGGATGAATACTACCCTCTCGCCGGGCTCTAGAGTGGGGATGATCTAATTCTTGTTGGGAAGCCTGTGCGCAATGTCCGCGGGCAGGTAGCCCGCACCTTGGAGCTCCTTGATGCCCTTCTCCGTGACAAAGGAGGCCTCCCACTTGCCCTTAGAACCGGATACAGATATGGCTGGAGAGGTTCACTACAAAAAAAGACACATCTGTGACATTTTAGGCTGAACGAAATTTTTTTCTGTCATGCTTATGACACTTCTATGACGATAATTGTGATAAAACCCGGTATCATCATAGATGTGGTGGGCTCCTACTTCTATGACAAAAAATCATGACAGGAAATGGGATTTTCGTCCTCGGCGGGCCGGAGACGGAGCTGCATGACATTCTTTGGGCCGTCCATGACGGAAATAATCGTGGTAGAAGCGAGGGCAAGGAAAATATCGGGGAGTTCCCGGTTACGGTGGGTTGTCGGGGGCCGAGCGATGCGCGTTTCTCTCGTACACGTACGCGCGTGTGCAAGGCGTTGCGCTCTATCTGAACCCGAGCGATTGCACTAGCTACGTTACTGAACCCAAGCGATCGATCCCTTCCTGTTAACTGAACCTGTTGGGGATATAACTACTGGTGTAACCCGCCCAGGAGGGGCCGGGATACGCTATAGCAATTCATTATATGAAGCCAAATATCAAGCTTGAAGATGGCGGTTCAATAAAGGGCCTGAAGCCCGTAGGCGACTTAAGGCCCATAGTGATAAACCGCCGTAATGGCATGACTTGTGTTGTAAGGCAAGATTAACTAGTTACCGAGCCGGATACTGTTTATAAGCCGGCCGGGACTCTGTAGGCCGCGGGGCGTCAACCCGTGTATATAAGGGGATGACCCGCCGGCGGCTTAAGGCAAGTAACGTCAAATCGGTAGCCAGGCATAGCGGATTCGCTCCCTGGTCATCGAAACCCTAGTAATTCCACCTCAACTGGAGTAGGCTTTTACCTTCACCGTAAGGGGCCGAACCAGTATAACCCTCATGTCCTTTGTCCCGCTTTAACCCCTTTAAGCTTCCTAGTTGCGATGGCTCCACGACTAAGTCCTTTCACAAGGGCATCTGCCATGACTATTCCACGACAGTTGGCGCCCACCGTGGGGCCAGCGCATGGTGGATTTGAGTTCTTGAAGGGCAGCTTCGAAGGGCTCAAGGGATACGCTGTGGGCCGGATGACCAAGAGTCATCGCGGCAAGCTCTACATCGACGACGCAGGCTGGGGCCCCGACGCCGGCTCAATCGAGTATGGGTACCGGGTCCCCTTCGGCGGAATCCACGTTTTCATTGGCAAGATCGGCGAGCCGGGCCCTGAGCCGGACATCTGGACCGACCTCATCGAGACGGCTCAGCGTGCGAGACCCGCCCGGACTCTGCCCGCCTTGAAGCGTGCTTTCGTGGGATGCATCCACGGAGGACTCTCTGAAGGATCTAGATCTAGAGATGAGACGACCATCTGCTCTGATGATGAATCATCCACAGGTGAGACGGACTCGTTGTATCAACTTCGAGACGGCAGGCTCGGGGGTTGTTCCGATGGCGACAGTATTCCGGACCCTTTTGAGCCGCCAAGCCGGGTTGGAATCTTCATGGCCGGCACGCAACCTGTTCAAAACTCCGCTGCTGGGGCAGGAGGCCCTGTGCACTCGCCGGCTCAGGTGCTGATGGATCTCAAGGATAAGATGACTGCCCTGTTAACCGCCACATTCGTCCCAGCGGATCAAGCTCAACATGATGCAGAGGTGGCACAGTTAAAGCTGGATATAGCACGAGCCAAGGAAGATCTGGCAGCGGAAGGAATCAGGATGGCTGCAGAACGGGCGGCTCTGGACGCCCAGACTCAGCTGATTCAGGCGCAGTCTTTCCGGCTCACGATGGATCAGAACGCATCCAATGAGGTCATGAGAAGGAGGCATCAGAAGGCTCAATCTCGGCTCCCTTCGGTTTATGATCCTCGAAACCTCTTCAACACGCCCGGTGCAGGGCCCAGTAACCCGCCAGAAATCACGGCACCCGGGGCTGGAACGCCGGTTCAGCCGCAAGTGATGGGGCCTCCCCATGTGAATACTGCCCCACCTCAATACGTGCCAATACCACCGGGTCATTATTCTAATCCGTTGGAAAACATGATCGCTGCAGCGGCGCGACTGGCGGCTCTCCCAGTCGAGGGTGACTCTCCAACGGTGGTCGAAACCCGCAGGGTCAGAGAACTTCTTCAGACGGCTTTGGCACAACAGGAGGCATATTCATATAGCCGGGACAGGATTCATTCAACCCCTCGTCCAAGCCGGAGCCTAAGTTATAGCAGACACATGGTTTCAGCGGCCGGCTCAAGCAACGTCCGGTGCCGTGACTTGCCAGCTGGCCATGGCCCGGTGCATAATGGAGCCTTTAACACGGTAGACCAAGACAGAGCACGTCAAGAGGCGGAGCAGGCGGCTCAGCTGACAGCTTACCAGCCCTTCCCGGTTTATCCGACGGCTTCTATCGAGGCAGGCATAGCTACGAGGACCGGAGGTGTCCCTTGTCTGGTGCCGGCTCTCCGTAACGAACGTCTGCCCAAAGATTTCAAAGGACCTAGGAAGGTACCTAATTACACGGCTGATTTATAGCTTGGAGCATGGATTGAAAGCTACGAGATGGCTATGGAGTTGCTGGAGGTCAGCGAAGCGGCAATGGCCAAATACTTCACCATGATGTTGGATGGGACTGCCCGCACTTGGTTGAAGGGACTGCCACCTAATTCCATCGGGTCATGGGCAGAGCTGAAAGCCCGGTTCATCCAAAACTTCAAAGATACATGTAGGCAATCTATGTCAATTGTGGATTTGACTAACTGCAAGCAGCAAGAAGGCGAGTCTACAACCCATTGGGTACGCCGGGTCAAGGAAATAATACATTCGTCGGATAAGATGGATGCAGGCTCTGCGGTCTTAATGTTGGAGCAAAATTGTCGTTTTGCGCCCCTGAAGATGAAGCTTGGGCGGCTCAAGCGCGATTGCAACGATATGGGTACGCTGATGGCGGCTCTGGTCAAGTACGCCGACTCTAATAGTACCAAGGATCCCGCGTCTGATGAGGAAAAGACAGGGAAGGGAAAGAAGAATGGTAACAGCAAGGGCCCTCAGCATAACCCGGCGAGTCAAGGAGGTAATAAGCGTAAGGCTGATGATGGTATGGAGTTTGTGGCCAACACCAACACGCAGGGTAACAATCACCGACGTAAGGGGAGACAGCCTCCCCGGTCTGGCGGGTCAGGCCCGACGCTTGAGCAGTTGTTAAATGAGCCCTGCCCAAGGCATGGCTCTAGGGAGAAGTCGGCCACTCATCTATAGAAAGACTGCGCGATCATGAAAGCTTTCAAGAATTCCAACATGTTCAACGGTAACAATGGGCAGGGCGGCGGCTCAGGTGGCGGCGGTTCAAATTCCAATTTTCAGAATTCTCAAGGTAAACAAGGTGGTTTTAACCAGCAATCTGGCCAGGGTAATGAGCAGCAGCAGGGGGGATACCAGACCCATCCAAAGCAGCTCAATAGTGGACAGTATCATGTGTTTACTACCAGTTTGTGCAAGCGAGACCAGAAGCTCCATAAGAGGGTTGTGAACGCTGTTGAGCCGGCAGTTCCATGTTACTTGCGATGGTCTGAGCAGCCGATTGTATGGAGTAGGGAAGATCACCCTCCCCGGGTTGATAATCCGGGTCACCTGGCCTTGGTGGTGGCTCCTCAAGTTGGTGGGTATAAATTCACTAAGGTACTCATGGACGGAGGTAGTAGCATCAACATCCTCTATTATGAGACCTTCCGTCGTATGGGATTAACTGATAAAAGCCTCAACCAGTCCAATACTATTTTCCATGGTGTGGTGCCCGGTAGGTCGGCGTATCCAGTTGGTAAGATCGAGCTGGAAGTAGCCTTTGGAGATGAGTACAACTACAGGGCGGAAAAACTGACTTTTGAGGTGGTCAAAATCAGAAGCCCGTACCATGCTTTATTTGGGTGGCCGGCTTACGCCAAGTTCATGGCACGGCCGTGTTACGTATATTTGCAGCTCAAGATGCCGGGTCACAATGGGACCATTACGGTTCATGGCAGCCGAAAGATAGCCTTGGAGTGCGAGGAAGGTGACGCTGCTTACGCTGAATCTGTTTGTGCGACAGAGGAATTAAAGTTTTACAAGGATAATGTTGACTTGGCAGATATGACGTCTTTGAAAAAGCCGACCACGGAGCATGAGCCGGTAATGAAATTTAAGTCGGCCGATGAGACTAAGCTTATTGACTTTGTGCCAGGCGACTCATCTAAGCAGTTCAGCATCAGTGCCAATCTGGATCCTAAATAGGAAAGCGCGCTCATCGAGTTCATCCGTGAGAACCGGGACATCTTTGCATGGAAACCTTCTGACATGCCGGGTGTACCGAGAGAACTCGCTGAGCACACTCTTAATATTGATCCAAAATTTAAGCCAATCAAGCAATTTCTCCGGCGGTTTAATGAGGAGAGGCGGAAAGCCATTGGTGAGGAAGTAGCCCGGCTCTTGGCGGCCGGGTTCATCGTTGAAGTCTTTCATCCAGAATGGCTAGCTAACCCGGTGCTCGTGCTCAAGAAGAACGGCACCTGGCGTATGTGTGTGGATTATACGGATTTAAACAAGGCTTGTCCGGCTGATCCTTTTGCTCTCCCCCGTATTGATCAAATTATTGATGCTATGGCGGGTTGTGAGCGTTTGAGTTTTTTGGATGCATACTCTGGATACCATCAGATCAAAATGGAAGTTAAGGACCAAGAGAAGACGGCGTTCATTACCCCTTTTGGAGCCTTCTGTTATGTGTCTATGTCGTTTGGGCTCAAGAGCGCCCAGGCGACTTACCAGCGGTGCGTACAGAATTGTCTTCATAATCAGATTGGGCGCAACGTTCATGCCTATGTGGATGATATTGTGGTAAAATCCAGAGAGAAGGAGACCTTGATAGACGATCTGAGGGAGACCTTTGGTAATCTCCGGGTCTACAAGATGATGCTTAACCCGGCCAAGTGTGTTTTTGGTGTTCCTGCAGGCAAGCTCTTGGGTTTTCTGGTTTCGCATAGAGGCATTGAAGCTAACCCGGAGAAGATCAAGGCAATCACCTCTCTGGCTAAGCCGGCATGTATAAATGACGTCCAGCGTCTGGCGGGTCGGATCGCTGCTTTAAGTTGATTTATAAGCCGGTTGGGTGAAAAGGCCATACCGCTGTATCAGATGATGAAGAAAACAGATGACTTTGTCTGGAGTGATGCTGCCAACACCGCCTTTGAGGATTTGAAAAGACAGTTAGCTGAACCGCCAGTTCTTGCTGCTCCTGTTGATAAGGAGCCCTTATTATTGTATGTAGCCGCTAACACACGAGCTGTCAGTGTGGCCATCGTGGTGGAGCGCAAGGAGGCGGGTAAGGAACATCCGGTTCAGCGGCCGGTTTACTACGTCAGCGAAGTACTTATTGAGTCCAAGCAACGGTATCCACATTAGCAGAAGCTTGTTTATGGGGTATTCATGGCAAGCCGGAAGCTTAAGCAATATTTCCAGGGCCACCCTATCACTGTGGTTAGTTCTGCTCCTTTAGGAGATATCATCCAAAACAGAGAAGCCACAGGAAGATTTGCTAAGTGGGCCATTGAACATGGGCCTCACGGCTATCAAATCACAAGCATTGGTAGATTTCATCAACGATTGGACAGAGCTGCAAATGCCTGAAGAGAAACCGGATAACACATACTGGACTATTCACTTCGACGGGTCCAGGCAATTGGAGGGCTCGGGGGCTGGAGTCGTGTTAGCTTCCCCTCGAGGTGACAAATTTTGTTATGTACTACGGTTGATGTTTCCCTGTACTAACAATGCAGCTGAGTACGAGGCCTTGCTCCATGGTCTTCGGATGGCTAAGGAGATGAGCTTAAGCCGGGTAAGGTGCTTTGGCGACTCAGATTTGGTGGCCCAACAAGTATCAGGCAAGTGGGATTCCAAGGACCCCCTCATGGCGGCTTATCGCCGTGAAGTTGATGCCATTGCTGGACATTTTCAGGGTTACCAAGTAGAGCACATTGACCGCAGAAAGAACGAGGCGGCTGATGCCTTAAGCCGGCTGGGCTCTCAGCGAAAGCCGGTGCCGCCTAATACTTTCTTGGATATTGTGCATAACCCTTCTGTCGAGTTACCTACAGAGGAAGACTTGGCTGTTCCGGACCCTGAAGCACAGTTGGTGGCGGCTCTTCATGTTATCCCAGATTGGACAGTGCCATACTTGGCTTACATGACCCGGGGAGAATTGCCTGAGGATGAAATTTTGTCCAGACAAATAACCCGGCGGTCTAAGTCAATGATAATTGCCAATGGCGAGTTGCATCATCGCAGTGTCACTGGGGCTTTTCAGCGTTGTGTTTCCCCTAAGGAAGGGCAAGAAATTTTACGAGAGATTCACGAGGGGGATTGTGGCCATCATGCCGGCTCAAAATCCCTTGTGGCCAAAGCTTTTCGTCACGGTTTTTATTGGCTGACGGCTCATGCTGATGCAGAGGATTTAGTCAGTACATGTGAAGGTTGTCAGAAGTTCTCAAAACGTGCTCACGTGCCGGCTCAAGAGTTGAGGATGATTCCAATCACTTGGCCGTTTGCAGTCTGGGGGCTTGATATGGTTGGACCTTTCAAAAGGTCCAAGGATAAGAAGACCCACCTCTTGGTGGCAGTTGACAAGTTCACAAAGTG
The DNA here is from genome assembly GCF_002575655.3 of Aegilops tauschii subsp. strangulata. Classification (NCBI taxonomy): domain Eukaryota; kingdom Viridiplantae; phylum Streptophyta; class Magnoliopsida; order Poales; family Poaceae; genus Aegilops; species Aegilops tauschii. The sequence continues at coordinate 112,154,047 of NC_053038.3, forward strand.
GGTTGAGGCAGAGCCAGTTAGTAAGTGTGATGCAGTCATGGCGGTTCAGTTCATGAAAAAGGTGATATTTCGCTTTGGTTTTCCACACAGCATTATAACTGACAATGGTACCAATCTGTCTAAAGGCGCCATGGAAGAATTTTGTCCACAAGAGCATATTCCACTTGATGTTTCATCAGTGGCTCACCCCCAATCCAATGGTCAAGCTGAGAGTGCCAATCAGGAAATCTTGAAAGGCATCAAGCCCCGGCTTTTGGTCCCTTTCCAGCGGAGGCCGGGTTGTTGGGTGGAGTAGTTACCCTCTGTGATATGGAGCATCAATACTACTCCTAATAGGTCTACGGGTTATATGCCTTTCTTCATGGTTTACGGAGCCGAGGCGGTTCTCCCTAGGGACATCCGTCATGACTCGCCTCGTGTGGCGGCTTATGTTGAGACGGACAATGAACAAGCGTGTCAGGATGCTCTTGACTTCTTGGATGAACAGCGTGACATAGCAGCAGCTCGCTCGGCGATTTACCAACAAGACCTGCGCCGCTATCATAGCCGCCGAGTTAAGTCCAGAACCTTTCAGGAAGGTGACTTGGTGCTCCGGCTCATCCAGGATCAAACAGATGCACACAAGTTATCCCCACTTTGGGAAGGGCCCTTTGTGGTCAGCAAGAACTTGCACAATGGGTCATACTACCTCATCGATGTTCGAGAACACAAAGATTCACGTAAGTCGGAGGAGGAGACCCGCCGGCCGTGGAATATAGCTCAGCTTTGGCCTTATTACACTTGAGCCACCGGCTCTCATAATGTACATACTTCCGTGACAATATATATATTATGATAAATAATAAAGCAGGACCTCTGTCCTTTTTCCCCTCAAAGGTAAATGTGTCATTGTTATGTTCATTATGATATCACATGATCACTTGGGGGCTGATCCGGCTTACGATCGTATTCGAATCTAGCCGCTAAAAATTATGATCACTAGGGGGCTTCCTGTTCAAACATAGGTCATATTCGAACCAAAGAAAACATAGCTATCGATACCCTTTTGATCGGCACACTGCCGAGCTCATTGGGGAGTTTCTTGGTCATATTTGAACCATAGCTCAACCCCCTTTGAGAACCGACGTGGATCGTATCCGAATCAGCGTCGTTAAACAACTCTCAAGGTCATTTGGGGGCTTCCTGTTCAAACATAGGTCGTATTCGAACCAAAGAGAACATAGCTGTCGGTACCCTCTTGATCGGCAACGCCAAAGCCATTGGGGGCTATATGATCGTATTCGAATCTTAGCTTAATCCCCTTTGGGATGGTTTTCTGGTCGTATTCGAATCAGAAGCCTCCAAATTTATTGAAGTCTTTACTTGTAAACAATTTTTGGATTCCATTTAAAGTTCTTTTGATCATGTCTAAAGTGTTCAAGGGTGGTTCCTATTCCACCGGCTTAACCTTGATCAATAAAGATGATCGCTTATAATAAACATCGTATTACAGAGTTGGGTTCTCACCCTCATTGTTCGGGTCACATAAGCCGGAAGTATAATCGAAGGGTCACAGGTATGCTGTTGTGGTTGTCTCAAAGATATAATTGAGAACCGGCTTTTTATGATTTTGACTCTGGGTTATATGTAAAATATATGACCCTCTATGCGGTAAGCCGCCAAGGGACTTGTAATTTTTTCTCTATGCAGGACAGTTAAAGGCAGCCCTTTAAACATAAGGAAAGAAGAGGATCAGCATAAAATAGGGGAATATAAGATGGCGGCTTAAACAGTGTTGAGCGCCACACAGGTGCGCGATGGCACGACAAAAATAAGTGTTTTCCTACTCTATTACATGACTCCCCGAGTCCAAATAGTGAAGCATTGTTTTTTATCAAGACATAAATATGAGCCGCCTGAGGGATCAAAGGTGTTGTTGGGCTGATGCTTCCGGTTCATCCCTTTCCACTCCTCCGGCTGTTTCCCTGTCCTGGAAAGTTGATGATTTCTAGTCAATGCCACTCAAGGCTTCAAATTCAGCTTCATCATCAATTAACCCGGCCAGATCAACTTCAGGGGCGAAAGTATGCTTATGAGGGGGGGATCAGACTGATTGCCTCATAATGTGGTGTTGGAATTCTCTGATTATCGGTGTCATAACCTGGTTGGTATTTGGTAAGATCCGTACCATTACCGATCAGAGTGGCCACAGGACGTACATCCTTCACGCAAGCGGCGAAATCCTTCTGGTCAAATGGGGTGCCGTCCTCCTTCAAACTGGGATACCCAAGGGCGATGTCGGCCGGGTCTAGCTCCGGTAGCCACGCCTTGGCCCGGCTTAAAGCAGCTATGGCTCCGGCTCTCGCAGAAGCTCGTCTCAATTCCTGGAAACATTGAGGAGCATGGCAAGCCACCTTAGCACATCCGCCAGATGAGTGGGAACTTCATTTGACAGAGCCACGACGGCTAAGGCGCGTTGTGACCCGGTGTAGAGTTGTTCCACCACGGTATAAACGGCCTTCAGTTTTGTCAGGATGTTCTGGTTGAGATTGGCACTCCTGGAGCCTGCATTACAAGGTCAGGTGAGCTGAGGACAATTGAGATGTTTGTTGAAAAAGATTCAAGCTAGCTAACACTTACAGAATAACTTACCAAAGATTGCTGAGACCATCTGAGATATATGGCGTTTTAAGCCGGATAGCTCGGCGGTTGTTTCTGCAAGAGTGGCCTCCGCTTGTTCAGCCCGGTTGAGTAAAGCGGTCTTTTCATCCGCCCAGGCCTTTCTTTCTGCCTCAAACTTCTTTTTCAATTTCTCTTGTGCGGTTATACTGACTTCGAACTTGGAATTCGCCTTTTGGGTTTCAATTTCTTGAGTTTTCAGGCGATTCTTCAAGTCGGAGATCTCCGATTCAAATTGCTTAATGGCGGCCTGTATAAATTCCGGGTTACAGTTAGGATTATCATAATGCAACATTAAGTCCCAAGCACTTTGCAAGCAAAGATACTTGGCACTTGGGGGCTAATGTATGCTAAAGAGCTCTAATTACAGTGGCGGTTCGTGGAAATAAAGTCCCAAGCACTTTGCAAGCAAAGATACTTGGCACTTGGGGGCTAATGCATATTGTTGTTCAAGTACTTGGTTAAAATACGGTGAAGACCGGTTCAACTATGCTGTCTAAGCCGGCCCTTGGGCGCTACCGGATAAGCCGGTTTTCTTACAGTGATTATTAAGCTGATGACAAGTCTATAACATATTTCATCATAAGTAATAGACTTGGGGCTGGCCTAGTAAGGATAACTAAGGAACAAGCAACAAGAGTTATACCTCAGATTTTTGGTGTATTTGTTTCACCATATCAACTTCCAGATCCCGGCTGTTGTGCACTTGGTTTACATAACCAGAGACGATTTCTCCAATACTCAGATGAGCATAATCAGTGACATCCAGCCGGGTTTTGCGACGTTCCAGAAGTTCTTCTTTGGCGGAGCACTTGGCCAGCGCGGTGGGTCTTCCCAGTTCAACGAAGTCAGTCCAGATGATTTCGACGTCCGGGTCATCCGCCTTGGCCGGGCTAGGGTTCTCCGGATTTTCAGAATCTTCCATGGCTTGTTCGACGAGCGGATCAGTGGTGAGAGTTGGAGTGTCATGGGCTGGTTCAGGCGGTAGCTCATGAGCGGAAGTATCAGGAGCAGCCGCTCTGAGCTCCGGTTCAGCAAAGACTGGCTCTTCGGCCGGCTTACTTTTCTTCGTCCTCTTGCTGGGTTTACTTGTACACTGAAAATTAAAGGGTTAGTACAAAAAACATGAGTAAGATAAGCACAAGATAAACAGATTATCATTACCCTGGAGCGGTTTTGAAAGCCGGCATGCTGGACTGCATTGATTCGTCGAAGGAAGGTGAAGTTCCCTGATAGTTTGAGTTAGAAGAATTGAGTGGTTGACGAGTGAAACCCGCCAAAGGATACAAAGAATATAAATCAGAGATAACCTCAGCCCGGCATTTTCTTGTTGCATCGGGAAGCCGGAGGAGAGGTCCGCATCTTTACTGGTCCGGGTCTGCCTCCGACTCTCGTGAATCTGTTGCTTCAAAAGAAATTGAGGATCTTGATAAGCTAAAGGATGTGAAAATCTTACTTTCCGGGTTACCCTTCGGACTTTTTGTCTCGGCAAAGGCTCGGAGTCGGAGGAAATTATAGTTACCTCTTCAGTTACTGCATGACTTGCTCCTGTATCCTCCTACTGATAATCAGTGTCAATAAGATGGTTAAAGAAGGAGCCTAAAGAGTCAAGAGTTACCTCTGACTCGGAGGTATCGTCCAGATGAAACATATCCGAAGCGCTAGGTTTGTTCCCCTTCTTACGGGCTGTGGCTTTTCTGGCGGCTTTCTTGGCCTTTCTGGCCTTCTTTGCAGCCTCATGGTCATACTTGACCTTCCAGAATTTATCACCAGCCTGTAAAATATAGCAAGAGTTTTTGAGTAAAGATGAAATTGTCAAAATGGAAAGTAAGATGCTCAAGTTAATGGTTTACCGCTGGAGCCAGGTTAGCCTTGCAGAAAGGACTTAAGCCCGCTTTCCCGCAATCTGCCAGGCTCTCGTTTAGAAGAGACTTGGTCATGTCATCAACAACATCCTCAGGTAAGTCGTCAGGACTGTGCAGTAGAGGATCATTTTTCTGGCCTGTGTAATCGCACATCAAGCCGGGGTGGCGGCTCAAGGGAATCACCCGCCAGGCAATCCAAACCCGGACCAAGTCAATGCCATTTAGGCCATTCCCCAGAAGAGCTTTGATCTTGTTGATAGTGGGGGCAAGTGTTTGACGTTCAGCCGGAGATAATTTATCTGGTAAAGGGTGAGTTGACTCCAGGCGCAGGGCGCGAAAGCCGGGCAAGGGGTTCTCATCAGCCGGAGAAGTGTCTTGATAGTAGAACCAAGTCTGGTTCCAATCTTTAGGGTGACTCGGCGGCTCGGCATAAGGGAAGAGGCAGTCTCTACGTCGCTGGATTGAGATCCCGCCAAGTTCCAAACTGGGCCCGCGGGCACATTCATTTTGACGGTTTAGATAAAATAACTCTCTAAAGAGTAGTATGCTGGGTTCTTCTCCAAGGTACACCTCACAGAATACTTGGAAATTGCAGATGTTTGACACGGAATTGGGTCCGATGTCTTGAGGCCGCAGGTCAAAAAAGTGTAAGACGTCTCTGAAATTTTTTGAGCCGGGTGGAGCAAAGCCCCGGCTCATGTGATCAGTAAAAATGACAACTTCCCCATCCTTGGGTTGAGGTTTTTCTTCTGACGGGTCAGGAGCACGATAAGACAAGATCTCTTTCTTCGGTAGATGGCCACTCTTCACAAAACCGTCTAAGATGCTATCAGTGACGGTGGATTTAACCCAGTTGCATGTGATGGGTGCTTTGGGAGCCTTGGGCGGCAATATGAAGGATGGAAGCCTATGACAAAATAAAAATTTCTGGCTCAAATTTAAGCTGGAGAAAATACTTCAATTCATATTCAAGATGGCGGCTTACGAAGGGGCCTAATGATATATGGCTAATTGTGTCAGATTGTTTAAGCCACCATGGGAAACAGTAGCAATTGAATTATTTAAATCCACTATGAGTGATCAGGATCATTCATTGAGCATTGCCTCGTTAAGCCGGCGGTAAGAGCCGTCATGGATAATGGATACAGTTTTTTGCCTAAGTATCGCACAGACAGGTTTCACAGGTTGCATTTGCTATTTTGGATCAAACGGTGGTTCAGAAAAGAAAATATTCTAGACCTAAAAACTAGTACAGATGAGTTCGTGAGCTCTAATGAGGTCTTTTTACAAGCAAAAGGGATCTGCTAGTATTGAAAATGGATGCGAAGCAACTACCGCATGAGTTCCATACTACTTTTGGATCAAATAAAGCCGCGGTGGAGGAACTACGAAGAAACTGTACTAAACCATGAAGAACACGGAAGAACTTGAAAACCCTAAATGCATATCTGAAGTGCGGGAAGGTGAAGACTTACGGCTGTAGATCTACTGCAGAGGATCGCCGCCGTTCTCTGGTCGATTCAGGTTGATGCAGCAGCCAAGATCGACGAAGATGAGGTGCTCTGCTGCGGCGGCGGCGGCGGAGCTCGAGCAGCAGCGGAGTCGCGAGAGGAAGATGACAGAAAGGGGGAGAACGAAGAAAGACCTAAAGGTCGTGCTTATTTATAAGGAAAGACTGATAGAGAGGGCGCGAGAAACGAGGAGGCCAGACATGGATATCCAGCTACTCCGACGCCTCGATTTTCGGGATGGTCATTAAGATAAAGATCCGTTGAGATATGACAGAATAAAAATGAATTTAATGGAATATGATGTCATGGCGGGTTATCATGAATCCGGAAGATGACGTCATGGCGGGTTATAACTTTTGCACAGACAGAAGCCAGAAGGTTTTTCTTAAAGTATTGAAGATTGACATGAATCGGTTCAAATCAATCTGGGGCCTAATGTTGGGGATATAACTACTGGTGTAACCCGCCCAGGAGGGGCCGAGTTACGCTATAGCAATTCATTATATGAAGCCCAATATCAAGCTTGAAGATGGCGGTTCAATAAAGGGCCTGAAGCCCGTAGGCGACTTAAGGCCCGTAGTGATAAACCGCCGTAATGGCATGACTTGTGTTGTAAGGCAAGATTAACTAGTTACCGAGCCGGATACTGTTTATAAGCCGGCCAGGACTCTGTAGGCCGCGGGGCGTCAACCCATGTATATAAGGGGATGACCCGCCGGCGGCTTAAGGCAAGTAACATCAAATCGGTAGCCAGGCATAGCGGATTCGCTCCCTGGTCATCGAAACCCTAGTAATTCCACCTCAACTGGAGTAGGCTTTTACCTTCACCGTAAGGGGCCGAACCAGTATAACCCTCGTGTCCTTTGTCCCGCTTTAACCCCTTTAAGCTTCCTAGTTGTGATGGCTCCACGACTAAGTCCTTTCACAAGGGCATCTGTCATGACTATTCTGAAGGAAATATGCCCTAGGGGCAATAATAAAGTTATTATTTATTTCCTTACATCACGATAAATGTTTATTATTCATGCTAGAATTGTATTAAATGGAAATATAATACATGTGTGAATACATAGACAAACAGAGTGTCACTAGTATGCCTCTACTTGACTAGCTCGTTGATCAAAGATGGTTATGTTTCCTAGCCATAGACATGAGTTGTCATTTGATTAACGGGATCACATCATTAGGAGAATGATGTGATTGACTTGACCCATTCCGTTAGCTTAGCACTCGATCGTTTAGTATGTTGCTATTGCTTTCTTCATGACTTATACATGTTCCTATGACTATGAGATTATGCAACTCCCGTTTACCGGAGGAACACTTTGTGTGCTACCAAACGTCACAACGTAACTGGGTGATTATAAAGGTGCTCTACAGGTGTCTCCAAAGGTACTTGTTGGGTTGGCATATTTCGAGATTAGGATTTGTCACTCCGATTGTCGGAGAGGTATCTCTAGGCCCACTCAGTAATACACATCACTATAAGCCTTGCAAGCATTGTGACTAATGAGTTAGTTGCGGGATGATGTATTACGGAACGAGTAAAGAGACTTGCCGGTAACGAGATTGAACTAGGTATCGAGATACCGACGATCGAATCTCGGGCAAGTAACATACCGATGACAAAGGGAACAACGTATGTTGTTATGCGGTCTGACCGATAAAGATCTTCGTAGAATATGTAGGAACCAATATGAGCATCCAGGTTCCGCTATTGGTTATTGACCGGAGAGGTGTCTCGGTCATGTCTACATAGTTCTCGAACCCGTAGGGTCCGCACGCTTAACGTTACGATGACAGTTATATTATGAGTTTATATGTTTTGATGTACCGAAGGTTGTTCGGAGTCCCGGATGTGATCACGGACATGACGAGGAGTCTCGAAATGGTCGAGACATAAAGATTGATATATTGAAATTTTTCCGCAGTACCGGGAGGTTACCGGAACCCCCCGGTAACTTAATGGGCCTTCGTGGGCCTAGGTGGAAGAGAGGAGAGGAGGCCAGGGCAGGGCCGTGCGCCCCTTCCCCCCCAGTCCGAATAGGACAAGGAGAGGGGGGCGGCGCCCCCCCCTTCCTTCCTCCCCTCCACCTCTTCTCCCTTCCTCTCCTAGTCCAACATGGAAAGGGGGGGAGTCCTACTCCCGGTAGGAGTAGGACTCCTCCTGGCGCGCCTCTCCTCCCTTGGCCGGCGGCCTCCCCCTTGCACCTTTATATACGGGGGCAGGGGGGCACCTCTAGACACACAATTGATCAACGATCTTTTAGCCGTGTGCGGTGCCCCCCTCCACCATATTACACCTCGATAATATCGTAGCGGTGCTTAGGCGAAGCCCTGCGTCGGTAGAACATCATCATCGTCACCACGCCGTCGTGCTGACGAAACTCTCCCTCAACACTCGGCTGGATCGGAGTTCGAGGGACGTCATCGAGCTGAACGTGTGCTGAACTCAGAGGTGTCGTGCGTTCGGTACTTGATCGGCCGGATCGTGAAGACGTACGACTACATCAACCGCGTTGTGTTAACGCTTCCGCTTTCGGTCTACGAGGGTACGTGGACAACACTCTCCCCTCTCGTTGCTATACATCACCGTGATCTTGCGTGTTCGTAGGAAATTTTTTGAAATTACTACGTTCCCCAACAGTGGTGTCAGAGCCTGGTTTTATGCGTTGATGTTATGCACGAGTAGAACACAAGTGAGTTGTGGGCGATATAAGTCATACTGCTTACCAGCATGTCATACTTTGGTTCGGCGGTATTGTGAGATGAAGCGGCCCGAACCAACATTACGCGTACGCTTACGCGAGACTGGTTTCACCGTTGCGAGCACTCGTTGCTTAAAGGTGACTGGCGGGTGTCTGTCTCTCTCACTTTAGTTGAACCGAGTGTGGCTACGCCCGGTCCTTCCGAAGGTTAAAACAGCACCAACTTGACAAACTATCGTTGTGGTTTTGATGCGTAGGTAAGAACGGTTCTTGCTAAGCCCGTAGCAGCCACGTAAAACATGCAACAACAAAGTAGAGGACGTCTAACTTGTTTTTGCAGGGCATGTTGTGATGTGATATGGTCAAGACATGATGCTATATTTTATTGTATGAGATGATCATGTTTTGTAACTGAGTTATCGGCAACTGGCAGGAGCCATATGGTTGTCGCTTTATTGTATGCAATGCAATCGCCATGTAATTGTTTTACTTTATCACTAAGCGGTAGCGATAGTCGTAAAAGCAATAGTTGGCGAGACGACAACGATGCTACGATGGAGATCAAGGTGTCGCGCCGGTGACGATGGTGATCATGACGGTGCTTCGGAGATGGAGATCACAAGCACAAGATGATGATGGCCATATCATATCACTTATATTGATTGCATGTGATGTTTATCTTTTATGCATCTTATCTTGCTTTGATTGACGGTAGCATTATAAGATGACCTCTCACTAAAATTTCAAGATAAAAGTGTTCTCCCTGAGTATGCACCGTTGCGAAAGTTCTTCGTGCTGAGACACCACGTGATGATCGGGTGTGATAGGCTCTATGTTCAAATACAACGGGTGCAAAATAGTTGCACACGCGGAATACTCAGGTTAAACTTGACGAGCCTAGCATATGCAAATATGGCCTCGGAACACAGAGACCGAATGGTCGAGCGTGAATCATATAGTAGATATGATCAACATAGTGATGTCCACCATTGAAACTACTCCATCTCACGTGATGATCGGACATGGTTTAGTTGATATGGATCACGTGATCACTTAGAGGATTAGAGGGATGTCTATCTAAGTGGGAGTTCTTAAAGTAATATGATTGATTGAACTTGAATTTATCATGAACTTAGTACCTGATAGTATCTTGCTTGTCTATGTTAATTGTAGATAGATGGCCCGTGCTGTTGTTCCGTTGAATTTTAATGCGTTCCTTGAGAAAGCAAAGTTGAAAGATGATGGTAGCAATTACACAGACTGGGTCCGTAACTTGAGGATTATTCTCATTGCTGCACAGAAGAATTACGTCCTGGAAGCACCGCTGGGTGCCAGGCCTGCTGCAAGAGCAACACCAGAAGTTATGAACGTCTGGCAGAGCAAAGCTGATGACTACTCAATAGTTCAGTGTGCCATGCTTTACGGCTTAGAACCGGGTCTTCAACGACATTTTGAACGTCATGGAGCATATGAGATGTTCCAGGAGTTGAAGTTAATATTTCAAGCAAATGCCCGGATTGAGAGATATGAAGTCTCCAATAAGTTCTACAGCTGCAAGATGGAAGAGAATAGTTCTGTCAGTGAGCATATACTCAAAATGTCTGGGTATAATAATCACTTGATTCAACTGGGAGTTAATCTTCCGGATGATAGCGTCATTGACAGAATTCTTCAATCACTGCCACCAAGCTACAAGAGCTTCGTGATGAACTATAACATGCAAGGGATGAATAAGACAATTCCCGAGCTCTTCGCAATGCTAAAGGCAGCGGAGGTAGAAATCAAAAAGGAGCATCAAGTGTTGATGGTCAATAAGACCACTAGTTTCAAGAAAAAGGGCAAAGGGAAGAAGAAGGGGAACTTCAAGAAGAACAGCAAGCAAGTTGCTGTTCAGGAGAAGAAACCCAAGTCTGGACCTAAGCCTGAAACTGAGTGCTTCTACTGCAAGCAGACTGGTCACTGGAAGTGGAACTGCCCCAAGTATTTGGCGGAAAAGAAGGATGGCAAGGTTAACAAAGGTATGTGTGATATACATGTTATTGATGTGTACCTTACCAATGCTCGTAGTAGCACCTGGGTATTTGATACTGGTTCTGTTGCTAATATTTGCAACTCGAAACAGGGGCTACGGATTGAGCGAAGATTGGCTAAGGACGAGGTGACGATGCGCGTGGGAAATGGTTCCAAAGTCGATGTGATCGCCGTCGGCACGCTACCTCTACATCTACCTTCGGGATTAATATTAGACCTAAATAATTGTTATTTGGTGACAACGTTGAGCATGAACATTATATCTGGATCTTGTTTAGTGCGAGACGGTTATTCATTTAAATCAGAGAATAATGGTTGTTCTATTTATATGAGTAATATCTTTTATGGTCATGCACCCTTGAAGAGTGGTCTATTTTTGTTGAATCTCGATAGTAGTGATACACATATTCATAATGTCGAAGCCAAAAGATGCAGAGTTGATAATGATAGTGCAACTTATTTGTGGCACTGCCGTTTAGGTCATATCGGTGTAAAGCGCATGAAGAAACTCCATAATGATGGACTTTTGGAATCACTTGATTATGAATCACTTGGTACTTGCGAACCGTGTCTCATGGGCAAGATGACTAAAACACCGTTCTCCGGTACGATGGAGAGAGCAACTAATTTGTTGGAAATCATACATACAGATGTATGTGGTCCGATGAATATTGAGGCTCGTGGCGGATATCGTTATTTTCTCACCTTCACAGATGATTTGAGCAGATATGGGTATATCTACTTAATGAAACATAAGTCTGAAACATTTGAAAAGTTCAAAGAATTTTAGAGCAAAGTTGAAAATCATCGTAACAAGAAAATAAAGTTTCTACAATCAGCTCGTGGAGGAGAATATTTGAGTTACGAGTTTGGCTTACATTTGAAACAATGCGGAATAGTTTCGCAACTCACGCCACCCGGAACACCACAACGTAATGGTGTGTCCGAACGTTGTAATCGTACTTTACTAGATATGGTGCGATCTATGATGTCTCTTACTGATTTACCGCTATCGTTTTGGGGTTATGCTTTAGAGACGGTTGCATTCACTCTAAATAGGGCACCATCAAAATCCGTTGAAATGACACCTTATGAACTATGGTTTGGCAAGAAACCGAAGTTGTCGTATCTTAAAGTTTGGGGTTGCGATGCTTATGTGAAGAAACTTCAACCTGATAAGCTCGAACCTAAATCGGAGAAATGTGTCTTCATAGGATACCCAAAGGAGACTGTTGGGTACACCTTCTATCACATATGCGAAGGCAAGACATTCGTTGCTAAGAATGGATCCTTTCTAGAGAAGGAGTTTCTCTCGAAAGAACTGAGTGCGAGGAAAGTAGAACTTGATGAGGTAACTGTACCTGCTCCCTTATTGGAAAGTAGATCATCAAAGAAATCAGTTTCTGCGACACCTACACAATTAGTGAGGAAGTTAATGATAATGATCATGAAACTTCAGATCAAGTTATTACTGAACCTCGTAGGTCAACCAGATTAAGATCCGCACCAGAGTGGTACGGTAATCCTGTTCTGGAGGTTATGTTACTAGACCATGACGAACCTACGAACTATGAAGAAGCGATGGTGAGCCCAGATTCCGCAAAATGGCTTGAGGCCATGAAATCCGAGATGGGATCCATGTATGAGAACAAAGTATGGACTTTGGTTGACTTGCCCGATGATCGGCAAGCCATTGAAAATAAATGGATCTTCAAGAAGAAGACTGACGCTGACGGTAATGTTACTGTCTATAAAGCTCGACTTGTTGCGAAAGGTTTTCGACAAGTTCAAGGGATTGACTACGATGAGACCTTCTCACCCGTAGCGATGCTTAAGTCTGTCCGAATCATGTTAGCAATTGCCGCATTTTATGATTATGAAATTTGGCAAATGGATGTCAAAACTGCATTCCTGAATGGATTTCTGGAAGAAGAGTTGTATATGATGCAACCGGAAGGTTTTGTCGATCCAAAGGGAGCTAACAAAGTGTGCAAGCTCCAGCGATCCATTTATGGACTGGTGCAAGCCTCTCGGAGTTGGAATAAACGCTTTGATAGTGTGATCAAAGCATTTGGTTTTATACAGACTTTTGGAGAAGCATGTATTTACAAGAAAGTGAGTGGGAGCTCAGTAGCATTTCTGATATTATATGTGGATGACATATTGCTGATTGGAAATGATATAGAATTTCTGGATAGCATAAAGGGATACCTGAATAAGCATTTTTCAATGAAAGACCTCGGTGAAGCTGCATATATATTGGGCATCAAGATCTATAGAGATAGATCAAGATGCTTAATTGGACTTTCACAAAGCACATACCTTGACAAAGTTTTGAAGACGTTCAAAATGGATCAAGCAAAGAAAGGGTTCTTGCCTGTACTACAAGGTGTGAGATTGAGTAAGACTCAATGCCCGACCACTACAGAAGATAGAGAGAAGATGAAAGATGTTCCCTATGCTTCAGCCATAGGCTCTATCATGTATGCAATGCTGTGTACCAGACCTGATGTGTGCCTTGCTATAAGTTTAGCAGGGAGGTACCAAAGTAATCCAGGAGTGGATCACTGGACAGCGGTCAAGAACATCCTGAAATACCTGAAGAGGACTAAGGATATGTTTCTCGTTTATGGAGGTGACAAAGAGCTCATCGTAAATGGTTATGTTGATGCAAGCTTTGACACTGATCCGGATGATTCTAAATCGCAAACCGGATACGTATTTACATTGAATGGTGGAGCTGTCAGTTGGTGCAGTTCTAAGCAAAGTGTCGTGGCGGGATCTACGTGTGAAGCGGAGTACATAGCTGCTTCGGAAGCAGCAAATGAAGGAGTCTGGATGAAGGAGTTCATATCCGATCTAGGAGTCATACCTAGTGCATCGGGACCAATGAAAATCTTTTGTGACAATACTGGTGCAATTGCCTTAGCAAAGGAATCCAGATTTCACAAGAGAACCAAGCACATCAAAAGACACTTCAATTCCATCTGGGACTTAGTCCAGGTGGGAGACATAGAAACTTGCAAGATACATACGGATCTGAATGTTGCAGACCCGTTGACTAAGCCTCTTCCACGAGCAAAACATGATCAGCACCAAGACTCCATGGGTGTAAGAATCATTACTGTGTAATCTAGATTATTGACTCTAGTGCAAGTGGGAGACTGAAGGAAATATGCCCTAGAGGCAATAATAAAGTTATTATTTATTTCCTCACATCATGATAAATGTTTATTATTCATGCTAGAATTGTATTAACCGGAAACATAATACATGTGTGAATACATAGACAAATAGAGTGTCACTAGTATGCCTCTACTTGACTAGCTCGTTGATCAAAGATGGTTATGTTTCCTAGCCATAGACATGAGTTGTCATTTGATTAACGGGATCACATCATTAGGAGAATGATGTGATTGACTTGACCCATTCCGTTAGCTTAGCACTCGATCATTTAGTATGTTGCTATTGCTTTCTTCATGACTTATACATGTTCCTATGACTATGAGATTATGCAACTCCTGTTTACTCGAGGAACACTTTGTGTGCTACCAAACGTCACAACATAACTGGGTGATTATAAAGGTGCTCTACAGGTGTCTCCAAAGGTACTTGTTGGGTTGGCGTATTTCGAGATTAGGATTTGTCACTCCGATTGTCGGAGAGGTGTCTCTGGGCCCACTCAGTAATACACATCACTATAAGCCTTGCAAGCATTGTGACTAATGAGTTAGTTGCGGGATGATGTATTACGGAACGAGTAAAGAGACTTGCCGGTAACAAGATTGAACTAGGTATCGAGATACCGACGATCGAATCTCGGGCAAGTAACATACCGATGACAAAGGGAACAACGTATGTTGTTATGCGGTCTGACCGATAAAGATCTTCGTAGAATATGTAGGAACCAATATGAGCATCCAGGTTCCGCTATTGGTTATTGACCAGAGAGGTGTCTCGATCATGTCTACATAGTTCTCGAACCCGTAGGGTCCGCACGCTTAACGTTACGATGACAGTTATATTACGAGTTTATATGTTTTGATGTACCAAAGGTTGTTCGGAGTCCCGGATGTGATCATGGACATGACGAGGAGTCTCGAAATGGTCGAGACATAAAGATTGATATATTGAAAGCCTATGTTTGGACATCGGAAGTGTTCCAGGTGAAATCGGGATTTTTCCGGAGTACCGGGAGGTTACCGGAACCCCCCGGTAACTTAATGGGCCTTCGTGGGCCTAGGTGGAAGAGAGGAGAGGAGGCCAGGGCAGGGCCGTGCGCCCCTTCCCCCCCCCCCCCCAGTCCGAATAGGACAAGGAGAGGGGGGCGGCGCCCCCCCTTCCTTCCTCCCCTCCACCTCTTCTCCCTTCCTCTCCTAGTCCAACATGGAAAGGGGGGGAGTCCTACTCCCGGTAGGAGTAGGACTCCTCCTGGCGCGCCTCTCCTCCCTTGGCCGGCGGCCTCCCCCTTGCACCTTTATATACGGGGGCAGGGGGGCACCTCTAGACACACAATTGATCAACGATCTTTTAGCCATGTGCGGTGCCCCCCTCCACCATATTACACCTCGATAATATCGTAGCGGTGCTTAGGCGAAGCCCTGCGTCGGTAGAACATCATCATAGTCACCATGCCGTCGTGCTGACGAAACTCTCCCTCAACACTCGGCTGGATCGGAGTTCGAGGGACGTCATCGAGCTGAACGTGTGCTGAACTCGGAGGTGCCGTGCGTTCGGTACTTGATCGGTCGGATCGTGAAGACGTACGACTACATCAACCGCGTTGTGTTAACGCTTCCGCTTTCGGTCTACGAGGGTACGTGGACAACACTCTCCCCTCTCGTTGCTATACATCAACATGATCTTGCGTGTTCGTAGGAATTTTTTTGAAATTACTACGTTCCCCAACATATTCCACGACAGAACCCGAGTGATTCCTTCGCTACGGCTGCTAACTGAAGCCGATCGAACCCTGTTGCCTCGTTCCCTTGATGAACAGTGAGCGTTGTTGGGGGGGGGGGGTTGGATGAACAGTTCCCAGTGGGGGGTTGGATGAACAAGACCCCGTGGTAGTAGAGGTCGTTGCCGCTGGATGAACATGACCCCGATCGATCGAGCTGGTGGAGGGCTGGATGAACAGGACCCCGTGGAGGGCTGGATGAACAGGACGACCCCGTGGAGGGCTGGTTGAACAGTAGCCGGTGGAGGGCTGGATGAATAGTAGCCCGTGGAGGGGTGGTTGAACAGGGCCCCGTGGAGAGGGATGGTTGAACAGTAGCCGGTGGAGGAGCGGTGGAGGCTGGATGAACAGGAGCCCGTGGATGAACAGTCGTAGGTGGAGGCTGGAGGAGGTCGACGGTGGAGATGAACAATATCCCGTGGAGTCCCGTTTTGCGGTGCGCCACACCCCTCCCGATGAACAGGACCCCTGTTTCGACCGTAGCGCTCCAACACAAGTCTGTTTCCTCCATTTTGTGGTATGCCACACCCCTCTCGATCAACAGGACCCCGTTTCGACTGTAGGAGGTCCAAGAGAAGTCTGTTTCCTCCGTTTCGCGGTACGCCAGACCCCTCCCGATGAACATGATCCTGTTTCAACCGTGGCCGGTCGAACACAAGGCCGTTTCCTCCATTCTGCGGTACGCCAGGCCTCATTTCAATCGGTTGTTCCGTCCAAGCCGGTTGGCTCTCGATGAACACGACGTATTCCATTGCCTCCCGATGAACATGACGCATTTTGTGGCCTCCCCATGAACACGACGGCGACGCAGTTTCTCCGTTCTGACCCAGCCATGTACACGAGCCCTGGCCGTACGTATGCGCGAATTGGCGTTCGAGACCCCGCCTGTATGTACGTACGTGGCCGTATTTACTTTCTTGCACCCTGGCCGTTGTACGTACGTGTACACGCTACGTGCGCGCCTCTACTACGACACGTGCGCGCCTATACTATGACACGTGCCCTTCGTTACACGGCCACGGTTCATTGCTGCAGCATGCAGACAGACCGATCATATGTACGTACATGTTCGCGACCAAAATGACAATGCTACGTACGCTTCGACCAGGTGGGTCCTGATACGTCTCCAACGTATCTATAATTTTTGATTGTTCCATGCTATTATATTATCTGTTTTGGATGTTTATGGGCTTTATTAAACACTTTTATATTATTTTTGGGACTAACCTATTGACCCAGAGCCCAGTGCCAGTTCCTGTTTTTTCCCTTGTTTCAGTGTTTCGAAGAAAAGGAATATCAAACGGAGTCGAAACGGAATGAAACCTTCTGGAGAAGTTATTTTTGGAAGGAAAGCTACCCGATAGACTTGGAGTGCACGTGAGGAAAGAAACGAGGGAGCCACGAGGCAGGGGGCGCGTCCACCCCCCTAGGGCGCGCCCTCCACCCTCGTGGGCCCCTCGTGGCTCCCCTGACGTATTTATTCTGCCTATACATTCCCATATACCCTAAAACGATTGGGGAACAGAATAGATCTGGAGTTCCGCCGCCGCAAGCCTCAGTAGCCACCAAAAACCTCTCGGGAGCCCGTTCCGGCACCCTACCGGAGGGGGGGAACCCTCACCGGTGGCCATCTTCATCATCCCGGCGCTCTCCATGACGAGGAGGGAGTAGTTCACCCTCGGGGCTGAGGGTATGTACCAGTAGCTATGTGTTTGATCTCTCTCTCTCGTGTTCTTGAGGTGATTCGATCTTGATGTATCGTGAGCTTTGCTATTATAGTTGGATCTTATGTTTCTTCTCCCCCTCTACTCTCTTGTAACGGATTGAGTTTCCCCTTTGAAGTTATCTTATCGGATTAAGTCTTTAATGATTTGAGAACACTTGATGTATGTCTTGTCGTGCGTATCTGTGGTGACAATGGGATATCATGTGATTCACTTGATGTATGTTTTGGTGATCAACTTGCGGGTTCCGCCCATGAACTTATGCATAGGGGTTGGCACACGTTTTCGTCTTGATTCCCCGGTAGAAACTTTGGGGCACTCTTTGAGGTTCTATGTGTTGGTTTAATAGATGAATTTGAGATTGTGTGATGCATATCGTATAATCATACCCACGGATACTTGAGGTGACATTGGAGTATCTAGGTGACATTAGGGTTTTGGTTGATTTGTATCTTAAGGTGTTATTCTAGTACGAACTCTAGGGCTGTTTGTGGCACTTATAGGAATAGCCTAATGGATTGATTGGAAAGAATAACTTTGAGCTGGTTTCGTACCCTACCATAATCTCTTCATTTGTTCTCCGCTATTAGTGACTTTGGAGTGACTCTTTGTTGCATGTTGAGGGATAGTTATTGATCCAATTATGTTATTATTGTTGAGAGAACTTGCACTAGTGAAAGTATGAACCCTAGGCCTTGTTTCCTAGCTTTGCAATACCGTTTGTGCTCACTTTTATCATTAGTTACCTTGCTGTTTTTATACTTTCAGATTACAAAACCTATATCTACCATCCATATTGCACTTGTATCACCATCTCTTCGCCGAACTAGTGCACCTATACAATTTACCATTGTATTGGGTGTGTTGGGGACACAAGAGACTCTTTGTTATTTGGTTGCAGGGTTGTTTGAGAGAGACCATCTTCATCCTACACCTCCCATGGATTGATAAACCTTAGGTCATCCACTTGAGGGAAATTTGCTACTGTCCTACAAACCTCTGCACTTGGAGGCCCAACAACGTCTGAAAGAAGAAGGTTGCGTAGTAGACATCAAGTAGTTTCTGGCGCCATTGCCGGGGAGGTGAGTGCTTGAAGGCATATCTTTAGATCTTGCAATCGAATTTTTTTGTTTCTTGTTTTATCACTAGTTTAGTCTATAAAAGAAAACTACAAAAAAAATGGAATTAACGGTGCCTCATATGCTTCATCTTTTTAATGTCTTTCGTGAAAATGATGGGAAGGAAAATTGTGCTCAAGTATTAGAAGAAGAATTACAGAGAATGTTTGGCATAAAATATGTGAATGATGAGCATGATTGCAATGTTGTTAGTATGAATTCCTTGAATATCCATGATGCTAATGATATGCAAAGCCACAAGCTTGGGGATGCTATGTTTGACTAAGATGATATTTTTTGTCCCCCAAGTTTTGATGAGCAAATTTACTATGATGAAAGCATGCCTCCTATTTATGATGATTATTGTGATTACACGTATGCTATAAATAATAATGATAACCATGAAACCATCTTGATCTTAATTTCCAATCATATGATAGTTATTTTGTTGAGTTTGCTCCCACTACTATTCATGAGAATAAATTTGCTTATGTGGAGAGTAGTAAAATTTCTATGCAAGTAGATCATAAAAAAGAATGCTTTACGTGCTGGTTATATTGTTGAATTCATTCATGATGCTACTGAAAATTATTATGAGGGAGGAATATATGCTTGTAGGAATTGCAATAATATCAAGTTTCCTCTCTATGTGCTTAAAGTTTTGAAGTTATGCTCGTTTTGCCTTCCTATGCAAGTTGATTCTTGTTCCCATAAGTTGTTTGCTCACAAAATCCCTATGCATAGGGAGTGGGTTAGGCTTAAATGTGCTAGCCATATTCTTCATGATGCTCTCTTTATGTTTCAATTCTTACCTTTTATGCGAGCATCATTGAAATCATCATGCCTCGCTAGGGGCGTTAAACAATAGCGCTTGTTGGGAGGCAACCCAACTTTATTTTAGTTTCTTGCTTTTTGGTTCTGTTTAGTAATAAATAATCCATCTAGCTTCTGTTTAGATGTGGTTTTGTGTTTTAATTACTGTCCGTGCCAAGTAGAACCTTTGGGAAGACTTGGGTGAAGTCTTTATGAACTGTATAGGCAACCAAGTAGTCCTTTATCGCGGACGCAGCTATTCGAATAGATGATGTTAACCCTGCAGGGGTGTACTTCTTCACACACGCTCTCACCACTTATCGCCGTTTACACGACATGTACTCGGCAACCTTCAAGCGGAAGCCCAGCGAAGGTGTCGGCCACGGCCTACCTAAACACTCAAGCCTCTAGTCCAGGTTTATCGCCTATTCAGGTTCCATCCGCAGGGAGTCCGGCCGAGGTTTCCACATACGGCCTCGAATGATGTGTACAGGGTTCCGAGACACCAAATGGGCGCCCGGCATGCCCGGCAACGTGCCTACCGCATCACAGCCCAGCCCTCGGGTCAGCGCTACGCACGGCCTCTGGCATACTACAAACACCAGAAACTACTTGCAACTCCTGGACAGAGGACAAGGGTGGATAAGAAGCCGAGAGGGTCCATTGGTTTCGGGCCCAATGCATGGTAGTAGCTGAATCTTAAATCACACATACAGATGTCAGTGCTTAAGGACGGTTCCAATGAAACAACCCACCATGTACTCCTACATGGCCTCTCATCGATACCTTTACCAAATCATGTTCACACACTTAGCTCACACCGAGTAGGACATGTTCATCACCATTCCAAATCATCCCTTATGAATCAGACCTGACTCAACTCAAAGCAGTAGCAGGCATGACAAACAAGCATGAATGAGTAGGCACATCAGGGCTCAAACAACACCTACTCATGCTAGTGGGTTTCATCTATTTATTGTGGCAATGACAGGTCATGCAGAGGAAAAGGGGTTGAGCTACCGCAGCATGTAACAGTTGAATCGATGTTGTCCTAATGCAGTAAAAGAGAGCAGGAGCGAGAGAGTGGGATTGTATCGGAATGAACAAGGGGGTTTTGCTTGCCTGGCACTTCTGAAGATGATATAGCTCTTCATCGGTGTCATCGAACTCATCATCGGAACATACGTCTACCGAGGGGGAACAACCACCGGCAAACACAGAAAGAACACAATCAATGCAATGCACAGTATGATGCATGATCATGACATGTCAATATGCTGTGATTTGAGCTAATGCAGCTAAGAACAGAAGGGTTTGACTTGATTTGAACCTAAGGTTCAAATTCAAATTCAAACTAAGAACTTATAAAGTGCATTATCATGTTTTGATCTAAACAGCAAGGTTAAGTTGTTTAAACATGCATGAAACCAGTACAGATGGATAGATTGGATTTTTCTGATCATTTTTCATATATAAATCTTTTCATTTGGAGTTACAGATTAATTTCTATGATTTTTTGAAGTTTATAGCATTTTCTGGAATTTCCTGAATAAACTTAAATCCAGAAAATGCTTTACTGCATCAGCATTGCGCAAGGCTGATGTCAGCAGGTCAACTGGGACGGTCTAGGTCAAACCTGACCAGTGGGTCCCGCACGTCAGTGTAATAGGGTAGGGACAGAGGCTGACCAGTGGGTCCGGGTCAACGTTGACGTGGCATGGTCAAAATGACATGTGGGGCCGGCTATATTAACCTAAACTAGTCATGGAATAAATCCCGGGGTTAATTAAGGCGTGGGGCCCATAGTCAGTGAGAGGGGGTTAGTTCGCTGGGTCATTAATGGCTAATGACAGCGCCACGTCGGCGTCACCGGAGTTACGCCGGTGGCGACCATAAACGCAGCGGAGGCATACTGGAGGGGCTCGGGTTTCGCCTACGGTGCACCGTTCGGTGCGCCCTTTGGCCCTACGGAGAGTTGGCGCGATGGCGCGTCGGATGGTGGTGGTCTCCGGGCCTGGGGTGGCCGGAGTCAACGGCGGCGAGCTCAGTTGCGGCCGCCGGAGTTCGGGCGCGAGCAGGGACGCGGTTGCGGTGGCCGTGGCGATGTGCATTTAGCACCTACGGCGTCTACGTGGTGCGGTGAATTCGATGGGCGCATGCCCGGGACCAAATGCTCATCGGAGCATCACCGGAGACGAGCGCGGGCGGCGGCGCATTCGGTTGCAGGCGAGGCGACGGCTACGGCGCGTGAGGGAAAACGGAGAGGGGGAGCAGGAGCTGGGGCTCACGGCGGGTGCGACGAGCTGCTCAGCGGGCTCGGGAGAGGTCAGAAGCGAGCGGGGCGGCGGAGGCGATCTCGTCGTCAGGAGGTCGAAGACGAGCTCGGTGAAGACGTTCGGGGGCCTCCGGCGGGGCGTGGCTCGGTGAGGCGGTCGAGGAAGAAGTGGCGGAGCTTCTGGGCACGTAGGCGAGGCGTGGGGGAGGAGGTGGCCGCGGTGGTGGCGAGCGGCGGCGACGAACCCGTTCGGGTAGGTGAGAGAGAGAGGTCCAGGGGAGGGGATGAGCACGGGGGAGAGCGGGAGGGGGTCGAGGGGAGCGCGTGGCGTCTCCGGGGACGTCCATGGAGAAGCGGCAAGCAGGAGGTGGCCAGCGCGCGTGGTCGCGCGCGTCGGGCACGCGCCCAGCGTCCTCCTGGCGCAGTGGAGACGACGACTGGCAGCGCCAGTCAGCTGGGCCGGTGCAGATGGGCTGCCAGGTAAGTGGCCCAGGTAGGCTCTCTCTCTCTCTCTCTGGTTTTTCTATTTATTAATGTTTTCTATTTTCTGCAATTGGTTTTGATTTGATTTAAAACATCAAATCATTTTTTGAACTTTCTGTAAATTGTTATGTGAGCTCAAGAACTAGTGCAAGGTCACAGGCAACTTACAAAAATATTTGAACTTTATTTCTTATATAACAGAAATAAATTCAACTCAAATATGTCATTGATTTAAGTCAAAGGCCCAAAATAAATATTTCTGTGATTCCAAAAATATTGGTTTGAATTTTACCTCTTACCAATATTTTCACAGAGTAACAGGAACATTTCTTTGGACTCATTTGATGGGAATTAAATGTTGATTATTTTCAAAAGGTTTCTGAGGCTTTGAAAACTCCCTCAATTCAAATTTTCAGACTTTAGACATGATGAACATGCAAGGACAAGCAAAGGCTAAACTAGGGTTGTGACAACTCACCCCCACTAAACAAGAATCTCGTCCCGAGATTCAAGACGTGAGGTAAGAAGACAGAGGGGGCACAAGACCAACACAATCTTCGCGATCCAGGTTGCACCTCATAAGGTTGTTGATTCGTTGCATACGTTGATCTTGACATCCTCGCTTTTGAGATCTTCATCCACGCGATGACAACGGAAAGAAACTCTACTAGGATTGATCTTCTCGAAGATCGAGCTATACAAGATCAACTCGCGGAATGAGATGTTGAAACATCTCGAGTTGAGACACCAAACACATCGAGAGGGATGGAAGAACAAACGACGAGGTTTGATTTGGTGGGCAACAATTCCACGCTTAGAGAGATGGTGGATGGTGTCAAGGTGGCGAGGAAATAATTGCCATGATCCCATAACGGGGCACCTTGGGGGAGGTGACTCGTAGAGTTATTCCCTTAAATGGCAAAAAGAATTACTTTTGATATCTTGATCATTGAAACTCTTTATACCAGCCTAAGGCAATCACAATCGATCGTTTGGCGGAGTTCAAAGGAATGGCATATCCGGATTCGAATGGATGATGTGGACTACCTTGTTGAAGACAACGTGATGGATGATTTTGCTTTTCATCGGGAATGGATGGGACCCATGGTAGGACCACTTTTGAAGATGATCCTAAACAACAATTACCGAGAGGGCAGCCCATGGGAATTGGCACAACGGCGGTGCAAGCTGGGAACCAAATGTAGATGTTGGGAATGTTCCAACCATCATATATGCCTGAGATTCAGATCTGGTTGGCGTCAGGATATTCCAGACTTATCCAGTCTAGAGAGAAAAATGAAAGATTGCAACACAAATCTACGAGATGGCGTTGCGAGATTCTCGGGAGATGAACTACGATAGCAAGCTCCAAAACATGAGCTGGTTCTACTACATACATGTGAACACATTGTCCAAGACAAGCATGACCACATAGTAGTCTTACAACACAACACTACCGAGTTCTGAGTGGGAACCATCATTGCGGAGAGCGAAGTCCTGTGCATGTACCTTTGGGTCCTTAAGGATTAGCACTTAAGAACTTCTTTTCCTTGAACAAATCAATCGGTGGCTTGGTGTGCTAGGGATTACATATGGAATGAAGATGATCAGTCTATCAGACCATAGAATACTTCGCACGGGCATGACTGACTTGGGATGATTCCAATGGAAGCAAAAACAAACTAAATCGAATTCACGGCGGCAACTTACATCTAATGCACGTGAATCAAAGGAAGTCACTCCTTTCATCCAAACATAGGCTTCATGAACGGAACACGAAGATAATGCTTACAAAAGTTTCCAATACTAGCATGATGTTCAATATGAATCATGGAGGAGAGAAAATGCTGCTGATGGGCTCAACAGCAACTCATAAGAATTTCCATATCACTGGACTTCCACCATCATATGAACACGGTGATAGCATTGGTCAGACCAAAACATGTAATGGTGTATGTTCGAGGGATCAACCACGAGTAAGACAACATTACGAACATCGTTGGTTCTGATTTGACTTGACGATAGCCCATACTCAAGTCAAAGTTTTGACAAGGCAATAGATCCAACAACTGATCACGAGGACCAATCGATGGAGATATCATCTTTCTTCAACACACACACACACACACAAAAAGATATCCCTTAACATGATCTAAGTCGGAAAAGCTTTTATATTCCAACTCTCCAAGTTGTTGTTTGGCTTAACCAACTAGCTCAGGGGTATCCAACACAGATTCTTGGACAATGGGTGGTTTGGAGGAAAACCAACATGATCACAAACTCAACATAACAGTCAGGGGACAACCTGGTGATACTTCCGAGAAGATATTCAGAAAATCACGAACCACCGAAGTGTTATTAAGCTCGGGAGCAATCTTGCTTTCAAGGCAAGATGATATGATCAAAAGAGTGAGGGATTGACACAATCCTAACTCATTGATCGAAGAGTGCACCGGAAACAAGGACTAGGTAGCACGATCAATCTTAGGATGATGATTCAATAACCAACACGCTAAGAATGAGAATATTGTCCATTAACTACCAAGCAACGAGGTTGCTAGGAGTATCAATTTCACACATCACAGTTCACTTGTCGGCATTCCGGTTACAACAACACGGAACCGAGGAATGAATAATGATAGCGAGAAGTATCACTGCGTCAAGAATTCATAAGAGGTGGTGCCATTCTCATGGCATTCTTGACATAAAGATGGTGACACTCCAAGGTAGAACAGAGCAAAAGCTGGATTGGCATTTTGATCCACGGAATACAACTACTTTGACCCAATCCTGGATATGGATGAGGTACTGGAGTTTGTTTCTCCTAGTCATTTCGGAATACAACGACTTGACGACCACAAGAGCAATAGGCATCAATGAACGAATGCACACATACTCTTGACTATCAATTGATAGACGAGGGCCAGGAAATAACTAAAGAGGGACAACCCAAAAGAACATATGATTTTCTGAGTTGTGGATGCATGGTTTAGCATGTCGAACAAAGTTCAACAGGTTTCTTCCGGATAACCCATGCAGAAAGGTAGGACTGGCAGATTCACAATTCTTGAATGGAGAACCCATTAAGAGCACTCTTATTGTGATCTTTTGGTTCAAAGGCTTTTGCCATATTGGTTCATGGTATTGGAAGAAGGATATACCACGGACCTCGAGGACTATCGCAAAGGTTACTAATATCTTAAGGGAACTAGCAAATACTAACAACTTGAAGTAGGGTGAATCTCGGGTTCAAGAACCCAGGAATAGAATACCTACTAACTAATAACATCACGGGATGCTTTCAAAAATGATGGCCAGAACCATCACACGGGGAACACAAAACAGGGTAGATTACTAGGTGATCCTGACACCTAGGGTCATAATAATAGCTCCAACATATATGTCGAGGCAACAGAGTACCTCAACTCACTGATTAGTGTGATTAATCTGGCCCAGATGGTCATCAGGAACATGGAGGAATGATTGCAAGTGCATCAGACTATCTAGGAACCTGGGATGACTCGGGCAGCATAATGGCTGTAAATGCTCAAAAAGATTTGAGCATCCTGAAAAATAGTGGCATGACCACTCAGCATCACAATATCAAGGTTCTGAGGCCAGCTATGAACATACGGAAATAGTAGAAACTGAACTGAGACTTGAATCCATCAATCCTATAAGTCTATGGATTAGTAACACGTCATCCTGATAGATAGATGAGAAGGCCTAGTTCTTAATCCCCGTAGAAGAGAAGAGGCTGACTCAGATCAGAAGGGCATAAGGTATAAGGAGTAAAAAGAGCCTTACGTTCCCTTTCCCAATCAATTCCCTTACATAATTAAAGCATTTCTAGACACAACTTCGACCAGTTTGGCTTGGTAATCCTACAGGCAGTCAGGCTCCGATACCAAAGTTGTCAGGATCCCGATTCCAAGTCACATCAATCTAGCCGGTAACACCTCATATCACTTTGCGGCCTCACGCATGGTATTCCCACGAGTGTCGCCTTACCATGGCCCGGGACCGTTTGCGCCTTTTGGCTCACGTATATGATAGTGTCGCTAGCATCCATATCACAGAGAACCCGGGCCGACATGACTAGTCGTGAACCCAAAGTGGCACTAACTTATGGGGACAGGCATACATGAATCAACATCGAGCATGTCGGTCAGCAGCGTGCGAATCCGGGCTGTAGCACTGGGTTAACAGGACTCCGGTGAACCGGGCTGTAGCAGGCTAGGCAGGACTCCGGATGTCACAGCGTGACATTTCCCCGAAGGGACAGACACAGGAACGAAGTGAATCACATGCCGGCCAGTCAAGTGTTCCGGAGCAGTAGTGCTGGGCTAGCAGGACTCCGGTGAACCGGGCTGTAGCGGACTACTGTGGCTCATGGAAGCACAAGACTACATTTCCCCATAAGAGAGACTACCAAGGATAAACAACTAGGTTGTCGGATCCCACACATACCAAGCATTTCAATCATACACACAATATGCTCGATATGTGTAAATACAACATGGCATCACAACAAAACTCTACGACTCAAAGTATTTATTCATTAGGCTCCGAGGAGTGAGATATTACAAACATGGGTCTCATGACCCAACATTCAGAGCATACAAGTCAAAGCACATGCGGAAGCTTAACATGTCTGAGTACGGACATCTACAAATGAAAAAGGCTGAGAAGCCTGGCTATCTACCAGATCCTGCCGAGGGTACAAGATCGTAGCTGAGGTATCAAGCTAAACGTCGAAGTCCACACGGAACTACTAACGAGACTGATGTCTCTCTGCAAAACATAAAATAGGCAAACGTGAGTACAAATGTACCCAGCAAGACTTACATCAGAACAAACTACATATGCATCATTATCAACAAAGGGGGTGGTGGAGTTTAACTGCAGCAAGCCAGCTTTGACTCGGTGGCTCCTAAACTATGACTGCAAGTAACTCTTTTGAGGTGGCGCACACGAGTCCATATATTCACCATATCAATACACCACTATGGATCCGCTCTCGTCTCCCTACGGGATGGTCATCCATAGCACTCACGCTTATCTTGCGAGTTTTAGAGTATCCACTTTCACTTGTCTATGAACTGTATAGGCAACCAAGTAGTCCTTTACCGCGGACGCGGCTATTCGAATAGATGATGTTAACCCTGCAGGGGTGTACTTCTTCACACACGCTCTCACCACTTATCACCGTTTACACAACATGTACTCGGTAACCTTCAAGCGGAAGCCCAGCGAGGGTGTTGGCCACGGCCTACCTAAACACTCAAGCCTCTAGTCCAGGTTTATCGCCTATTCAGGTTCCATCCGCAGGGAGTCCGGCCGAGGTTTCCACATACGGCCCCGAACGATGTGTACGGGGTTTCGAGACACCAAACGGGCGCCCGGCATGCCCGGCAACGTGCCTACCGCATCACAGCCCAGCCCTCGGGTCAGCGCTGCGCACGGCCTCCGGCATACTACAAACACCAGAAACTACTTGCAACTCCTGGACAGAGGACAAGGGTGGATAAGAAGCCGAGAGGGTCCATTGGTTTTG
This sequence comes from Aegilops tauschii subsp. strangulata, assembly GCF_002575655.3. Classification (NCBI taxonomy): domain Eukaryota; kingdom Viridiplantae; phylum Streptophyta; class Magnoliopsida; order Poales; family Poaceae; genus Aegilops; species Aegilops tauschii. Next base: position 112,181,750 of record NC_053038.3, read on the forward strand.
GGACCAATGCATGGTAGTAGCTGAATCTTAAATCACACATACAGATCTCAGTGCTTAAGGACGGTTCCAATGAAACAACCCACCATGTACTCCTACATGGCCTCTCATCGATACCTTTACCAAATCGTGTTCACACACTTAGCTCACACCCAGTAGGACATGTTCATCACCATTCCAAATCATCCCTGATGAATCAGACCTGACTCAACTCTAAGCAGTAGGAGGCATGACAAACAAGCATGAATGAGTAGGCACATCAGGGCTCAAACAACTCCTACTCATGCTAGTGGGTTTCATCTATTTACTGTGGCAATGACAGGTCATGCAGAGGAAAAGGGGTTGAGCTACCGCAGCATGTAATAGTTGAATCGATGTTGTCCTAATGCAGTAAAAGAGAGCAGGAGCGAGAGAGTGGGATTGTATCGGAATGAACAAGGGGGCTTTGCTTGCCTGGCACTTCTGAAGATGATATAGCTCTTCATCGGTGTCATCGAACTCATCATCGGAACATACGTCTACCGAGGGGGAACAACCACCGGCAAACACAGAAATAACACAATCAATGCAATGCACAGTATGATGCATGATCATGACATGTCAATATGCTGTGATTTGAGCTCATGCAGCTAAGAACAGAAGGGTTTGACTTGATTTGAACCTAAGGTTCAAATTCAAACTAAGAACTTATAAAGTGCATTATCATGTTTTGATCTAAACAGCAAGGTTAAGTTGTTTAAACATGCATGAAACCCATACAGATGGATAGATTGGATTTTTCTGATCATTTTTCATATATAAATCTTTTCATTTGGAGTTACAGATTAATTTCTATGATTTTTTGAAGTTTATAGCATTTTCTGGAATTTCCTAAATAAACTTAAATCCAGAAAATGCTTTACTGCGTCAGCATTGCGCAAGGCTGATGTCAGCAGGTCAACTGGGATGGTCCAGGTCAAACCTGGCCAGTGGGTCCCGCACGTCAGTGTAATAGGGTAGGGACAGAGGCTGACCAGTGGGTCCGGGTCAACGTTGACGTGGCATGGTCAAAATGACATGTGGGGCCAGCTATATTAACCTAAACTAGACAGGGAATAAATCCCGGGGTTAATTAAGGCGTGGGGCCCATAGTCAGTGAGAGGGGGTTAGTTAGCTGGGTCATTAGTGGCTAATGACAGCGCCACGTCAGCGTCACCGGAGTTACGCCGGTGGCGACCATAAACGCGGCGGAGGCATACTGGAGGGGCTCGGGTTTCGCCTACGGTGCACCGTTCGGTGCGCCCTTTGGCCCTACGGAGAGCTGGCGCGATGGCGCGTCGGATGGTGGTGGTCTCTGGGCCTGGGGTGGCCGGAGTCAACGGCGGCGAGCTCGGTTGCGGCCGGTGGAGTTCGGGCGCGGGCGGGGACGCGGTTGCGGTGGCCGTGGCGATGTGCGTTTAGCACCTACGGCATCTACGTGGTGCGGTGAGTTCGATGGGCGCATGCCCGGGACCAAATGCTCATCGAAGCATCACCGGAGACGAGCGCGGGCGGCGGCGCATTCGGTTGCAGGCGAGGCGACGGCTACGGCGCGTGAGGGAAAACGGAGAGGGGGAGCAGGAGCAGGGGCTCACGGTGGGTGCGACGAGCTGCTCAGTGGGCTCGGGGGAGGTCAGAAGCAAGCGGGGCCGCGGAGGCGATCTCGTCATCGGGAGGTCGAAGACGAGCTCGGTGAAGACGTTCGGGGGCCTCTGGCGGGGCGTGGCTCGGTGAGGCGGTCGAGGAAGAAGTGGCGGAGCTTCTGGGCGCGTCGGCGAGGCGTGGGGGAGGCGGTGGCCGCGGTGGTGGCGAGCGGCGGCGACGAACCCGTTCGGGTAGGTGAGAGAGAGAGGTCCAGGGGAGGGGATGAGCACGGGGGAGAGCGGGAGGGGGTCGAGGGGAGCGCGTGGCGTCTCCGGGGACGTCCAGGGAGAAGCGGCAAGCAGGAGATGGTTGGGGCGTGTGGTCGCGCGCGTCAGGCACGCGCCCAGCGTCCTCCTGGCGCGGTGGAGACGACAACTGGCAGCACCAGTCAGCTGGGCCGGTGCAGATGGGCTGCCAGGTAAGTGGCCCAGGTAGGCTCTCTCTCTCTGGTTTTTCTATTTATTAATGTTTTCTATTTTCTGCAATTGGTTTTGATTTGATTTAAAACATCAAATCATTTTTTGAACTTTCTATAAATTGTTATGTTAGCTCAGGAACTAGTCCAAGGTCACAGGCAACTTACAAAAATATTAGAACTTTATTTCTTATATAACAGAAATAAATTCAACTCAAATATGTCATTGATTTAAGTCAAAGGCCCAAAATAAATATTTCTGTGATTCCAAAAATATTGGTTTGAATTTTACCTCTTACCAATATTTTCACAGAGTAACAGGAACATTTCTTTGGACTCATTTGATGGGAATTAAATGTTGATTATTTTTAAAAGGTTTCTGAGGCTTTGAAAATTCCCTCAATTCAAATTTTCAGACTTTAGACATGATGAACATGCAAGGACAAGAAAAGGCTAAACTAGGGTTGTGACAACTCACCCCCACTAAACAAGAATCTCGTCCCGAGATTCAAGACGTGAGGTAAGAAGACAGAGGGGGCACAAGACCAACACAATCTTCGCGATCCAGGTTGCACCTCATAAGGTTGTTGATTCGTTGCATACGTTGATCTTGACATCCTCGCTTTTGAGATCTTCATCCACGCGATGACAACGGAAATAAACTCTACTAGGATTGATCTTCTCGAAGATCGAGCTATACAAGATCAACTCGCGGAATGAGATGTTGAAACATCTCGAGTTGAGACACCAAACACATCGAGAGGGATGGAAGAACAAACGACGAGGTTTGATTTGGTGGGCAACAATTCCACGCTTAGAGAGATGGTGGATGGTGTCAAGGTGGCGAGGAAATAATTGCCATGATCCCATAACGGGGCACCTTGGGGGAGGTGACTCGTAGAGTTATTCCCTTAAATGGCAAAAAGAATTACTTTTGATATCTTGATCATTGAAACTCTTTATACCAGCCTAAGGCAATCACAATCGATCGTTTGGCGGAGTTCAAAGGAATGGCATATCCGGATTCGAATGGATGATGTGGACTACCTTGTTGAAGCGTGATGGATGATTTTGCTTTTCATCGGGAATGGATGGGACCCATGGTAGGACCACTTTTCAAGATGATCCTAAACAATAATTACCGAGAGGGCAGCCCATGGGAATTGGCACAACGGCGGTGCAAGCTGGGAACCAAATGTAGATGTTGGGAATGTTCCAACCATCATATATGCCTGAGATTCAGATCTGGTTGGCGTCAGGATATTCCAGACTTATCCAGTCTAGAGAGAAAAATGAAAGATTGCAACACAAATCGACGAGATGGCGTTGCGAGATTCTCGGGAGATGAACTACGATAGCAAGCTCCAAAACATGAGCTAGTTCTACTACATACATGTGAACACATTGTCCAAGACAAGCATGACCACATAGTAGTCTTACAACACAACACTACCGAGTTCCGACTGGGAACCATCATTGCGGAGAGCGAAGTCCTGCGCATGTACCTTTGGGTCCTTAAGGATTAGCACTTAAGAACTTATTTTCCTTGAACAAATCAATCGGTGGCTTGGTGTGCTAGGGATTACATATGGAATGTAGATGATCAGTCTATCAGACCATAGAATACTTCGCACGGGCATGACTGACTTGGGATGATTCCAAAGGAAGCAAAAACAAACTTTCTCGAATTCACGGCGGCAACTTACATCTAAAGCACGTGAATCAAAGGAAGTCACTCCTTTCATCCAAACATAGGCTTCATGAACGGAACACGAAGATAATGCTTACAAAAGTTTCCAATACTAGCTTGATGTTCAACATGAATCATGGAGGAGAGAAAATGCCGCTGATGGGCTCAACAGCAAATCATCGGAATTTCCATATCACTGGACTTCCACCATCATGTGAACACGGTGATAGCATTGGTCAGACCAAAAGATGTAATGGTGTATGTTCGAGGGATCAACTACGAGTAAGACAACATTACGAACATCGTTGATTTTGATTTGACTTGACGATAGCCCATACTCAAGTCAAAGTTTTGACAAGGCAATAGATCCAACAACTGATCACGAGGACCAATCGATGGAGATATCATCTTTCTTCAACACACACACACACACACACACAAAAAGATATCCCTTAACATGATCTAAGTCGGACAAGCTTTTATCTTCCAACTCTCCAAGTTGTTGTTTGGCTTAACCAACTAGCTCAGGGGTATCCAACACAGATTCTTGGAGAATGGGTGGTTCGGAGGAAAACCAACATGATCACAAACTCAACATAACAGTCAGGGGACAACCTGGTGATACTTCCGAGAAGATATTCGGAAAATCACGAACCACCGAAATGTTATTAAGCTCGGGAGCAATCTTGCTTTCAAGGCAAGATGATATGATCAAAAGAGTGAGGGATTGACACAATCCTAACTCATTGATCGAAGAGTTCACCGGAAACAAGGACTAGGTAGCACGATCAATCTTAGGATGATGATTCAATAACCAACACGCTAAGAATGAGAATATTGTCCATTAACTACCAAGCAACGAGGTTGCAAGGAGTATCGATTTCACACATCACAGTTCACTTGTCGGCATTCCGGTTACAACAACACGGAACTGAGGAATGAATAATGATAGCGAGAAGTATCACTGCGTCAAGAATTCATAAGAGATGGTGCAATTCTCATGGCATTCTTGACATAAAGATGGTGACACTCCAAGGTAGAACAGAGCAAAAGCTGGATTGGCATTTTGATCCACGGGATACAACTACTTTGACCCAATCCTGGACATGGATGAGGTACTGGAGTTTGTTTCTCCTAGTCATTCCGGAATACAACGACTTGACGACCACAAGAGCAATAGGCATCAATGAACGAATGCACACATACTCTTGACTATCAATTGATAGACGAGGGCCAGGAAATAACTAAAGAGGGACAACCCAAAAGAACATATGATTTTCTGAGTTGTGGATGCATGGTTTAGCATGTCGAACGAAGTTCAACAGGTTTCTTCCGGATAACCCATGCAGAAAGGTAGGACTGGCAGATTCACAATTCTTGAATGGAGAACCCATTAAGAGCACTCTTATTGTGATCTTTTGGTTCAAAGGCTTTTGCCATATTGGTTAATGGTATTGGAAGAAGGATATACCACGGACCTCGAGGACTATCGCAAAGGTTACTAATATCTTAAGGGAACTAGCAACTACTAACAACTTGAAGTAGGGTGAATCTCGGGTTCAAGAACCCAGGAATAGAATACCTACTAACTAATAACATCACGGGATGCTTTCGAAAATGATGGCCAGAACCATTACACGGGGAACACAAAACAGGGTAGATTACTAGGTGATCCTGACACCTAGGGTCATAATAATAGCTCCAACATATATGTCGAGGCAACAGAGTACCTCAACTCACTGATTAGTGTGATTAATCTGGCCCAAATGGTCATCAGGAACATGGAGGAATGATTACAAGTGCATCAGACTATCTAGGAACCTGGGATGACTCGGGCAGCATAACGGCTGTAAATGCTCAAAAAGATTTGAGCATCCTGAAAAATAGTGGCATGACCACTCAGCATCACAATATCAAGGTTCTGAGGCTAGCTATGAACATACGGAAATTGTAGAAACTGAACTGAGACTTGAATCCATCAATCCTATAAGTCTATGGATTAGTAACACGTCATCCTGATAGATAGATGAGAAGGCCTAGTTCTTAATCCCCGTAGAAGAGAAGAGGCTGACTCAGATCAGAAGGGCATAAGGTATAAGGAGTAAAAAGAGCCTTACGTTCCCTTTCCCAATCAATTCCCTTACATAATTAAAGCATTTCTAGACACAACTTCGACCAGTTTGGCTTGGTAATCCTACAGGCAATCAGGCTCCGATACCAAAGCTGTCAGGACCCTGATTCCAAGTCACATCGATCTGGCCGGTAACACCTCATATCACTTTGCGGCCTCACGCATGGTATTCCCACGGGTGTCGCCTTACCATGGCCCGGGACCGTTGGCGCCTTTTAGCTCACGTATATGATAGTGTCGCTAGCATCCATATCACAGAGAACCCGGGCCGACATGACTAGTCGTGAACCCAAAGTGGCACTAACTTACGGGGACAGGCATACATGAATCAACATCGAGCATATCGGTCAGTAGCGTGCGAATCCGGGCTGTAGCACTGGGCTAACAGGACTCCGGTGAACCGGGCTGTAGCAGGCTAGGCAGGACTCCGGATGTCACCGCGTGACATTTCCCCGAAGGGACAGACACAGGAACGAAGTGAATCACATGCCGGCCAGTCAAGTGTTCCGGAGCAGTAGTGCTGGGCTAGCAGGACTCCGGTGAACCGGGCTGTAGCGGACTACTGTGGCTCATGGAAGCACAAGACTACATTTCCCCATAAGAGAGACTACCAAGGATAAACAACTAGGTTGTCGGATCCCACACATACCAAGCATTTCAATCATACACACAATATGCTCGATATGTGTAAATACAACATGGCATCACAACAAAACTCTACGACTCAAAGTATTTATTCATTAGGCTCCGAGGAGTGAGATATTACAAACATGGGTCTCATGACCCAACATTCAGAGCATACAAGTCAAAGCACATGCGAAAGCTTAACATGTCTGAGTACGGACATCTACAAATGAAAAAGGCTGAGAAGCCTGACTATCTACCAGATCCTTCCAAGGGCACAAGATCGTAGCTGAGGTATCAAGCTAAACGTCGAAGTCCACACGGAACTACTAACGAGACTGATGTCTCTCTGCAAAACATAAAATAGGCAAACGTGAGTACAAATGTACCCAGCAAGACTTACATCAGAACAAACTACATATGCATCATTATCAACAAAGGGGGTGGTGGAGTTTAACTGCAACAAGCCAGCTTTGACTCGGTGGCTCCTAAACTATGACTGCAAGTAACTCTTTTGAGGTGGCGCACACGAGTCCACATATTCACCATATCAATACACCACTATGGATCCGCTCTCATCTCCCTACGGGAAGGTCATCCATAGCACTCACGCTTATCTTGCGAGTTTTAGAGTATCCACTTTCACTTGTCTATGAACTGTATAGGCAACCAAGTAGTCCTTTACCGCGGACGCGGCTATTCGAATAGATGATGTTAACCCTGCAGGGGTGTACTTCTTCACACACGCTCTCACCACTTATCGCCGTTTACACGACATGTACTCGGCAACCTTCAAGCGGAAGCCCAGCGAGGGTGTCGGCCACGGCCTACCTAAACACTCAAGCCTCTAGTCCAGGTTTATCGCCTATTCAGGTTCCATCCGCAGGGAGTCCGGCCGAGGTTTCCACATACGGCCCCGAACGATGTGTACGGGGTTCCGAGACACCAAACGGGCGCCCGGCATGCCCGGCAACATGCCTACCGCATCACAGCCCAGCCCTCGGGTCAGCGCTGCGCACGGCCTCCGGCATACTACAAACACCAGAAACTACTTGCAACTCCTGGACAGAGGACAAGGGTGGATAAGAAGCCGAGAGGGTCCATTGGTTTCGGGACCAATGCATGGTAGTAGCTGAATCTTAAATCACACATACAGATCTCAGTGCTTTAGGACGGTTCCAATGAAACAACCCACCATGTACTCCTACATGGCCTCTCATCGATACCTTTACCAAATCGTGTTCACACACTTAGCTCACACCCAGTAGGACATGTTCATCACCATTCCAAATCATCCCTGATGAATCAGACCTGACTCAACTCTAAGCAGTAGCAGGCATGACAAACAAGCATGAATGAGTAGGCACATCAGGGCTCAAACAACTCCTACTCATGCTAGTGGGTTTCATCTATTTACTGTGGCAATGACAGGTCATGCAGAGGAAAAGGGGTTGAGCTACCGCAGCATGTAACAGTTGAATCAATGTTGTCCTAATGCAGTAAAAGAGAGCAGGAGCGAGAGAGTGGGATTGTATCGGAATGAACAAGGGGGTTTTGCTTGCCTGGCACTTCTGAAGATGATATAGCTCTTCATCGGTGTCATCGAACTCATCATCGGAACATACGTCTACCGAGGGGGAACAACCACCGGCAAACACAGAAAGAACACAATCAATGCAATGCACAGTATGATGCATGATCATGACATGTCAATATGCTGTGATTTGAGCTAATGCAGCTAAGAACAGAAGGGTTTGACTTGATTTGAACCTAAGGTTCAAATTCAAATTCAAACTAAGAACTTATATAGTGCATTATCATGTTTTGATCTAACCAGCAAGGTTAAGTTTTTTAAACATGCATGAAACCGGTACAGATGGATAGATTGGATTTTTCTGATCATTTTTCATATATAAATCTTTTCATTTGGAGTTACAGATTAATTTCTATGATTTTTTGAAGTTTATAGCATTTTTTGGAATTTCCTGAATAAACTTAAATCCAGAAAATGCTTTACTGCGTCAGCATTGCGCAAGGCTGATGTCAGCAGGTCAACTGGGACGGTCCAGGTCAAACCTGACCAGTGGGTCCCGCACGTCAGTGTAATAGGGCAGGGACAGAGGCTGACCAATGGGTCCGGGTCAACGTTGACGTGGCATGGTCAAAATGACATGTGGGGCCGGCTATATTAACCTAAACTAGACACGGAATAAATCCCGGGGTTAATTAAGGCATGGGGCCCATAGTCAGTGAGAGAGGCGGTTAGTTAGCTGGGTTATTAGTGGCTAATGACAGCGCCACGTCAGCGTCACCGGAGTTACGCCGGCGGCGACCATAAACGCGGCGGAGGCATACTGGAGGGGCTCGGGTTTCACCTACGGTGCACCGTTCGGTGCGCCCTTTGGCCCTACGGAGAGCTGACGCGATGGTGCATCGGATGGTGGTGGTCTCCGGGCCTGGGGTGGCCGGAGTCAACGGCGGCGAGCTCGGTTGTGGCCGCCGGAGTTCGGGCGCGAGCGGGGACGCGGTTGCGGTGGCCGTGGCGATGTGCGTTTAGCACCTACGGCGTCTACGTGGTGCGGTGAGTTCGATGGGCGCATGCCTGGGACCAAATGGTCACCGGAGCATCACCGGAGACGAGCGCGGGCGGCGGCGCATTCGGTTGCAGGCGAGGCGACGGCTACGGCGCATGAGGGGAAAACGGAGAGGGGGAGCAGGATCAGGGGCTCACGGTGGGTGCGACGAGCTGCTCAGTGGGCTCGGGGGAGGTCAGAAGCGAGCAGGGCGGCGGAGGCGATCTCGTCGTCAGGAGGTCGAAGACGAGCTCAGTGAAGACGTTCGGGGGCCTCCGGCGGTGCGTGGCTCGGTGAGGCGGTCGAGGAAGAAGTGGCGAAGCTTCTGGGCGCGTCGGCGAGGCGTGGGGGAGGCGGTGGCCGTGGTGGTGGCGAGCGGCGACGACGAACCCGTTCGGGTAGGTGAGAGAGAGAGGTCCAGGGGAGGGAATGAGTACGGGGGAGAGCGGGAGGGGGTCGAGGGGAGCGTGTGGCGTCTCCGGGGACGTCCAGGGAGAAGCGGCAAGCAGGAGGTGGCCGGGGCGCGTGGTCGCGCGCGTCGGGCACACGCCCAGCGTCCTCCTGGCGCGGTGGAGACGACGACTGGCAGCGCCAGTCAGCTGGGCCGGTGCAGATGGGCCGCCAGGTAAGTGGCCCAGGTAGGTTCTCTCTCTCTCTCTCTCTCTCTCTCTGGTTTTTCTATTTATTAATGTTTTCTATTTCTGCAATTGGTTTTGATTTGATTTAAAACATCAAATCATTTTTGAACTTTTTGTAAATTTTTATGTGAGCACAAGAACTAGTCCAAGGTCACACAACTTACAAAAATATTTGAACTTTATTTCTTATATAACAGAAATAAATTCAACTCAAATATGTCATTGATTTAAGTCAAAGGCCCAAAATAAATATTTCTGTGATTCCAAAAATATTGGTTTGAATTTTACCTCTTACCAATATTTTCACAGAGTAACAGGAACATTTCTTTGGACTCATTTGATGGGAATTAAATGTTGATTATTTTTAAAAGGTTTCTGAGGCTTTGAAAATTCCCTCAATTCAAATTTTCAGAATTTAGACATGATGAACATGCAAGGACAAGCAAAGGCTAAACTAGGGTTGTGACACTAATTTCCCATTTGCAATAAATTTTTTGGAATTTGCAACCCCTTTGATATTACTTTTAACAGATACTGACCATACTCTTTGGCCAGGCCGGAATGCATCCCTCCTCGTCTTGAAAGATTTGCAGCCCAGTAAGTCGGAGAAAACAAATAGGCCTAGCTTGGGTATTCTTCCAAAAGAAATAGTGGGCTACCTATTTTCCCAAAGAAAAATCTACTGGGCTGGTCATGTTGTTAGACGGGCCACAGAGACCGCACAACCCAGTTTATAGCCTGCTCCTCTGAACAAATCCTCAAAAGAAAGTTGTGCAATTATGTCGTTAATTGACTATACGTTGAAAATGATGTGGGTCCCAGATATCAGCAGGGTGGATTAGAGTAAAAAAATGAGGGGTGCATCTGAGTAGAAAAAGAGGGGCTTGCTTGTGTTCGGGAGTGGGCCTGGTGGGTCCATACTGTCATACTCACAACTAAAGTCCTCTCCCGATTCACTATGTTGACAGGGCCGGACGGCGGCGCCGCGGCGAGCGCACCAAGGCGGAGGATAAAGTGTTGTCGCCAATGTGCTGGGCTGGGTTGGACATTCTTATTGAAAAATAAAAATGGACCGGAACTATTTACGACGTTGACTATGATTTGCATGGGTCCGCTGGTTGCAGGAAGAAAATGGTGGGAGAAAGAAGACTGGTCGCTATCTTTGCCTAAGAATAATATCGACTGAATGTAACGACACTATCATAAGAAATAATATTCTCATGTTAAATCGTGAATTTAAAGAACTGGTGCATGAGCATTTAGCTTTATTTATTTATGTTTAGGGGACCATGAGCATGTACCTGGGCCGGATTCATGTGAGAGCCTCCCTTCCTGTTAATTATGGGCTCCTCTATTGGGCCTTCATCAGTGGGCTGCATGTTAGCAACAAGTGGAAAACGTGTTCTGTACCAAAAATAGTATGCGCTATGTACGGTACGGGGCACTAAAGGATCGGACCGTGCAATGACTTCCAAAACATTGTGTTTGTCGTTCTAACAACACATTTATTCAACCAACAGACGAAATATACTACTGATTGTACATTGAAAACAGCAGCAGCAGCAACCAGGGCTAGGGGTGCAACAACAGTAGTAAGCAGGCCAGAAGAGTAAAGACGCAGCTCTCTCTTCCAAACCAAACGTCGGCCATCATTACAAAAGGGCTACCAAAAAAGAACAAGTGTATGCATCAAACTAAATAAAGATCCTACTACACCAAGTGTACGCATCTAAATAATTGGCTCAGTTAGACGTTACTATTTATTAAGCTGTGGAGATTGGCTGACGGCTTGAACCAGATGGGTGCCTGACGGGGGAAACTCCAGCCAGCAAGTCGAAGTCTGATACTTGCGACCCTCTCTCCTACTTTGGGCTGCAGAGCATGGCGGCACATATCAGGGTATGGTGCATGCAAAGACGCATGGTACGTTGTGTACACACAGTTTTGCCTGATGAACAGAACCGCGCTGCCATCATGATCCTTGCCATCGGTTATCTCCTGGTTAATCGGATGATTCAGTCCGAGAAACATAGAGCGTGTACCAAGGCTACTTACCAGCCTCCATTCAAAAATTCCTGAAGGCCCAGAGAAGCTGGATCCTGCTCAAAGACCTTGCACTGATTGTGATTGTATTCCGTGAAACAACATGTTCGGTACGTGCGAATGATCATCGATTGTTTGCCGTCGTCTGATCGAGCCAGGAACCACTTGCAACTGCCATGCCGCTTTTCTTTGAAAGGTTCTGGGATTAGGAAGGGTAGGGACACCAGGTGGCCTACAACATCATATCAAGTTGGAGTCAGATTAAAAAGGGCTCTTAATGTAGTCAATCTTAAGAACAGCATGTTATGAGCATGAATATTTTTTCAGTAAATGTTGACAGTAATATAAGCAAGCCATCGTGATATCATAGGAAAGTAACATACTGCTGTAACAGCCATTTGTAGCGATGACTGGAGTAGGCCAGCAATACGTCCAGCCATAGAAGGAGTCGACAGTGTAAATGAAGCCCTTGTGTTCAATGGCATCAGAGAACCATGGAGGATGTATGATCCTGCGATGGAAGTGTAGATTTATCCACTTACCGCAGTGACCTGTCAGATAGGCGAAACCGTGGTTGAAGAATGCAATTAGCCTGAAGTCTTTATAATCCGCAGATCTTGTGGGCACTTGGCAGATTACAACCTTGAGCAAATCAAACTTGGTATCATGTTGGCTACTGTAAGATTCCGAGTATTCTGGGCCGCGGTGCCAAAGCAGTGCAGTGTTAATCGAAGGAAGGGGGTCAATCGCCGGGTCTAGACCTCCACGAGCATCCAGCTGTCGTGACCGTCAGCGAGCACCATCCAAGACGTGTTCATGCCGACCCAGTACATACCGTTAATGTAGTTGAGGGTGACGGGGATCGGATCGCAGTCAAGAGGGTTGATGCTCGCCACCCTACGATTGTTATGCTGTGTGACATGTCGTTTCTTAAGATCAGGCAGCATCAGCAAGCAAGGAGCTGGTTTAAAAAGCTCCAGCCTGAGGGCTTTGAGTAAACGGTACATCCCCGATGAGCACGCGGCGAGCGACATGGTACTGAGATTGTCCACACGCGAAACAATGAGATCGATTACCTCTGTGGGGAGCAAATTCCAGCCACTCTTTCGGCGGACGCTGCTCGGTTCTGCCATTGTTAGTGCTTGGGTTTCAGAAGGGGGGAGGCGCCTTAGCGGGGATGGAAGATTGGACGATTATGTGCGGACAAAGATGGAGAAGCGAATATGTGCTGCGGGAAGTGGACAGGTGATGATGACTACAGCAAGCCGCTTGACTTATGAGACACATACCAGCAGCATAGGGTCATATCGATGCCAGACAACTTGCTTGAGTGATCACAGTACTTGTACTCCCTACAGTACCTACTACTGTGCCCTAACTTGCTTGACTAGAGTAGTAGTGGAGTAGGACTCTGCTCTACTACTAGCACCAGAGGATTAGTATATTCTAATCTAAAATAGTTACAAACTTCAATGCCCGAGCGCGGAACAACTATGAACCGCCATCGGTGCTAACTCCAATCCCCAGCAAACGTTCGCTCGCAGACATGGCAGTTGCAAACGCCCGCGACGCAGTTATAGTACGTGTGTAAGGGTGGCGGTTTTGTCAAATACTATGGCTTAAAAACAGGCCACCGTCAGATGAAAATCTGACGATTACGTTGGATTCGCCAGGATTGAGCTCGTGGCGAACAATCGCCAGATATCATTACTAAAAAAAGGTTAAAACACCCGGGGCTATAACTTGCACCGGCTGACCACTAACAATGATACTAACATAGTTTTAAAATGGTCAAAGACCGTGTCTACGTGGTGTTTGGAATTATATGCAAAAAAACTAGCAAGATGCACATGCATTGCACGGAACATCAAGATGCATTTTTTGGAGTGCCATGTTATCTCTAGCCAACCACATTCCTTCCTTACCTCATCAAAATAGCCCAAAGAATATATTTGGAGTGAAACATAAGATATTTTTAGTGATATGTATATCAAAACTAAATTGTTTTCTTTCAAATTTGTGAATATGTATTATTCTACTTTGGATCTGTTGCAACAGACGGGCTCATTGCTATAAAGGTTTATCCCTTGCATCGTCCGCAACGAACACCTGGTGTACTAGTCCGGGCCGGATGCTTGCAGCGAGATGACCTGAGTTCGAATTATGTCCTAAACTGTAGCATTTTATATATTTTTTAATATATACTTCATTCACTACTGTACTGGGAGTGGAACCCATAGAGTACTTAGAATACAAGATTAAGGATGGATTTGTTTCTCTTTAACTTTCTATATGAATCTATAGCCAGCCTGCAAGTCATGTACACTGTACTGACAGTGGAACCAACAGAGTACTTAGAATACAAGATTAAGGATGCAATTAACTTTTTATAGAGGGAGAATCATACACGCAATTAACTCAAATGGATTAGACGTGCCTCTATTATTCTCCAACGGCAACTGGCAAATTTCCTCCCGCGGGCCGGAGTAGGTTTCTCGGTTTGCATGCGGGTTTAACGGAGGGGTTTGATGGAGGCGAGGAGGCGTGTTCAGCCAGGCGTGCAGCGGGCGGTGCATTACTATTCGATTTGACAGCTACTAGTACTAGAAGAACATCCGTGCGTTGCAACGGGGCCACATTAACTTTAAGAGTTCATAAGAAAGGGAGTTTATTTACTGCTCCCTCGATGTATTGTTTTCTTTGTTTGGAGATTGATTACCATCAGTGAGTTAAGGTAAGGTTAATGTGATTGAGCGATTTTTCTAAAAATCAATTATTTATTTCCTAATTAATGTGATTGAGTGATTTAAGGTAAGGTTAATTAATTTAGATTGATCTTTAGAGATTGTTCGTGATTGATTCCACATTACTAAATAACTTGCGCCAGTATGGAAAGTTTTGATCTGTTCAGATTTCTTTCGTTGTGTGAGAGGGTGATGCGAAAATAAACCGATGAAGTGGGGGGAGGGGATGAAAAAATCTATGAAAAAAAGCAGCGAAGGTGGGAGGAGTACCAAAAAACCATGGGAGGTGGGACGAAAAAAACCTGGAAGCAAGACTACCAACTGCTCCATTAGGAGTAGAGATATTATAAAAAAGAAAGAAGAGTAGTAGAGATAGAGATAAGATTAGAGATAGAGACTACGGAGGAGCACCATCTACTGCTTCATGTGCTACTCCTGCGCTCTATTCGGCGGCCACAACGTCCCCTACAGCCACTCCCTCCTGCGCTCCATTCAGCGGGAGCTGTTGAAATTTGGGGAGCGCACTCGCGCGACTGCTGGCAGCGACGACTTCACCGACGACGACTTCTTCCCCGAACTTGGCAACCTCTTCCTCAACGAAATGGGCGATAACCTCAACGCCAACGGTGCTATTCCCATTGCATCGTATGTGTTTCTGTCCTTCCTGTTCGAAATCGTGGTAGAATTCATGTTTCTAGTCTGTGTCCTAGATTCGATCTGTTCATCTACTATGCTAGTCCACATGATTAGTTTAATCTATGTTATATCCATCATGATTTATTTTGTGCTTATTCGGATTAAATCTCGTAGTAACTTGCTCATATATTCAACTAGCACAACGTCCCCTACAGCCACTCCCGTTTCATGGACGGCCTGGTCGATGCCTCCAAGGAGCCCTTCGTCTACTGCTATGAGTGCCTGATGCCGTTTTGGGGCTCGCCGGCGGACCTCGTGCATCACCTCACGCAGCCGTCCGGCGATCACTACTGGCCCTTGGCGGAGAACATCAAGTACGAGACATGCTACCCGTTCGCTGTGCCAGAGTCGCTGGAGGATCACCGCCGCCTGCTAGTCTCGGAGGAGGACGGCAGCGTCTTCCTCTTGATCATGGGCACCAGCGAGGCCTGCCGCCCCGTCTATGTAGTGTGCGTCAGGGGCGACGCCGCTGACGCTGACACTGCCACGAGGCCGATGTACAGGTGCGTGCTCACTGTTACTGGCCCTCAGAGGTACATGGGCCACACCTACTCCATGACGCTGACTAGGACTGTGCCGAGCTAGGACCTTCCCGCCGATTTGGACTTGGAAGACGCATGGTATGATATCCCCCCAACATGATGCACGGGTACCCCAAGGAGGTTCACCTGGACATATGCATTACCAAGTTAAATGATGATCATTAGTCTTCGCTCAATGTAATCTGCTATCTAAGCATGTGGAGACTTCTTATTTATATAGTATAGAACCATCCATGCATGATCTTGCTCTATTAGAGTATCGCACTTGAATAAAAGTTTATCTATTTATGGTTTAGTCTAGAATCTTCCATGTATGCTTTTGCTCCATTAGAGTTCTCGCTTTCCATTTATGAGATTAACTAAGAATTTTTACTACAGTACTGGTGAAAGACTTATGATGAACCATTTCTTACATCTCCTCTACCCCCTTCCAAATCATCCTGATTTAATCCCTCCGTCTAAGTGTATAAGATCATGGTTAATACTCAATAGTATAGCCCACTGTTGACTATAAGAAAGTGTCATGTCATCTATAGCCAACATCTATAACAATCAATACTCAAAACTAATTCTTAAAGATCATTTCTTGCAAAGCACAATAAGTGTTATTTCTTCACAAGTTTTGGATGCAGGTTGAACAGTTGAACGCTTTTGCTTGCAAAAGATACTTTTTTATCTATTTCACCCAGATGTTTGTTAGCTCTAGAGTTGAAATAATATCCAGAGAAACCTATCGATACCCGTTACACATGAGATGACCCCCACATCCTTTGTCAAAATAAACAACTCCCCGATCAATGCATTTCACTGTTCCGTGCAACGCATGGGCACCTTACTATAGATTAGTACGACCAAAAAATTTAACTAACATTATATATAGTACGATAAATGCTCATGCATGTCACCTAAAATTATATCATTGAAAACTATGTTTAAATACGAATCCAACGATATAGTTTTTGTTGACATGCACTAACATTTTGTCAGTTAAATCCTCAGTCAAATTCAATGGGGAACTAATAAACCACGACCGATGTAGTACTAGTTTAGAGGGCGGCGCTGCACGGGAGTCTCACCCCACTCGTGGCGCGGCAGTAAAGCCTTCATATCACAAAACCCAACCACTCCCAGTAATAAGTGGTCTGGAAAAATAAACGGACAAGCAACCATCACATCCCTCCGTCTTTTTTGCATTTCATCTCTCTGCATTTACTTTCTCCGGTTCATCTCGCACACTTGATCCCTAGCTACTACTCCTAGTATCCCTAGCTACTACTCCTAGTATCCCTAGCTACTACTCCTAGTATCCCTAGCTACTACTCCTAGGGCCAGTTCTTTTGGCGACTTAAAAAATAAGCCATCTCTTCCCCAGCTTTTCCCATAAGACTAGTCACAATGGAGAGTAACATTAAGGTGCCTCACTCATTTATTTGGGCTTCTAAACTACTACTAGTACATCTGTCCTGGTTTATTCTTCACCATTGTAATTTGTGCTAAATTTTGACCAAAAATTTAACTGGTAAAATGTTAGTGCATGTGACATGCACAAACATTTCATTAGTTAAATTTATGGTCAAAATTTGATACAGATTACAATGGGGACCAATAAACCAGGACGGAGGTAGTAGTTATGGGATTACTAATCTAGAAGCCTAAAAGAACTGGCCCCTGGTACTCCTAGTTGTAGTACTCAAGTTGGAATTCCAACATGGCACAACTTGTTACGCAAAAAATTCGATACAGGGTGTAGGAAGCGGTTTGGGAATATGCATGCCTTCCCGACCAGAGAGATACTCCGTACAAAGTACGATAGAGAAATAACCACAAAGAAGGAAGCTAAAAGTAAACAATCAAACAAGCATTTTTTCATTTGTTTTGCATTGAATCGTTTCACAAGCTTGACTAGTGTTGTTTTTCTACTTTTACAAAAACCGCATCGTAATGTTAAAACGTGCATTTGCACGTACATAAGTAATAGTAGTACTCCCTCCGTCTAGGTGTATAAGTCTTCCCTCCTTCTTGGTCACGGTGCACAACCAAAGATGACTTATTCACCTGGACGGAGGGAGTAGCACAGTCTGAAAGCATATAGAGAGAGACGTGTAGTGCGATAGTATATAGTAAAGTTTGTGCTATATGCACGTACTTACAAAATGCGCATGGATACACAAGGTTTCCAAACTTTTCCTTTTATACATACTTAATTAAGGACGCTAATAATTCCCGAACGTTCAGGATTTATCAGTTGCGTCCCAAAACTAATGAGATCGCCTTACGGAACTAAATTATATTCCTAATAAAAGCCACGGCGCTCGCAGGAGCTTGCGGCGCGCCACGAGTGCCCTAGTGCACGGCCGTTTCCCAGTGCGCCGACACAACGCCTCTTCCTCAGCCTCGCAACTCGCGAGGTGCTGATTGGCGGCTTGCCGGCGGGCGAGCGCGATCTCACCGGTGTGGTGATCCGACACCAACAGGTACTCCTCCTCGCTGGAGGCGTGCACCCGGTCCATGTACCGCCAAGCATAGATGAGGCGCTTGGGCCCGACTGCACTCAGGGCTTTGGCACGGGTGTCCTCCGCCACCCTAACGGCCCTCGCACGAGCCTTCTGCCAAAGAGCTAATTTCCTGACTCTCTCGGACGCGACATAGGCCTACCAGGCAGCTTGCCCGGCAGCGCGCTTCTCTTCCTCGGCCTTCGTCTCCGCCTCTATTTTGGCGCGCTCTGCCGGAGGCAAAGCCTCCCACAAGGCAACATCCATTTCTTTCCAAAGCTCCTCAAGGCTGGGGGCTCGGCGGGCGGCGCGGCGTTCTCCTCGTAGCGGGGAGCCGACGCGTCCTCCGACGCGCGTGCTAGCGAGATTGGGAACGCCGATGCGTCCACCTCGACGCGTTGCGGCGAGGAGCGGAACGCCAATGCGTCCTCCTCGACTAGTGGCGGCGAGGAATGGAACGGCGACGCGTGACCGTCCGTGCGGTGCAGCGAGGGGCACCTAGGGCTTGGGAGGGGCGATGCCATGGTGGTCGACGTGAGAGGGAGGGGGAGGAGATAGCGATGAACGTGAGCGTTCTTCCGAATGCCGTGGGAGGCGCAGTATGTATAGCAAGCAATGGCACACCTACGTAAGATATGGACTGAGCTGCACTGACTTAACTGCAGGTCCAGTTGCGTCACTGACATGTGGGCCAGACGCCTGTTGGGCCCACATGTCAGTGATCCAATGCACCTGCAGTTAAGTAACTAAAGCAGCGTCCCGTAAGATATGTTGCGTGATTAATGTAACAGCTACGTGGGCATATTTGTTGGAGTAAATTACGGGGGAGGGAAGCGGTGGAAATATTGCTGGTCACAACGGATTGGACGAGCGCGGGGGGAGGAGAGTCATCCATGCAGATTTTTTCCACACGGGGTGGAGTGGTGGGACCGCTGGAGGGAGAAGGAGAGTCAAGCAGGCATATTGTTTTCACACATGGAGAGGAAAAGATTTGGAGACGAACGGGCTTCCTGGAGATATGGGGAATGGTGCATAATAAGTCATCTTGCATGTCGGGCTAGGTATAGTCTCAAGTCATTAAAAACATACACGCCTCACACATGTTCATATTTCAAGCTGCACTAAATTATTGCATGCGATGATTAAGGCTAGCCATAATGGTGGTATCTTAGCTTGTATCATGCACACGGGAATAGAAAACATGCTGATGTGGCAAAGAATTAAAGAAGAGAGGGGGTTAGAGTAACTAGTCTTCATGCATGCATGCAATGTGATAATGCATTGGTAAACACATTTTTTGTAAAGAACGAGAGCAATAATTGAGTACTTTTGCAGACTACAAAAACTATTCCACCACCTCTATCTTGGTAAGAGTAGGTGAAATTTTTGAATCGAGCCCTTTAAACTAGAAGGGAGGTTGTAGTACTCTAATAGCTAACCTTGTTGTGATGACTACATAGGACATGGCACGCACCTGGATGGAGGAACTAGTCTGCATTATGCATTTTGTTGGGGAACGTAGTAATCTCAGAAATTTCCTACGCACACGCAAGATCATGGTGATGCATAGCAACGAGAGGGGAGAGTGTTGTCCACGTACCCTCGTAGACCGAAAGCGGAAGCGTTAACACAACGCGGTTGATGTAGTCGTACGTCTTCACGATCCGACCGATCCAGTACCGAACGTACGGCACCTCCGAGTTCAGCACACGTTCAGCTCGATGACGTCCCTCGAACTCCGATCCAGCCGAGTGTTGAGGGAGAGTTTCGTCAGCACGACGGCGTGGTGACGATGATGATGTTCTACCGACGCAGGGCTTCGCCTAAGCACCGCTACGATATTATCGAGGTGTAATATGGTGGAGGGGGGCACCGCACACGGCTAAAAGATCGTTGATTAATTGTTGTGTCTATGGGGTGCCCCCCTGCCCCCGTATATAAAGGAGCAAGGGGGAGGCCGCCAGCCAAGGAGGAGGGCGCGCCAAGGGGGGAGTCCTACTCCCACCGGGAGTAGGACTCCTCCTTTCCTTGTTGGAATAGGAGAAGGGAAGGGAGAAGGAGAAAGAAGGAAGGGGGCGCCCCCCTTCCCTAGTCCAATTCGGACTAGTCCATGGGGAGGGGTGCGGCCACCCTTTGGGGCCTTTCTCTCCTTTCCCGTATGGCCCATTAAGGCCCAATACGAATTCCCGTAACTCTCCGGTACTCCGAAAAATACCCGAATCACTCGGAACCTTTCTGAAGTCCGAATATAGTCGTCCAATATATCGATCTTTACGTCTCGGCCATTTCGAGACTCCTCGTCATGTCCCCGATCTCATCCGGGACTCCGAACTCCTTCGGTATATCAAAACACATAAACTCATAATATAACCGTCATCGTAACGTTAAGCGTGCGGACCCTATGGGTTCGAGAACTATGTAGACATGACCGAGACACCTCTCCGGTCAATAACCAATAGCGGAACCTGGATGCTCATATTGGCTCCCACATATTCTATGAAGATCTTTATCGGTCAGACCGCATAACAACATACGTTGTTCCCTTTGTCATCGGTATGTTACTTGCCCGAGATTCGATCGTCGGTATCTTAATACCTAGTTCAATCTCGTTACCGGCAAGTCTCTTTACTCGTTCCGTAATACATCATCCCGCAACTAACTCATTAGTTACAATGCTTGCAAGGCTTATAGTGATGTGCATTACTGAGTGGGCCCAGAGATACCTCTCCGACAATCGGAGTGACAAATCCTAATCTCGAAATACGCAAACCCAACAAGTACCTTCGGAGAAACCTGTAGAGCACCTTTATAATCACCCAGTTACGTTGTGACGTTTGGTAGCACACAAAGTGTTCCTTTGGTAAACGGGAGTTGCATAATCTCATAGTCATAGGAACATGTATAAGTCATGAAGAAAGCAATAGCAACATACTAAACGATCAAGTGCTAAGCTAACGGAATGGGTCAAGTCAATCACATCATTCTCCTAATGATGTGATCCCATTAATCAAATGACAACTCATGTCTATGGCTAGGAAACATAACCATCTTTGATCAACGAGCTAGTCAAGTAGAGGCATACTAGTGACACTCTGTTTGTCTATGTATTCACACATGTATCAAGTTTCCAGTTAATACAATTCTAGCATGAATAATAAACATTTATCATGATATAAGGAAATAAATAATAACTTTATTATTGCCTCTAGGGCATATTTCCTTCAGTCTCCCACTTGCACTACAGTCAATAATCTAGTTCACATCGCCATGTGATTTAACATCAATAGTTCACATCACCTTGTGATTAACACCCATAGTTCACATCTTCATGTGACCAACACCCAAAGGGTTTACTAGATTCAATAATCTAGTTCACATCGCTATGTGATTAACACCGAAAGAGTACTAAGGTGTGATCATGTTTTGATTGTGAGATAATTTTAGTCAACGGGTCTGTCACATTCAGATCCGTAAGTATTTTGCAAATTTCTATGTCTACAATGCTCTGCACGGAGCTACTCTAGCTAATTGCTCCCAGTTTCAATATGTATCTGGACCGAGACTTAGAGTCATCTAGATTAGTGTCAAAACTTGCATCGACGTAACCATTTACGACGAACCTTTTGTCACTTCCATAATCGAGAAACATATCCTTATTCCACTAACGATAATTTTGACCGCTATCCAATGATCTACTCCTAGATCACTATTGTACTCCCTTGCCAAAGTCAGTGTAGGGTATACAATAGATCTGGTACACAGCATGGCATACTTTATAGAACCTATGGCCAAGGCATAGGGAATGACTTTCATTCTCTTTCTATCTTCTGCCGTGGTTGGGCTTTGAGTCTTACTCAATTTCACACCTTGTAACACAGGCAAGAACTCTTTCTTTGACTGTTCTATTTTGAACTACTTCAAAATCTTGTTAAGGTATGTACTCATTGAAAAAACTTATCAAGCGTCTTGATCTATCTCTATAGATCTTGATGCTCAATATGTAAGTAGCTTCACCGAGGTCTTTCTTTGAAAAACTCCTTTCAAACACTCCTTTATGCTTTGCAGAATAATTATACATTATTTCCGATCAACAATATGTCATTCACATATACTTATCAGAAATGTTGTAGTGCTCCCACTCACTTTCTTGTAAATACAGGCTTCACCGCAAGTATGTATAAAACTATATCCTTTGATCAACTTATCAATGTGTATACTCCTACTCCGAGATGCTTGCACCAGTCCATAGATGGATCGCTGGAGCTTGCATATTTTGTTAGCACCTTTAGGATTGACAAAACCTTCTGATTGCATCATATACAACTCTTCTTTAATAAATCCATTAAGGAATGCAGTTTTGTTTATCCATTTGCCAGATTTCATAAAATGCGGCAATTGCTAACATGATTCGGACAGACTTAAGCATAGATACGAGTGAGAAACTCTCATCGTAGTCAACACCTTAAACTTGTCGAAAACCTTTTGCGACAATTCTAGCTTTGTAGACAGTAACACTACTATCACTGTCTGTCTTCCTCTTGAAGATCCATTTAATCTCAATGGCTCGCCGATCATTGGGCAAGTCAATCAAAGTCCATACTTTGTTCTCATATATGGATCTTATCTCAGATTTCATGGCCTCAAGCCATTTCGCGGAATCTGGGCTCATCATCGCTTCCTCATAGTTTGTAGGTTCGTCATGGTCAAGTAACATGACCTGCAGAACTGAATTACCGTACCACTCTGGTGCGGATCTCACTCTGGTTGACCTACGAGGTTCAGTAATAATTTGATCTGAAGTTCCATGATCATCATCATTAACTTCCTCACTAATTGGTATAGGCATCACAGAAACTGGTTTCTACGATGTACTTTCCAATAAGGGAGCAGGTACAATTACCTCATCAAGTTCTACTTTCCTCCCACTCACTTCTTTCGAGAGAAACTCCTTCTCTAGAAAGGATCCATTCTTAGCAACGAATGTCTTGCCTTCGGATCTGTGATAGAAGGTGTACCCAACTGTCTCCTTTGGGTATCCTATGAAGACACATTTCTCCGATTTGGGTTTGAGCTTATCAGGATGAAACCTTTTCACATAAGCATCGCAACCCCAAACTTTAAGAAACGACAACTTTGGTTTCTTGCTAAACCACAGTTCATAAAATGTCGTCTCAACGGATTTGGATGGTACCCTATTTAACGTGAATGCAGCTGTCTCTAATGCATAACCCCAAAACGATAGTGGTAGATCGGTAAGAGACATCATATATCGCACCATATCTAATAAAGTACGGTTACGATGTTCGGACACACCATTACACCGTGGTGTTCCAGGTGGCGTGAGTAGTGAAACTATTTCACATTGTTTTAACTGAAGGCCAAACTCGTAACTTAAATACTCTTCTCCATGATCAGATCGTAGAAACTTTATTTTCTTGTTACGATGATTTTCCGCTTCACTCTGAAATTATATGAACTTTTCAAATCTTTCAGACTTCTGTTTCATTAAGTAGATATACCCATATCTGCTCAAATCATCTGTGAAGGTCAGAAAATAATGATACCTGCTATGAGCCTCAATATTCATCGGACCACATACATCTGTATGTATGATTTCCAACAAATCTGTTGCTCTCTCCATAGTTCCGGAGAACGGCGTTTTAGTCATCTTGCCCATGAGGCACGGTTCGCAAGCATCAAGTGATTCCAAAATCCCATCAGTATGGAGTTTCTTCATGCGCTTTACACCAATATGACCTAAACGGCAGTGCCACAAATAAGTTGCACTATCATTATTAACTTTGCATCTTTTGGCTTCATTATTATGAATATGTGTATCACTACGATCGAGATCCAACAAACCATTTTATTGGGTGTATGACCATAGAAGGTTTTATTCATGTAAACAGAACAACAATTATTCTTTAATTTAAATGACTAATCGTATTGCAACAAACATGATCAAATCATATTCATGCTCAACGCAAACACCAAATAACACTTATTTAGTTTCAACACTAATCCCGAAAGTATAGGGAGTGTGCGATGATGATCATATCAATCTTGGAACTACTTCCAACACACATCGTCACCTCGCCTTTTACTAGTCTCTATTTATTCAGCAACTCCCGTTTCGAGTTACTACTCTTAGCAACTGAACCAGTATCAAATACCGAGGGGTTGCTATAAACACTAGTAAAGTACACATTAATAATATGTATATCCAATATACCTTTGTTCACTTTGCCATCCTTCTTATCCACCAAATAGTTGCGGTAGTTCCGCTTCTAGTGACCAGTCCCTTTGCAGTAGAAGCACTTAGTCTCAGGCTTAGGACTAGACTTAGGCTTCTTCACTTGATCAGCAACTTGCTTGCCGTTCTTCTTGAAGTTCCCCTTCTTCCCTTTGCCCTTTTCTTGAAACTAGTGGTCTCGTCAACCATCAACACTTGATGTTTTTCTTTATTTCTACCTTCGTCGATTTCAGCATCACGAAGAGCTCGGGAATTACTTTCGTCATCCCTTGCATACTATAGTTCATCACGAAGTTCTACTAACTTGGTGATGGTGACTAGAGAATTCTGTCAATCACTATTTTATCTAGAAGATTAACTCCCACTTGATTCAAGCAATTGTAGTACCCAGACAATCTGAGCACATGCTCACTGCTTGAGCTATTCTCCTCCATCTTTTAGCTATAGAACTTGTTGGAGACTTCATATCTCTCAACTCGGGTATTTGCTTGAAATATTAACTTCAACTCCTGGAACATCTCATATGGTCCATGACGTTCAAAACGTCTTTGAAGTCCCGATTCTAAGCCGTTAAGCATGGTGCACTAAACTATCAAGTAGTCATCATATTGAGCTAGCCAAACGTTCATAACGTCTGCATCTGCTCCTGCAATAGGTCTGTCACCTAGCAGTGCATCAAGGACATAATTTTTCTGTGCAGCAATGAGGATAAGCCTCAGATCACGGATCCAATCCGCATTATTGCTGCTAACATCTTTCAACATAATTTTTCTCTAGGAAGATATCAAAATAAACATAGGGAAGCAACAACGCGAGCTATTGATCTACAACATAATTTGCAAAATACTATCAGGACTAAGTTCATGATAAATTTAAGTTCAATTAATCATATTACTTAAGAACTCCCACTTAGATAGACATCCCTCTAATCCTCTAAGTGATCACGTGATCCATATCAACTAAACCATGTCCGATCATCACGTGAGATGGAGTAGTTTCAATGGTGAACATCACTATGTTGATCATATCTACTATATGATTCACGCTCGACCTTTCGGTCTCCGTGTTCCGAGGCCATATCTGCATATGCTAGGCTCGTCAAGTTTAACCTGACTATTCTGCGTGTGCAACTGTTTTGCACCCGTTGTATTTGAACGTAGAGCCTATCACACCCAATCATCACGTGGTGTCTCAGCACGAAGAACTTTCGCAACGGTGCATACTCAGGGAGAACACTTTTATCTTGAAATTTTAGTGAGAGATCATCTTATAATGCTACCGTCAATCAAAGCAAGATAAGATGCATAAAAGATAAACATCACATGCAATCAATATAAGTGATATGATATGGCCATCATCATCTTGTGCTTGTGATCTCCATCTCCGAAGCACCGTCATGATCACCATCGTCACCGGCGCGACACCTTGACCTCCATCGTAGCATCGTTGTCGTCTCGCCAACTATTGCTTTTACGACTATCGCTACCGCTTAGTGATAAAGTAAAACAATTACATGGCGATTGCATTTCATACAATAAAGCGACAACCATATGGCTCCTGCCAGTTGCCGATAACTCGGTTACAAAACATGATCATCTCATACAATAAAATATAGCATCATGTCTTGACCATATCACATCACAACATGCCCTGCGAAAACAAGTTAGACGTCCTCTACTTTGTTGTTGCAAGTTTTAAGTGGCTGCTACGGGCTTAGCAAGAACCGTTCTTACCTACGCATCAAACCACAACAATAGTTTGTCAAGTTGGTGATGTTTTAACCTTCGCAAGGACCGGGCGTAGCCACACTCGGTTCAACTAAAGTGAGAGAGACAGACACCCGCCAGTCACCTTTAAGCATCGAGTGCTCGCAACGGTGAAACCAGTCTCGCGTAAGCGTACGCGTAATGTCGGTCAGAGCCGCTTCATCTCACAATACCGCCGAACCAAAGTATGACATGCTGGTAAGCAGTATGACTTATATCGCCCACAACTCACTTGTGTTCTACTCGTGTATATAACATCAACGCATAAAACCAGGCTCGGATGCCAATGTTGGGGAACGTAGTAATTTTAAAAATTTCCTACGCACACGCAAGATCATGGTGATGCATAGCAACGAGAGGGGAGAGTGTTGTCCACGTACCCTCGTAGACCGAAAGCGGAAGCATTAACACAACGCGGTTGATGTAGTCGTACGTCTTCACGATCCGACCGATCAAGTACCGAACGTACGGCACCTCCAAGTTCAGCACACGTCCAGCTCGATGACGTCCCTCGAACTCCGATCCAGCCGAGTGTTGAGGGAGAGTTTCGTCAGCACGACGGCGTGGTGACTATGATGATGTTCTACCGACGCAGGGCTTCGCCTAAGCACCGCTACGATATTATCGAGGTGTAATATGGTGGAGGGGGGCACCGCACACGGCTAAAAGATCGTTGATCAATTGTTGTGTCTATGGGGTGCCCCCCTGCCCCCATATATAAAGGAGCAAGGGGGAGGCTGCCGGCCAAGGAGGAGGGCGCGCCAAGGGGGGAGTCCTACTCCCACCGGGAGTAGGACTCCTCCTTTCCTTGTTGGAATAGGAGAAGGGAAGGGAAAAGGAGAAAGAAGGAAGGGGGCACCCCCCTTCCCTAGTCCAATTCGGACTAGTCCATGGGGAGGGGTGCGGCCACCCTTTGGGGCCTTTCTCTCCATTCCCGTATGGCCCATTAAGGCCCAATACGAATTCCCGTAACTCTCCGGTACTCCGAAAAATACCCGAATCACTCGGAACCTTTCCGAAGTCCGAATATAGTCATCCAATATATCGATCTTTACGTCTGGGCCATTTCGAGACTCCTCGTCATGTCCCCGATCTCATCCGGGACTCCAAACTCCTTCGGTACATCAAGACACATAAACTCATAATATAACCGTCATCGTAACGTTAAGCGTGCGGACCCTACGGGTTCGAGAACTATGTAGACATGACCGAGACACCTCTCCGGTCAATAACCAATAGCGGAACCTGGATGCTCATATTGGCTCCCACATATTCTAGGAAGATCTTTATCGGTCAGACCGCATAACAACATACGTTGTTCCCTTTGTCATCGGTATGTTACTTGCCCGAGATTCGATCGTCGGTATCTTAATACCTAGTTCAATCTCGTTACCGGCAAGTCTCTTTACTCGTTCCGTAATATATCATCCCGCAACTAACTCATTAGTTACAATGCTTGCAAGGCTTATAGTGATGTGCATTACTGAGTGGGCCCAGAGATACCTCTCCGACAATCGGAGTGACAAATCCTAATCTCGAAATACGCAAACCCAACAAGTACCTTCGGAGACACCTGTAGAGCACCTTTATAATCACCCAGTTACGTTGTGACGTTTGGTAGCACACAAAGTGTTCCTCCGGTAAACGGGAGTTGCATAATCTCATAGTCATAGGAACATGTATAAGTCATGAAGAAAGCAATAGCAACATACTAAACGATCGAGTGCTAAGCTAACGGAATGGGTCAAGTCAATCACATCATTCTCCTAATGATGTGATCCCGTTAATCAAATGACAACTCATGTCTATGGCTAGGAAACATAACCATCTTTGATCAACGAGCTAGTCAAGTAGAGGCATACTAGTGACACTCTGTTTGTCTATGTATTCACACATGTATCAAGTTTCCAGTTAATACAATTCTAGCATGAATAATAAACATTTATCATGATATAAGGAAATAAATAATAACTTTATTATTGCCTCTAGGGCATATTTCCTTCACATTTAAGTTTTGTCTGAAGTCAATGTACCTCTACTTTGACCAAACTTATAGAAAAATGTATCAACATTCACAATGTCAAATCAATATTTTTATACTCATTATAAAACGTAGTTTTTATACTCATTATAATCAGTATTCTAGACATTGATATTTTTAGTATAAATTTGGTCAAGAACTTTGCAAACGGTTGACGGAAGTAAAAAGGACCAGAGGGAGTATCATGCATGCGGAGTAGGCAAAAAAATTTGCTCATTTATAGCCGGTCGAAGTCTCAAAGGGCGCGACCGCGCGAGGGAGGCGAAGGTCGTGGGAGGCGCGACGGTTGACGGAATTAAGTGAAGTTACATCCACGCACCGGCATGGTGTGCGAACGGGCAGAAGCTATACCGTCAGGCATATGATATGGGTCTAGTAGACATGACATCTAGTGGGTCCCGCATAGTACTCGAGAACTCTTTGGGGGCTTGCAGCCGTTTATCCACCGGGCAAGCCAACAACCCCATGTCGTTCGCACACACTACTCGTCCCCATCTTCTACCTTACAATAGTTCGCTCCTAGTCGTCCCGTCCTTTCACATTACACCAATTCAATTTCTCCTAACCCTCCTCCAAAATCCATGGCCTCCCAAATCTCCATGGTCGCCGCTGAGTACTAGGTTAGAGCCATCACCGGCGATGAGTTCATCATCATCTACACCCGTGGATCCGTGACGGTGAAAGCATGCCTTGCTCGCTCCTACGCATGTTCAACAGTTCAAAGGATGAGTGGGTCGCTGGGCTAGATGTTGAGTACACCACAGTCCTGGAAAGAGAGAAGATTCTAAAGGAGGCAGAGAAGAAGAAGCCCGCCGTGATCCAGGTTTGCGTACATAACGTGTGCTTGATCTACCACATATGCCATGCCGATGTTGAGTGCCAGGATTTTAAGAACTTCCTCAAGGACAAAAGAGTGAAATTCGTTACTGTAGACTTTAGGAAAAACAGGGATGTCCTGGTCGGATAGGCCTCATTGTAGGCCAGCCCTTCGATCCCCAGAAGGCAAGCCTGGTGTCCTCCTCTCAGCCGTCAATGCTGACCCTGGCAGCAGCCATGATTGATCCTTCGTACACTAAACTGAAGAAACCTCACCACGAGTTTCATCATGCATGGGAGTCGAAGACAATAGATGAAGATCACATCCTATACGCAGCAATGGATGCCTAACTTTGTTTAAATATCTACAAGGGTTGAATGAAGAAGTAGAGCCCAGTGTCTGGTTCAAGCAAAGAAGTGTCGGAGAAGAGGAAGAGGGACGAGGACGAAGTCGAGGACGTGGACTCGGACTCCGAGTAAGGTGGCAGTGTCGTCGCTCATGCTGGTTCTACTGCAGTGTCAAGTGGACTAGTTGCTTAGTTTTATTTCAAGGGTGTGTTGTGCTGAGCCCCCAGCAGAACTATGTTTATGTTCTTTCTCGTTATTTGAATTTTATGTCTTTCTCGTTATTTGAACACTTTAGTACGTACAGTAGTACTAGTACTATGTCTTACTACTGTTCTTCTTGCAGTTGGTACTACTGCTCGTATCTTCGTGTTCCTACTGTACTTAATACGTTTGTACTAGTAGTATAATTTGGGTCAGTAGATTTGTGAAAGAAGTTCAACGGAGCGAGGGAAGAAGACGGCAGAGAAGCTACCCCGGTATCCATATTAGGGTGGCAGGGTGCCCATGATCTATCTTATGAGTGTTGGGTGTGGAATGCAGTTCGCCGGAAAAAATGGCTCGTGCCCGGGGTTAAACGGATGGCGGGGGTGGGGGAGCATGGTGGTGGCAGGCAGTTCAGGGGAGGGCGGGGCGGCGGCGGCAGGTGGTTAGGCATGTGGCGGGCTGAGAAGATGAATAGTGCATCAATTTCGGAGGTTGAAGAAGCCCTTCTAGCCATCCATGTTGCATCCAACGGCTCACAAGAGTCGACTGACCCAAATTGCTCCTTCGGATTGCAGGATCCACGTGGCATTCAAGGTCTCGAAGGTAGATTCCGCGTCCGCACCCGGTTTGTGGGGCTCAGCGCGAGCGCGACCGGCTTCCGTCGCGACAGCCACCATGCATGCCTCCTCCGCGCGGGAGGAGACGACAATGACACGCTAGTTCCTCCTCGCCGGCGTGCTGGAGCACGTACCCGTCCTCCTCTTCGTACGTTGCGTGCATAGACGCGGCTCCACTAGCTGCTCGCGTGCTTGGCAGCGCGGCGGCATCGCGAGGAGGGATTGCAGATGACATGAGCGGGCGAGCCTTCAGCTTCATGGCACAGGGATGGCGGCGACACGGCGGTGATGGACGAGAAATGGTTGGCCGGAGCAGGCGGGCGCCGGCATGCGCAACGGCGGTGGCGGCATATTGATGAGTGCACGTATGGGAGCTTAGTTTAGTTTTATATAGGGTTGGTCAAACTTAAAAGAAAACCGTACTAGTACATGTAAACATTAGACTGAGGCAGCGCTTATATTAGTTACCACAGCCATGATACGGAATCCCGTGCAAGCGCGTGAACCGCGGCCGCGCGGTCGATCGAACGGTGCGTCACCGTGTCGCGCTCGAAGGACATCCACCGAACCTTTTTGTGTGTGTGAAAACAATCCCCGAATAGTACTCAAATTTTTTTCCTGGAAAAGTTCTTGACGCTACAATATTTCCATATATTTGAATTTAGCTCCAGTTCATGTTTATTTGGATTTGGACGTCTTAGGTGCGGCCTAGTTTTTTAAATACTGATTTTGTGTGTGTGACTGAGAGAGAACGTGTGTATGTGTCCATATGTGTGTTGTGGCGGAAGGGCAATGTGGAGACGGTGTGCATGTGATAGAGAAATAGAGAGGTGTGAATGTGCAAATGATCATGCATGAGTGAGACATAGACAGATGCCGATACGTTGTGTATACATGAGAGAACGGTCTTCTATTTTACTTGTGTGTGTGTATGTGTGTGTGTGTGAGAGAGAGAGAGGAGCATCCGTAACACAACGACCATCTCTCTCGATTCGTCCGTCCCTCGCCTGATCACATGTAACACATGCATCAACGCACACATTTTGACACCCTCACCCGGCCCCTGCCCACCTCAAGGCCCGCACATCGCTCTCTATCTCGCATGCACAATCTCTTCGTGAAAACCCTATTTAGCATGTAGCTTTCCGCCACATACACACACATTTCTCTCCATAGGTTTGATTTCTCTCAATATCTGACACACACACACACCCTCCCCCGAGCACACAATTCATCCCTATCCAAGGTTATATGGCGACCACTCTCGCTTGTGCTTCTCTGCACCCCAACATGCACAACACCTCAATCTTCAAAGAGGGCATCGAGGAGATCGAAGACGGCGACCACACTGCACAAGAGAATGCGGGGCCATTTGGAAGCAGGATGATGTGACGACGGCTAACTGACTCCTCCCCGCCCCCTCTCTCCCGCAAAAATTACCAATCCCTCTCTCCCCCGCACAAAATTATCGATCCCTCAACCCACGAGATCCTTCCCCTCTCGTCCATGTTTTTCCAGCTCTCTCATTAAACCTATTGTCTCTTCTCCTTCCACGTGTACAGAATCCTGATGCACACGCATCTCATGTATATTACATGTCTCCATCTTTCTCACAAACCTAACTTCTTCCTCTCTCTTTCTCTCTCTCTCTATCTCTCTCTCTCGTTAGGTTTGTCTCCTACTCTCTTGTCCACATACATACAATATTTCCCGCCCTATCTGCTCCATCTTCGCAAGCTCTCTCTACACGTTTCATTGACACATTGGGATGTGTTCAAAATGTTGCTTTTATAATGGATGATGTAGAGTTACGGTTGGTTTTCTTGCATCCTACAAAGTAATAACTATGAAATGCATTTAGATTCTCATTTGACTGGGATTATGTGAGTTTGACCATAATGTGAAGTACTATAGACCTCGTATACATCTTGGAATTCAACAATGATTGTAACTATTGAATTGTATAGACCATTACATTCGAAGTCAGTAGCCTAATATATTTATTTCACAATTACAAAAAATGATTAATTCACTACAAACTAAGAAAACAAATGTGTACTCCCTCCATTTTTATTTAAGTCCACTTATTAGCATTGGTCAAAGTCATGTTTTGTAAACTCTCAGAAATTTTATAACAAAAAATATTAACATATACAATAACAAATAAATACCATTAGATTCATTATTGGATGTACTTTCACATCATACATATTTGTTATGGTAAATGTTTATATTTTTCTATAAACTTGGTCAAACTTTAGGAAGTTTGACTTTGGTCAAACCTAATGTGCAGAGTTAATAAAACAGAGGGAGTACTAGTAGTTACTAGTACTACTCGCTAGTTGCTTAACCCAATCACCCAACACGCCACACGGGGAGTTCAGTGTCACAAAATTTTGAGGTCGGCAGGAAAATCTCCCGCGACCCTGATTCAAGCAGTGCGAGGTTACCATCATAGCCTTCGGAACAGGCCTACGGATGACGCTTGGTAGGGGGCTGTTTTCGTAACTTTAGGTTCACCCTACCCAGCCAACCCCACCCCGGCACCCAGAGTAGTACACCTGAATACTCCCCATTTTCTATCCCCACCGCAAAATAGACTTCTCCACGGCACCGCAGCCTTCGTGCTCCTCCCCTTCTACATCGGCGCACTCGTCCACCGCAGCGCATCTGCCTCATCGACGACCTCGTACGCCGCACTGGAGCCGGTCCATCGTCGTCGTCGTACATGGAGCCTCTTCCCCGGCACCGTCTTCCATGGTCTCGGATCCGCTTCCCAGAAGCCGACGCCAAGCGCAGAAGCACCACCGTCGTGAACAATGAACTGACTCTTGTTGCCGACCATGATGCACAGAGGCCACCGCGACCATTGTTCTCCTCCTCGATTGGCAATGTGTGTATTGAATCACTTAGTAGTACATGTGTTGTTCCAATTTTGTTCATACCTACCCTTCAAATTTCCTGGTTGCTATTGTTCCTGTAAAAGTAATTGGTTATAGCCTCCATTGTCCAACAGAATATCAGCTTGTAATTGTGCGTCGCTCATGTATCGCGCTGTGCTTGGGTAGGTTCTTCATCTGCAACCAGTAGTGTTGCAAATGATGGAAAGTTTTTAGAACTAGCAAGATGCCCATGCGTTGCACGGAACATTATCAAGATGCATTTATATGAGTAGTTTATCTTGTGGGAGAAAAGGATGAACGAGGGAATGCCTTATTTGCAAATATGGAGAGGGGTGTGGGCATCTTTCTGCAAAATTGCCATAGTTTCCTTCCTATTCGTCGGATATAAATCGGACGGCCTATATTGCAGGATGGCAGGCACACCATCATCACCAACTCTGTTTTTAAAAGAGTAGAGAGTAGAGAAGTAGAGATAAATATTAAATATAAAATAAATATAACAGTAGAGAAGAGAGTAGAGATAGCAGGGACGTCGGGAAAGGATCGCGCGCGCGCGGGAAAAAGCGGCCGGGCACGCTCTAGTTTTGGCGCGCGGCGTCCGGCGCGCTTTATAAAATCCAACGCCCTCCCACCTCTCTGTGCCTTGCCACCGCTCTCTCCCTGCTATGTGCCTCGCCACCGCTCTCTCCCCGCTCTGCGCCTCGCCACCGCTCTCTCGACGCTCTTTCTTGCCTCGCCGCCGCCGCGCCACCATGCCGCCGCATCACCGGGAAACTTGGGGATACCGCGGTGTCCGCGCGCGCCCCTCTGGCGGCTTCTCCACCGAGATCCGGTTCAGCGGGATGCGCCCCGGCCTCGGCAATTTCGACACCGCCAACGAGGTCGCCCGCTCGTACGACGCGGCGGCGTGGCTCCTCTGGTGGCCTCATAGAACATTGAACTTCGCCAACATGCTGACATGGGAGCGGGCGCAGGAGCTCGCGCCTCTGCCATGGCTTATCACTGACGAGGATCGTCGCGACAACCGGAGGCGGGAGCACCGTCTCGACATCGCCGAGATGGACGAGGAAGCCATGGCACCGTGGCGCCAACGCTTCCCGCAGGACATCATCAACGAGCGCGAGTTCTACGCGCAAAGGAGGGCGGAGCGGGACAAGAGGAGGGCGGAGCGAGCCGCCTATCACGAGGACAAGTGTATGCGAAAAGCAGATGCTCAGTTCAACATGAGGCTAGGAACAACGTCGCCCTGGGAATCCGACGATGATCGGTATCTTCACGCCTACATTGAGACCTCGGAGGAGGACATCACCGAGGAGGAGTCGGACGACAAGGAGTAGTTGATCTATCTTTTTTTATCTATCTATGCTATATCTATGCTGAGAACTATCTATGTCTCTACTCTCTAATCTCTACTCTCTATCTCTACTTCTCGATCTCAGCACTGTAAACGCGTTTTTAAAGCGTCGCGCGTTGCGCTTCTATTGGAGATGCTCTAACATGGCAGACGAGTGCTTTAATGTTGCCCACAAGATGCGTGAGTATTACTAGTAGTATATTTTTCTTGCCATGTTGAGATTTTAAAACCACGAGTGCGAACATGCAGAGGAGCAATGAAGACCAAACACGGGATATTGGGGACATCTTCAAGGAGCATGGCAATTTAAAGAGGAGCTGCACCGAACCTGTAAAACAAGCTTTGGTAAGTAACACCCTTTCAATTACTTTCGTTTAGCCTTGTGTTCTTCGATGTGTATATGTTGTAGTTTATGTTTCTCTTAGCCTCATGTTCTTCGATGTGTAATAAGAAGAGTCTTAATCGTCCTAATGCTTTCATTTTTAGCTTGATGTAGGAAGTGGGTGTTCTCACCTTGTAGTCTGTTTTTATATTTTCCTTTTGAATTCACTTCTCCGAGTCCTGTTTATCTGGCTTCTACTAAATGGATCTGGGTTGCTCTGAGTATTGATCTAAAAAAGAAGTAACTTCATGTCAGGATGCAGTTCCTGCGAGGAGGGAAGTATGGTCAACCTCGAGATCATGTTTCCAAAATGAGGCTGGATTACACACAAGGTGCCAGTTCCCTAATGATGTTGGATTAGACACAAGGTGCAAATTCCCAGATGATGTTGGATTACACACAAGCCAGGTGGAGTCGTCAACTGTTCGTGTCCTCGTGGCTCTAGTAAAGGCTGATAGAAAGCGTGCAGCAGCCCTTGAGAATGTAGTTGAGTTCCTGAAGAAGCGAAAAGAGAAATCAGATGCTCTCTTCACCCAACCAAAGAAGAGATGGAAGAAGCCATAAATAAGCTAGCAGAGACAGAGCAGGCTAGGCGTCTCCTGCTATCTAAAACTGTTGTCAATACAAATTTTCCTTCATAATAGCTAGGTTCAAATGTTTATCCAGTCAGCATGCTTGTTGTGATGTCCGTGCATCTACTGATGTGGCACAAAATATATTTTTCGGGTCATGTAATAACAGCAATTACTTTCCAAACAATAACAGACGAAGCATTGGACATGGTATAGTTCTTGCGCAAGCCCGACATTCCAAGTTCAACTTCCACATCAAACTCATGTTCACAGATATCTGCACATTCATAGATAATGTCCACAACCATGATTCACTTCAAAGCCAAAAAAATGTGAGGAGAGTTATAAATAAAGAAAAACCTCTAGTTCGTGCTACCAGTGCGAGCACAACAAGTCAAAACCATGTGTAATTAATTATATGTTGGTCATTTTTTGTGTTCTAAAATGCCGCCCGGCTCGCGGAAGGACGTGTTGCCGGCACACGTGCGGATTCAATGGAGGCAGGCGGGGCAGTCTGAAGCCAGTTGCATGCGGCGAGGAGGCGTGTTCAGCCGGGCCTGCAGCGAGTGGGGCTCTCTTTGCCGGCGCGCCGGTTCAATGCCTGCGCTATGAGAGGTCGCGTCCGTGTCAGAGCAATCACTCCCTCTAGTCCTTTTTTGTTTGGGTATAACAAAATATCATTTTCCATTCACATTTTACAAGTAAAATTTGTGGACAAACTTTGACCAAAAATACGATGGGGACTAGTAAACCAGAACGGAGGTAGTAGTTTTTTTTATCAAAGAAGGGTCTCCCCCTTCCGATTTTCATTACTGAAAACCAACATCTAAACCATAGTATTTACCCTAGAACTACCAGGTTCAACATCTCGCAACATAAACCCATACAACCATACGCCAAGGAGGTAGTAGTTATGAATTACATTTTCGCTCCATACCAATCGTTCTAAAAACTACTTAGTACTTATAACGAGCCATTGAAAACCGGAACTCTTACCCCGCTAAAAAATGATATTTTAAACATGGCTACTCGATCTGTGGTGACTGGCGAGCCACCGCCACCAGGTCGTTTACCTGTGGTCCCGACCATCAACTCCTACGGATCAAATTATCACACGAGTTGACTATTCCTACAAAGGTGCGCTCCACCACGTACCCGGTACCCGCGCATGCAGCAATCGTGCACCTATGGTTTTAGGGTTTATTTGTTAACGGTGCCTTTACGTAACTCTCATGTGTGCGAGACAGCGAGAGACCGACTGCGTGCGTGCGCCTCTTCTCTTCGTATGTGTACTCCATCATTTGTCTGGTGTCCAAAAAATTATACAGTAGTAATAACTACTAGCAATGTGCCAATGCGTTGCCACACGATCAAAGTGGATTAATACAAATTCACCAATTTGCTAGAAAAAAGAGTCTAGTTTTGAAATACGTATATCACTAAAAATATGTTATGTTTCACTCAAAATATATTCATTTGGCGGGTTTGATGAGATAAGGGAGGAATGTTGTTGGTTTCAAGATTCGAGAAGTGGTATATCTCTAATTTCTACTCTTACTAGCAAGATGCCCGTGCGTTGCACGGAATATCAAGATATTGTCGGAGAAAAGGATGAATGAGGGAAGGCCTTATCTGCAAATGTGGAGAGGAGTGCGGGTAAATTGCCATAGTTTCCTTCCTATCAGTTAGATATAGATCGGGCGGCTTATATTGCAGGATGGCAGGCACACCATCATCACCGACTATGCTTTTTATAAGAGTAGAAATAAAAATAGAGTTGGTGATGATGGTGTGCCTGCCATCCTGCAATATAGGCCGTCCAATTTATATCTGACGGATAGGAAGGAAACTATGGTAATTTTGCAAAAAGATACCCACACCCCTCTCCACATTTGCAAATAAGGTCTTCCCTCGTTCATCCTTTTCTCCCACAAGATAAACTACTCATACAAATGCATCTTGATGTTCCGTGCAACGCATGGGCATCTTGCTAGTTGTTGCAAAAAGCCAATGTGTGTGTGAGAGAGAGGGAGAGAGGAGGAGGACGGAGTGCATGTGTGACAAAGACACAAAGAGTGTGTGTGCGAGAGGTATCAGCTTAAAATGAGGCGATGGTGTGTGTGTGCACGATCGAGAGGGCGTGTCTCGAGAAGGGAAGAAAAATCTACATAGATACAAGGAACGCGAGAGAGACATGTATGTGATAGTGGAAGCATGAGTGTTCGGGTGTATAAACCTATCTAGAGGCTAATCGATAAATGTTTGTGAGAGAAATACGAGTCGGGGGTGCGAAAGCGAGAGTTTTGTGTGTGTGAGAGAGAGACGATAGTCGGAAAGGGAAGTGGAAGCAGGAGTTGTGTGTGTGTGTGTGTGTGTGAGGGAGAGGAGTTTGTCTGATCGGTAAACAAATGAATAATGTCAGTTTTATAACTGGGATGGAGACGGAAAGGATACTGCAACAAATGTTGTGTCTGTAGGAGAGAGTAATTTTAGTGGTATGAGTCATATCTAGAGACATATAGGGTGTTCGAGAGAACCCCATAGAGAGAAAGACAAAGTGAAAGATGAGTGAGACTGTGTGTGTGGCGGTGAAAAAGAAAGCTTAGGTACCTAGTGATACCAAAGAACGGTAGAGACGTGAGAGATAATGAAAACCGTGTAATGTATAATGATAGGGAGAGTGTGACACTTCTCAAGGGAGACGTCGAGAGACCATGTTTGCGAAGATAGGAGAAACATGAAGTGAGTGTGCGGGTGAGCTGGAGAAAAGAGAGTGATAGCTACATGAAGGAGCATGCGAGAGAGATGTGCGTGAAAGGAGTCAACATAAAAGGGATTCAAATATTTGAATTCGAGATGATGCTACATGTAATTCATACTCGAACCAAAATTGATCTATAAAACATGCATACTCATATGAATTCACACGCATCTATGTTATTTAATATGTAGATATTACTGATCCATACATTTTAGTAGAACATAATTTGGTTTAAATATTTTGAATTCAACCTTATGATTTTGAGATCATTGTATTTGTAAATCATATTATACATATAAAGGAGCAGAATTCTTTGTTGTGTTTTGAAAGTATATATAAAAAATGATGTATATAGAATTTTATTCCAATCAAAAATGGACCCTGCCCGAACAAAAATAGAATACAAACTGGATACCAATTGAGTTGGCACGGTAAACGTGCACTCTTGCTCTGCAAAAATTTGAACGAAGCGGGGAAAGTCGCAGTAACCGCCCGAAACCAAAATCTGCGAGATGGAAATTACTACCTATCCCTGACACGCAAAGCCTATCGGCTCGATTTCTATAGGTTTCGATAGGGGTACATTTGTAATTTTACTCAAACGTGACATAACCGCCTCTCACCCGGATTCATACATGGTGGGCGCCAAAACACAGTGTCTCCTCGGCCGAAATCGACTCCCTCCCCGATTCATACACAGTGGGCGCCAAAAAAAACTCTCGTCTGCAAATATTCGGTGTATGCGAGATTACCGTCCTATCCCCAACCGACTAATATTGTTGTGATGTAGGAAATTTTAAACGGGGGCTAAGTTTGTAAATTTCCCCGCATTTGAGACAAGCACGCCCTGAAGACATGGTTCCCCCTTCCTCTCTCCCTCCATTTCCCCATTCGTACTCCGTGGGCGCCAAAACACCCTCTCCACCCTAGCCTCCTCCGTCCGCCACCCCATCCACCGACGTCCTCCTCCACCATGCCGGAGCTGATACCCCGACGCCGTCGTCCATTACTAGAGATCGACCTCTCTCATCGACGGCTTCGGACCGGGATCCTTGCATCCCGTCCTCTCGCTTCATCCCCGGCGCCGCTCCTATGACCGTCTCGTCCACCGTGCCCCGCCGCCACCGTCTACCCTACTAGATCTGCTTCCACTCCGCCGACAGCCATCGCTACCGCATCACCGTCAAATTCTTAGAAGATGCATACACGGCGCCGCACCAGAGGCGGTACTCTTTCGTATCTGCTCAACTTATTTATCACATCAAGAAAATAGATCGCCACTGCTTTACTCTGATTTCTTGTCCATCACTTACTTGTTAGTTGAAAGCAAACATTGGTTGTGAAGTTGCCTTTGTCCGGTTTGCACCTTAAAATCCGCCATGGCACGCTCAACACTATACTCGCAATGCTTATGGTTTTCCCCTTTTATATTCCACACTAGTTAAATGACAGTAGACTAAATTTCAAAATTGGGTCAGTCGATTTTTGAGAGCTCACCGGAGTTCGCCGGTGCGAAGGAAGGGGCTCGGGTGGGGAAGGTGGTTGTCGGGGCGGTGGTGGGGCCTTGCCGAACGAAGAAAACTCAACGCGGGTGGGGGCTGGGTGGGGTGGCGGAGGAACACAAGCGGTGGGGTCGGTTCAGGGGAGGGCGGGGGGTCGGGGCCAGTGGTTCAGTCGGCATCCCGTGCGGTGTTCTGTATGGGAAGAATCAGATACGAGGAAGAAGAAGGATTAGGAGACTTAGGATCTTCATCCAACCGCTTGAAATGGTGACTGACCCAAATGACAAAAGTCACGCGACTTGCATGCAGACATGCCTTTATATTCAGTACCATCATCGTATCTGCTTAGCACTGCTCCTGAATCCATCAAGCTAAACAACGTGCCACTCCTAATTCCAAACTTGTTGCTCAAATACGAATCTGATATGATGCTGATATTACTAAAACAGATAACGTTTAATTGGTCAGCTAATGTTCCTACTTTACTTTCGAAAAGCACGTGCACCACAT
Source organism: Aegilops tauschii subsp. strangulata (assembly GCF_002575655.3). Taxonomy (NCBI): domain Eukaryota; kingdom Viridiplantae; phylum Streptophyta; class Magnoliopsida; order Poales; family Poaceae; genus Aegilops; species Aegilops tauschii. The sequence continues at coordinate 112,222,026 of NC_053038.3, forward strand.
ATAGAGAGACAGCAGGGAGTTGCATTCTTAATGCGCTCTGGTTCATCATGTGTGGGCACTGTGCAACGAACATTTTATTATCCAAAATCTGCTTGCTCTTCTTTAGCATGTTCCTCTTCCGTTCTTCTTTAATAAGTACTCTCTCCGTTCCTAAATACAAGTCTTTGTATAGATTCCACCATGGACTACACATGGAGCAAAATGAGTGAATCTACACTCTAAAATGTATCTGTATACATCTATATGAGATCCATAGTGGAAATCTCTACAAAGACTTATATTTTGGAACGGGGGAGTATGATAGTAGAACAGTATGTTCCTTGTAGTGAAGATGAGCAGGGACATTTGCAGTGTAGGGGTCTATACGGTCGGTTGTGATGGACACTTTGAACTCTTCGGGCCTCTTTGATTCGTAGGATTTTGTAAACATAGGAATAGGATTTGTAGTGGCCTGCCCACTTGAATCCTATAAGATTAGCAAGGAAATGCGGGGAGCTGTGTCGCCTTTGAGAGTTACACTGATATTAATAGTACCGAACCTTCAATAGAAGAGAGGTGGTATCCGAAGCCTTTCTAGCCGTACCGGCAATACTAGCACATATATTCCAGCAAGTTCCACTTTGCTAATTTTACTCATGATGCTTACGGTTTTCCCGTTATATCTACACTATGATCTATGTAGCTGCTTTGTGTCGCACTAGCAGCAGTCCACTCTTGAAGCTAAACAACACACCAATCATAAGTCCAAATCTTACTTCTTCAAATATGAATTGTGATATGATACTGATATTAGTTAACAGACACACATTTAGTTGGTCAGGTAATGCTCCCACTTGATTTTCCAAATGCATGTGGCCACATATAGAGAGACAGCATGGAATTGCATTTCTTTGGGCGTTGTGATTCATCATGAGTGGGCAACCAACATTGTATGCAATGAAGCGGAACCTCAAGAATATGCTTCCTCTTCAGTTCTTTAACATGTTCCTCTTTTGTTATTCTGTACTTAGTACGTATAGTATGTTCCTTGTCAGGAAGGGGAGCAGGGACATCTGCAGTCAACAGCTGATAGAGCTGGCATGCACGTGATCGATAGGCTTTCAATTAGTAGGGGCAATACAACACCGTATTTTCCAGCCAGTTCCACTTTCCCGATTTATATATCGTGGTTATGGTGTACCCCTTTTATGTACACTACGATCTACCTAGTTGTTGTGTGCTCTTGTTATCATGGTTTGGCAATAAACTCTCTATACAGTATATTATGAACCTATCATCTGCCAACTATCCTTACTTCTGGAGCCTATTTTTTGTGTACTTGTGCCAGATTATATTAATGCACGCACCATATTACAACACACATGAGCTCTCTCATCAGAATCCAGTGATAGCACACAAGGGTTTACAGGGGTGCCCCTATATTAGAATATCCTCTGCATTACAAAGATAATCTCACTACTATTTATGTTTTCATGGTACTCAGATATTATACGTAATTACAGTGAATATCAGAATCCGCGCATCAGAAGAATATTGTGGAACACTGCAATGACTTACAAAATTGGCACAAGGCATTGAGTGCCATTCTGGATGCAATGAAACTCATACGCTCCCCACCTGTAGATTCTTGTTCAAAATATGATCCTAATGACTATTCTAACCTCGAGGAGTCAAAGGCAGATGGCCTGTCCTGTTCACCCATCAAGGTGCCTGTTCTAATTTGGCAAGGTTTTATTGATTGCGTGTATCTTGCATACGTTGTCTTGCATTTTTCTACTTTTTTGCACCGCCATCTGCTTAGTTTACTCATCATATATGTCAAGATGCCATGCCCATCCATTATCAATACATATTCCATCTGTCATCATACCATGTTTTTTCACTCAAATGTTGTTCTTGTGCATCAGACATCAAAAAGGAAGAGGGTGATTGCCGAACCTGAAGGAGCACCAGCAAAGTCCTTGAAAAACGTGGTGGTGCCGGAGAAATCAGACAGCACCCCACTTATATTGGATGTACAACCAGTGACACAAAACGTAGGACCGACTCCAGCAGACTGTACCCATACTTCACTGGCCACACCACTAGCCCCACCACACAGGACCTGCACTCCAGCAAAAGGTATGCCGATTTCAGTTGCCATAGCACCAGTCGTACCACAGAAAAAATCCCACTCCAGCAAAAAGTACAGCAAATCCACCGGCCGAAGACCTATCCCAACTGCAGAGACGGCCAATTCCTGCAGATTGGAACCCTATTCCAGTTATTCCCAGTTTAAAAGACAATGCTTTCAATGTTGTTAGGGACTACATGCATATATTCCCAACATGGGAAGATTATAGTGAAGACAAACACCATTTTCACATCTTCCTGTCCCACTTATGTGTAAGTGCTATTATTCATGGTGATTATTTTCCTGTTTTCTGCTGATTGAACACATCAAAATATTACATTACATTGCTGTAAGTAGGCGAGGGTCAATCTGGATAGTCATGACGAGCAAAGCTTCCTTGCGCTTTTCAAGGAAGTATTGCAGCAGTATCGGTGTTACCTGAGGAAATCACACTTTGATGGCAAGTCTATAAATGAATTTCCGATGAAGTCTCCTATGCTAAATTTAGAAGGCATTGAATGGAAAAACCTTGTTATGCACTGGTCTCGTTCCCAGGATGAGGTACTGTCTATGATATCACATGATAATTTGAACTTCTACTTTTCCGCATGTGCCTTACGGATCTTTTTTGCAGGAAATCTGCTCGAAGAAGAATTCCGCTTTGAAAAGAACGACGGGATATCGCAAATATGCTGTCTGCTGCTTTGCTTTTGTTAGTACATGTTGTCCTGTATCACTGTACTTGCATACATACCTGGTTCATTATGTGGCAGCAGTATGCATGATAGCTTGCTTATCAATTGTTCGCTCCAAATTATCTGATCTGTATGAATGGTTACATTAGTGTAGAATATATCCAATGCCAATGAAATTTTTTAGCCCTGCATTGTTCTTGTAAATACCTGCTGTCCTTTATCAGTGTACTTATATTGACAGGTAGTTGTTCATGTACCATCACTCTGTAGCTTTTTCCTTTGCCCTCCACTTTCTACACATCAGATCTATATTTACTATTACCATAAGGTTGGATAACACTGATGGTACTGAAGAAGTGTAGCTCTGCATTGCTCTTGGTTGTACCTTTTGCCTGTATCGCTGTACTTACATTTATAGCTACTTGGTTATGTAGCATCACTCTTCATCTTATCTTAAATATTCTCGATTTTTTCTTATATTATCACATCTATATTTACTCGTAACAAAATGTAGAATAAAGGCAATGCTTATGAAGAAGATTATGTGGTAAACTTCTTGAATTGCCCCCCCCCCCATCAGCATGGACAAGGGCTTTATAGAGCATGTATTCACCAATAATGTAAGTTTGTCCTTCTCAAGCCTTCAAACTTTGTTGTGTATATTTTGTTAGGCATGACTGCAACAGCTGTTTATTTTTGGTGTTTGCATCAAATTGCACGTTTAAAGTTTATTATGTAGTTCATAAACAAAAGTTTGTCCTTCTCAATTAAAGTTTTCAGTTGTACAACCAAGTTCCTTCTTCATGCCATGTAAATTAAACTATACAGAGCAAGTGATCTTCTTTTGCACTGCATGTATGCTTCTGTTCTTGATCCGTAATCCAATGGTGTGTTGAACCTACCCACTACAGCACAATGTCATATTCTGCAATGTCTTAACTATGAACAATGTCATATCATTCTACTATTATTTAAACCGTCTCTTTATTTGCCAATCTGAAATGGGATAAATTGACAGCACACTAACCATTGATACTTATGAGTTCTTGATCTGTAATCCAGTGGTGTCGTGAAGCTGACAACTCCTTCACAATGTCATTTCCTGCCATGTCTTAACCTGAACAATACCATATTGTGTTAATGCTATTTTAAACTATGTCACTTCATTCGTCAGTAAGAAATGTGATGAATTTTCAGCATTGATACTTATATGTGCAAAATCTGTCATATGTCTGCTTGCTTATCTTTCAGAGTGAGGAGGATATAAGTGTCAAACAAGCGCAGTCTCATCATCTTGCACTGTAGCTCCCGAGCAGGGCTAACCTTTCTTGAACTCTATTGAAGTGCTGTCGGTTTTGTATATTATTTTGTCGGCGTGTCTATTTGCACTGGTAGCGATCTTTGATGCCCAGTGTATGTAATCTGTTGTCTGCTTGTGCTTAATTATCATAGTGGTGAACTTTGATGCCCAGTGGATGTAATATGCCATAATTTCTTTATTGTATAGTCTAGGTTTTTTCTTATTCACGATGCTGCAGTTATTTTACTGTATATATATCCTGTCTTCGCAGTAAATCGGCCAAACCGTAAAATTATGGTACATAATCGGGCAGTCATGCAAATCACTATGTATGATCCGCATCATGGGCCCAGTCATCTTGGTCCGTTAACAGGCCTAAATGTAAACTGGCCCGCTAGTAGATTCGGGCCTTTAATAGGCCGAGTAAACCGCCGGCCCTATTTTCGCAAGAAAACTCAATGGGCTTTTAGGAGGCTGAAAAGTAGGTTGGGCCTGAAACGTGCCGAACAGTTCACGGGCCGGCAGCAGGCCGAAATAGACCCCGGCCCATGATTGTGCCAATCACATCACGGGCTGTTAACAGGCCAAAATTGTCTCGGTCCTTGTTTGGCCCAATCAGATTATCGGCTGTGAGCAGGCCGGATGCAAACTGGGCCGTAGTTAGGCCCAACTATATGACGGGCTTTTAACAGGCCGAAATGTTAAACGGGCCTTTAACAAGCTGAAACTAATATCAGGCCGAATTACTAAATGGGCCTTTAGCAAGTGGGCCCAAAAGCATAGCGTCCAGTTGATGGGCCGAATATGATATGGGCCATGATTTAGCCCAAAGCCTCTTAAAGGGCCAGATCTGATCTGGGCCATAATTTGGCCTAGAACGAGGTAGGCTTTCAACGGGTCAGATCTCATATGGGCCTTTATTAGGCCCTGAATGTGGCAGGCTGTTAATGGACCAGATCAAATATGGGCCGGCATTTGGCCCAAAACATGGCAGCCCGTTAATGGGCCGGCCCACTAGTGTCCTCAAAATCTTGTGGGCCTTTAGCTGGGCCGGCCCATTATGGTCGGCGAAATCTTGTGGGCCTTTAGCTGGGCCGGCCCATTATGGTCTGCAAAATCTTGTGGGCCTTTAGTTGGGCTGGCCCATTATGGTCCGCAAAATCTTGTGGGCCTTTAGCTGGGCCGGCCCATTAATCTTTATGGGCCACTTTTGGGCCGGTCCACGTGTCAATATATCATAGGCACATCTCGCCCATTGGATGAGTGAAACCTGTGCCAACGCGGAGCTAACACGTGGTTCCGTCGGCCAATGAGAATTTTACACGTGGAAAATCGGCATTGGTCGTGGCTGTTAGTGGGTTATCGGATCCAAAACCGGACCTGATAGCTTAACAGCGACCCGTTATGATGGATGCCACGTGTTGGTCACCCTTGACGAAAGCAGTTCCATGACGCGGCATTTATCGTCATGGAAATGAACACTTCTGTGATGATAATTTTGGTAATGTCATGGAACACTTCTACGACAGCACATGTATGACTATCTTGATTCTGTCATAAATTCGTCATGGATGTACATGCATGACAGAAAACGTGACCTACTGTGACAAACACGTATCATCACGGAAGTGTATTTTTTTGTAGTGGTTGGTGGCGGTGGAAAAGATTGAAGTTTGGGCGCTGGAGCTTGAAGATGGGAAGGCGGGAGCAAGAAGGAGGCGTGGGTGAAAAGGAGGATTCTTTACCCTCTTATAGGCAGTGAAATACCAAACGCCCCCCTCTCGAGCCTTAAATATCGCTTGTTCCCGAAGAGATCGTGTGAGCGGCACGGTTGTTTCACCCAAAACCGTATTAATGGGAATCCCGTAATGGGCGGGCACGGTCTCTGTTTTGATAAGACGTGCCAATGGAGGCTATGCCTCGAAACGCGAAACACGGGTATGAAAATGGTTCGAAATGTTAAAGAGCCAGATGTGACGCTTTGCTGAAAAAAGTTGTCAGTAAAAGATAGTGTTTCATTTTGATACTCTGCCTTCGTGGTTAAGGGTTATATTAACAATACAGAGCCGGATATAGTTCCTCTATGCAGGGAATTATTCTAAAATGCTCAAGAGAAGGAACCCGCCTTGCGACGCCGAAGACAATCTGCGTGCCGAACACATCGTCATCGAAGACTGGTTCAGGGGCTACTGAGGGATTCCTGGATTAGGGGTCCTTGGGTGTCCGGACTATTGGATATGGGCCGGACTGATGGGCCGTGAAGATAAAAGCAGAGGAATTTTCCCCCGTGTCTGGGTAGGACTCCCATATGCGTGGAAGGCAAGCTTGGTGTCCGGATATGTTATTTCCTTCCTTTACAAACCGACTCTGTACAAACCTAGGCCTCTCCGGTGTGTATATAAACCGGAGAGGTTGATCCGTAGAGATCATCAGAATTCTCATAGGCTAGACAGCTAGGGTTTAGCCATTACGATCTCGAGGTAGATCAACTCTTGTAACCCCTATACTCATCGAATATAATCAAGCAGGAAGTAGGGTTTTACCTCCTTTAAGAGGGCCCGAACCTGGGTAAACATCGTGTCCCCTTTGTTCCCTGTTACCATTGATCCTCAGATGCACAGTTCGGGACCCCCTACCCGAGATCTGCCGGTTTTGACACCGACAGTGGCGTCTTGGTCAAAACCTACCGACAAGAAGCCTGGCGGGTTTTGATCTTGGTGGCCACGGCAACCCTGCTGGGGCAATCCGGACTTGTCCTCAGATGCGGCCTCGACCTGGCCATGCTCTCCTGCCCGACAAGGGAGGCCTTCCCAAGGTGATCTTCCGATAGCTGATCTTCTTGGGTCTCTGATGCGCCTGGCAAAGACAGCTTGCCCGCAAGTCTGTGCACTGGTTAGGGGGAAACAAATACCCCTGTTTATGTACACCGACATGGACGATGTCGAAGATTAACTCCTCACTTATGAATTCTTGGGCGAGCCAAAGACTACCTCCAGGGTGACCTTTCGATGCAGCGGGCTTTGATGCTTGGGATGACACCTTTAAAGGTGGTGGTGCTCGGCTTGATCCGGGATGATTCGATGCCCATCTTCCTAACTGTGTCCTCGTAAATGAGGTTGAGGCTGCTTCCTCCGTCCATAATGACGCGTGTCAGGTGGTAACCATGGACAATTGGGTCCAGGACGAGCGTCGCCGATCCATCATGCCCGATTCTAGTTTGGCCTCAATATTTGGGCCGCCGAGGTTCATCCTCGTCTTTGGTGCGGTTTTGGATTTTACTTGGACCCTCTGTCGCGACCTTGCCAGCTTGTTTAAAGACCAAGCAGTTCCTGTTAGTGTGGGTTGCGGGTTTGTCCTAGGTGCCATGGATTTGGCATGGCGGTCCAGGATCATGTCGAGCTGGCTAGGTTCGTCTTTGTTCCCTTTAAAGGGCTTATTTTTATGTCCAAATTTACGTCCGGTGAACCCCGCGTTGACCGCAAGGTCTTCGGTATCGCTTTCGTCGTTTTTATACATGCGCTTATTTTTTTTGCGCTTGGGTTTTCCGTTGGTGTCGCGTGTTTCCGAGGTGCCTGTCTCGCTGTTGTGAGAACCGCGGGCGAGCCAACTATCCTCTCCCCCACAGAAGCGATTCATCAGTGAGGTGAGGGCAGCCATAGTCCTCGGCTTATCCTGGCCGAGTTGACGGGCCAACTATTCATCTAAGATATTATCCTTGAATGCGGCGATGGCATCGGCTTCGGAGCAGTCTATGATTTTGTTCTTCTTGGTGAGGAACCTGTTCCAGAAATTCCGGGCTGATTGGCCTAGCTGTTGGGTAACACGGATGAGGTCATCGGCATCTGAAGGTCGGACGTACATGCCCTGGAAGTTTGCTCGAAAAGTGTCCTCCAAGGCCTCCCGGCTGCCAATAGAGTGAGGAGGCAGGCTGTTAAGCCAATGCCTCGCTGGCCCCTTTAGCCTGAGCGGTAGATATTTAATGGTGTGGAGATCATCTCAGTGGCCATGTGTATGTGGAGAAGGAAGTCCTCGATCCATACTGCCGGGTCGGTGGTGCCATCATATGATTCTATATTGATGGGCTTAAATCCTTCGGGGAATTGATGTTCCATCACCGTGTCTGTAAAGCAGATCGGGTGGGCCGGACCTCAGAACCGAGCAGCATCTCGTCGGAGGTCGAGAGAGAGCCTTGAATAGGCCTAGTCTCGGGCATGGCCATTCCTGTCCATCTAGGCATCGTAGCCGTCAAGCCCGGCGGGCGCGTGTCCTCTTGATCTGTAGATGGACCGAGGAGGTGCCCTGTTTACCTCAATGCAACATCGAACGTCGTGAGGATCTAGGTAGTCCACGGGGTCCTTGCCATAATGACATGTAGGTGGACGGTTGTTGAGGTTTTCCCGCATTGGCCTATCCCGGCCTTTAGAGGGACAGTCATGGTCGTCGGCGTGCTCCTCATCAAACTCCGGCAGGAGACGCCTGCATGGGTATGATTTTGACGTGCTACGGCGCCGATCTTCCATGTCTTGCTCAGTGAAGAGCACCTCGACCTACTTTTCATTCAGTGTGTCGGTGTTGGCCTGTAGCTGCCGCTGCTTACGTTTCATGGTCCGAGCCATCGCAATGAGGCACCATCGAAAGCGCTCTTGTTTGAAAGGGTCTTCGGGGACGACAAAGTCCTCGGTACTGAGGCTTTCTTCCTTCTCGGATTTCGGCATGTAGTTGTCATCGGCCCCTTCAAAGAGGTCGTCGGGATCTAAATCCTTGAGATGTCCTTCGGGTGTGCCGTTCCCCCTCGGGGAAGCTTGATGATCTCCCTCAGGGTTGTCATCATCACCGGCTTTGGCCTCGCCGCTATCGGCAGTTGCATTATTGCCGCTAGGTTCCCCATTGTTGTCTCTTTGCGTCTTTGCCGACGACTTGGAGGGGTATTGTGGGTGTCCACTATGTAGACATCATAAGTAGATGTAGCAGTCCACCTGCCGGTGTTTACCAAAGGCAAGGTGTCTTCTGCGGGGCCATCGACATCTTCATCCATGTCCGTGGCCTCACCATAGTCTAGTACGTTAGTTAAAGCATTGACAATGTTGGCTAGGTGGGTGGTGGGTGGGATAAATTTCCCGATCGTCGGCCTTAAGTCCGATCTGGTTGTAAGTTGAAGTCTTGCCGTCCTAGATGGACATACCTTGGATACGGTCAAGCAACTCATTGAGGGGAGACAGCCCTTTAGGATTCATCACTGGGTTGTAAGCGGGGCTGACTTGAAGTATGTCCGGCGTATAACTTGACATGTCTTCGGCGAGAAGGGGATCTGGGAGTGACTCCAGGTTCTACGCCGAGGTCAGTTCTAGTCCGGACATAATTCCTGAAGTGGGAGCCGGATCTACGTCCGGAGTAGAGATCAGAAGAGGACCAACCAGAGTAGTTACGTCGGGGGTCTCCGGTGATGCTGCGACGGAGATTGGTTTCGGAGTCGAGCCTCCGGAGCCATATGAGTTCTTGATTCGGCCTGGGACCCATCCCGACAGGACGAGCTCACCACGGGAATCCGACGTGTACTCGAGGCCGCCAAAGGTCACGATCTGACCTGGGGCATAGTTCTCGCCAAAGGCCATATGACCTATCGAGTCAACGCAAAATACCATGCTGCCGAACACAAAAGACTGGTCGGGGCGAAAATGCTCCCGAGGCCGTAGGAGCAGTTGATCTGTAGATGAGCCATCGATCCTTCTAGTGATCGCACAACGGAACTCTCAATAAACAGAGGATCAGTGTCAGTGTGAAAATCAACAGACCTTGGGGTAGGGGGTCCCGAGCTGTGGATCTCGGATCGAGGGTAACAGGAACAGAGGAGATGATGTTTACCCAAGTTCGGGCCCTCTTGATGGAGATAAAACCCTATGTTCTGCTCTTGTTTATATTGATGAAGATGTATCAAGTATAGAGTTGATCTACCTCGAGATCATAATGTGTGGTCTAACTCTAGGGCTAGGTGAATGATTTTGCGTTGATCTCCCCTCTATGGGCTAAGTCCTATGGCTTATATACACGCCAGGGAGGGTATCTAGGGTTACAAGGTTGGTAGCTAGGAGCTAGGCGGCTGCAGAGATCTTGGAGTATACGTCAAGTCTTCGGGGGAGACAGTCATGATCACGCCTCCTACGTACGGCCTCTGAAGTCCATCTTGACCATGAATGAGGGCCATTGGCCCAACCCGAGGAGAATGGGACGGTTACGTTAGGACCCCCCCCCCAATCCAGGACACCGTCACATGGGTTCGAGGAGGTCCAGCGGTGTTGATGGTGTGCATGGAGGTAGCCACCTCGAGGAGGAGGAATTGCCGCTTCCCGTGTATGATCCTAGCTTGCAGCCCGCCTATATGTTGGCTAGGATACACGAGAGTATGTGTTGAACAAGGTGGAGAGGCACATATCACTCATGGAGACTAACCTTGGCCGGAGAATCAACTCCCTTACCAAGGAACTCTATCGAGATAGGCTCACTGGATGGGGTTGATGCTGACAACTACCTGAACAGCAGGGCCAACGCCACCTTGAGGAGGGGCATGGAGAGCTTATCCACGTCTACTCCGGCGATGCCATAGCTACTACGCCGCACCACCTCGGTGTGCTCGCCACAACCAACAAGGTGCTACTTCGGCACCACCGTCTCCTCCACGAGATGGGCTTGCTGCACGGGGTCGACATCGACAACTCCCCATATAGTAGGACCACCACGGAGAGCATTGGAGTGACCACTCCAATGATGCTCGAAACTACTACGAGCCTCGACCATGACGTACTCATCACAATCATTGTGGAGAAGGCCATGAAGGCTTTGTCATGGAAAGAAGAGGTCATGGGTGCGCTCATCTTGACCATGAAGATGATGGGATTGTTAAATTCAAACTTACCATATATACCATCGTTCAATGGGAAAACTGAGCCCGATGGAGTGGGAGATGCGTATGGGTCGGATCTTTGATAGCCACCACTATGTTGAGGAGAAGAAGGTACGATATGCATCCATTGAGTTTACCGGATATGCTTTGATTTGGTGGTACCAATTGTGTCGTGCTGGAGGTCATCTTGAGACTTGGGTGCAAATGAAAAATCTGTTACGGAGGCATTTTTGTTCCTGAACATTTCACAAGAACCTTGTACAATCGGCTCCAATGGTTGTGCCAAGATAACTCTAATGTTGATGAGTACTATAAAGAGATGGAGATTTTGATGATTAGGACAGTGGTGAATGAGCTAGAGGAGGCCGCAATGTCAAAATTCTTTCATGGGATGAATGAAGATGTGCAAGAATAGAGATGGTTACATATCAATATGTGCAAGAACGTGTGCATCAAACTATCCGTGTAGAGCAGCAGCTGAAGCTCGCCAAAATCGCATCCAAACCTACACATCAAGCACTTGGAGAGGTTTAGTTCAGATAGAAGCAGATGGAAGCATTGCTGCCGATTTTCGCTCACACAACAAGATGACTCTAAAGGAAGCTAATGCATCAAAAGTTGTATCTTTTAATACTCATGTCACCCGCATTGGTAATATTCAGTGCCATACATGCAAGGGTAGAGGTCACTTCAAAAATTATTGTCCTAGTTTGAAGAAGTTGCTGCTCACAAATGATGGATATGTCACCGATGACTCAAGTAACAAATCTGAATCTGAGAAGACAGTTGTAAGATATTGTACTTTTCATACCGGAGCACCTCTGAGATCAGATGGAGGAGATGGTGTTAATCTCATGGTTCACAAAGTGGCTCATGATGATGCCCCTATTGTTGAGAAGGTGATGCGGAGCATCCTACGGTCATCTCCTTGTACACCTTCATAGCACCTCAAGCCCCAAGTGGACCAACCGGACTTAAGGTGAACCCGCTCCTCTTCGAGATTTACATGAATATCCATTGGACTTGGGTGCTACCTCACCATGGAACGTTGTGCATCATTAGGTACAAGGGCAACCACCACCAAGCAGCTAGGAAGCTTCCCGGAGGCCAAGGAGAAGGACCCCAAGACCCAAGAGCTGACCAGAGGTGTCAAGATGAAGAAAACGAAGCGTGCAGAAATTGCACTATCGGACAGTCCAGTCCCCACAGCGGACAGCCCGGTCGCACAGAAATTGCACTACCGGACAGTCCGGTCCCCACAGCGGACAGTCCAGTGGCACCCAAAAATGGATTTGTACTCACCGGACTGTCCGGTAGGCCCAGTTTCACTACGAATTGGGCTAAAAAAACCATGTAACCTCCGAGGCCCGTACCCCTTCGCCCCTAGACTATATATTCCGTGCTCCTCTCAGTTTTTAGGGTTAGCTAAGATTAGAACTAGACATTAGAGCTTAGCTCATGTATCTCCCCTTGTGGGTTTCCTCTTGAGGGAGAAGACTCCATTGGAGTTCAAGGCCTCCATTGGAGAAGATCCCTAGGGATTCAAGACCCCTTCTAGGGAAGGATCTATCTAGATCATCGAGACCTCATCTCCTTTGGATTTGGGATGAACTTTACCTTGTGTCTTTCTATTTGTTGTCCTTGTACCTTTGTGGATCTTGTGTGATTGTGAGTCTAGTGGATGTGTGATTGGACTTGTTCTAGAGTGTTTTCCTCTTGTGATTTCCCCTCTTGTTCTTCGTGTTCTTTGCGTTCTTCGTGGATTCCCCTCCAATTCGTGAAAGATCTCCACTTAGGGTCTCCACCCTACAACATCTTGGTATCATGAGCCACGGTGATCACGAATTTGGAGTCTCCCCCACCATTTTCTAGCCTTGATTTGCTTGATTTCGTCCTAAAATCCAAAAATCCCCACCAAAAATAGCCCCAATTTTTTTTGTGATTTGTTGGTTTAATGATGTTTTGTTGATTTTGATCCATGGATTCGTTGTGTTTAGAGTGGATCTAGCTTCCCCACAAGTTTCCCCACCTTCCATCCACGAAATCCCCTCAATTTTGACCCCAAAATCATCCATTTCCGCCCAAAAAATTCAATTTCGTGCCTTCCCGACCCGCACCGGACTGTCCGCACCCCCGTACCGGACTGTCCGCTCGCATCAGGAGCAAATCGCTCACAGACCGGACTGTCCGCTCGGCCATACCGGACTTTCCGCTCGAGTCAGAAGGTTTTCGGATGAAGACCGGACTGTCCGCTACACCGGGCCAGACTGTCCGCTAGTTCAAAAACTGCTTCAGCTAATTTCTTGTTTTGGCCATATCTTCCACATCCGGAGTCCGATTTTGACGTTCTTTAGCTCGTTGAGTAGCTATTGACATCCCCCATCCATCTAGATATGTTCCAACATCATTTGACTCCATAAAAATTTTGACATTTTGACACCTTTGCCTAGGCCCTCCACCATATCATCCGCAAAACCAACATAGCTTTCCGCATCCTAACCCACTTTGATCCATATAGCATTTGTGGTTGCTTGAGTGGTGACTTGAGTATCCTAAGGTATTTCGGCTACTTAGGGACGGTTGCTTCTTCGTCAACCACTACCACCACTTCCGCATTGTCAACTCCGGAACCACCATCGCATTCCGCTACCACCATTTGACATTTGACATTTGAGATTTTGAGTTTGCGGTTTTTCCGTTTCCTAAGGTGTTTCGGCTAATTAGGAACGGTTCTACATCGAGAACACTGCCACTCATCATTGCCATGAGGTCTTCATCGACATTGACCACTTCACCATTTTGACAACCTAACCGTAAGCAAGAACGGTAACCTCTTTATCATCTAGGTATCGTGGTATCCCATCATTGTACATTCATTCTTGCCATTGCTTTGTTAACCCCTAGCCATTTTGCGTCACTTGCCTATCGAGACTAGCCATTTGAGTATTGCCGGCAACATTACTTGTGCACATTAGTGATCATCGATCTACACGTTCCATTGCATACATACCATATCATATTGGTATCGTATCATCCCTTGTGTCACACGTTTGTTCCCGCATATACACAATTGCTATCTTGGTTTGTGCATTGTGGCCATATCAAAAAAAAGAGAATAAGCTTTTAAGCAAAGAGAAAACAAAGAGCTTGTAAGCAATAGCCATAGCATCGCCACATTGCATATCATACTACCATATTGATCATCTTGGATCATCGTGTGCGAAACACCGGGAACCATACATAATAGCATACTTGGGATAGAAAGTTTATCCATTTTGCATCTTATAGGTTGTGCACAAGTGTCGTATCCGCCTATTGAGCAATCGTGCTAGCGTCTCTCTTGAGTTGTGCAACACGAGCGTTTTCCGTGGATTCCACATTTTGTGCTCACTCCTTGGTTGCACGACCTCATTTATCTATTCGTGCGTGCGTTTCCGTGTGCCATTCATTGCTATTGGTCTACTTGTTTCACTTGCGCATTTGTGAATCTCTTTCAACATTATTGACTCTTGCTAACATTTTGCATCAAATTTTTGTGCCACTATCCTCACCGAGCTCCACCATAAGCTTTACTTGATAGGTGTGAGTGAACAAGTACGGTACCAATTCCACTATTCTTTCATTTCACATTGAGTGAAACGGGATACATCCTCAACTTTGGGAAAAGGTAACTTGGTATTGTTTATCTCATTTCCTACTCGCCTCTACTTGAGTCTTGTGATGGATAGGCAAGGCATTTCACTTTCGGTCTACAACAGCGACGAGTTCGATGCCACGAACAACAACTTGAACGCCAAGATGCAAGCTCAAATGGAGGAGATCAAAGCCCTCATCAAGTCCTACAAGAGATCTTCCTCATATTCGAGAAGACGCTCAAGAGCACATCCTTCCGAGCTACCATCTCCGGCAAGATCACATCGGCATCGACACCATCACCACCAAGAACGTGAAGGTCAAGAGCTCAACACCAACTACCGCTCAATGACTTCACCATCTCCCTTGGCATCTTCGCCAAGCAACTTCAAGGCATCTTTGCCTACGGACATACGGCATCTTCGCCAACAAGCACCCCAAGACTACGCTCAAGAGAAGCTCCCCAAGCTCAAGTCCGCGACTTCCACGAGCTACTACGACCTCGACACCGACCACAGGATTCCTTTCTATGGAACTCAAGAACCCAAGGAGTATCTCGAATGGGAGCGCCTAATGGACGACTACCTCAAGCTACATCAAGTTCCTCCCGAAGATCAAGTGAAGTTCACAACAAGAAACTTCCACGACTACGCATCAACATGGTGGCTTCACACACCTACAGAGAGCTACAACATGAGTTGGCCCAAGACGAAGAGAGCTTTGAGGCGAGAGTTCGTGCCTCCAACCTACATGGAACAACTTCAACGCCAATTGGAGAACACCACCCAAGGATCCAAGTCCATCGACGCGTACTTCAAGGAGATGAAGATTGCCTTGCGACGAGCCGACATGGCCGACCCCATTTGATGAAGTTCCACTTCATGATGGGATTGCACAACGACATCTCCAAGACTATCTTCCTCGAGAACTACAAGTCCCTCGACGACAACTACATTGGTGCTCTCAAGGCGGAACAAGAACTCATGAAGGCCAAGGCTTCTCCACCCCAAGGACACTTCGCGGCGACCAAGCTCTACGACAGGCATGAGGCTAGTACCACCATGATGTCCAAGCTCGACGAGCTCCAAGACGATGCTCCCAAGTTCGACTTCACCGCCATCCCTCTTTGTGGCATTGATGATGCCGAGTCTACCTCGACTCTTTTTCAAGATGGTGCGACGACAAGTACGACCACGGAGACCTTCAAGGACCAAGCTTTGGAGGCGAGCGACAAGGTGGCGAGCAAGGATGATGCTTCCATCTTAGGAGGCGAGAGTGATGATGTGCCATCTTCAGCCTTCATCCACGGCGACGGCGACGAGATGATCGCGCATGGGATTTTCCCTTCGGTCATGGAGGAGAGTGATGATGTGCCATCTTCGGCCTTCATCCACGGCGACGATGACGAGATGGTTGAGCATGGGATTTTCCCTTCAACCAAGAAGACGTATGATGACTTGAGTGACTTTTTCCACCATATTGAGAGTGAGAGTGACTTCACCACTAGCCCCATATACGAAGAGTTGCCACAATTCCCATGTGAGGAGAGCCACAATCCCCACCACTTGAGTGAGATGAGTGACTCCACCATATGTGAGATTGAGTGCACCTACTTTGATGGAGTCAGTGAACCACTACATAGAGAGAGTGAGATAGTTCATAGGTCTTGTGAGGCCAATTTCAACACTAACGACTTGACCTCTACCTCTATTATGTCTTCTCATTTGGTGCTATGTCCCATTTATGATGACACGCCGATCCTCGACGACTTCGTCCACCCTTTGGACAAGACAATGGTTTTGGGGAACGTAGTAATTTCAAAAAAAATCCTACGCACACGCAAGATCATGGTGATGCATAGCAACGAGAGGGGAGAGTGTTGTCCACGTACCCTCGTAGACCGACAGCGGAAGCGTTATCACAACGCGGTTGATGTAGTCGTACGTCTTCACGATCCGACCGATCAAATACCGAACGCACGGCACCTCCGAAGTTCTACACACGTTCAGCTCGATGATGTCCCTCGAACTCCGATCCAGCCGAGTGTTGAGGGAGAGTTTCGTCAGCACGACGGCGTGGTGACGATGATGATGTTCCACCGACGCAGGGCTTCGCCTAAGCTCCGCGACGGTATTATCGAGGTGTAATCTGGTGGAGGGGGGCACCGCACACGGCTAAAATATCGTATATCAAGTGTGTTCTTAGGTGCCCCCCTGCCCCCGTATATAAAGGAGCAAGGGGGAGGCCGGCTGCCCTAGGCGCGCCAAGGAGAGAGGGGGAGTCCTCCTCCTAGTAGGAGTAGGACTCCCCTTTCCTAGTCCTACTAGGAAAGAAGGGGGGAAGGAAAGAGAGGGAGAGGGAAAGGGGGCTGCACCCCCCTCTCCTAGTCCAACTAGGATTCCCCTTGGGAGGGGACGCGCCACCTCATGGCTGCTGCCCTCTCTCTCCCCTCAAGGCCCACCAAGGCCCAATACTTCCTCGGGGGGTTCCGGTAACCCTCCGGCACTCCGGTTTAATCTGAAACTTCTCCGGAACACTTCCGGTGTCCGAATATAGTCGTCCAATATATCAATCTTTACGTCTCGACCATTTCGAGACTCCTCGTCATGTCCGTGATCACATCCGGGACTCCGAACAACCTTCGGTACATCAAATCACATAAACTCATAATATAACTGTCATCGTAACTTTAAGCGTGCGGACCCTTTGGGTTCGAGAACTATGTAGACATGACCGAGACACCTCTCCGGTCAATAACCAATAGCGGGACCTGGATGCCCATATTGGCTCCCACATATTCTACGAAGATCTTTATCGGTCAGACCGCATAACAACATACGTTGTTCCCTTTGTCTTCGGTATGTTACTTTTCCGAGATTCGGTCGTCGGTATCTCGATACCTAGTTCAATCTCGTTACCGGCAAGTCTCTTTACTCGTTCCGTAATACATCATCCCGCAACTAACTCATTAGTCACAATGCTTGCAAGGCTTATAGTGATGTGCATTACCGAGTGGGCCCAGAGATACCTCTCCGACAATCGGAGTGACAAATCCTAATCTCGAAATACGCCAACCCAACAAGTACCTTTGGAGACACCTGTAGAGCACCTTTATAATCACCCAGTTACGTTGTGACGTTTGGTAGCACACAAAGTGTTCCTCCGGTAAACGGGAGTTGCATAATCTCATAGTCATAGGAACATGTATAAGTCATGAAGAAAGCAATAGCAACATACTAAACGATCGGGTGCTAAGCTAACGTAATGGGTCATGTCAATCACGTCATTCTCCTAATGAGGTGATCCCGTTTAATCAAATGACAACTCATGTCTATGGCTAGGAAACATAACCATCTTTGATTAACGAGCTAGTCTAGTAGAGGCATACTAGTGACACTCTGTTTGTCTATGTATTCACACATGTATTATGTTTCCGGTTAATACAATTCTAGCATGAATAATAAACATTTATCATGATATAAGGAAATATATAATACTTTATTATTGCCTCTAGGGCATATTTCCTTCAGTCTCCCAGTTGCACTAGAGTCAATAATCTAGATTACATAGTAATGATTCATACACCCATGGAGTTTTGGTGCTGATCATGTTTTGCTCGTGGAAGAGGCTTAGTCAATGGGTCTGCAACATTCAGATCCGTATGTATCTTGCAAACTTCTATGTCTCCCACCTGGACTAAATCCCGGATGGAATTGAAGCGTCTTCTGATGTGCATGGTTCTCTTGTGATATCTGGATTCCTTTGCTAAGGCAATTGCACCAGTATTATCACAAAAGATTTTCATTGGTCCCGATGTACTAGGTATGACACCTAGATCGGATATGAACTCCTTCATCCAGACTCCTTCATTCGCTGCTTCCGAAGCAGCTATGTATTCCGCTTCACACGTAGATCCCGCCACGACACTTTGCTTGGAACTGCACCAACTGACAGCTCCACCGTTCAATGTAAATACGTATCCGGTTTGCGATTTCGAATTGTCCGGATCAGTGTCAAAGTTTGCATCAACGTAACCCCTTACGATGAGCTCTTTGTCACCTCCATAAACAAGAAATATATCTTTAATCCTTTTTAGGTATTTCAGGATGTTCTTGACCGTTGTCCGGTGATCCACTCCTGGATTACTTTGGTACCTCCCTGCTAAACTTATAGCAAGGGACACATCAGGTCTGGTACACAGCATTGCATACATGATAGAGCCTATGGCTGAAGCATAGGGAACATCTTTCATTTTCTCTCTATCTTCTGCAGTGGTCGGGCATTGAGTCTTACTCAATCTCACACCTTGTAGTACAGGCAAGAACCCTTTCTTTGCTTGATCCATTTTGAACTTCTTCAAAACTTTGTCAAGGTATGTGCTTTGTGAAAGTCCAATTAAGCGTCTTGATCTATCTCTATAGATCTTAATGCCTAATATATATGCAGCTTCACCGAGGTCTTTCATTGAAAAACTCTTATTTAAGTATCCCTTTATGCTATCCAGAAATTCTATATCATTTCCGATCAGTAATATGTCATCCACATATAATATCAGAAATGCAATCGAGCTCCCACTCACTTTCTTGTAAATACAGGCTTCTCCAAAAGTCTGTATAAAACCAAATGCTTTGATCACACTATCAAAGCGTTTATTCCAACTCCGAGAGGCTTGCACCAGTCCATAAATGGATCGCTGGAGCTTGCACACTTTGTTAGCTCCCTTTGGATCGACAAAACCTTCCGGTTGCATCATATACAACTCTTCTTCCAGAAATCCATTCAGGAATGCAGTTTTGACATCCATTTGCCAAATTTCATAATCATAAAATGCGGCAACTGCTAACATAATTCGGACAGACTTAAGCATCGCTACGGGTGAGAAGGTCTCATCGTAGTCAATCCCTTGAACTTGTCGAAAACCTTTCGCAACAAGTCGAGCTTTATAGACAGTAATATTACCATCAGCGTCAGTCTTCTTCTTGAAGATCCATTTGTTTTCAATGGCTTGCTGACCATCGGGCAAGTCAACCAAAGTCCATACTTTGTTTTCATACATGGATCCCATCTCGGATTTCATGGCTTCAAGCCATTTTGCGGAATCTGGGCTCACCATCGCTTCTTCATAGTTCATAGGTTCGCCATGGTCTAGTAACATGACCTCCAGAACAGGATTACCGTACCACTCTGGTGCGGATCTTGATCTAGTTGACCTACGAAGTTCAGTAATAATTTGATCTGAAGTTTCATGATCATTATCATTAACTTCCTCACTATTTGGTGTAGGTGTCGCAGAAACTGATTTCTGTGATGATCTACTTTCCAATAAGGGAGCAGGTACAGTTACCTCATCAAGTTCTACTTTCCTCCCACTCACATCTTTCGAGAGAAACTCCTTCTCTAGAAAGGATCCATTCTTAGCAACGAATATCTTGCCTTCGGATCTGTGATAGAAGGTGTACCCTACAGTCTCCTTTGGGTATCCTATGAAGACACATTTCTCCGATTTAGGTTCGAGCTTATCAGGTTGAAGTTTCTTCACATAAGCATCGCAACCCCAAACTTTAAGATACGACAACTTTGGTTTCTTGCCAAACCATAGTTCAAAAGGCGTCGTCTCAACGGATTTCGATGGTGTCCTATTTAGAGTGAATGCAGCCGTCTCTAAAGCATAACCCCAAAACGATAGCGGTAAATCAGTAAGAGACATCATAGATCACACCATATCTAATAAAGTACGATTACGACGTTCGGACACACCATTACGCTGTGGTGTTCCGGGTGGCGTGAGTTGCGAAACTATTCCTCATTGTTTCAAATGTAGACCAAACTCGTAACTCAAATATTCTCCTCCACGATCAGATCGTAGGAATTTAATTTTCTTGTTACGATGATTTTCAACTTCACTCTGAAATTCTTTGAACTTTTCAAATGTTTCAGACTTATGTTTCATTAAGTAGATATACCCATATCTGCTTAAATCATCTGTGAAGGTGAGAAAATAACGATATCCACCACGAGCCTCAATATTCATCGGACCACATACATCTGTATGTATGATTTCCAACAAGTCTGTTGCTCTCTCCATAGTACCGGAGAACGGTGTTTTGGTCATCTTGCCCATAAGGCACGGTTCGTAAGTACCAAGTGATTCAAAATCAAGTAATTCCAAAATTCCATCAGTATGGAGTTTCTTCATGCGCTTTACACCGATATGACCCAAACGGCAGTGCCACAAATAAGTTGCACTGTCATTATTAACTCTGCATCTTTTGGCTTCAACATTATGAATATGTGTATCACTACTATCGAGATTCATTAAAAATAGACCACTCTTCAAGGGTGCATGACCATAAAAGATATTATTCATATAAATAGAACAACCATTATTCTCTGATTTAAATGAATAACCGTCTCGCATTAAACAAGATCCAGATATAATGTTCATGCTCAACGCTGTCACCAAATAACAATTATTTAGGTCTAATATTAATCCCAAAGGTAGATGTAGAGGTAGCGTGCCGACGGCGATCACATCGACTTTGGAACCATTTCCCACGCGCATCGTCACCTCGTCCTTAGCCAATCTTCGCTCAATCCGTAGCCCCTGTTTCGAGTTGCAAATATTAGCACCAGAACCAGTATCAAATACCCAGGTGCTACTACGAGCATTGGTAAGGTACACATCAATAACATGTATATCACATATACCTTTGTTAACCTTGCCATCCTTCTTTTCCGCCAAATACTTGGGGCAGTTCCGCTTCCAGTGACCAGTTTGCTTGCAGTAGAAGCACTCAGTTTCAGGCTTAGGTCCAGACTTGGGTTTCTTCTCCTGAACAACAACTTGCTTGCTATTCTTCTTGAAGTTCCGTTTCTTCTTCCCTTTGCCCTTTTTCTTGAAACTAGTGGTTTTACTGACCATCAACACTTGATGCTCCTTTTTGATTTCTACCTCCGCTGCCTTTAGCATTGCGAAGAGCTCGGGAATAGTCTTATTCATCCCTTGCATGTTATAGTTCATCACGAAGCTCTTGTAGCTTGGTGGCAGTGATTGAAGAATTCTGTCAATGACGCAATCATCCGGAAGTTGAACTCCCAGTTGAATCAAGTGATTATTATACCCAGACATTCTGAGTATATGCTCACTGACAGAACTATTCTCTTCCATCTTGCAGCTATAGAACTTATTAGAGACTTCATATCTCTCAATCCGGGCATTTGCTTGAAATATTAACTTCAACTCCTGGAACATCTCATATGCTCCATGACGTTCAAAACGTCGTTGAAGTCCCGGTTCTAAGCCGTAAAGCATGGCACACTGAACTATTGAGTAGTCATCAGCTTTGCTTTGCCAGACGTTCATAACTTCTGGCGTAGCTCTTGCAGGAGGCCTGGCACCTAGCGGTGCTTCCAGGATGTAATTCTTCTGTGCAGCAATGAGGATAATCCTCAAGTTACGGACCCAGTCCGTGTAATTGCTACCATCATCTTTCAACTTAGCTTTCTCAAGGAACGTATTAAAATTCAACGGAACAACAGCACAGGCCATTTATCTACAATTAACATAGACAAGCAAGATACTATCAGGTACTAAGTTCATGATAAATTTAAGTTCAATTAATCATATTACTTAAGAACTCCCACTTAGATAGACATCTCTCTAATCATCTAAGTGATTACGTGATCCAAAGCAACTAAACCATGTCCGATCATCACGTGAGATGGAGTAGTTTCAATGGTGAACATCACTATGTTGATCATATCTACTATATGATTCACGCTCGACCTTTCGGTCTCTGTGTTCCGAGGCCATATCTGTACATATGCTAGGCTCGTCAAGTTTAACCTGAGTATTCCGCGTGTGCAACTGTTTTGCACCCGTTGTATTTGAACGTAGAGCTTATCACACCCGATCATCACGTGGTGTCTCAGCACGAAGAACTTTTGCAACGGTGCATACTCAGGGAGAACACTTTTATCTTGAAATTTTAGTGAGAGATCATCTTATAATGCTACCGTCAATCAAAGCAAGATAAGATGCATAAAGGATTAACATCACATGCAATCAATATAAGTGATATGATATGGCCATCATCATCTTGTGCTTGTGATCTCCATCCCCGAAGCACCGTGCTCGTGATCTCCATCTCCGAAGCACCGTCATGATCACCATCGTCACCGGCGCGACACCTTGATCTCCATCGTAGTATCGTTGTCGTCTCGCCAAATAATTGCTTTTACGACTATCGCTACCGCTTAGTGATAAAGTAAAACTATTACATGGTGATAGCATCTCATACAATAAAGCGACAACCATATGGCTCCTGCCAGTTGCCGATAACTCGGTTACAAAACATGATCATCTCATACAACAAATTATATCACATCATGTCTTGACCATATCACATCACAACATGCCCTGCAAAAACAAGTTAGACGTCCTCTACTTTGTTGTTGCAAGTTTTACGTGGCTGCTACGGGCTTAGCAAGAACCGTTCTTACCTATGCATCAAAACCACAACGATAGTTTGTCAAGTTGGTGTTGTTTTAACCTTCGCAAGGACCGGGCGTAGCCACACTCGGTTCAACTAAAGTGAGAGAGACAGACACCCGCCGGTCACTTTTAAGCAACGAGTGCTCGCAACGGTGAAACCAGTCTCGCGTAAGCGTACGCGTAATGTCGGTCCGGGCCGCTTCATCTCACAATACCGCTGAACCAAAGTATGACATGCTGGTAAGCAGTATGACTTATATCGCCCACAACTCACTTGTGTTCTACTCGTGCATAGCATCAACGCATAAAACCAGGCTCGGATGCCACTGTTGGGGAACGTAGTAATTTCAAAAAAATTCCTACGCACACGCAAGATCATGGTGATGCATAGCAACGAGAGGGGAGAGTGTTGTCCACGTACCCTCGTAGACCGACAGCGGAAGCGTTATCACAACGCGGTTGATGTAGTCGTACGTCTTCACGATCCGACCGATCAAGTACCGAACGCACGGCACCTCCGAAGTTCTACACACGTTCAGCTCGATGACGTCCCTCGAACTCCGATCCAGCCGAGTGTTGAGGGAGAGTTTTGTCAGCACGACGGCGTGGTGACGATGATGATGTTCCACCGACGCAGGGCTTCTCTTAAGCTCCGCGACGGTATTATCGAGGTGTAATCTGGTGGAGGGGGCCACCGCACACGGCTAAAATATCGTATATCAAGTGTGTTCTTAGGTGCCCCCTGCCCCCGTATATAAAGGAGCGAGGGGGAGGCCGGCTGCCCTAGGCGCGCCAAGGAGAGAGGGGGAGTCCTCCTCCTAGTAGGAGTAGGACTCCCCTTTCCTAGTCCTACTAGGCAAGAAGGGGGGGAAGGAAAGAGAGGGAGAGGGAGAGGGAAAGGGAAAGGGGGCTGCGCCCCCCTCTCCTAGTCCAACTAGGATTCCCCTTGGGAGGGGGCGCGCCACCTCATGGCTGCTGCCCTCTCTCTCCCCTCAAGGCCCACCAAGGCCCAATACTTCCCCGGGGGGTTCCGGTAACCCTCCAGCACTCCGGTTTAATCCGAAACTTCTCCGGAACACTTCCGGTGTCCGAATATAGTCGTCCAATATATCAATCTTTACGTCTCGACCATTTCGAGACTCCTCGTCATGTCCGTGATCACATCCGGGACTCCGAACAACCTTCGGTACATCAAATCACATAAACTCATAATATAACTGTCATCGTAACTTTAAGCGTGCGGACCCTTTGGGTTCGAGAACTATGTAGACATGACCGAGACACCTCTCCGGTCAATAACCAATAGCGGGACCTGGATGCCCATATTGGCTCCCACATATTCTACGAAGATCTTTATTGGTCAGACCGCATAACAACATACGTTGTTCCCTTTGTCATCGGTATGTTACTTGCCCGAGATTCGATCGTCGGTATCTTGATACCTAGTTCAATCTCGTTACCGGCAAGTCTCTTTACTCATTCCGTAATACATCATCTCGCAACTAACTCATTAGTCACAATGCTTGCAAGGCTTATAGTGATGTGCATTACCGAGTGGGCCCAGAGATACCTCTCCGACAATCGAAGTGACAAATCCTAATCTCGAAATACGCCAACCCAACAAGTACCTTTGGAGACACCTGTAGAGCACCTTTATAATCACCCAGTTACGTTGTGACGTTTGGTAGCACACAAAGTGTTCCTCCGGTAAACGGGAGTTGCATAATCTCATAGTCATAGGAACATGTATAAGTCATGAAGAAAGCAATAGCAACATACTAAACGATCGGGTGCTAAGCTAACGTAATGGGTCATGTCAATCACGTCATTCTCCTAATGAGGTGATCCCGTTTAATCAAATGACAACTCATGTCTATGGCTAGGAAACATAACCATCTTTGATTAACGAGCTAGTCTAGTAGAGGCATACTAGTGACACTCTGTTTTTCTATGTATTCACACATGTATTATGTTTCCGGTTAATACAATTCTAGCTTGAATAATAAATATTTATCATGATATAAGGAAATATATAATACTTTATTATTGCCTCTAGGGCATATTTCCTTCAAATGGCCATGGTGGAATATGATGCACCCCCCACATGGTTCCATCAAGATGAACCAACATTTGGTCTTTCCCACCTCACCTACACCACTTGAGTGGAATGAGAATGGTAACATAGGTGAAGGTGATGCTCTAGTCCCACTAGTGGACATTCTTGACATTGATTGCTTGCATGATGTTGATCAACCTATTTCCATGCTTCATGCTAGTGCGACTTCCTCGTGTCTTGACTTACCAATTTATGATGACTATGATGATGAGCATGTTGAGTTGCCTAGTTGTGATGCCATGTTACATAGGATTTCTTGTGACAATTCCCTTGGTCACATCATGTTTGATAAGCCGCTTGACTTGTCATATGCTATGCATGAGATCAACCATATGTCTTATTTGCAATCTCTTCATAGTGACTATGCATATGCCATTAAAATAAACCCAATTTGTACATATGGCATAGATGACAAGCCCATGGTTATTGGCATTTGTTTTTCTTGTGATGATATTGATATGCTCCCTTTGCATCATTTATCTCATATGCCATGCCATGCCCACCTAGCTTCGGATATGCATTGTTTTGGATGTTGTCCATTTTCTCCATATGATGTTTCCAATGTTGTTCATGAGGAGACCCCCATAGTTTCCTCATACATGTTAGGAGATTTTGATCCATCCCATCCATTGCATGATCCCAATAATTATGTGCACCATATGTTTCCCATGAATGAAAATGCTATTGATGTGCCATATAATTGTATGCTCAATTTGCATCCCCATCGTGTTATACATAACAACTATTCTTTCATGATGGATGACATGTTCTTATACCATGCATAAAATTTCTTTGAGTGATGCTTATCTTGTGCTAATTCACACATGCACATACACATCATGATGGATGATCTGTACATTTACCACGCGCACAATTTCTTTGGTTTGTGTTTCTTTTGTGTAGGTACCCATGAATACTTGTCAACCTCGCAATCCCACGAGTTGACAAAACGAGCTTTAGAGAGCAATGATGACTTGGGATCACACGGATTGTTTTTCCAACCGCTCTCTTCGCGCCAAGACTTCGCGCATTTATTCTACATGGCTCACACATGGTTATGGCTTATTGTCCATTGTGTCTCATTTGCCCAAATTGCCATGTTTACTTTGCATGATATGATCATTCCCATTCCTTTTCCATGCACTTGTGACCCATGCTTTGCATTACACATGATGATTGATTCTAGTACTTGTGTGTGTATTTGAAAGCTTGGTGGAGATATTGCTTGTTATTGCCATGTTCCATTTGTGACCCATTCCTATGATGATACTATGATCTTGCTTTGTGTTCGTGCTTGTGACATGTCATGTGCATTGTCTATGCCTATTATTTGCTCACATGACATGATTGCCATGATTTACTCTAGTGTGTTGCATCTTCGCTCCACTAGTTTGCACGACTTGATTGAGATGCTTGCTTATGTTGCATCACCCATGATTCATACTTGCTCATTTCATGCGGTTGATGACAACCATCTATATGCTTTGCACATGATTCATATTGCTTCTTGTCATATATCTCCATGTGTTGCCTCTCTCATGCTAGATGACTTGCCATGTATTGAGTGAAACAATGCTTATAGTCTTGCTCATGAGATTGCCCCCATAGCATTCTCACATATGTTTCGAGATTTTGACATATTACTTGTGAAGCATGCTTGGCTTACTTCTTTGCACCATATACCTAGTGCCATGAATATCGCCATTGTTGCATCATATTATTCATGCACTTTTGCTTGTAATGGTTATGTGCAAGAGAAGAGAACCATCATGACGGATGATGTGTTTATCTACCATGCGCATACGTTCTTTGTTTTGTTGTGTGCATGTGTAGGATACTTGGACTTTGTGTCGGCTTCCACTTCACGTGAGTTGACCATTCGAGCTCTTGAGAGCGAGCCTCATACATTCTACCACGACTCGCTTCTACACCGCATTTGCTTCCACTTTGACGTTGTGAAGAATGCACAAGGACACGCCTTCAAGGTGACATCCTTCTTGAGCTTGGATATTGTGGATCATACTTCATGTGTTGCTTGCACCATTTGCACGCATGTTCGAGATATTGCTTTCACCCATGATTACCACATTTCCATGCTTCATGATATATATACCTTGTGTGTTGCATCCAATTCTTGGACTACTTGCTCCTATTATATGGTTGGTTGCACCAATATCATTTCTTCACATATGCCATGTCCCATTGCTTGTCACATGCTTGACTTGATTTCCTCACACATGATGAACAATTGCTCTTTCTATTGTGTTGAGTGCCACACTATATTCACTACACCCTATGCACGTTATGCTAGGATTGTCTTGCACTTGACCCATGTGTTTAGACATCCCATCTTCTTTGGTGTTGTGAATGATTCTTATGCCTACCGTAGACCTTTCGTCGAGCACTTTGTGAATGCTTGCTATGACCTTGAGGTAGATGCTTATTATCTTGTCACACATATTTGCATCACAACCTCACATTTACATGCTTGTCCCCATGATATCTTTGCTTATGCTCGATTGATAGGCTTACATGCCATGTCACAATCCTTTGTCACACCATATGCTTTGCATGATGACGACACTTGTTTGGTGAATCACCTCTTGAATGCTTGGTTTTGCCCTAACGCTAACCACATTTGTTTTCCAAGTGTTTGTTGTCTTTGTTCCTTTTGAAGGAATCACTAGACGGTGCGACATTGGAGGGTGCCCTTTCCGAGATTGAAGATGATAAGTACTTGGTGATCGTCCACTCCTACACGGCGAAGCCATCTCTTTCCCATGGTGATTTCGTTTTCGATCCGAGGTCGGATTTTTTCCAAGGGGGAGGGGATGATGCGGAGCATCCTACGGTCATCTCCTTGTACACCTTCATAGCACCTCAAGCCCCAAGTGGATCTACCGGACTTAAGGTGAACCCGCTCCTCTTCGAGATTTACATGAATATCCATTGGACTTGGGTGCTACCTCACCATGGAACGTTGTGCATCATTAGGTACAAGGGCAACCACCACCAAGCAGCTAGGAAGCTTCCCGGAGGCCAAGGAGAAGGACCCCAAGACCCAAAAGCTGACCAGAGGTGTCAAGATGAAGAAAACGAAGCGTGCAGAAATTGCACTACCGGACAGTCCAGTCCCCACAGCGGACAGTCCGGTCGCACAGAAATTGCACTACCGGACAGTCCGGTCCCCACAACGGACAGACCGGTGGCACCCGAAAATGGATCTGTACTCACCGGACTGTCCGGTCCTTACCACCGGACTGTCCGGTAGGCCCAGTTTCGCTAGGAATTGGGCTGAAAAGCCCATGTAACCTCCGAGGCCCATACCCCTTTGCCCCTAGACTATATATTCCGTGCTCCTCTCAGTTTTTAGGGTTAGCTAAGATTAGAACTAGACATTAGAGCTTAGCTCATGTATCTCCCCTTGTGGGTTTCCTCTTGAGGAAGAAGACTCCATTGGAGTTCAAGGCCTCCATTGGAGAAGATCCCTAGGGATTCAAGACCCCTTCTAGGGAAGGATCTATCTAGATCATCAAGACCTCATCTCCTTTGGATTTGGGATGAACTTACCTTGTGTCTTTCCCTTTGTTGTCCTTGTACCTTTGTGGATCTTGTGTGATTGTGAGTCTAGTGGATGTGTGATTGGACTTGTTCTAGAGTGTTTTCCTCTTGTGATTTCCCCTCTTGTTCTTCGTGTTCTTCGCGTTCTTCGTGGATTCCCCTCCAATTCATGAAAGATCTCCACTTAGGGTCTCCACCCTACAACAGAAGGGCCAATGACAAAATGTGTTCCTTTCCATTTGCAAGATCAAGGACAAAAACTACAAGGCAGTCAACGATGGAGGTAACTACAATAACATCATCAATAGTGATCTTGTGGATGCTCTTGGGATATCAACATGGAGGCAGCCCTAGCGATATTATGTTAAGTGGTTGAATTGTGTTGGTAAACTAAAGATTACACATTATGCTAGGGTGCAATTTTCAGTGGGAAGTTATGTGGACAAAATGGTATGTGATGTGGTGCCAATGCAAGCTTGTCATCTTCTTTTGGGAAGGCCGTGGCAGTTTGACCATGATGCTACTCACCATGGGAGGTCTAACAAGTATTCTATCATGCATCAAGGAGTGAACCATGTCTTGGAACCTATGGTGGATCAAACATTCAAGGCCATGAGACACACCATATAGCCATTGGTGTTAACGATAAACAGTAAAATAAGATTTCGAGTCTCACCTCTAAGACTGGCTCAAGTGTTGTTAGTGATCATGTTTTCCGGATCTTAGGATATCGTTAAGTTAACGATAGTCCTAAAACAACAATGAGAATATGATGTTAGAAGAACAATCATATTGAACCGACCCAAACTTGTTTGTTATACTTTGAGATGATATCGTCACAAGTCAATTGTTATAACACGGAGTGTTAGCATGTTTTTTAGTTCCTTAGACCATGAGAGTATCGTCTTCACTTATTACCGTACGATGAGCTTTGGGGTGGCTCAAACGTCATCCATAACACGGTGATCATAATGACAATTTACAGGTTCATCGGAAAGTTTGACAAGGGACTCAATAGCTCGAGAGTGGAATTTGCTCCTCCAAGGATGGAGATATATTCTTAGGGCCCTCTTGGTGTGACAACATCCATCATTGTCTGGCCAGACATAGGTGACTACGTCACGGGGATGCCGAACATGTCAATGAGAAAAGAAGAACAA
The DNA here is from genome assembly GCF_002575655.3 of Aegilops tauschii subsp. strangulata. Taxonomy (NCBI): domain Eukaryota; kingdom Viridiplantae; phylum Streptophyta; class Magnoliopsida; order Poales; family Poaceae; genus Aegilops; species Aegilops tauschii. Next base: position 112,251,996 of record NC_053038.3, read on the forward strand.
AACCGATAACGAGGAGACCGGTATAGTGAGCATGTGTATGACTCAAGAGGATACCGACACATCTCACCTCGGGTTTCGTAAATTATCATGAAGCAAAGGGAACATCACATGATAACCAAAGGTTCACTCAAATGTCATTCATATAATCATAAGGATCGATATGAATGTCCACTTTTTCGCTATCAATCATTGAATGAAGGGATTTCGTTCATGTCTATGTTTTACGAACCTACAGGGTCCCAAATCTTAAGGCAATCATGACCTTCTAATTGTTAGTAGGACTAGAGCATCGAGAATTTATTTGTGGAATTGTTTCATTAATATTCGTAATAGTTTCAAGAGGAATTGGAAGCGTTTCGGGGTCACTGGAAGGGTTTCGGAGTTTATCAATACCGGGTATTACCGATAAATAATATGTAGGTGGAAAATGTTTTTGGCGATGTTAAATTAATAATAAAAGGCTCTAGTAATTGTGAGGAGGGTTTATATTTAATTTAATATCAACGGGCCTAAAAAGGCCAAGTGGTGGAAGGAGAATTGCGCCACAAGGGCCCATGTAAGGAAGGCGCCCCCTTTCCATGGAGGGGAGGCCAAATTAGACTAGGGGAGACCCCTTAAAAATTTGGACTAGGGGAGGGATTCCTCCCTCCCCCAGGTCGGCGCACCAAGGTGAGGCTCCTTCCCTTCCTGTGTAGCACCCCTCCCTGTCTCTCCAACCTATATATACTAGAGGCTTTTGCACTATTTGGACACACAAGTTTTGGAGCCTCCTCTAGTTCTCTAGTTCTAGTTCTAGATGGTCCTAATTGATCAATTAGAGATTGACCTAGATCCTCTAATCCTCATAATTAGAAGCCCAATGTGGTTCTAATCTCCTCCCTCTAATTCTCAGGCGAGGATTAGCTCTGGATGGCGAAGCACTACCGGATCGTGAAGACTGTACGCTTTCAACCAAGTAGAGAGGTTGTGATTTCGGTCTTCCGTTCGAGAGATCATTCATGGGTGGTTCGCGAGATCATTCATCTACGGTTCGAGGGACTCCAAGTACGATCTACGCCGACTCGCCTACTTCCGCTGCTACTCGGAGTCGGTAACGACCATTATCCTAAACGTTAATGCATCTTCATATTGTTTCTGGGTAATCGTAGGGCGATTTTTTTGTTTTCTACTACGTCCCCCAATAATCTTAAAGATCTGTTCAACCAAAAAGAACCGGCCCGGAGCTTAGTGGGGAAGGGGGAGGTGGTCATGCAAGTTTGCCGAGTGCAAAAAGGATGGTTGCAAGTGTGTTGTTTCAAATCAGACTACAAATGATAAAGAGCCAGACGAATCTACATTGGCTACAAGAGGCAAGGGGTTAAAGCATGTAACTTTCAAAGATCCAGTTACCGAGTTTGAACAAGCCCAGGGCCGGTCCTGAGAATTCAGGGGCCCGGGGCGAAACAATAATCTGGGGCCCTTCGGGGCCCTTAGTATAAATGTTTGATAGTAATTAACATATGTAGATATAAAACTGTATCAAAGAAAACAGTCAAGTCCATCCAAAATCAGTGTGCATATCGAATAAAATATTACATAATACCTTCAAAATTCTTTGTAATGTTCAAAGATGCAAATCGCTAATGATAGTGTCAATATCAATTTCATCAACCAATTCTTTCTGGATAGTTTCTGCCTAAGCCTGACATGATGGCACTGAAACTAAAAGGAACAGTTAGCTTTTAAAATTAGTGCAAAGCTATGTTAGATACAAGATCAATTATAGAAATCTAGGGCATAGTATAGTACCTTCTCTCTAATTTAATGTGGCTACAATTTTATTCTGTGCGATGTGCGCAATGATTCGAGTGCGAGCGCCGACAATGCGACTATGCGACAATTCCCAGTTCAATCAATCAAGATTCGAGAATTTATGATTATAAAAGAAACGGGAAGAATAGCAAAACAGTACAGGCGAAGGCATAGCGCGCTGGGCGCGACTGCGCAAGGAGACGTGCTCATACCTATCATAGCCGCGTAGCACTGCGTGCCCGCGTCGCCGCCGTTCTCAGGAGGAGAAGACCAGCAGAGTCGAACCAAGGCTCGAGCCGTCGAAGAAGACGAACACTCCAACAGGGAAACAAAAAGAAGGAAGGGACGGAACGATCGAATCAAGGTCGGGGTCTGATCGATCCCGTTATCCGAACAAACAGGGAAACAAGCGATTTGGTTTCCACGTTCGTCCCTGCCTTCATGCGAACATGGGCCAGGCCTTTTTCTTTTTTCCTTGCATGTATGCAGTACGTAAGGCTGGGTTTCAAAAAAATTGTTCTAAACATGGCCCCTAATACTACATATGCATACCTGGGAGGGGCCTGACATTTGGAGCCTGAGGCGGCCACCCCGTCCGCCCTGCCCCAAGGCCGGCCCTGAACAAGCCAAATCAAAAGTGCCCAAGGTCAAGGACGATTTGCCGATGTCTAAAACAAAATCACAGTCGGGATGCCCACTCGGCTTGCCACATTGGCAAAAGAGAAAGCTGAAGCAACTTAGTGGTGAAGAACTTGAAAAGAGGAACATGGCATGGATTCCCAAAGGAAGTACTCCAAATAAAAATAATGTGCAAGCTTCCTTTCCAAGAAGTGTAGCAAAGGTGAAGAAGGAAAACAGTGGAAACTATGAACAACCAAGTCGAAGGTGTGCACATCGAAATCTTCGGTCCACACATTATCCATATTCTTCAACTATGCCATTGATGCCTATGCTATGGGATCCATCCTCGGGTATGATTGATTACCCTCCATGGGCTTATTTTGATCCATAGATGCATTATAATTTCTTACATCATGAAAGGGTTTTACCAAATCACTAGTCATTCGAATAGCTGCAATTTTGTTGCTCTTCCAAATGACCGATATAGAATTATCGCCCTAAGCATAAACATGGCCGATATATAATTATCACCATAAGCATAAACATGGCCGATATATACTTATCGCCCTTAGCACATACAAACTGACCGATGGGGCGTTGACATCGTCCTTAGATCAAACTCGATACATGTTAATTTTTCGGCGCACAAGCTTAGCCGAAAACATGGGCCATGTGTTGACACCAGTTTTTGGCACGAATGAAAACTGGAACACCCATGATGCGGCTATATCTCCCACGTGTCGAGGCACGACTTAGAGGCATAACCGCATTGTGGTTTTGTCGCAAGAAGGGTCATCTTCACACAATCCCATGTAATGAACAAGAATGGGATAAAGAGTTGGCTTACAATCGCCACTTCACACAATACATTACTTAAACAGACATCAACCAGAGTACACACATAGGTCCGACTACGGAACCAAAAGAAAAGAAGACAACCCCAAATGCTAGATCCCCGATCGTCCCAACTGGGCTCCACTACTGATCATCAGGAAACGAAACATAGTAACGATCAAGGTCCTCATCGAACTCCCACTTGAGCTCGATTGCACCATCTGCATTGGTATCATCGGCACCTGCAACTGTTTTGGTAGAATCTGTGAGTCACGAGGACTCAGCAATCTCAAACCCGCGAGATCAAGACTATTTAAGCTTATGGGTAGGAGAAGGTAGGGAGGTGGAGCTGCAGCAAACACTAAGCATATATGGTGGCTAACATACGCAAATAAGAGCGAGAAGAGAAGCAACGGAACGGTCGTCAACTAGTAATGATCAAGAAGTGATCCTGAACTCCTACTTACGTCAAACATAACCCAAAAACCGTGTTCACTTCCCGGACTCCGCCGAAAAGAGACCATCACGGTTACACACGCGGTTGATGCGTTTTAATTAAGTTAAGTGTCAAGTTCTCTACAACCGGACATTAACAAATTCCCATCTGCCACATAACCGCGGGCACGGCTTTCGAAAGATAATACCCTGCAGGGGTGTCCCAACTTAGCCCATTATAAGCTCTCACGGTCAACGAAGGATATCCCTTCTCCCGGGAAGACCCGATCAGTCTCGGAATCCCGGTTTACAAGACATTTCGACAATGGTAAAACAAGACCAGCAAAGCCGCCCGATGTGCCGACAAATCCCGATAGGAGCTGCACATATCTCGTTCTCAGGGCACATCGAATGAGACATCCTACGAGTAAAACCAGCCCTCAAGTTTCCCCAAGGTGGCCCCGCAGTCTACTCGGTTCGGACCAACACTCGAAGGAGCACTGGCCCGGGGGGGTTAAATAAAGATGACCCTCGGGCTCCGGAAACCCAAGGGAAAAAGGCTTAGGTAGGCAAATGGTAAAACCAAGGTTGGGCCTTGCTGGGGGAGTTTTATTCAAAGCAAACTGTCAAGGGGGTCCCATAAATCACCCAACCGCATAAGGAACGCAAAATCAGGGAACATAACACCGGTATGACGGAAACTAGGGCGGCAAGAGTGGAACAAAACACCAGGCATAAGGCCGAGCCTTCCACCCTTTACCAAGTATATAGATGCATTAATTAAATAAGAGATATTGTGATATCCCAACATAAACATGATCCAACATGGAGCAAACTTCATCTTCACCTGCAACTAGCAACGCTATAAGAGGGGCTGAGCAAAAGCGGTAACATAGCCAAACAACGGTTTGCTAGGAAAGGTGGGTTAGAGGCTTGACATGGCAATATGGGAGGCATGATATAGCAAGTGGTAGGTAGCGCGGCATAGCAATAGAGCGAACAACTAGCAAGCAAAGATAGAAGTGATTTCGAGGGTATGGTCATCTTGCCTGAGATCCCGCAAGGAAGAAGAACGAGTCCATGAAGAAGACAAACGGACGAAGTCGAACGAATCCTCACAAACGCGACGTTATCGGAACTAACCCGAAGAAGCAACACCGGAAAGAAGCAAACAACATGGTAAACAACCATCACATGAACATGGCATGATGCACAATCAAGTATGATGCATGTCCGGTTTAATGATTCATGGCATGGCAAATGCAACAAACAACACTACAAATTAAGTGGAGCTCAATATGCAACGAGTTGCATATTAACGAAACACCACATCAAATATTTAGTTCTCTCTCGTTTATGTACCCAACAATATTAAATGTTGATTAACATGGCAAGAGGTGAAGCATAAGTAAACTAACTATTTAGGCAAGTTTAAATGAGGCCGGAACAACAAACAACAATTCCGGAAAATCCCCATATGCATATTTTGAATTTGCTACTGTTCTGTCCTAAAGCATATTTTATTGTTGTTAAACATGCAAGATAGGTGCACCATGTTAAACTAGGCATTTTTCTACCCCATTTACATATAAAGAACATTTAATTTGGAGCTATGGTTAATTAGTTATGAAATAATTCATTTTAACATGCTATTTATGCAAATTAATTCAAACAACACATTTAAACATCTTAAACATGGATGAAAGTGGTATATTATGAAACTAGATGAAATTCTAAGCATTTTGCATATATAAAACATTTTAAACCGATGCACAGTTGTGGAGTTATTAAATGCATGAACATGAGGGTGCAATCTGTAAACATGCAGTTCCCTGGTTACTTAGCAAAATCGCAGATCTGAAAAAAACGTACGCGGGCCGAATCTGGCTGGCCCGATAGTGTACAGGAAAGGGGCTGGAGGGGCTGCTCACCCATGGGCTCGGCCCAGTCGGTGGAAGAGGCGTTGGGCCTTCGTGCTGGACGCGACCCGGGCGCGGGTCAACGCGCGGCGGCAGCGTGCGCTCGTTCTCTGCTCGAACGAGGACGAGGCAGAAGACAGGGGGCGATGCAGGGGAAGCAGAGGCGCGGAACTTGGGGACGAGCGCTCCGGCGAGGGACTTGGCGAAGGCAGCTGCGAGGAGAAGGACTCCGGCGAGGACAGGCGCGAGCTCGGGCTACAGGTCGACGGGACTTGGGTCTCGGAGCAGCGGGGCGGCGGCCATCCATGGCGTCGGGCAGGGAGGCCCATGGGCGGCGAAGACGGTGAGTGGACAAGGCGCTGCTGCGCTGGCGCGACGCGCGAGGCTGAGGCCACAGGAAGGAACAGGTCAGGCGCTGCACGAAGCACCAAGGGGCGGCCATGGCGTGGAGCTCCTGGTTCCTGCGAGGCAGAGAGAAAAACTGAGAGAAAGAGAAGAAAGGGAGGAGAGGCGACGAGGCCTGCTGGGAGTGGTTGCCGGCGGCGAGCTTCGCCGGGGGCAGCAGGGTCGCGAGGAGGTCGGAGGCGACAAGGGCGTGGACGAAGGAGCTCGGGCTGCAGGAAAGTCCTGTTGGTGTTGCTGTTCGTCGCCGGCGGGGAGGCACGGCTGGCTATGCGAGAGCTCGAGGTCGGGGTTCGAACGATGGTTGGCTGGGTTTGCAAATCGAGGAGGTGGATGGAGGGTGGATCGACTGGATGGATGGATCGAGGGGATGGCTGGCTACGAGATGGATCTGGGAAGATCCCGAGGTGGAAGAGGAGTGGGTAGTTGGCTGGCGGCGACGGGAGGGATGGGACAACTCTCCTCAAATTTAGGGTTGGGTCATTATTTATAGTAGATGGATTTAGGTTAGGGCTACCTCGTCCCTCCGATCGCAATCGGACGGTCGAGAAATAAATAGGTAGGGAGTCCAAAAAGAAAACGGAGATATTTTATAGATGTTGGGGGATGATCCGGACCCATCGGTCAAGACTGCCCGGGTCGGGTTCGGAGAAGTTTCGGACGCGCACGCGAGGGGTTTGAGCACTGAGCAAGGAGATTAAGCGGCCAGACAAGAGGGACTCGAAAACCCGGTTGGTCTCGGAACGGACAACTGAGAGACGCGGCAACTACGAACGAACTAAGAGGTTTAAGAAAACATGCGGATGATGCGATGATGAATGCAACAAATAAATAAATACAGACAACGATAACGAAAAATATGAAAGCCGTCTAGAGCGTCGGTCTCGGGGCGTCACAAAAACGTAATCAAGATGGCCTAAACTGAAGCAGTGCCCAATATGAAAAATCTTTGTATGGTCAAAATGAGCAACTTTGATGTTTGGGTCATCGACATCCGATCTCATCTCGGGGGACGAAGATGTGCTCGGAGTGCTAAGATTTGGCATTTGGAGTACTGTTCGGCCAATTACGCCTCTAAGAAGACATCATACCAGAAAGTGTTCTACATGGCTTGGCTTTGTCTCGTTGAGGCAATCAATTTTTATATTTGAATCATCTCAATCTAAGATTGTATGCAAAAGTTACAGCCAAACCCGCGCGCCGCTGCAGTTGATGGCCGGATTGTCCAGGATGGAAACAGGATCATCCGGACGAAGGCCAAACGGAAGGCACGGACATTCGGGCTATTGTCCGGGTTGACAACAGAAGGTTCAAAATTGAAGCCGGGCAATCTTCTGGATTCGAGTCCGGATATCCGGGCAATACTCATTTTTTTCTCTCATGCAAAAGTTAAAAAACAAGCAATAACACCTTCAGGATGACCTCGAATCTAAAAACGTTCAGCACGTAAGTTGTCGTCTCATTGAAATGGATAAATTTGATTTTGGGCACATCTCCATCCAACGTCCTATATGAACTATAGAACCCGAAAATTCAAGTCCGGTTAATTTAATTTTGGAAAGATTTGGAGTCCGGAAGTCCAGTCGCCTCATAAATAACAATTAAACAACAAAACACACCAATCTATCACGTTTTATCTTTTTTTATTTTCTCCTTTACCTTCGTTCTTCTTCTTCCTCATTTGTTTTTCGTGCCGCTCGCTCTGACAGGGTCTGGGTTTTGGGTCTACGAAAGCACCCGTCGAATTGCTTGCGTAACACGCTTTCGATTGGGTTTTGCGTAACATTGCTTTCGACATCACTCGGTGTCGAGGGTACACGGTGACGTGTGGGTGCACCGCGAGGCTTGCATCTCTCAGCCTCGGTGGTTGCAGCTCCGCACAAACAAGATCGCAGCTTCTGCATTAGTGGATTTTCTGGGAAATAACAGTTGCGCAGGTTTCTTCCTTGTGATTTTCTAGGAAATAACAGTTGTGCAAATTTTAAGACCTCAGAGGGCAAGGTTCCAGGCCGCTCGGCCGGATAGAACCACTTCCCAATAAGAAGCGCATTGTGTACTGGACATGCAGCCATGTAGGGGATATAGAAATTGCCTCTGCACAAAATTACGAGCCCACCGTATAATCAACAAGTCAATGAAAATACAAAGACTACCCAAAATTATAAGCCCAATGTAACATCAAACACAAGGGCATAAATTCCCATATAAACGGCCAGAGAGTTTGGTTATGTTACTGTTTTATACTCAACTAAAAATACGTTTTAGAGATGAGTCCATTTCTAGACACTGGGATATCAGATTGGGCATTGAAATGCCCAAAAACTGGCAGCGGCGTAATACCAAGCTACAGAGAGACCCGAGCAAGTGGTGGACCTCAATCTAACCCAGATAGAAATGCTTGACTAAAAGCAACACCAAAAAACAATGGCGCATAAACATGTCGTGAATCGGCATCACAGGATAAATTCACAACATTAGTATCAATGATGATAGGCTGATAGCAACATGCAGGGTCTTCAACAATTACCAATAGCTGAAGGAGATGCTTAATCTTGGAAGTGGAAGTACACATAGATAAGGAACCATATTCTTAGAATCGGGTACGATCACAGCATCAGGCGTTGTTCACCTCCAACATGCAAAACATTTTGTGCAATACTTGCTACTAGAAATGATGGGCATATCATTCACAGATTCTAAATAAAACTGCACTTTACCTATTCAACTAAATATCAAATCGCAAACAGTTAAGCTCAAACAGAACATTCAGTTTCATCATTAACATAAGTTTATGATAACAAAACCCCTTCTTCAACTAGGCAGGATACTGCAGACAACTCACAGTTCTTAGAGATCATGTCCAATTCATTGGTCCAAAAGATGGCAAACTACTAGCGGTAAAAGGTAGATAGATGCAAGGAGTAGGCCACCGCCGCCATACCCAACAAGAGATCTCGCCGGAGCTCAACGGTACGACTTCTGGAAACGCGCGCGGGCACCGCGACCGCCAAACTTCTTGGGCTCGCAGCGGCGTGGATCGGCGACGAGGAGCGTCCGGTCGTAGCGGCCGAAGATCTCCTTCACCTCCTTCTTGGCCGCCTCGTCGACGTACTTCTGGTAGTAGGCGACGAGAGACTTGGCGATGGCCTGGCGTATGGAGTAGATCTGGCTCGTCTTCCCTCCGCCGCGGACGCGGATACGCATGTCGATGTCCTTGAAGCGGGACCTGCCGGCGAGCAGGATCGGCTCGAAGGCCTTCAGGCGGAGCATCTCGGGGCGGATGAGCTCGATCGGCGCGCCGTTGACCTTGATAAGGCCGCGCCCGGGCTTGCAGTAGGCCACGGCGACGGCGGTCTTCTTCCGGCCAAAGCACTGGACGGTGCCCGGCGTAGGGCGGGTGAGAACGGCTGCCATGGTGGCTGCGGCGGTGTGCTTGGCTGCTGTGAGCGCGGCGGTGTGCTTGGCTAGGGTTTTGGGTGGCGGCGCATAGAGGGGATCACGGCGGCGAGAGAATGATTATATAGCGTGGAGGCGTTAGGGTTTCGGCCGCGCTCGCGCAGCACTTTGTATGACATGCGGGACCAAGCTGGAAGGTGATGGGCCGGGCTGATCAGTTGGACTTTATGTGGGCCTCCAAGTGCTGGGCGTTCTGTGGCCTATGGGTGGGTTGTTGTCGTCGATAAGAGGGTGCCGGGGGAGGAGCAGGAAATTAGGGTTTCGACCCGAACACTACTTGATCTTATCCGAGCGAGCCGTCCGACGGCGCCGCGGCAGCCGGAGTTTTCTCTCCCATCGGCCGCGCCGCCACCGTGGTCCACCATGGGCTTGCGGGAAGGTGGCGCGCGACGTTTTGGTTGAGAGACGCGGCATCCGCGGGAGCTGCCGGCGGCGAGCGATGACGACTGCCCGCGGTCGGAGCGCGCGCGATGATGGCCGCGCGGGCTCACCCAACAAACAAAACAATCTCCATTACTTTCTTGCTTACTTGGAAGGGTTTTCATCTTTTTTTTGATCGATTTCTTTTTATTCGTTTTTCTTGTACTTGCTATTTGTATTCCTGAGTAAATTGTTCTCCGTTTCTTGGGTTCTAACCAAGTTTCTTCTAAGAAGATATTTTTAGTGGGTACAGTAGTATGTTTTTTGTCGAGTAGGATATTTTTCATGCGGAAGTGCATATCAAGTAGTATGGGTTTTTTTTTTTTGCGGATTCGTGTTTAATCTCTTGTCCAATACTACATATATCAACATCCATAATAGTAGAAAGTAATATGCTATTATGGATGTTGATTTGCTGAAATTTCACAGAATTCTGATTATTATTATTCTGCAGGTGTCTTTGATCCCTCTCTTCGAAGCGGGAAGGGTGCCAGTTTTCCTGTTTGAGACGAATACATGACCCGGAGACTGTGATAGTATAGTTTACCTATAATAAGGTGTCTAATTTCTTTAGGAGCTGCGCGCTGTAATCTTTCTCTGATTGGTTGACGGCTGCCATGCAGATTCAGCCTGTTAGTGGAGGATCCTGTTGTAATAGTATGAATTGTATTTGTATGAGACAAAGATTCAAAGAAATGCCGTTGTAATATGTTTTGCGAGCCCGTTGTATACTTGTGTCTCAGCTTAATACTGTGAAATATATGATAATATATCCTTTCGTTGACTCTTCAAATGTTATTTGAATGTTTTTTGATGATACGGGTAAACGTTTTCCAGTTATATGTGCTGAATCATGAAATCTGTGTCCTGTTGTTTCAAAGATATGCCTGCGGTTTTGGAGTGGTATAGCAGAGGTTACATGTAATGTTAAGGGCCTCTTTGATTTGCAGGATTCTAAAAATGCCGGAATAGGAAGAACATAAGATTGGATTCGAATGTCACGCTCATCGCAACGTACAGGAAGGATTTTGGGTTGTTTGATTGCAACATAGGAAAAATGAAGAATTTTTTGCAAAAAGGTTTTGAGTAAATGCTAAAAATTCAATGGGAAGTAGTATAAAAAATCCTTAGAAAAAGTTCATATACTACTCAATCTTATGAATCAAACAACCAACATAGGAAAATTTTGTAAGGATTCTAATCATCAACAATTCCTATGAAAATCCTTTGAATCGAAGGAGCCCAAACATTTTGATTTGCCTTTATGCTGGACCTTTCTGAATACACAACATAAATTCACATGAGATCAATCGCTTTGGTCACAACATCATCGGAAACAGCTAGCATGGATCCCACTTCTATAATTTACTTCAAAATAGTCCCTCCGTCTGAAAATATTTGTCGGAGAAATGAATGTATCAAATATTTGTTTGAAAAATAAATGTATCAAGACGTATTTTAGTCATCCATTTTTAGCCATTTCGGAGAAATGAGTGTATCAAGACATATTTTAGTTATCCATTTATGTGACAACTAATTCCAGACAGGGGGACTATTTTGAAGTAAATTATAGAAGTGGGATAAACTCCGAGCAAACATACATTCTGAGCTATCTGTCGGATGGAGTATATGTTACATTAACAATAAGCATTTGCCTTCCTAACATACATTCAACTGGACCAATAAAAGTCTGAGCTATCTGTTTTTGTTCCAAGGTATAACCAAACATTCAACCTGAATCTTCTAATTTACAATGTTCCTCAAAGGGAAAATGCAACTGATGTGCCAGTGTCAGTGAATGCTGTGTTAGATTAGCCTAGAAGCAAGATACATACACACTTTTTCCTGTTTATTTGGTTCCTCTTTCAGATCTTGAAAATCCTCTAAACATATGTGACTTCGTCCGAACCGAAGGCACCTTTCCTAGCCACTGCTTGCCCTATCATCTGGAGCACATCATCAATACATACACCTCCTTCCTGTTTATTTGCTTCCTCTTTCAGATCTTGAAGATCTTCTAAACCTATGTGCCTTCAGTCGGATCGACGGCACCTTCCTGGCCAATGCTTGCCAGATCATCTGAACCGCATCATCCTTATGAGATGGGAATTGGTACTCAAAATGTTTATCCACTTCTTTGAGCCTCTTCCACATCCTTGTCCATCGATGCTTGTTTATGCCTTTAATTAGCCTCATCAAGTAGCCCTTTTTAATAGCATCAGAGGAACGGACAAAGATGGAGAACTTTGAATAGTCTAGGATATCCTCGTAGGGGAGCTCGATGTCGTCACTTATGATAACAGGGACACAGTGGCTTACTATAGCGTCAAAGAGACGATTGGAAGACGGGGTATCCCCGGCAATGTTTAGGCAAAACTTTGATGAGTGCATTCCCTGGCTGGCTTTGCTGACACCATGATCCTGGACGCTTCCGAAGGAAAAGAAAACATCATTCTCGTCTTTGAGCATATTATATAGTTCCTGCCGAATGTTTCCTCCCTGGAAAAGAAAATATGATGTGATATATCATGGCACCAAACACTAGTTTTCTCACATACAGACATAATGGGGTTAAAATCTGCAACATGTATTAATATATACTACTCCCTCCATCCCACAACATAAGATGTTATTACAACCATTGGTTGTAATAACATCTTATATCATGGGACGGAGGGAGTATCTTTTAAATAAGAACTTATGCACAACATCTATCTACCAGCAATCAAGGAGATGCACAAATTGTGTTCCGAATTCATGCATAAGGCTGAAATTTTTCTGAGTATATTTAATTCATCTCAACCAAGGTGAGGGGAACCACCTTGATGGTTTTAAGTTTTAGATGGCGCCAAGCTATCCAATTTGCCTCATCGTGTATTCAGAAGCACTAGCTGGTGCATAATGTACACGGTTTAATACTAATAACATTTGCTACCATCAGCCACAACTCAAAATATGGCAGTTTGTAGTAGCACTATAGCAGTAACTTGTGCAGCTAAAACTGAAAACACATCAAAGCTGGAATTCTGAAATCTTAAGATCTTGCCTAAGAAATGCCTAATGATCGCTCCACCCATCATAGAGTCTCAGCCTAATGATTCGATTACGACAATTTACCAAATTCTGAATTATGTCACTCGATATAAATCTCACCAATTCTCTGCATCAGCTAAACCTACTTGGCAAATACCAGCAGGCTTCTGCGAGAATTAAGCAGTGCCACTATAGTATGTCATGATTGGCGTCTCATAGTCATAGGTTATACAGAATTTAGTTTGCAGTGTGCAGAACCAGATTAGTAAGCACAATTATTACCTCCTTCCTGTAAATGGCTCCCCGGAAGTATAACAATGTTGGCCGATCATCAAACCCGGCCGTGTCATTCACAAATGTCTTCGCCATATGTCGGTATGGCGCAATGAGATCCTTCTCCAAGCTGGCAACCCTGGGGTGGTACCTCCCGAAGTCAGACAGCACGAACACTGCTGGGAACAGCGCCGATCGGGCGTGGAGCAAGCTGTTGGGGTGGTGCGCAACGACGACATGGTCGGCACCGCCGGACCTCTTCCACTCCGGCTGCGCCACCAGATACCTGACGAGCTTCTCCTGTAGGGACATGTCTCTGCTTACCTTCTCCGGCGGCACGGCCTTGGAGTGGCGGTTGTAGCTGAGGGACGCGAAGAAGGGGACGAAGATCACGTCCGCATCACGAGAGTCGGCAACCCTCACCGCCGGACCGCACGGTGCTGCTGACGAGGATGCCAGGAGGTCCAGCGTGAGCCAGTACTCCACGCTGTGCTGCTGGTTAAGCCCACCGGGGTAGCGCGGGACTGTGCCGCCCCTGACGTCAGGCCAGACGCCGCCGCCGTTCCCGGGAGGTGGCGCCCAGCCGAGCAGCCCGAAGTGGAACTCCGGCGGCATGTCGTAAACGAACACCCTGACGGCAGCGTCGCGGGGGTCGCATCTCCCAGGTTCAGCAGCCGCCGCCGAGCCGGAGCTGGGGTCGTCGGGGCGGCCATTCTCATCAAGAAAGGAGAGCTCTTTACCCTTGGCGGCGGATGTTACACTCACACCGATAGGGACGGCCGAGAAGTCGGCGGGGGTGGCCGGGACGGGGAGGCCGGTGTCGGCGGGGCGCCAGCGGCTGGCGCCGGCGGCGGCGAAGAGGAAGATGGTGGAGGCGACTAGGACGGTGGCCGCCGCTAGCGGCAGGAGGAGGGCGCGAGCACGGGGCGGCGCCATGGAGCGCGAGGCTCATGGCCGGAGTGGTGCACGGGGGAGCATGGCGAATCGTCGATCTGGTGGATTGGAAGGAAGGGGAAGCAAAGGTTGGGTTTTCCGTGTGGTCGGAGTTTGGTTGGTTCTGGGTGGTGAGTTGGCTGGCGTGTGCTTTCCGGACTGGGCCTTGAAAGTGACGTGACCATTCACTGCTGGACTGGATTCTCCAAATAGGTGTAGCAGCAGCCAATTTTCCTTTCTCCCTTGCTATTTCTCATGTACTCCCTCCGTTCCTACCGCTCAAAAAAAAAAACTCCCGGCCTAAATACGAGTCCTGTTCGATAGAGATTCTAATATAGACTACATACAAAGCAAAATGAGTGAATTTACATTTTAAAGTATGTCTATATACATCGGGATCTTGTCACTATGAAAATATCTAAAAGGACTTATATTTAGAAACGGAGGGAGTACCTGAAAACGACTCTAAAAAATCAGTTTTGCTAAGCACATCTAGATGTGCCCTAAGTATTGCACATTAAAGTCTTATGTCATTGATTTTATATGGCTAAAAAATATCCCACATCGTCTCATAATATAAGACGTTTTTGTAAGCTAACATACATAGCTTGCTAGCTTGTAAAAATGTCTTATATTATGGGATGGAGGGAGTATTACCTAAAAAAGATTTTGCATCGGTTGAACTGGGCATTAGCGCCAAGGCAGCGCTAATCGCAGTGAGGCGCGGGAACGGCGGCTAGGCTCGGACGGGAACAACTACAAGTTGGCGACGATGCAGTAGTGGCGTCCCAGGCAAAGGGGGGAGGGCAAGGGTTGAAGATTCGGACGCGCGCGTGTGTGTGTGTGTGTGGTGAGGGTGGGGCGCGGGCTCGCCGGAGATAATCCGATGTCGTCAAGGTTTAGATGGATGGCCAAGGGGGCGGAAGGCGGCGAGGCTCGTGCAGGAGCACCTCTAGCCACATGGGGCCGTGAGTAGGCGGTCTGGTTGGTGGTATGTGGGAGGAGGGAGAAAGACGTGCGCGTCTGGAGGGGGAAGAGGAATAGCGGTGGTTATTTGAAGGAGGAAATGGATCGTGGGTCATTAGATTTTGATACAGGAGATCTGCAAGCCTCGACTACGTCATCAACACTGCGAGCGTAAAATCAGCTAAGTCGCTTTCATACTTAAAAGATTACAAATTTCAGTTTTTGTTTAGTTTGGTCATGCTTTATATGTGTTGAATAAATATGTTGTTCTCCTTGTTCGTTTTAATCGTTCTAAGTAATTTACCTAAGTCAAGGCAGAAAGGGGGTTGTTAAATCCTTCACTTTAATATGTGTCGTAACAGTCTAAGTATTTTCTTCTTAAGTCGTTCTGAAGCCTTTCCCTATTGTTCCTTTGTCGTCTCAAGTACTCGGCCAATAGCCGGATTGCCTTACTTCTTTTCCACTTAAATTTAGGCTCAAGTGCTTGGCTAATAGCTGGATTGCCTTACTTCTTTTGCCACTTAAATTTAAGGCAATCAGTCCAAGTCTTTGGGAAGTACAATAGCCGGATTCAATCCTCAGGGGCTCAAGTACTCGGGGGGCTCAAGCCGACAATAGCTAGGTTCAATCAGCCTTCGCGCCCAACTTGAGGCTCGGGGGCTACTGCACACCTCTTTTTTTAAAGTATGTTGCCAAGTGAGAATTCAATCCTCAGGGCGATTTTGTGAATCAACCTGAGTCTCGGGGGTTACTGGGATTAGTGGTTTTATTCTATCCTTCAGGTGCATATCAGATTTTAAGCCGACGCACACCTTTATGGATACTGGTTGTATATCTCGACAGAGAATAAATTGCACCAGTCCAAAAACATTCATGAAAAATCGGCTCGCGGAAGTCGGCTTGTCTGGACAACTTTTTCCCTGGGAGGCTGACCATCTACATCGACAACTCAAGATTGAGGTGGTGCACGCCACTTCGGAAATAGTCCAACATGGAGGTTGGCTGCGAGCGGCCGGCTGCGCGGGAGACTTTTTCGGTGTGCAGCTCGGTCCCACTGCTTCAACATTTTTAGAATACCGAGGTGTTCTACGTCATCTCGGATGTAGTCTGACATCAAAGCTCGGCTACAAGAAGATACGGGTCGGGGAAAGTTCTCGTAGGACCAGCTTCATGATCGGCGGTCGAAGATGACGAGTAGCTCGGATAAACCATGGTGCGACCAGAGTTGAAGACCGGTTCAGAGACTATTGACGGTGTCCTGTTTAGGGGGCTCTCACCATGTCAACTCTAGGCCTGGTGGGCCGGGCTGAGGACCCCTATGTCGGCTCCAGTCGAGACCACTTTGGGCGGCCCATGGAGATCTACAAGAAAAATCAAGAAGCCTTGTCGTTCAAGACAAGGACTCCGTATTTGTGTGATGGCTTTAGAATTTGTGACTTTTTATAAGGAGTTTTGACTTGGTTTTCATCAAGTTTTGATTATTTCCCGGTTATTTCTAACGTTAATCCTTCGAGAGAGAAGAAAACTCATTTTTCCATAGTTTGGCAAAAAAGCATATATAGAAGGAAATCAAGGAGTATTACTCCAAATCAAGCCAAATGGAACACTTTCCATGTTGGAGGATTCACCATCAGGCGCACCACAACGCAAGACGGCCAACCATAGAAGCGTGTGCGCTTGTATGGAGAGTCATATGAGGGGCCACGGGATCCCCATCATCTACAAGAACAACTTCCGTAAAGGAGAACACACCATTAGAGAGACCTAGCCACTACCACACCATCCAGAACACAGAGAGAAGAGGTCTAGAGAAGAAGAACCACCAGAGATCCTTCTAGTTTGTTCTTCCACCTTCATACTCATTTCGTTTCATCATCACCATTGTAAGAGGAATTCCAAGTTGTAAGATTAGGGTGTATAACAATATTCGTATTCATCTGGAGATGGAGGCTTGTTTAATCATTAATCTTATTGTGGATCTTCATTGTGACACCCCTACAATTAAGCTACAGTGATCTCTGACTAATGATGCCATGTCACCACTTTTTGTTAAGCTTAATTGCCGCTAGTTGAAAACCAAATTCAAATTCAAATTCAAATGCAAGTTGAATAATTAAAAATTCAAAAGGTAAAATAAAAATGTAGGTTGGGTTGCAAATATTCACTAACTAATTGTTATGAATGTACCAACATTTTTTGAAGTATTTAGATGCCGCTAAGCTATTTATAACTGACCCATACGCATTTTATTTAACCAATTTAATATAAATAAATACGTATACTATTCCGAATATTTTTGCAACTAATTGTACTAACTCCAAATATTGCATACTGTTTATGTGCTAAGTTTTAAGTTCAGAAAAAATCAAACACTGTATAAAAGAAATGCAAAACAAAAAATAAATAAAGAATAATAGAAAAAGAATATATAAGAGAATAAAAGTGGCTAAGCTAGAAGCCCTCCTAGGCGTTCTCAGTGCTGAGAGATGGTTGCTCTTCCCGCGACACGTGTACACATATAAAGCATTTGTTTTTCAGTTTTTTTATAGGCCTTGGGATTTGCCACTGAATGTCACATATATACTGTGTATTTTTTTAATACGGCACAGACCCTCATACATACGCACTGTCCATCTCTATAAATGAACGCATGCACACCCTATCTCTATGAGCACTTACAAGAGACTGAGCCGACACATTATCTTGAGATTCACGAAGTCACCATAGACGTCTTCGTACGACGGGAACACCTTTTCCCTCTGAACGCACATCTTCGGAAAGACTATAATAAGTCCCAAAAAATGTGAGCACCAGTGCAAGTCTAGGACTTAAACCCCGGTGGGTTGAAAATACCACTTTTCTCCTAACCATCCAACTACATGTTGGTTCACGTGTATGCTACGTATTTGGGTTCCGTGTTGCGTTTGGCTTCTGGCCACGTCTTCCATAGGTCTAATCATGGGCATAGTTACTTATTATCCTGAATATTTGTGGTTTTAACTGATTCAAGTTTTTCTCACCGCTTAATAATTACCTATTACCACATTTATTTGTGGTTTTGACTGACCCGGGGTTTTCTCACCGTTTAATGGTAACTTCCATGTCTTGCTTATTCTGCCTCCCTAAAATCTCTCTCTCTCTCTCCCAGTAAACAGCGACACCACATACACAATAGGCCGAGGCAGTAGATGTGTTCAGCGACATATCTCCTTTGACGTTTCCAGCAACACACAACCACGCCTTCACCCAGCCGCCATGTTGTGACCTGCAACCTGCACCTTCCTGGACCACGAACTTCAAGTGGCGTTGGACGACCTAATAGCCCTTATGTTGTCCCGGTCTTTCTCCTCTGCATTCTACCGCGTCGCCCTCGATTTGCCGGGCTACGCCCTCCCCTCGAACAAATCTTCACGACAGGCGAACTGCAGACTCTTTCGTTCGTTGGACGAGACTCACAATAGGCATTGTTTATCTCAACC
Organism: Aegilops tauschii subsp. strangulata; assembly: GCF_002575655.3. Lineage (NCBI taxonomy): Eukaryota > Viridiplantae > Streptophyta > Magnoliopsida > Poales > Poaceae > Aegilops > Aegilops tauschii. Next base: position 112,270,558 of record NC_053038.3, read on the forward strand.
CTGCTCTTCACGCTACTCGGCTTGATATCCAGGTGGGAGGCCACAACATTGGCGTTCGTGAATGAAACGCCATGGCCAAGGTTGTTGGCGTGCGACATCGGAGGCCACGAAAGCAAGTAGCGCACCGTTGTGTGTTATTCGGCTACATATGTAGTTTATTCTTTGAGGTGTCGTTCTTCTGATTCGTTTTCTATGCCCTAGGTGCTTCTGCCTCGAGTCGTATTTGGAGACCAAACCTGAATTCCTCTTTGCAAATGGGATAAGGTTGTTCCAGTTCATAATAGATGGCTGGAAGGTGGAGAAATTGGATGGGAATTCCTTATCCTTATGGACATGGTCATCCTTGGCTAAGTTTACTACAAGCTATTTACATATGCATAATTGTCGAGGTCTATTTTCTTCACATGATATTCATTGATCCTACAATTTTACTTGCTTCTTTAGGTTTATACTATATCTGAGATTTGTATTATATATTCATTCTTGGTTTCCTTTGGAAGTTCTGCAGTTGCTAGCAGTAGTCGACTTTTGCTTAAGTAAGTGCATTGTTGATGCAGATGTGGCCTCATTCCCCGTCCCAGTTTCGTGTTTAGTGATGTTTTACCTCTTCTTTGTCTCCCTTTCTTATTCTTCTTAGTTTTTTTTACTGGGGGCTAAATGGTAGTTTGATTGTGTAAAAAGATATGTGAGTTCCTTAGAGAAAGTTTTGGTGCTTGGAACATATGGAACGATTATTTTATTTGGCTATAAGACATTTCTGATGGACTATGAAACTTCTAAATTTGTGTGCATGTAGATTGGCAGTAAAAATTTCTAGGATCTCTTGCTAATCAAACTCTTCCCTTGCATGTATGAATGTACATGGTCATGTTATGTCCATAAACAAATAGAAACAAATATCAGTGGCTAAGAATATATGTATATATATATATATATAACAAGCACACTACCAAACTTCCAATGGCACAACCAACCATCTTCCTGTCCCAACTCCTTCCTGCTGGCGGTAGCAATGTTGTCCGGATCCTTGGCATAGTTAGCCATGACACCATGCTCTTTCATGTGGAAAATAACTTCCTTGCATGTTGATATGACTTTCCTAGCTTCTATAAATAAGAAAGTACAAGGACCAGCATCAACTCGCTAAATACCCATATACTTTCACGCCATCAGCCGGCTTTCAAATGCATTATTTTTGTTCCCCTCACTGAAATAAGCAACATAGGCGCACACATAGGCTTTCTGATGGGGGCGGCGTGCCGCCGCGCCTCTTCCCTCTAGTAAAGGTAAAAGGGGCCTAACGCTACTGTGCAATTGGGCCTAAGTGCCACAGTGCACTGAGGCCCAGCCCATACCCCTCCACATGTCTCCTTCCTCCTTCTACATGAGCCAGGGGAGGTCGTGGCGCCCATCCGCGGGCGATGGCCATGCATGGCGGCCATCCACGCCCCCCGGCGCCTACAAGACTCCCTTGACCCCTGGACGAACCCTAGTCCTCCCTCTTCCCGCCCCTCACGCTGCTTTGCTCTCCTCCACTAGCCACCCGACGCCATTGTCGTCGTACCGCCGTCGTTCACGCAGACACTGGTTGCCCCGCCTCGCACCACCATGTCCAGGAGCTCCATCGCCGTCTCCTTCGTCTTCCTCACCATCTGATCGGAGCTAGGAGCCCGCCTCCATGTCACCCGCACCGCCTTCCCAAGCTTTAGTCGCCCCGCCTCACTGTCGATCCCCTCGACTCCGACCACCCAGGCCTCCTCTAGCTCGCCAGCATGCTCCCGGTGAGCCCCCTCCTTCGGATCCCCCGCTTCCCCCTCTTCTCGCGCCGCTCGCCCGCTCCCGTGCCTGCCCAGCTGCTATCGTTGTTGCCACTGCTCTGCTTCTGCTGCTGATGCCTAGCTCCGCCTCTTGCTGCGGCCTGCTGCTGCTCGCCATCTTGCCGTCGCGCTCCGCCTGCCGCTGCCCGTAGCCGCTCGCTCTGCTCCGCTCGCGCCCTGTCGCCGCTCCCACGCCCCCTGCCCATGTGTGCCCGTGCTATGGCCGCCACTCCTGCCTTACGCCTCCGACCGCCGCTCCCCGCGCAGCCTCGCCCGCCGCTCACCCCGCTCGCCCGCCGCCCGCCGCTGCTCCGGCCGGCCGCGCCCATGGCCTGTGCCGCGCTCACGCACGTGCACGCCCACCCCCTTTGTGGCCTCTTGCCACTGCCTAATGGGGCCAAGCCCATTTTAATTAGAGGGGTAACCCTCAATTAGTTTCCAATTAAAGAAAAAGAAAAGGAAAGGAAAAGTCCTAGACTATGATAGGTGGGCCCCCTGGCCCTGTTGACCAGTCAACATTGACTGGTCAACTGCTGTTGACCCTGCTGACTGGACCACCAGGCCCCACTGTCAGCCACTAGTACAAACTGTTGAGTACACTTCTGTGTACCCATAGCAATTAAATATTAATTTAATTCCGAATTAAATTAAATCCAGAAAATTAGAAAATCATTTAAAACTTTGAAAAATCATATAAAATAAACCGTAACCCGGATTATAATAATTTATATATGAAAATTGATCAGAAAAATATAACGAATGTGTTTATGCTATCCACATACCTGCCACACCCCTCTAACATAGCGAACATCGACATTTTCCCCTGGACCAATATACTGTTTCCCTCTTCTTTTAAAATGCCTAGGGTTGCTTGCATTAGAGCATTTTATCATCACATAGTACCATGACATGCTTTGTGCTGCATTTGTCTGCTGCATTATTTATCTGTTTCCCCCTCTTCCCTATTCTTTCAGTAGACCCCGAGACTGCCGGTGACACCCGGTACGACTACATCGACGATGACCCGTCCTTTTCCGCAGAGCTTTCAGGCAAGCAAACCCCCCTTGATCATGTAGATACCGCCTATTCTTTCCCTCTACTGCTTGCATTGGAGTAGTATTACTGTTACTGCCTTATCAGTTGATCCTATACTGCTGCATAGCCTGTCCTTATTACTACTGTTGATACTTACCTATTATCCTACATGCTTAGTATAGGTATGCTAGTATTCATCAGTGGCCCTACATTCTTGTCCGTCTACCATGCTATACTATCGGATTGTGATCCCTTCGGGCGATGATCAAGGGTATATATATACATACTATACATGATACCTGATATGATTAAAGTCGGGTCGGCTCGTAGAGTACCCGCGAGTGATTCACGGACTGGGGGCTGAAAGGGCTTTTATCCCGATGGCCCCCTGAGTGATTCTTTGTGGCGGAGCGACATGGCAGGTTGAGATCACCTAGGAGAGAGGTGGGCCTGGTTCCTAGTCATTGTCCGTGGTTATTCCTGAATTACACGCTTAACGAGATTAGGTATTTGATCAGAGTTGGTCGCTGGCCTATACGCACTAACCGCCACGTGGCATAATGGTTTATGGGACCCTCAGCGTCGTACGTTCCTTCTGAAAGCAATCCAGATGTCACAGTTCAGAGACACGGCTAATTGTTGAGTGGTCCACGTAAGCACCTTCTTTGTATAAAGAGGTAGCCAGGTCTGGTCCCGGCCAGTCACGCAACATGTAGGAGTGCAAAGGGCGATGGGCCCAAGACCCCTGAGCACTTTGGATTTAGACCAACGTGTTGAATTCTCTGGAGAGCCTAGGTAGGACTACGGCGTGTTGATCATCCGAGGCCGGACATTACCCAGGAAAGTATGTCCGACCAGAGCTAATCGAGCGTATCGGTAATGTGGTGCACCCCTGCAGGGAAGTAATTTATTTGAATAGTCGTGTCCACGGTAACAGGACGACTTGGAGTTGTATTCCGACCTCTTACAACTAAAATTGGATACTTGATAAAACACACCTAGATAAGTGACAGATACAACCCGGTGATCGCTTTATCTCAGGGATACGAGGAAAGGATCTCTGGGTAGGATTATTGCTATATGATGATACTTGTTACCATTCCAGCTACTCTCTTCTATTGCTTCAAGATGGTGGCTGCCAGAAGACGTAGTCTTTGATAGGATGAGCTTCTTCCCCCTTATTCTGGCATTTCTGTAGTTTAGTCCACAGATACTACCCCTTTCATTTGATACTGATGCATATGTAGTGTAGATCTAATGTAAGTCTTGCGAGTACTTTGGATGAGTGCTCACGATTGCTTTGTTACCCCTTTTTCTTTCGACCTGGATATTCGCAACATATGATGGCGCCGCAGATGGAGGTCCCCCCAGTGGAGCGTACTACGTGGAGACCGACGACCAGGAGTAGTCCGGAGGTCCTAGGCAGTAGGCCTCGCCTTTCGATCTAGTGGCGTTGTTTTGCTCAGCCTTCTTAAGGCAAAACTTGTCTAACTATGTTTGTACTCAGATACTATTTGCTTGATGACTCATGTATTCGGGTCCTCGTGGCCCCTGGCATGTAATATAAAACTTAAGTTTATCCTTTGTGTTGTAGAGTTGTGTTTTGATATCTTCATGTGAGTCTATGATCTTGATTGTGCATGTTTGCGTGTATGATCAGTGCACGGTTGAATCGGGGGCGTCACAATTTGGTATCAGAGCCGACTACATGTAGGAAACCCTTCCACACTCCTTGATCGATGTTGAGTCTAGATTTGAAAGAAAAAACTATTTTACTAACTATGTTGTGTGGCTTATGGGCCCACATCACCTATGGGTGGGATTAGGATCTTTTATTCCGCTCCTTTACTCTGGGATTCTGATCACTCTTCTCTTTGGGTTAAATTTTTACTAACTCTAACTCTAGGATCACGCAACAACTTCATTCTGGATAGCCACTCATTACAAGTCATCCCTTGATATATGAAGACATTTCGAAGCACTCTTCGATGCTTTCGAGAGACTCTTGTGCCCACCACCTTTGCAATTCCCTGCCACCGGTAAATCCTTATGGATAACTTCATACACTTGTTCACAGTAGCTCTTGTTATTACAAGATACCCTGAGATACTCTCCGATATTCCAAAAATCCTTTGTGACAACTGCCTTGCAGCTCCTTTCCGTATGAATACACCACAAATAGTTCCTCACACTTACCGGTGATTTGTTCACCCCCAGTTGTTCATGTGTCTCACCAAATACTTCAAAATGCTATCCGATCTTCCAAGAATCCTTTGCAGCCTACTACTTTTGAGATTCTTCTTGCCTGACTGCTCTTGTGGTTAACTGCATATGTCTAACAATCTTCGTTGACATCCCTTATCATTACTATTTTGAGCCTAATGATTCAATATGTCTGCGAGTACTCGTAATCATCAATCAAACCTATAATTCATCTTTCCGACTCAGACGTCATTCCGGACATGAGCTGGTTCTCAGCAAATCAAACCTTGATTGATTGCCCATCTAAGTATTTATTCAACTTGCTCAGGTTTGATCAGAGCATTTGCTTCTTATCCCCTGACTTGGAAGTCATAATTCCTTTGCATTCAAGTTTTCGAATTATTCAGATGTTTCTATAATCTCATCTCTTTGCATTCTTTCTTCTTCTGGTTGAGTATTGATACTCACACTAGATTCTTTGTAGACCACCTGACCTTTTGGTGGATTACTATATATAGCTCCTTCGTGTTCTAAATTATGATGAAGTTCCCCTGATACAAATGCCTCTAGCAAATTGTATCACCTACTCAGTGTCGTCACCCCTCTGCTTTTGAGCCAATATCTGTTGCTTCTATAAATGTGTTGTATAGGTTCCTAAAATGCCCAGATGGGTTGGATCTATGCTTTTGCCAACTGTGTGAACCCGAAGGTTTTCACCGGTCATACTCTACTGGTGTTACGCCTGATAAAATTTCAACACTATAACTTCATCAAAAGCGAGAAGTAAATGTAAGGTTATGCATTGAGGAACTGGGAATCGACCTTGAACCTTTGCGTTCATGCCCATGGACACGATGTAGATCTTATCATGGAAGCTTCCCATAATAATAAGCATCCCCTTGGTATAATTCATCTTGTATCTATGTTTTGGTCCTTTGCAATCATGGTTTTGGCCATGATGTTCTCCTTTGATTCCCTTTGTCAGACAAGTTAGAGCACTTGTCTTCCGCAGGTCAATACACCGGTCCAACCTCTATTCTGGTCAACCTTCGAGTACTACCCTTTGGTATGTCGAGATATTACAGAAGTGCGTTGCTTCTTGTGAGTTCTTCGTCAAGTATTACTTATCACATATTTCAGTTTTCCATGGTTTCTGAGTTGTTTGTAACTCGAGAACACCAATAAGTGAATCAATTCCGCACTGCAATTCAATATTTCTTAATGATCTTCGTTGCTTATGAGTTTGTACTCAATGATGTCATTCTTATCTGATTGGCTACCTCATCATCGTCATGCTAATGCTTGACGGTGCTGGCTAATCCTTCATCCTGGGAACACAATTCTAACAATGCACTAAGCCGCGTCGAGCTTTCAACATCACATTGGTTGTCTTAAAAGGCAGCTCTGATTCTGAGCTTGCATCTTATCTGTGGTTCCAGTAACCTTTAGCTTCACCATTCCTTTGGCTTGATGTCGTCGCTGATCGATTGCATCTTCATGAAACCTCTCAACAAAAATGTGTCATGCTCATCGTCAACATTTGACTTCTTCCAAGATGTAAATTGAATTCATGATGAGAAATACCATCCTTGCCCCTCGATGATTTGTGTTATCATTGACAACACCCTTGCCTTCCCTCAACACAAACGTGTTCATGTTTTGATTGAACCTTGAGTTACTTGCTATCCAGCATCTGTTCTTCTTTGCCTTGGAGTATTGCCATATTTTCTGTCAAGAATGCCGTGAGATATGAGCCACCTCTTAAGAATTCTTGGTATAGTGGTACTTCTCGCCGTCACCATTCATTTCTTGGTCCCCGTGTTGTTTCTAACCGGAATGCCGACCAATGTACTGTGATGTGTAAATTCAAAACTTCCAGCAACCCTTTTGCTTGCAAGTTAATGAACGATAGTTTCATTCTTCGTGTGTTGGTTATTGCCTCATCATCCTGATACGTCTCCATCGTATATCTTTTCCAAACTCTTTTGCCCTTGTTTTAGACTCTAATTTGCATGATTTGAATGGAACTAACCCCAACTGACACTGTTTTTAGCAGAATTGCCATGGTGTTATTTTTGTGCAGAAATCATAGTTCTCGGATTGACCTGAAAAATTACGAGGAATTTTTATAGAATATATAAAAATACTGGCGGGAAAAGATATTAGAGGGGGGCCACCCAAGAGCCACAAGCTCTGGGGGCGCGCATACCCCCCAGGGCGCGCCTCCCAGCCTTGTGGGCCCCCTGGACCTTCGGCAACCCTAACTCCAACCCCATATACACCTATTCACGGAGAAAAAAATTAGAGAGAAGGATTCATCGCGTTTTACGATACGAAGCCGCCGCCACCTCCTCTTCTTCATCGGGAGGGCTGATCTGGCGTCCGTTCGAGGCTCCAGAGGGTGGAATCAATCGCCTTCGTCATCATCAACCTTCCTCCATCACCAATTTCATGATGCTCACTGCCGGGAGTGAGTAATTCCTTCGTAGGCTTGCTAGACGGTGATGGGTTGGGTGGGATTTATCATGTAATCGAGTTAGTTTTGTTAGGGTTTTATCCCTGGTATCCACTATGTTATGAGATTGATGTTGCTATGACTTTGCTATGCTTAATGCTTGTCACTAGGGCCCGAGTGCCATGATTTCAGATCTAAACCTATTATTTATTCATGAATATATTTGTGTTCTTGATCCTATCTTGCAAGTTGTAGGCACCTATTATGAGTTATGATCCGCATACCCCAAGGTGACAATAATTGGGATTCTTTCCGGTGATTACCGTGGTTTGAGGAGTTCATGTATTCACTAAATGCTAATGCTTTGTTCAGGTTCTCTATTAAAAGGAGGCCTTAATATCCCTTAGTTTCCTTATGGACCCCGCTGCCATGGGAGGGTAGGACAAAAGATGACATGCAAGCTCTTTTCCATAAGCACGTATGACTATATATGGAATACATGCATACATTACATTGATGAATTGGAGCTAGTTCTGTGTCGCCCTAAGTTATGACTGCTACATGATGAATATTATCCAACACAATTATCCATCGTTGATCCAATGCCTACGAGCTTTTCACATATTGATCTTTGCTATGTTACTTTCGCTGTTGCTACTATTACAATCACTACAAAACTCCTACTGCTACTATTGCTACTATTACTGTTACTATCATACTATTTTGCTACTAAATACTTTGCTGCAGATATTAAGTCTTTCAGGTGTGGTTGAATTGACAACTCAACTGCTAATACTCGCGAATATTCTTTGGCTCCACTTGTGTCGAATCAATAAATTTGGTTGAATACTCTACCCTCTAAAATTGTTGCGACCCCCTATACTTGTGGGTTATCAAGACCTTTTTCTGGCACCATTGCCGGGGAGCATAGCTCTATTTGTTGAGTCACTTGGGACTCATATCTGTTGATCACTATGAACAATCTGAAAGATACGAGAACCAAGATCGTTCCCTCTAGGACGTGGGGAGGTAAGGAACTGCCATCACACTCTGCACTTCATTCACCTTATGTTTTAAGTAAGCTTGCGACACCTACACATGCTATTAATCCTGTTATGTCGCAAGTAATTGATGATGCTACTTCTGCTATGAATGATACTTATAATAATGATGCTAGTACTTTGCTTGATAAGACTGTGACACTGGATGAATTTCTTGATGAACAACTTGCTAGAGCTAAAGAAAATGAGAATGCTAAAACAGATGAGATTACTAAAACTGATGAAATTATTGAAACTGGACACTTTGAAACACCTATTAGACCTGGCACTCCTAGATATGAATTGCCTGATATACCTGAGGGTTGATAACCCACAAGTATAGGGGACCACAACAGTTTTCGAGGGTAGAGCATTCAATCCAAATTTATTGATTCGACACAAGGGGAGCCAAAGAATATTCTCAAGTATTAGCAGTTGAGTTGTCAATTCAACCACACCTGGATAACTAAGTATCTGCAGCAAAGTATTTAGTAGCAAAGTAGTATGGAAGTGACGGTAACGGTAGCAAAAGTAACAGTGATGGTTTTGTAGTGATTGTAACAGTGGCAACGGTAAAGTAAATAAGCGAAGAACAATATGTGAAAAGCTCGTAGGCATTGGATCGGTGATGGAGTATTATGCCGGATGCGATTATTCATGCAACAGTTATAACATAGGGTGACACAGAACTAGCTCCAATTCATCAATGTAATGTAGGCATGTATTCTGAATATAGTCATACGTGCTTATGGAAAATAACTTGCATGACATCTTTTGTCCTACCCTCCCGTGGGAGCGGGGTCCTATTGGAAACTAAGGGATATTAAGGCCTCCTTTTAATAGAGTACCGGACCAAAGCATTAACACATAGTGAATACATGAACTCCTCAAACTACGGTCATCACCGGGAGTGGTCCCGATTATTGTCACTTCGGGGTTGCCCGATCATAACACATAGTAGGTGACTATAGACTTGCAAGATAGGATCAAGAACTCACATATATTCATGAAAACATAATAGGTTCAGATCTGAAATCATGGCACTCGGGCCCTAGTGACAAGCATTAAGCATAGCAAAGTCATAGCAACATCAATCTCAGAACATAGTGGATACTAGGGATCAAACCCTAACAAAACTAACTCGATTACATGATAAATCTCATCCAACCCATCACCGTCCAACTAGCCTACGATGGAATTACTCACGCACGGCGGTGAGCATCATGAAATTGGTGATGGAGGATGGTTGATGATGACGATGGCGACGGATTCCCCTCTCCGGAGCCCCGAACGGACTCCAGATCAGCCCCCCGAGAGAGATTAGGGCTTGGCGGCGGCTCCGTATCGTAAAACGCGATGAATCCTTCTCTCTGATTTTTTTCTCCCCGAACACAAATATATAGAGTTGGAGTTGAGGTCGGTGGAGCACCAGGGGGCCCACGAGGCAGGGTGTGGGCCCCCTGGCCTTGATTCTTTCGCCATTATTTTTTATTATTTTCAAAAATAATCTCCGTTGATTTTTAGGACATTCCGAGAACTTTTATTTCTGCACAAAAATAACACCATGGCAATTCTGCTGAAAACAGCGTCAGTCCGGGTTAGTTCCATTCAAATCATGCAAGTTAGAGTCCAAAACAAGGGCAAAAGTGTTTGGAAAAGTAGATACGACGGAGACGTATCAAGGGTTATGTTATGGATGGAGAGGTAGCTAGGGACTTTCTTGCTTGTAAGGATAGAGATGATCTTAAGAAGTTGCTAGTCAAGTTGAAAGAAAAATCTTTGAATGCTAGAATGAAATATGATCCTAAGTTTGCTACTTCACCCATCTTTGTTACTGATAAGGATTATAAATTCTCTATTGATCCCGAGTTAATTACTTTGGTTGAACTGATCCTTTCCACGGTTATGATTCTGAAACTGTTGTGGCACATCTTACTAAACTGAATGATATAGCCACCCTATTTGCTCATGAGGAAATTTTTTGCTATTGCTATATTCTTAAGTTGTTTCCTTTCTCATTAAAGGGTGATGCTAAGACATGGTATAATTCTCTTGCTCCTGGTTGTGTGCGTAGTCCCTAGGATATGATATATTACTTCTCTGAAAATATTTTCCTGCTCATAAGAAAGAAGCTGCTCTACAGGGAATATTTAACTTTGTGCAAACTAAAGAAGAGTCTCCCACAAGCTTGGGGAGGCTTCTCCAATTACTTAATGCTTTGCCTGATCATCCTCTCAAGAAAAATGAAATACTTGATATCTTTTATAATGGACTAATGCTACGTCGTCTCCAACGTATCTATAATTTTCGATTGTTCCATGTTGATATATTATCATTCTTGGATGTTTTACAATCATTTTATAGCAACTTTATATCATTTTTTGGACTAACCTATTGACATAGTGCCCAGTGCGGGTTGCTGTTTTTTGCTTGTTTTTTACTTCGCAGGAACTCAATACCAAATGCATCAAAACTTTTTGGTGATTTTTTTGGGCCAAAAGACACCAGATGGGCCAAAGAAGTACCAGAGGGGTGCCCCGAGGGGGGAACAACCCACCTGGGCGCGCCTGGGGGCCCAGGCGCGCCTGTTGGAAATATGCCCTAGAGGCAATAATAAATGGTTATTATTATATTTCTGTGTTCATGATAATAGTCTTTTATTCATGCTATAATTGTATTGTCCGGAAATCGTAATACATGTGTGAATACATAGACCACAACCTGTCCCTAGTAAGCCTCTAGTTGACTAGCTCGTTGATCAACAGATGGTCATGGTTTCCTGACTATGGACATAGGATGTCATTGATAACGGGATCACATCATTAGGAGAATGATGTGATGGACAAGACCCAACTTAAGCATAGCATAAAAGATCGTGTAGTTTCGTTTGCTAGAGCTTTTCCAATGTCAAGTATCTTTTCCTTAGACCATGAGGTCGTGCAACTCCCGGATACCGTAGGAGTGCTTTGGGTGTGCCAAACGTCACAACGTAACTGGGTGACTATAAAGGTGCATTACGGGTATCTCCGAAAGTGTCTGTTGGGTTGGCACGGATCGAGACTGGGATTTGTCACTCCGTGTAAACGGAGAGGTATCTCTGGGCCCACTCGGTAATGCATCATCATAATGAGCTCAATGTGACCAAGGCGTTGGTCACGGGATCATGCATTGCGGTACGAGTAAAGAGACTTGCCGGTAACGAGATTGAACAAGGTATTGGGATACCGACGATCGAATCTCGGGCAAGTAACATACCGATTGACAAAGGGAATTGCATACGGATTGATTGAATCCTCGACACCGTGGTTCACCCGATGATATCATCGTGGAACATGTGGGAGCCAACATGGGTATCCAGATCCCGCTGTTGGTTATTGACCGGAGAGGCGTCTCGGTCATGTCTGCATGTCTCCCGAACCCGTAGGGTCTACACACTTAAGGTCCGGTGACGCTAGGGTTGTAGAGATATATGTATGCGGAAACCCGAAAGTTGTTCGGAGTCCCGGATGAGATCCCGGACGTCACGAGAGGTTCCGGAATGGTCCGGAGGTGAAGAATTATATATAGGAAGTCCAGTTTTGGCCACCGGGAAAGTTTCGGGGGTTATCGGTATTGTACCGGGACCACCGGAAGGGTCCCGGGGGTCCACCGGGTGGGGCCACCTGTCCTGGAGGGCCCCGTGGGCTGAAAGTGGAGGGGAACCAGCCCCTAATGGGCTGGGGCGCCACTTTGGGCCTCCCCCCATGCGCCTAGGGTTGGGAACCCTAGGGGGGGAGTTCCCCCTTGCCTTGGGGGGCAAGGCAACCCCTTCCCCCCTTGGCCGCCGCCCCCCCCCTTGGAGATCCCATCTCCAAGGGCTGCGCACCCCCCTTGGGGGCCTATATAAAGGGGGGGGAGGGAGGGCAGCACACTACAGCCTTTGGCGCCTCCCTCCTCCCCTGCAACACCTCTCTCTCTCGCGCAGAAGCTCGGCGAAGCCCTGCCGGAGAGCCGCTACATCCACCACCACGCCGTCGTGCTGTTGGATCTCCATCAACCTCTCCTCCCCCCTTGCTGGATCAAGAAAGGAGGAGACGTCGCTGCACCGTACATGTGTTGAACGCGGAGGTGCCGTACGTTCGGCACTCGGTCATCGGTGATTTGGATCACGGCGAGTACGACTCCGTCATCCACGTTCATTGGAACGCTTCCGCTCGCGATCTACAACGGTATGTAGATGCACTCCCTTCCCTCGTTGCTAGTAGACTCCATAGATGCATCTTGGTGAGCGTAGGAAAATTTTAAAATTATGCTACGATTCCCAACAGTGGCATCATGAGCCAGGCCTATGCGTAGTTACTATGCACGAGTAGAACACAAAGAAGTTGTGGGCGTTGATGTTGCCAATTCTTCTTGCCGCTACTAGTCGTTTCTTGTTTCGGCGGCATTGTAGGATGAAGCGGCCCGGACCGACCTTACACGTACGCTTACGTGAGACAGGTTCCACCGACTGACATGCACTAGTTGCATAAGGTGGCTAGCGGGTGTCTGTCTCTCCTACTTTAGTCGGAACGGATTCGATGAAAAGGGTCCTTATGAAGGGTAAATAGAAATTGGCAAATCACGTTGTGGTCATACGTAGGTAAGAAATCGTTCTTGCTAGAAACCTACAAACCACGTAAAAACTTGCAACAACAATTAGAGGACGTCTAACTTGTTTTTGCAGCAAGTGATATATGTGATATGATATGGCCAGAAGATGTGATGAATGATATATGTGATGTATGAGATTGATCATATTCTTGTAATAGGAATCACGACTTGCATGTCGATGAGTATGACAACCGGCAGGAGCCATAGGAGTTGTCTTTATTATTTTGCATGACCTGCGTGTCATTGAATAACGCCATGTAATTTACTTTACTTTGTTGCTAAACGGTTAGCCATAGAAGTAGAAGTAATCGTTGGCGTGACAACTTCATGAAGACACAATGATGGAGATCATGATGATGGAGATCATGGTGTCATGCCGGTGACGAAGATGATCATGGTGCCCCGAAGATGGAGATCAAAGGAGCATGATGATATTGGCCATATCATGTCACTATTTGATTGCATGTGATGTTTATCATGTTTTTGCATCTTATTTGCTTAGAACGACGGTAGCAAGTAGGATGATCCCTTATAATAATTTCAAGAAAGTGTTCACCCTAACTGTGCACCGTTGCGAAGGTTCGTCGTTTCGAAGCACCACGTGATGATCGGGTGTGATAGATTCTTACGTTCGCATACAACGGGTGTTGACGAGCCTAGCATGTACAGACATGGCCTCGGAACACACGCAATACACTTAGGTTGACTTGACGAGCCTAGCATGTACAGACATGGCCTCGGAACACGGAGGACCGAAAGGTCGAGCATGAGTCGTATAGAAGATACGATCAACATGGAGATGTTCACCGATCTTGACTAGTCCGTCTCACGTGATGATCGGACACGGCCTAGTTGAGCTCGGATCATGTTTCACTTAGATGACTAGAGGGATGTCTGTCTGAGTGGGAGTTCATTAAATAATTTGATTATATGAACTTAATTATCATGAACTTAGTCTAAAAAATCTTTACACTATGTATTGTAGATCAAATGGCCCACGTTGTCCTCAATTTCAACGCGTTCCTAGAGAAAACCAAGCTGAAAGATGATGGCAGCAACTATACGGACTGGGTCCGGAACCTGAGGATCATCCTCATAGCAGCCAAGAAAGATTATGTCTTAGAAGCACCGCTAGGTGAAGCACCAATCCCTGAGAACCAAGACGTTATGAACGCTTGGCAGCAACGTGCTGATGATTACTCCCTCGTTCAGTGCGGCATGCTTTACAGCTTAGAACCGGGTCTCCAAAAGCGTTTTGAGAAACATGGAGCATATGAGATGTTCGAGGAGCTGAAACTGGTTTTTCAAGCTCATGCCCGGGTCGAGAGATATGATGTCTCCGACAAGTTCTTCAGCTGTAAAATGGAGGAGAACAGTTCTGTTAGTGAGCACATACTCAGAATGTCTGGGTTGCACAACCGCTTGTCTCAGCTGGGAGTTAATCTCCCGGATGACGCGGTCATTGACAGAATCCTCCAGTCGCTTCCACCAAGCTACAAGAGCTTTGTGATGAACTACAATATGCAGGGGATGGAAAAGACCATTCCCGAGGTATATTCAATGCTAAAATCAGCGGAAGGGGAGATCAGAAAAGAACATCAAGTGTTGATGGTGAATAAAACCACTAAGCTCAAGAAGGGCAAGGGTAAGAAGAACTTCAAGAAGGACGGCAAGGGAGTTGCCGCGCCCGGTAAACCAGTTACCGGGAAGAAGTCAAAGAATGGACCCAAGCCCGAGACTGAGTGCTTTTATTGCAAGGGAAGTGGTCACTGGAAGCGGAACTGCCCCAAATATTTAGCGGACAAGAAGAAGGCCGGCAACACCCAAGGTATATGTGATATACAAGTAATTGATGTGTACCTTACCAGTACTCGTAGTAGCTCCTGGGTATTTGATACCGGTGCGGTTGCTCATATTTGTAACTCAAATCAGGAACTACGGAATAAACGGAGACTGGCAAAAGACGAGGTGACGATGCGCGTCGGGAATGGTTCCAAGGTCGATGTGATCGCCGTCGGCACGCTACCTCTGCATCTACCCACGGGATTAGTTATAAACCTCAATAATTGTTATTTAGTGCCAGCTTTGAGCATGAACATTGTATCTGGATCTCGTTTAATTCGAGATGGCTACTCATTTAAATCTGAGAATAATGGTTGTTCTATTTATTTGAGAGATATGTTTTATGGTCATGCCCCGCTGGTCAATGGTTTATTTTTGATGAATCTCGAACGTGATGCTACACATGTTCATAGTGTGAATACCAAAAGATGTAAAGTTGATAACGATAGTCCCACATACTTGTGGCACTGCCGCCTTGGTCACATTGGTGTCAAGCGCATGAAGAAGCTCCATGCAGATGGACTTTTGGAGTCTCTTGATTACGAATCATTTGACACGTGCGAACCATGCCTCATGGGTAAGATGACCAAGACTCCGTTCTCCGGAACAATGGAGCGAGCAACCAACTTATTGGAAATCATACATACCGATGTGTGCGGTCCAATGAGTGTTGAGGCTCGCGGAGGATATCGTTATGTTCTCACTCTCACTGATGATTTAAGTAGATATGGGTATGTCTACCTAATGAAACACAAGTCTGAAACCTTTGAAAAGTTCAAGGAATTTCAAAGTGAAGTCGAGAATCAACGTGACAGGAAAATAAAATTCTTACGATCAGATCGTGGTGGAGAATATTTAAGTCACGAATTTGGTACACACTTAAGGAAATGTGGAATAGTTTCACAACTCACGCCGCCTGGAACACCTCAGAGAAATGGTGTGTCCGAACGTCGTAATCGCACTCTATTGGATATGGTGCGATCTATGATGTCTCTTACCGATTTACCGCTCTCATTTTGGGGTTATGCTTTAGAGACTGCCGCATTCACTTTAAATAGGGCACCGTCTAAATCCGTTGAGACGACACCGTATGAATTATGGTTTGGGAAGAAACCTAAGCTGTCGTTTCTAAAAGTTTGGGGATGCGATGCTTATGTCAAGAAACTTCAACCTGAAAAGCTCGAACCCAAATCGGAAAAATGCGTCTTCATAGGATACCCTAAGGAAACTATTGGGTATACCTTCTACCTCAGATCCGAAGGCAAGATCTTCGTTGCAAAGAACGGGTCCTTTCTAGAGAAGGAGTTTCTCTCGAAAGAATTGAGTGGGAGGAAAGTGGAACTTGATGAGGTGATAGTCACCCCTTCCGAACCGGAAAGTAGCGCAGCGCGGGAAAATGTTCCTGTGGTGCCTGCACCGACTAGGGAGGAAGTTAATGATGATGATCATGAAACTTCAGATCAAGTTACTGAACTTCGTAGGTCCACAAGGACACGTTCCGCACCAGAGTGGTACGGCAACCCTGTCCTGGAAATCATGTTGTTAGACAACGGTGAACCTTCGAACTATGAAGAAGCGATGGCGGGCCCGAATTCCGACAAATGGCTAGAAGCCATGAAATCCGAGATAGAATCCATGTATGAAAACAAAGTATGGACTTTGACTGACTTGCCCGATGAGCGGCGAGCCATAGAAAACAAATGGATCTTTAAGAAGAAGACGGACGCAGATGGTAATGTGACCATCTACAAAGCTCGACTTGTCGCTAAGGGTTATCGACAAGTTCAAGGGGTTGACTACGATGAGACTTTCTCACCCGTAGCGAAGCTGAAGTCCGTCCGAATCATGTTAGCAATTGCCGCATACTATGATTATGAGATATGGCAGATGGACGTCAAAACGGCATTCCTTAACGGCTTCCTTAAGGAAGAGTTGTATATGATGCAGCCGGAAGGTTTTGTCGATCCTAAGAATGCTAACAAAGTATGCAAGCTCCAGCGCTCAATCTATGGGCTGGTGCAAGCATCTCGGAGTTGGAACATTCGCTTTGATGAGATGATCAAAGCGTTTGGGTTTACACAGACTTATGGAGAAGCCTGTGTTTACAAGAAAGTGAGTGGGAGCTCTGTAGCATTTCTCATATTATATGTGGATGACATACTATTGATGGGAAATGATATAGAATTCTTGGAAAGTATAAAGGCCTATTTGAATAAGTGTTTTTCAATGAAGGACCTTGGAGAAGCTGCTTATATATTAGGCATCAAGAGCTATAGAGATAGATCAAGACGCCTCATTGGTCTTTCACAGAGTACATACCTTGACAAGATATTGAAGAAGTTCAGTATGGATCAGTCCAAGAAGGGGTTCTTGCCTGTATTGCAAGGTGTGCAATTGAGCACGGCTCAATGCCCGACCACGGCAGAAGATATAGAAGAGATGAGTGTCATCCCCTATGCCTCGGCCATAGGGTCTATTATGTATGCCATGCTGTGTACCAGACCTGATGTAAACCTTGCCGTAAGTTTGGTAGGAAGGTACCAAAGTAATCCCGGCAAGGAACACTGGACAGCGGTCAAGAATATCCTGAAGTACCTGAAAAGGACTAAGGATATGTTTCTCGTTTATGGAGGTGACGAAGAGCTCGTCGTAAAGGGTTACGTCGACGCTAGCTTCGACACAGATCTGGATGACTCGAAGTCACAGACCGGATACGTGTATATTTTGAATAGAGGAGCTGTAAGCTGGTGCAGTTGCAAGCAAAGCATCGTGGCGGGATCTACATGTGAAGCGGAATACATGGCAGCCTCAGAGGCAGCACAGGAAGCAGTCTGGATGAAGGAGTTCATTACCGACCTAGGGGTGATTCCCAGTGCGTCGGGCCCAATGACTCTCTTCTGTGACAACACTGGAGCTATTGCCCTTGCGAAGGAGCCCAGGTTTCACAGGAAGACCAGGCATATCAAGCGTCGCTTCAACTCCATTCGTGAAAGTGTTCAAAATGGAGACATAGATATTTGTAAAGTACACACGGACCTGAATGTAGCAGATCCGTTGACTAAACCTCTCCCTAGGGCAAAACATGATCAACACCAGGACGCAATGGGTGTTCGATTCATCACAATGTAACTAGATTATTGACTCTAGTGCAAGTGGGAGACTGTTGGAAATATGCCCTAGAGGCAATAATAAATGGTTATTATTATATTTCTGTGTTCATGATAATAGTCTTTTATTCATGCTATAATTGTATTGTCCGGAAATCGTAATACATGTGTGAATACATAGACCACAACCTGTCCCTAGTAAGCCTCTAGTTGACTAGCTCGTTGATCAACAGATGGTCATGGTTTCCTGACTATGGACATAGGATGTCATTGATAACGGGATCACATCATTAGGAGAATGATGTGATGGACAAGACCCAACTTAAGCATAGCATAAAAGATCGTGTAGTTTCGTTTGCTAGAGCTTTTCCAATGTCAAGTATCTTTTCCTTAGACCATGAGGTCGTGCAACTCCCGGATACCGTAGGAGTGCTTTGGGTGTGCCAAACGTCACAACGTAACTGGGTGACTATAAAGGTGCATTAGGGGTATCTCCGAAAGTGTCTGTTGGGTTGGCACGGATCGAGACTGGGATTTGTCACTCCGTGTAAACGGAGAGGTATCTCTGGGCCCACTCGGTAATGCATCATCATAATGAGCTCAATGTGACCAAGGCGTTGGTCACGGGATCATGCATTGCGGTACGAGTAAAGAGACTTGCCGGTAACGAGATTGAACAAGGTATTGGGATACCGACGATCGAATCTCGGGCAAGTAACATACCGATTGACAAAGGGAATTGCATACGGATTGATTGAATCCTCGACACCGTGGTTCACCCGATGATATCATCGTGGAACATTTGGGAGCCAACATGGGTATCCAGATCCCGCTGTTGGTTATTGACCGGAGAGGCGTCTCGGTCATGTCTGCATGTCTCCCGAACCCGTAGGGTCTACACACTTAAGGTCCGGTGACGCTAGGGTTGTAGAGATATATGTATGCGGAAACCCGAAAGTTGTTCGGAGTCCCGGATGAGATCCCAGACGTCACGAGAGGTTCCGGAATGGTCCGGAGGTGAAGAATTATATATAGGAAGTCCAGTTTTGGCCACCGGGAAAGTTTCGGGGGTTATCGGTATTGTACCGGGACCACCGGAAGGGTCCCGGGGGTCCACCGGGTGGGGCCACCTGTCCCGGAGGGCCCCGTGGGCTGAAAGTGGAGGGGAACCAGCCCCTAATGGGCTGGGGCGCCACTTTGGGCCTCCCCCCATGCGCCTAGGGTTGGGAACCCTAGGGGGGGGAGTTCCCCCTTGCCTTGGGGGGCAAGGCAACCCCTTCCCCCCTTGGCCGCCGCCCCCCCCCTTGGAGATCCCATCTCCAAGGGCTGCGCACCCCCCTTGGGGGCCTATATAAAGGGGGGGGGAGGGAGGGCAGCACACTACAGCCTTTGGCGCCTCCCTCCTCCCCTGCAACACCTCTCTCTCTCGCGCAGAAGCTCGGCGAAGCCCTGCCGGAGAGCCGCTACATCCACCACCACGCCGTTGTGCTGTTGGATCTCCATCAACCTCTCCTCCCCCCTTGCTGGATCAAGAAAGGAGGAGACGTCGCTGCACCGTACGTGTGTTGAACGCGGAGGTGCCGTACGTTCGGCACTCGGTCATCGGTGATTTGGATCACGGCGAGTACGACTCCGTCATCCACGTTCATTGGAACGCTTCCGCTCGCGATCTACAACGGTATGTAGATGCACTCCCTTCCCTCGTTGCTAGTAGACTCCATAGATGCATCTTGGTGAGCGTAGGAAAATTTTAAAATTATGCTACGATTCCCAACAGCGCCCTGGTGGGTTATGCCCACCTCGGTGGCCTCCCGCACCGCCTCTTTGCTCTATAAATACCCCAATATTCCAGAAACCCTAGGGGAGTCGACAAAAAATCAATTCCAGCCGCCGCAAGTTCCAGAAACCACAGATCCAATCTAGACACCATCACGGAGGGGTTCATCACCCTCATTGGTGCCTCTCCGATGATGCGTGAGTAGTTCATTGTAGACCTACGAGTCCGTAGTTAGTAGCTAGATGGCTTCCTCTCTCTCATTTGATTCTCAATACAATGGTCTCTTGGAGATCTATTTGATGTAACTCTTTTTGTGGTGTGTTTGTTGGGATCTGATGAACTTTGAGTTTATGATCAGATCTATGTTTTTATCCATGAAAGTTATTTAAGTCTTTTGATCTCTTATATGTATGATTACTTATAGCCTCATATTTCTTCTTTGAATCTTTGGTTTAGTTGGGCCAACTAGATCAATTTTTCTTGCCATGGGAAGAGGTGCTTTGTGATGGGTTCGATATTACGGTGCTTGATCCCGGTGACAGAAGGGGAACCGACGCGTATGTATCGTTTCTATTAAGGATAACAAGATGGGGTTTCTACATAAATAGATCTTGTCTACATCATGTCATCGTTCTTATTGCATTACTCCGTTTTCCATGAACTTAATACACTAGACGCATGCTGGATAGCGGTCGATGTGTGGAGTAATAGTAGTAGATGCAGGCAGGAGTCGGTCTACTAATCTTGGACGTGGTGCCTATATAATGATCATTGCCTGGATATCGTCATGATTATTTGAAGTTCTATCAATTGCCCAACAGTAATTTGTTTACCCACCGTAGGCTATTTTTCTCGAGAGAAGCCACTAGTGAAATCTACGGCCCTGGGGTCTCTTCTTTATTATATTTGCCTTAGAGATCTATTTTCATTTGCTTTTATTTTCAGATCTATTAATCCAAAAACACAAAAATACCTTGCTGCAATTTTTATTTATTTATTTTACCCTCGCGTTCCCGCGAGATCTTTTTATCCAATCTACCACAATTTTACCTATCTTTTTACTCGTGAGGGATTGACAACCCCTCTCCTACGTCGGGTTGCAAGTATTTGTTCTTTGTGTGCAGGAGTTGTTTATGTGGTGTTGCATGGTTCTCCTACTGGTTCGGTAACCTTGGTCTCATAACTGAGAGAAATACCTACCGTCGTTATGCTGCATCATCCCTTCCTCTTTGGGGAAATACCGACGTAGTTCAAGCCGTATCAAAAGGAATTTCTGGCGCCGTTGCCGGGGAGGATCAAGTCAAGATAGTCTCCCGGCCACGTGCCAATTTCTGGTGACGTTGCCAGGGAGACATCATCAACATATACCAGGTTCCTAATCACAAATCTCATCTCCTTGCAATTTACATTATTTGCCATTTGCCTCTCATTTTCCTCTCCCCCACTTCACAAAAATTTGTTGTTTTATTCACCCTCTTTTACGTTCGCCATTTTTTGTCAGATCTGTTTTTGAGTGCAATCTAGTTGCGTAGTCACAATGACTCAAGAGAACACCAAGTTGTGTGATTTCTCCAATACCAACAACAATGATTTTATTAGCACTCTGATTGCTCCTCCCGCCACTAGTGCGGAGTCTTATGATACTAATGCCACTTTGTTGAATCTTGTTATGAAAGATCAATTTTCCGGTACTCCTAGTGAGGATGTCGCATCCCATCTTAACACATTCATGGAATTATGCGATATGCAATGGACAATGATATTGTGAAGTTGAAATTATTCCCGTTTTCTTTGCGAGATCGTGCAAAAATTTGGTTTTCTTCATTGCCTCACAATAGTATCGATTCTTGGGATAAGTGCAAGGGTGCTTTTATTACTAAGCATTTTCTGCCGGCCAAAATTATTTCTCTTAGGACACAAATCATGAATTTTAAGCAACTTGAGCATGAACATGTTGCGCAATCTTGGGAAAGAATGAAATTGATGCTAAGAAATTGTCCTACTCGTGGTTTAAATCTTTGGATGATCATACAAATTTTTTATGCGGGATTGAATTTTGTTTCCAGAAATCTTTTAGATTCCGCCGCGGGTGGTACTTTTATGGAAATTACTTTGGGTGAAGCTACTAAATATCTAGACAATATTATGGCAAATTATACACAATGGCATACCGAAAGAGCTCCTACTAGTAAAAAAGTTAATTCGGTTGAAGAAATTTCTTCTTTGAGTGAAAATTTGATGCTCTTATGAAATTGGTTGCTAATAGAAGTGCTCCTATTGATTTTAATGATGTGCCTTTGTCTACCTTGATTGAGCAAAATAGTGATGCCGTAGATGTGAATTTTATCTCTCGAAACAAGTTCAATAACAATGCTTATAGAGGTAATTTTAATCCTAGGCCTTGTCCTAGTAATTCCTCTAATAATTATGGTAATTCATATGGTAATCCTTCTTATAATAATAATAGGAACACCTCTGATCTTGAGAATAATATTAAATTATTTATCAATACTTAAAAAGTTTTTAATGCTAGATAGAAGAAAAGTTGAATAAGATCGATGATATGTCTAGAAGTATTGATAGAATTTCTCATGATGTAGAAAATCTCAAGATGAAATTTTTTATGCCCAAGGTTGAGGAATCAAAAGCTTTATATGTTTCTATGGATGAAAGTAAGAAAAGAACCACCATGCTTAGAGCTAAAAGAGAATTTTTAGAAAAATCATTTTCTAGTGATTGTTTTCATAAAAGTGATGAAGATCTTAAAATGATTGGTGTTTCTTCAATTGATTCCTTGTTTAGTAAAATTAAAATTGATGATAAAGGGACTAGAGAATATTCAACTTTAGCTAGAATGCGTCCCAATAATTTGGAGGGTGAAAATCTTGTTGAGAAAATTGATAAAAGTGGGTTTGGAGAGGTCAAAACTTTAACTAATGATGTGGCCACTCTTTTGGATTATAAAGACTTTAATTATGATAATTGCTCTTTGATTTATTGTATTTCTTTGTTGCAATCCATGATAAATTCACCCCATGCTTATGAACAAAATAAAGCTTTTACTAAACATATCGTTGATGCTATGATGAAAGCTTTAGAAGAAAAGTTGGAACTAGAGGTTTCAATTCCTAGAAAATTACATGATGAATGGGAACCTAATATCAAAGTCAAGATTAAAAAATATGAGTGTTTTGCCTTATGTGATTTGGGTGCTAGTGTTTCTACAATTCCGAAATCTTTAAGTGATGTGCTTGGTCTTACCGATATTGAAGAATGTTCTTTAAATTTGCAATTGGCAGATTCTACTATTAAAAAGCCTATGGTAAGAATTAATGATGTTCTTATTCTTACAAATAGGAATTATGTGCCCATAGATTTTATTGATCTTGATATTGATTGCAATCCATCTTGTCCAATTATTCTTGGTAGACCATTTTTATGTACTATTGGTGCTGTGATTGATATGAAAGAAGGCAATATTAAATTTCAACTTCCACTAAGGGAAGGTATGGAACACTTCCCTAGAACTAGAATTAAGCCACCATATGAATCAATCATGAGGGCATCGTATGGATCTAGAACTTAGATCTATGCATTATGCCTAGCTAGGGGCATAAAACGATAGCGCTTGTTGGGAGGCAACCCAATGAATAAATTTTATTTTTGTCCTTTTCTTTTCATTCTTGAGTGTTTGCACAATTATGCTACTGTTATGATTGTGTTTTTTGTGTTTTAATTATTGTTTGTGCCAAGCTAAGTCTTTGAGATCATGTTGGGTGATAGTTGATTTGATCTTGTTGAAAAATAGAAACTTTTGCGCTCAGAAAAATAATTTTCATAAATCACAGAAACGTGCTTTTGCTCTGAATATTTTTACACAAGATTGATATACAAATTGCCCATGTTATCCTAATTTTTTAGAAATTTTGGAGTTACAGAAGTATACGAAGTTCCCTGATTACTACAGACTGTTCTGTTTTTGAGAGATTCTGTTTTCTTTGCGTTGTGTGCTTATTTCGATGAATCTATGGTTTGTATTGGAGGGTATAAGCTATAGTAAAGTTGGAATACAGTAGATATAATGTAAAAATTAAATATGAATGGGTTTGCAATAGTACTTATAGTAGTGATTTGCTTTGTTATACTAAAGGATCTCATGAAGGTTTTGTTGAGTTTTGTGTGATTGAACTTTTCAAGTTTTGCCTGAGATCACGATGGATGAAGGAATAAGGAGTAAGAAGAGCCTAAGCTTGGGGATTCCCCATGGCATCCCAAGCTATTATCTAAAAGATAAGCAAGCAACTAAGCTTGGGGATGCCCCGAGTGGCATCCCCTCTTTCTTCTAACGACCAAAGGTATTTTACTTGGAGCTATATTTTTATTCGTCACATATCATGAGTTTTGCTTGGAGCGTCTTGTATGATTTGAGTCTTTGCTTGTTTTGCCTTTTATTTTTAGTCATGAATCCTTGTTGGACACACCTATTTGAGAGAGCCAAAATTATGCTATGACTTGTTAGAATTGCTCTCTATGCTTCACTTAAATCTTTATGAGCTACGGAATTGCTCTAGTGATTCACTTATATCTTTTTGAGCATGGTGTGCCTTATTATTTTTTAAGAAATTCTCTCTTGCTTCACTTAAATTATTTTGAGAGAAGAAAATTTTATGCTCATGTTCTTCACTTAGATTTGTTTGAGCTATCAAAAACAACATATGAAATTAGTCCCAAAGTGATAGATATTCAAGAGGGATATAATAAAAACTTTCATGAAGATCATTGGACAAAATAAACTTGATTCCTTGTAATAGTTTTGTGATATGTTGATATAATATGTGAGTCATGTTGATGAGTAATTATTCTTTAGTAAGAATATTGGTGTTAAGGTTTGTGATTCCCTATGCAAGCACGAAAGTCAATAGTTATGCAATGAAATTATATCCTACTTGTGGTGCATTATACGGTGTTAGTTATGATTAATGATCGCTTATGAGATTTTTCGTTTCTTGGTTGGATGCTTCCCAATCTTTTGCTAGCCTTCATTTTCACTAAGTATGATCACTACTTGTGCATCCAAAATCCTTAAACCCAGTTTTGCCACATGAGTCCACTATACCTACCTATATGCGGTATTTTCATGCCGTTCTAAGCAAATTTGTATGTGCCATCTCTAATTTTCAAAATAAATTTCTCTTTTGTGTGCTCGTACCACTCATGAAACGGTAGGGGGTGGCTGATATTTTTCATGCTAGATGTGTTATTCTCAAGATGAGTGTGTATTCACTTGTCATTGCATGAGAGTACGACAAAGGTATTAGGGATGCCCAGTCCCGAACTGAAAAATGAATTTATTTTATGTTGTCAAATAATAAATTCCTTGGAAAGTGTTGGTATGGACGGCACCCGTGGATTCGGTTAGTCGTGGAATGTGAAAGTATGGTGGAAAAAGGAATAAACTTTATTTTCTGTTTGGGAACCGCCTATGATATATCTAGCATGGAAAGTATTGGGAACTACTCGATCGTTTTCGTTGACAGGAAAAGCATGCCACTGAAAATGTTTTATCTCTACCTTTTTCGCTTTGAGCTTTGGCACCTCTACAAATCCCTACTTCCCTCTGCGAAGGGCCTTTATTTTACTTTATGCAATTTTTATTTTTATTTGAGTCTCCATCTTCTCTTATAAAGCACCAACTAAGGGGCACTATCATCGTACTTGAGCATTGGGTGTAGCTAATATGCGAGTGTGTTTCATGAATGGATCAATGATTGAGCATAATGGGCTAGGGATAACTTGCTTTAGTGTTGATATTTTGAAAGACATGGTTGCTTGTTGATATGCTTGAGTATTGAAATCTTCATGTCAAAACTAGACTATTTCTTTGAATCATATAAAAGTCCAAATATCCATGCTATAAAGAAAAGAATATGTGATGAACATGTTAGGCAGCATTCCACATCAAAAATTATGTTTTTGTCATTTACCTACTTGAGGACAAGCAGGAATTAAGCTTGGGGATGCTGATACTTCTCCAACGTATCTATAATTTTTGATTGTTCCATGCTGTTATATTATCATTCTTGGATGTTTTACAATCATTTTATAGCAACTTTATATCATTTTTTGGGACTAACCTATTGACATAGTGCCGAGTGCCAGCTGCTGTTTTTTGCTTGTTTTTTACTTTGCAGGAAATCAATACCAAATGGAGTCCAAATGCAGTGAAACTTTTTGGTGATTTTTTCTGGGCCAGAAGACACCAAATGGGCCAAAGAAGTACCAGAGGGGTGCCCTGAGGGGGGCACAACCCACCTGGGCGCGCCTGGGGGCCCAGACGCGCCCTGGTGGGTTATGCCCACCTTGGTGGCCTCCCGCATCGCCTCTTTGCTCTATAAATACCCCAATATTCCAAAAACCCTAGGGGAGTCAACGGAAATCAATTCCAGCCGCCGCAAGTTCCATAAACCATAGATCCAATCTAGACACCATCACGGAGGGGTTCATCATCCTCATTGGTGCCTCTTCGATGATGCGTGAGTAGTTCATTGTAGACCTACGGGTCCGTAGTTAGTAGCTAGATGGCTTCCTCTCTCTCATTTGATTCTCAATACAATGGTCTCTTGGAGATCTATTTGATGTAACTCTTTTTGCGGTGTGTTTGTTGGGATCCGATGAACTTTGAGTTTATGATCAGATATATGTTTTTATCCATGAAAGTTAATTGAGTCTTTTGATCTCTTATATGCATGATTACTTATAGCCTCGTATTTCTTCTTCGAATCTTTGGTCTAGATCGATTTTTCTTGCCATGGGAAGAGGTGCTTTCTGATGGGTTCAATATTACGGTGCTTGATCCCAGTGACAGAGGGGGAACCGACACGTATGTATTGTTGCTATTAAGGATAACAAGATGGGGTCTATTTCTACATAAATATATCTTGTCTACATCATGTCATCGTTCTTATTGCATTACTCCGTTTTTCCATGAACTTAATACAGTAGATGCATGCTGGATAGCGGTTGATGTGTGGAGTAATAGTAGTAGATGCAGGCAGGAGTCGGTCTACTAATCTTGGACGTGATGCCTATATAATGATCATTGCCTGGATATCGTCATGATTATTTGAATTTCTATCAATTGCCCAACAGTAATTTGTTTACCCACCATATGTTATTTTTCTCGAGAGAAGCAACTAGTGAAATCTACGGCCCCCGGGTCTCTTCTTTATTATATTTGCCTTAGATATCTATTTTCATTTGCTTTTATTTTTAGATCTATTAATCCAAAAACACAAAAAATACCTTGCTGCAATTTTTATTTATTTATTTTATCTCGCATTCCCGCGAGATCTATTTATCCAATCTACTACAATTTTACCTATCTTTTTACCCGTGAGGGATTGACAACCCCTCTCTTACGTCGTGTTGCAAGTATTTGGTCTTTGTGTGCAGGAGCTGTTTACGTGGTGTTGCGTGGTTCTCCTACTGGTTCGATAACCTTGGTCTCACCACTGAGGGAAATACCTACCGTAGCTATGCTGCATCATCCCTTCCTCTTTGGGGAAATACCGACGTAGTTCAAGCCGTATCAACTAACTGATGCTTCTAGGGACCACCTAGATAGTTGTGCTGGTTGTGTTTTCAGGGAACGAACTGTTGAACAAGCTGAAGAATGATTTAATAGTATATTGAGTAATGATAATGATTGGACTCTTCCCGAACCATCGTCCAAGCCAACTCCGAAGAAGAGGGTATTCTATTTCTCAGTCAAGAAGATATGTAAGAGGCAAATAAATCTATGAAAGAAAAAGGTATTAAAGCTGAAGATGTTAAGATTTTACCACCTATCAAAGAAATACATGGTATTAATACCCCGACACAGGTAGTAGAGGTAAATTCTCTCCATAGATTTGATGAAGGTGATATTCCTTATACTAAATCTGCTAGTCAATGCTTGGATGAATTTGATAACTGTATTGTTGAACAAGAAAACTTCAATGCATATGTTAGTAGACAATTGAAACGAAATGCTTATATGATTGAACGCTTGAGTGACTATATGTCTAGAACTGTTAATGATCTCAAAGTTGTGAGTAAACATGCTTCCATGATAAAAACTCAAGTAGAACAAGTTCTCAAGGCACAAAATGATTTGCTTAATGAGATGAACAATAAGATGACTGATCATGCTGTTAGAGTTGTGACTAGGGGTGGGAAAATGACTCAGGAACCTTTGTATCCTGAAGGCCACCCTAAGAGAATTGAACAAGATTCTCAAAGAATTAATATTGATGGACCTAGTCCATCTAAAAAGAAAAAGAAAGATGATAGGACTTTGCATGCATCCAGTGAACCTACTGTAGACACACCTGAGAATCCTAATGATATTTCTGTTTCTGATGCTGAAACACAATCTGGTGATGAACATGAACCTAGTAACAATGATAATGATGATGTTCATGTTGATGCTCAACCTAGTAATGATAATGATGTGGAGATAGAACCTGCCTTTGATCTTGATAACCCACAACCTAATATTAAAAGATATTATAAGAGAGACTTCATTGCTAGGAAACATGGTAAAGAAAGAGAACCATGGGTTCAGAAACCCATGCCTTTTCCTCCTAAAGCTTCAAAGAATGATGAAGAATTTGAGCGCTTTGTTGAAATGCTTAGACCTGTCTTTTTGCGCTTATGTTTGCCTGATATTTTGAAAATGTCTCCTTATGCCAAGTATATGAAAGATATTGTTACAAATAAAAGAAAGATACCGTAAGCTAAAATTTCCACCGTGCTTGCAATTTATACATTCAAGGGTGGAATACCAAAAAACTAGGAGACCCGAGAATACCAACTATACAATGCTCCGTTAAAAGAAACTATGTTAAATCTACTTTATGTGATTTAGGAGCCGGTGTTAGTGTTATGCCCTTCTCTTTATATCGAAGACTTGATTTGAATAAGTTGACACCAACTGAAATCTCTTTGCAAATGGCCGATAAATCAACTGCTATACCCATCAGTATTTGCGAGGAAGTGCCTATCGTAGTTGCAAATGTTACTACCTTAACGGACTTTGTTATTCTTAATATACCTGAGGACGACAGTATGTCGATCATCCTTGGTAGACCCTTTTTGAATACAGCAGGGGCTGTTATTGATTGCAACAAAGGCAATGTCACTTTTCATGTCAATGCGAGCATACGACACACTTTCCGAAGAAACAACCCCAAGTGAATAGTATCCATTCTATTGGAAAAATTTCAACGATTACTATTGGAGGTTTTCAATTCCCTCTTCCTATTGTCAAAAAGAAATATGAAATTCTTATTGTTGGGGACATGCATTTCCTCGTTGAGGTAACCTAGTGCTATACGAAGATTCTCCGGTTTCATGTAATTCGGAAGAAGTTTGTTAATAAGACTTGATCAATCTTATTAATGGATTCCTTTTGACGGGCATGTGGTCGATGAATTTAGTAAACACAACCTTCTGTACCCACTTTTTTTACTTTCTATTATTTAGAATCAATAGAGTAGAGATGCTATGACTGTGCTGTTTTCTGAACTTTCCGTGCAATAAAAAAAATGACCAGAAAATAAAAGTTCTCCAAATGCCCTCAAAATTTAATATGATTTTTTCTGCAATATTTGAATTTTTTGGCACTAAACACACCCCAGGGGGTGCACATGTGAGCCACAAGCTCACGGGCACGCCCACCCCCTAGACGCGCCATGCAAGATTGTTGGGCCCACGTAGGCCCCCTCACTTATTCCAGCCAGCCATCCACTTCTTCTTCCTCCAGAAAAAATCACCCTCTTGCTCAAACCCGTGTTCTTGCTCATTTTGCTGCCATTTTTTATCTCCTTGCTCGGAGCTCCGTTTCCAAAACTGTTTTGGGGGATTGCTCATCGGTATGTGACTCTTTCGTTGGTCCAATTAGTTTTTGTTCTAATGGTTTATTATTTGCAAATTTTTGTTGCTGTGGTGACCATGTTCTTGAGCTTGCATGTCAAATTTATATGGTTCAAAGTAGTTTTGTTGCATGATATGGCCTCTAGACACTTGTAGGAGTAGTTGCTTTTAATTTTATTGAGTTTTGTTCACTTTTATTTTGAGTCACTAATTTTTTTTAGAAATTTTCAGAGGGAGGAAATGTTTTGGAAAATGTTCCAAGGTGGTTCTTTGAAGAAGAAATCCCCAAGGCTCGTGATACGTAAGCCGGACCTTGAACCACCGTGGGAAGCAATAGTACAACCTTGCGAATGACCGTCGATCATTTCATGGCTCGTGCAGGTTTCACGGAAGAATTTGATATGTACGTGCACAACGCCAGCCTGACGGATTTCTTGTCAGACAAGTGCTTGCAATACTACAATCTTACTGATTCTTTTGTGCGGAGATTTAAGTATTCAGTCCATCAAAACACAAATTATGTTTTATTTGATCTTTATGATAAATCATTTCGCATGGACCTTGAAGAATTTAATGAAGCATGCAAAATTCCGCAATGGGGCATTTATACTGAAACTCGTAAATCTAATCGTGTTGAATTTCTTGCTAGCATCACTAGGGGAGAAACTAGAAGCATAACACAAGCTACTATAGGGAGCATTCACTTTCCTGCTTTACATTATTTTGCTATATTTATAGGTAGGTGCATCAATGGGAAACATGACCATAGCCACCTTTGTTCTCCTGATTTAAGTGTCCTCAAGAGCGCGGTAATGAACGATAAACAATATAATTTGGGGGCTATCATTGCACGCCGGTTGCATAATAATGCTTTAGATGGAGATTTCTTTGGTGGAATTTATGCCACTCGTTTAGGTGATTATCTTTGGGTACTCTTGATAACCCACAAGTATAGGGGATCACAACAGTTTTCGAGGGTAGAGTATTCAACCCAAATTTATAGATTCGACACAAGAGGAGCCAAAGAATATTTGCAAGTATTAGCAGTTGAGTTGTCAATTCAACCACACCTAGAGATTAAATATCTGCAGCAAAGTGATCAGTAGCACAGTAGTATGATAGTTTTGATAGAAGTGGTAATGGTAACGGTAGCAGTAACAGTAATAGCAATGGTTTTGTAGCAAGTATAACAGTAACAACATCAGTAGTAACTTAGCGAGAATAATATGTGGAAAACTCGTAGGCATTGGATCGGTGAATTCGTTGGATGATATTCATCATATAACAGTCATAACCTAGGGCGATACAAAACTAGCTCCAGTTCATAAATATAATGTAGTCATGTATTTCGTAAAATAGTCATACGTGTTTATGGAAAAGAACTTGTATGGCACCTTTTGTCCTACCCTCCCGTGGTAGCGGGGTCCATAAGGAAACTAAGGGATATTAAGGCCTCCTTTTAATAGAGAACCGAAACAAAGCATTAACACATAGTGAATACATGAACTCCTCAAACTACGGTCATCACCGGAAAGTATCCCAATTACTGTCACCCCGGGGTTTACGGATCATAACACGTAGCAGGTGCATATACTTGCAAGATTGGATCTAGAACATAGATATAATGGTGAAAACATAAACGGTTCAGATCTAAAATCATGGCACTCGGGCCCTAGTGACAAGCATTAAGCATGGCAAAGTAATAGCAACAAAACTAACTCGATTACATGATGAATCGCATCCAACTCCTCACCGACCAGTGAGTCTACGAAGGAATTACTCACTCCGGTGGGGAGCATCATGGAATTGGCGATGAAGGAGGGTTGGTGATGGCGAAGACCGAAGATACCCCTCTCTGGAGCCCCAAACAGGCTCCAGATCTGGCCTCCCGATGAAGAATAGGAGGCGGTGGCGGCTCCGTATCGTAAAACGCGATGAAACTTCCTACCCTATTTTTATCTCCAAAAATAGGTATTTATGGAGTTGGAATTAGGGTCTATGTGGCCATGAGGTGGGCACAACCCACCAAGGCGCGCCTGCAGGGGTGCGCCCTGGTGTCTTGTGCTCAACCAGGCCCCCCTTCGGTGGTTCTTGGCTCCAGTATTTTTTATTTATTGTAAAATAATTCTCCAAAAAGTTTTGTTCCATTCCAAGAACTTTTATTTCTTCACAAAAACAACACCATGGTAGTTCTGCTGAAAACAATGTCAGTCCGGGTTAATTTGATTCAAATCATGAAAATTAGAGTCCAAGACAAGAGCAAAAGCATTAGGAAAAGTAGATACGACGGAGACATATCAACTCCCCCAAGCTTAAACTTTTGCTTGTCCTCAAGCAATTCAGTTGATAAACTGAAAGTGATAAAGAAAAACTTTTACGAACTCTTTTGTTCTTGTTTACATAAATAAGCTTAAGTACCACCCAGGCTTTTAGCAAAGATTATGACTAAACATATCAGCAATAACTCTTAAAAAATATATTAACTCATATCAATGGCATAATCAACTAGCGAGAAATAATATGATATCTCAAATGCCAACACTTTGTCAAAACAATCATGATATAATATGACAACAGTGGTATCTCGCTAGCCCTTTCTGAGACCGCAAAACATA
The DNA here is from genome assembly GCF_002575655.3 of Aegilops tauschii subsp. strangulata. Taxonomy (NCBI): domain Eukaryota; kingdom Viridiplantae; phylum Streptophyta; class Magnoliopsida; order Poales; family Poaceae; genus Aegilops; species Aegilops tauschii. The sequence goes on from NC_053038.3 coordinate 112,302,995, forward strand.
AATGCAGAGCACCTCCAAAGTTCAAGCATCGACTAGACATTGTAATTCATGGTAGAAAATATCCAGTCATGATGCATTCAACATTAACTATGCACAATGCATGAGGATGACAATAGTGCTCTCAGATCTGGCGCTTGTTTAAGAAGGTGATGACTCAACATAAAATAAAAATTAGTCCCTTCACAGAGGGAAGCAGGGATTTGCAGAGGTGCCAGAGCTCAAAGCTTAAATCAGCGATAAATGAAATTTTGGGAAATGCACCCTTCCTATTTACGTCACGACCAAGCATTGTCAATATCTTCCATGCTAAACACATTAGTGGTGGTTCCAAAGCGATAAAAGTAAAGGTTTACTCCCCCTCCACCAACAAACACACTCCACGGCTAGCCGAATCCACGAGTGCTGTCCATACCAACAACAATCCTGGGGGAGTTGTTAAGGCATGTCTCGCTCTAAGTGGTTTTGGCGATTGATGACAATGCTTTTGTGAACTAATCGTGTGCATTGAGCTTTTCGGATATTTATTCATTGGCACGAGACGAGTCCTTCCCTTCGGAGCTCAAAGTGAAGACGGTGTAGTCTCTTTCGTTTCGGATTTGGTCTTGAGTCGTAGGAGACACCGTACTATAAAGAGGGGGTCCGCATCGGAATGGCTAGGCTGGAATCAACACGTACACATCATTCCTGCACCCCCACCTCCTTCCCGCCTCATTGGAGTTTTCCATTTTTGCGGATGTGGCATAAGGAAGGCGCCAGCGGTAGTACCGCTGGTCCAGAGCGGCAGTACCGCCAATCGCCACAAGCGCTAGTACCGCTGTCTCATAGTGGTAGTACCGCCCATGGTAATGAGCGGTAGTGCAGCTCTGGTTCAGTGTTGATACCGCCTCGACTCGAGACGGGGTTTCTCGTGTCGGGTTTTGCGGCAGTAGTAGCGGCAGTAGCAGCGGTAGTACCGCTCGTGAGCGGTAGTACCACGGCTACTACCACTACTAGTGCCGCCCGGGCCCTCTCTCCCACGTCCATTCTCTCTCTTGGCCCCTGCTTTGTGTCTCTGTGGTAGTACCGCTGCTTCCAGCGGTAGTACCGCTCCCCTGAGCAGTAGTAACGCTCGCCTGAGCGGTAGTACCGCCCTCTGTGGGCTGAGATGTGGGATAACGGTTGGAATTGTTCCCCCACTATAAAAGGAGGTCTTCTTCCACAAGAAGACCCGCCTCTTTTCCCCCAAGCTCCATTGTTGCTCCAAAGCTCATTTTCGCCCGATCTCTCTCCCTAGCCAATCAAACTTGTTGATTTTCTAGGGATTGGTTGAGAAGGCCCAGATCTACACTTCCACCAAGAGAAATTTGATTCCCCCCACTAATCCCTTGCGGATCTGGTTACTCTTGGGTGTTTGAGCACCCTAGATGGTTGAGGTCACCTCGGAGCCACATTCCATTGTGGTGAAGCTCCATGGTATCGTTGGGAGCCTCCAATCAAGTTGTGGAGATAGCCCCAACCTTGTTTGTAAAGGTTCGGTCGTTGCCTTCAATGGCACCACTAGTGGAATCACGACATCTCGCATTGTGTGAGGGCATGAGGAGAATACGGTGGCCCTAGTGGCTTCTTAGGGAGCATTGTGCCTCCACACCGCTCCAACGGACACGTACTTCCCCCAAAGGGAAGGAACTTCGGTAACACATCCTCGTCTCCACCGACTCCACTTGTGGTTATCTATTCCCTTTACTTTGTGCAAGCTATTATTGTGTTGTATCCTTTGCTTGCACCTGTTGTTGTTGTTGTTGTTGTTGTTCTTAGCATCATATAGGTTGATCACCTAGTTTCACATCTAGACAACCTATTTGTTGCTAAACCTAATTTGATAAGAAAAGCTAAAAATTGGTAGTTGCCTATTCACCGCCCCTCTAGTCAACCATATCGATCCTTTCAATTGGTATCGGAGCCTCGTCTCTTTATTAAGGGTTTCACCACCCGAAGAGTATGGTTGATACCGAGGAGGTTGTACCCAAGGCCGGGGAGTTGACTTCGATCACTCAAGACGACTTAAATGAAGCTATGGCTTCACTTAAGATGTATATGATGCACGAAGTCAAATCCATGCTTAAAGAATTGGGATTTTTATTTCTGTGCCCCTGGTTCCTTAGCTCTACTCATTCATCCCCACTCTGTTAACTTTTGCTCACTTTTCCCCACTCCCTTGCCCGAAACCCTCATAACTGGTTATAACGGACGTTGCCGTCAGGTCAATGCACTACAAAAAAAATACACTTCCGTGATGGTACGTGTTTGTCATAGTAGGTCACGTTTTCTGTCATGCATGTACATCCATGACAAATTTATGACAGAATCAAGATAGTCATACCTATGCTGTCGTAGAAGTGTTCCATGTCATTACCAAAATTACCATCACGGAAGTGTCCACTTCCATGACGATAAATCGCGCATCACAGAAGTGCTTTCGTCAAGGGTGACCGACACATGGCATCCACCGTAACGGAACGTCGTTAAGCTATCGGGTCCGGTTTTGGATCCGATAACCCGTTAATAGCCCCGACCAATGGGGATTTTCCATGTGTAAAATCATCATTGGCTGGAGGAAACACGTGTCGGCTCACCGTTGGGACAGATGTCATCCACTCATTGGACCCAAAGCGCCTATGATACGTTGACACGTGGCACGGCCCAACAGAGGCCCATTCCTGTGAAAAGGCCGGCCCGTTTGACTTGGTCAAAAGGTGGCGGGCCGGCCCACGGCAAGCCTGTTAACGGCCTGTTCGCATATAGCCCATTTACAGCCCGTTAACCCAGGGCCCGTTTAGGGCCTATCCGAATTAGGCCTAGTAGCGTCATCTGGGCCGTCCAATATAATTCCAGCCCATTTTAACTTCCGGCCCATGTATGGCCCATGACGTCTTTCGGCCCATATGAGGCCCTTAGTAACTCTCGGCCCATTAATGGCCCGTGGTAAAACTGGCCCGTAATGAACAGTGTATCACTTTATACCCATTAATGGCACGTGGTGAAACTAGCCCGTAATGAACAGTGTATCACTTTATACCCATTAATGGCACGTGGTGAAACTGGCCCGTAATGAACAGTGTATCACTTTATACCCATTAATGGCCCATTATTCCGTTGGGCCGTTTCCAGCCCATGTTATCTTTCGGCCTTCTCAGGGCCCATTTATTATTGGGATCATTTCTAGCATTCATTTACTTACGGTCCGTTACTGTCATTTTCTGCTTCTGGGCCAAATTCAGCCCGTGGTTACAGTCGGCCCGTTTGTGGCCCGTTAATACGTTGGGCTGTTTTCATAGCATCATCAAATACGGCCGGTTAACGACGGCCCGTTATGGTCGACCCATGAACGGATGATTTCAACTCTAGCCCATTTACGGCCATAATGTGGTATGTTATTGTCCCATGTTTGGCCAACCGATCATACGGCCCGTAGAAGGCCCATTGATGATACGACCCGTAGAAGGCCCATTGTGTCTACGGCCCGTATAAGGCCCATTGTTTCTACGCCGTAGAAGGCCCATTGTTTCTACGGCCCTTAGAAGGCGCATTGTTTCTACGGCCCGTAGGAGGCCCATGTTAACTACAGTAAATATGTAGCCCATGGTTATTGTGGCCTAGTTTTAAAAAATAGGTTATTGCGGCCACTAGCAAACCGCGGAAAAAGAACTGCACTGACTACAAGAAAACAAATAAACAAGACAATAAGGAAATAAATAAGCAAGCAACTTACGCTAGGCTATCACGGCTATTACACATATTACATCCACTAGGCATCAAAGTTCGCCACCAGTGCAAATATAGGGAACAAAGCAGCATATAAACGCTGCAGCAAAACAAATCCAGAACTAAAACCACTTCAGAATAGCTCAAGAAACAATATCCTGGGTACCCATAATGCTGGCAAGATGCTTAGCAAGCTTATTAACTTTCTCTTATTTGGCGCTTAAATCCTCCAGCACTTGTTGTTGCACCAGAAAGTATGGATCTGAATTCTGCAGGGACTTCCTCGGTCCTTCAGCTTCCTGTCGCATAACATCTGATCGATGTCTTTCAACTTGAAGTTGAGAATCAAGAAGCCGAACTGACTCAGGCAGCGAGTTTGAAGAGCTAATGCCAGCAGTAGTAGCCAGTAACTCGAACACTACATCAAGACAGGACTTTGGGGTTGTCTCAGTGTCTTCAATATAGTTTTTATCAGCTTTCTTGGAGATCAACAGGGATGTCTCACTATCTTGAACCTTATGTGCATTACTTCCTTTACCATTGCATAACGGAGTACTCTTCTCCAATATTTTATCCGCGTTCTAAAAGAGAAACAAACAAACACATCACAAGTTTACAATGTAGTATATGAAACTCATGTTGGTAAACCGGTTCAGTAGTAAGGTGGACATGATAACAACATGAAACAAACATATATCTATGTAGTATGGTCACTGTATGGTCTATATCATTCTAGTTTATGTTGCCAAATCAAGATAGATACAGTTCGAATCATATCTATTTAAGACAAAGCAGCATAGATAGAATATAAGTATGGGAAACTACACAGCAATAACAACACTTGTAATGTGCATGGCATGAGAACATAACTGTTTATTCAATTGAGACTGAAATCAACATAGAGCAAGTTACAACAGCAAACACGTTAAAGAAACAGGTTTAAAACATACCTGTTGCGCCATTAGAGTTTCAATTGCATCCTTTAAATTTGAAATTAGTTGGTATGAGTAAATATAGTGATGCAAGAGCAAAGTAGTATGAACCATAGCTGCGGAACCTGACCTGAGAACAATTCTTCTTCTGCTTTAAGCGTTGACTTGGGGTTCAGAGTGGTGGTCCTCGTGCTTTGGGCACTGCAGTTGCCTTACTAACTACTCGTGTTTGGGTGCTCTGTGGTGGAGACGGTGCTGTGTCAACGGGAACTGGGTTACTATCTGCTGGGGTTGGGGTTAGAAGGGGTGTAGCTGGTTCTCTGTCCAACTGGGTAGGGGTACAATCTGCATGAGTCTGGGTTATGTGTGGTGGGGCTGGTTCTTGGGCAAGTACAACCGTGGTTATATCTCCATCGACAGGTAGCACGATCTCTTCTGAAGACCGTGTTTTTACTCCCACAGATACTGCCATCACCCCCTCCAATTAAAATGGCTGATAAACAAGAAAAGTAATTGAATGTACAGACATTGTAAGATAGACAGGTGCAATGTATAGTAGGGAAGAAAATAGGGCATGAAATAATTCACATTTATGTTGTCTAACCAAACAGAATAGCAGGACATAATTTCACATATATGACGGCTAATTAAATAGGATAGCATGACAGAATTTCACATGTATGATGGCTAACTAAACAGGATAGAATGACATACTTCAAAATATGATGACTATGTAAACAGGATGACATGATATAACTATACGATGTGTCTATTAAAGTGGTTGGCATGCCATAAATCACAAACATGTCGTCGATGGAAACATGATGGCATGATATAATTCACGGATAGAATGACATAATTCAAAATATGATGACTATGTAAACAGGATGAGATGATATAACTATATTATGTCTTTATAAAATGGGTTGGCATGTCATAATTCAGATACATGCTGTCTATGTAAACATCATGGCATGATATAATTCAAATATATGATTTATATACTAAGGAAGTGAGCAGAGGGCAATCGCATATATGATGTGTCAACTAAGGAGATGGCATTCAATATCGTGTATATGATGTAAAAACTAAGCATTGCAATACAACATATGCATGATATGAGTAATATAACCCTGCCAAGTTTGAGCATACACCTCAGGGGGATAATAGGACTGGTCATCTGCCTCTGAATCCTCCTCTGAAGAGCTATCTGTAACCAGCAAGATATCTGCTTCAGCAGGTAGTATTGTCTGCTCTGAAGACCTTGTTTTCACTCCAGATTTCTCCATCACCAATTCAAATGGCTGATGCACAGGAAGAGCAGTTGAATATACAAACATTGTCGACAAAAGCAATGAGAAATACAAAAAAAGGACGGCATGATATAATTCACATATATGACGCTTGGCTAAACAGCATGGCATTGCATAATTCACATATATAATGCCTTGCAACAAGATAGCATTGCATGATTCACATATATAATGTCTTCAACAAGATGGCATTGCATAATTCACATATATGGTAATTAGACACTAAATAGGTGGCATTCACACAAAGCATGTCTAAACTAAGCAAATGACATAGCAATGCAAGATACCATACACACGATATGAGCAACATAACCCTGCCAAGTTAGAGCATGCACCTCGGGTGGAAATAGGACTGGTCATCTGTCTCTGAATCCTCCTCTGAGGAGCTATCTGTAACTAGCAAGACATGCGCTTCGTCAGATAGCATTGTCTGCTCTGAAGACCTTGTTTCCACTCCAGATTTTTCCATGACCGTGTCGAATGGCTGATGCACAGGAAGAGTAATTGAATGTACTAAAATTGTTGACAAATTTAACATGTAATAAAAAATGATGTCATGATATAATTCACATATAAGATGACTGGCTAACCAGGGTGGCATTGCAAAATTCACATATATGATGCCTGGCTAAACAAGATGGCATTGCATGATTCGCATATACGATAAAGAAACTAAATAGATGGCATTGACACAAAGCATGTCTAAACTAAGCAGATGACATCTTTGATGTATATAGTAAGCAATGCAAGGCATCATATACATGATATTACCAACATCAGCATGCCAAGTTAGAGTGAAGACCTCATGGGGTAAATAGGAGTGGTCTTCTGCTTCTGAATCCCCCTCAGAATAGTTATCTCCCTCTTGATTACGATCCGAAATGGGTGGAGGGGGGGCTGCCTTTGCGCCCACCATGGAGCGACGTCTGCATGAAATTTTATTGCCACGCAAGGCTCGTCTCTTTTGCTCTACATGTTCAGTTCCATTGTGTAAAATAACTGACATACATAGGAATAAAACATAGTGAGATTATGTAAGGAGTGCATGCACAAATCCAACGTGATGGTAGCAAACTGTGGATAGACCCAAAACCAATGATAGCAGGCAGATAATAGCTTTAGTTAAAAAATATAGATAATGGATCCTTTAATGTTTGTTTGCACCCAACATGAAACTCATAGTAGACACCCGAGATTAACCAGATAGTAGACAGATAGTACTGATTGCTGCCCCAATATGTACCCCACAACCATTTAAAAACTCAAGTTTCAGCATAAGTTTGGACCTGACTCGGAGTCTAATAGGTGAACACGACGATAAAGTAGCATGTCATCATATTAAGCGATGCATAACGTAAGCAGACACGGAATAGTGCGACCTCTCTTGCGGACCTGTGTAGTCCTCAAGGTCATCTGCTCAGTTGATGATGGTAATGCAGTTGTTGTGGCTGCCGGCAGCGGGGAAGAAGATCTGAGGCGGCGAAAGACAGTCTGGAGAGCGGATCCCTGCTGTGGTGAACCCTTCCCTCGTTGGAGCAGCAGAGCTGGGGTGGAACACAGCACCGCAGGAGCAGGACAAACCACACAAGGTTTTCTTTGACACATATCTGTAACATAAGTAATTGTGTAAGGGCTTGTTTGAATTTGAGGATTCTAAAAAATACAAGGATAGGAAATAGACAGGAATAGGATAGGAATGCATGTGCAAAACAGAGAATTTAAAAACACAGGATTTCTGCCAATCTGGGTGTTTGGTTCACAAGAATTGGAAGATCACAGGATGCAAAGAGGCATGGTGAGATTAAGTCAAACCACAAGAAAATGTACGGTTATAATGCTATTATGCTACTATCTCTTAGTCTTGTGCTTCATGAATAGGAATTTGAAAAGGAGGACAAGTGGAAATTAAAATTCCTACGGTTTTTCTTTCAAGGAGACACTAAAGGAACAAATCCTACAGTTTTCCTATGCTCCATTCCTTTGCACCAAATTCATGAAAAGTAGTACCATACGAAACTTTCCAATTCCTATGTTTTTCATTAACTTTTCCTTTCAAGCACTGGCGATTCTAGTAGGCAGGCTTGAGCAAGGAAAATCCTACACTAAAAAAATGTTTTTGTGCTACTTGTATTACTTTGGACCCAGGCCACTGCCCTACTAGCTCAACTCCCAGGGCCATTGACAAATGCACAGCTCAAACGCGCAGAGATAAATAATGATGGCGTTCAAGAGAGTCCATCACGGATAGCTAAGTTGCCTGGTACCTCACTGCTTGTCATATAGTAGGATAAAATAATCGTATTTCCCGTTACTCCGTGTGCTCAGTGGACAATATATATAACATGTAGAGTAAAAAAGAGATGCAACAAGTGTACAACCTCTTTGGCGAAGCCATGTCGATCTCATCGTGATTGGGTTGGCCGGCGAGGATGCTCCGGCTGGCTTGGCTGTCGGAGGAGGGGAAGAAGATCTTAGGCGTCTGGAGATGGAGCCCGAGGTACTGCTCCGCTGTGATGGAGGGTTTCGTCGTTGGAGCAGCTCCAGTGAGTTGTACGACGCCGAGGCCGAAGCAGGACAAGAGAGACAACGGTAACCTGAGTGGAATTCTAATAGCATCTCCAATAGATGACGTAAAATACATAACCACAAAGTGCTAGATGTAAAATACATCAACCGCTCATCTCTGAACTTAACTGTCGAAACTGAATTTAACTGTCGAAACTGAAGTTAACTGTCGAAACTGAATTTTGCTGTCGAAACTGAATTTTACTGTCGAAACTGAACGCACTAGAGGTGAGGCTACACGTCAGTCGACTGACTTTTTCATCTCTGGTCAGTCGATTTTGCAGTCGTTGGATACGAAATCAAGGGCCTGCAGTGCATCTTCAACCTCCACCCCCCTGAGCCGCCAGCCACCACCGGCCAAACAGCCGCCCCCCGCCGCCCGCGGCCGGCGGTGCGCCGCCCCGCCCGCCCCAAAAACACTCCCCACCGCCGGTCCGCCGCCTCCCCGGCCATCCGTCTAGCCCCCCCCCCCCCCCCCCGTGCCGAGCTTTTTCTCCGGCGATCCCCACGCCACCGCCCCACCACTGCCAGCGACCATCGCCCCCACCCTGAACCCTAAGATAGATAGTGGGGTATCTCTCCGGCGAGCCCCCTCCCGCTGCGGCTAGTTCTTCCTTAACTCCGGCGAGCCCCCCCACCCCCTGAAAATCGACTGACCCAAAAGTCGATTCAGTCGACTGAAGTGTAGCTAAATCGGTGCAGCATCGCAAGCAAGAGCAAGAGCAGCAGCGCGAGCAAGAGCAAGAGCAAGAGCAGACCAGGCAGTGGACCGAGAGCAAGAGCAGAGCAGCAGCACGAGCGAGAGCTAAAGCATCAGCGGCTCCTACTGATGTGGACGTCGCCGCCGAGGGAGCGATGCCATGGAGGAAGTGGCCAGCGACGCCGCCGTGGATGGAGTCGCGCCGTCTCGGCTCGGGACCGAGCGCCGGCAGCACCGTGAGATCGAATCAAGAAGAAAATGCGGCGATTAGTGTACAACCTCTTTGGTGGCGCCGATTAGGCCGCAGCTTCATCCGAGGAAACGGTGATGATGATGCTCTTCCGGTGGTGCAGGTGAAGACGACGGTGTGGGAATGGAGGTGGTGCAAAAGACGAGGGGAACGTCGGGGCAGCTCCTTGGAGGTGGAGGACGGGGTGGCTAAACCGGCGGGATGACCAGATCGATGACGGATCCTCATCCGGTACGATGGATGAGGGATGTCGAGGTGTTTCTGTGGACGACGTTGTCGGGGAAGAGGCTCCGGCTGGGTGGTGGACGGATGAGGGTGTGGGGCTTCGCGGGTTTTCCCGGCCTCGATGTACGAGTGAGTGGGCAGATGGGATGGGAGTGGGGAACCATGGCTTAGGGACGCGCTTGTCCGAAATGTGGGGTAAGTTACGAAAGTACCCCCACCGATTTGAGGCGGTTCATTCGGTTCAGGGGTATCACGGGCATTTCGCGTGTCGGGATTTCACAGGAGGTGGGAGTTTTCGCGCCCATTGTAATTTTGGAATAGCAAGGCACGGGTTGAGATGGAGGGAGTTGTCGGAGCACAACGAGACAAAGATTTATCATAAATATTTCGGGGTAACAAGGCACGGGTTGAAGAGGCGGGAGTTTCACAGCACGATAGACAGAGACGCTAGCTTGAAATTTCGGCATAACAAGGCGCGGCTTGAAATTTCGGGAGAACAAGCTTAACGTGTACAAAAAAAAGACAATTTAGACTAGTATGATATACTACATACAATGTGTTTGACACGCACAACACACACACAAACACCATTTAGACTAGTAAGGTACACGTGCATTGCACGCATGAGATTTGGCAACCAAATTATGAATAAATACCACATTATAGCATGTAAGCTTTGAGTCATATATGCATGATGTAGATGTTCGTTTAATTCTTATAGTTCATTTCATTAAAAATCATCTAGTTTTTATAAGAAAGCTAATCTATTTTAAGATTCATGGAATTGTGCGTTGTAAGGCATAAAGTAAAAACAAATCATGTAGAAAAACATTTGGGCAATTCTGATACGGAAGATTCTAGAACAAAGAAGAAGTGCTTGTGTTTCGAGGTTTGTGCATTATGCTTAAGTTCAACCATAGAGTCTTCTAGATTGTACATGTGGCAAAATCTGGTGAAATCTAGATGATATCCAACGGCTAGTAGTGCTCAAATTTGCCAGCTCTGCACCATCGGATTGGCCTCATCCAACGACCATCTTTCAAAGTTAAAGTTATCCGCACACTATATAAAAAAATATAAAATATAATATATATATAGGGGTATAGATATAGATATGTGATGCGAAAGCTACCCATCATCTCCAATTAGAATAGTGTGTCCATGCACGGATGCAATGTGGCCAAACGATGTCTGCCATCGGTATCTCAAATTCAAACCAGTCTGACCTTGTTCAATGTGTATACATTAAAACATGCTCGTTTCCAAACCACACCGCGCAGATCTCCGGTATATTCATGCATGCATGGGTTTCAAACATCATGATGTCTTATTCAAATATTTGAATTCAACTTTACATTGATTATGACCTCACCTAGTCTTTCACACTCACACATTGGTCTTCTCTTTATAATTGTACCACTAACTTTCTCTCGTGCATGCATGCACACACACTACCAGTTGGCATTATCCACCGCACACATGCAATTTTTTTCTTCAGGTCGGTCTCCCATGAAGGCACACACACACACATCCACCTCTCCATCATATCGGGCATTCTTTATCTCTCACGTGCATGCGCAACAATTGATGTTCCTCTATGTGTGTGTGTATATAGCTAGCCTTTCATAGTTTTCCACATAAACCGATCAGTCTATATATCTAGTGAGGTCTCACCCTCTTTCCCATGTCCACATCGATCAATCTATACCTCTCTATATAGGATTACATATATAGCTAATACACCCACATTAGTTATATATCCAACGCCGCCTCTCATCATCCATGCCTTCCGCTTCATCTCTCAGACGCGCGCACAATGGCGAAGACAGGGGGCAGCAAGGGCCCTGCCCCCCCTAACATCACTATATATCGAGGCTAATATGAATGTGATCATTAGACAATTGCTGGTAAAAATGGTTTAAGTTGATGAATTGGCCCTCCTCGTAAAGGATTAGCAATGCTTGTTGAAGGAAATATGCCCTAGAGGCAATAATAAAGTATTATTTATTTCCTTGTATCATGATAAATGTTTATTATTCATGCTAGAATTGTATTAACCGGAAACATAATACATGTGTGAATATATAGACAAACAGAGTGTCACTAGTATGCCTCTACTTGACTAGCTCGTTAATCAAAGATGGTTATGTTTCCTAGCCATAGACATAAGTTGTCATTTGATTAACGAGATCACCTCATTAGGAGAATGACGTGATTGACTTGACCCATTCCGTTAGCTTAGCACTCGATCGTTTAGTATGTTGCTATTGCTTTCTTCATGACTTATACATGTTCCTATGACTATGAGATTATGCAACTCCCGTTTACCGGAGGAACACTTTGTGTGCTACCAAACGTCACAACGTAAATGGGTGATTATAAAGGTGCTCTACAGGTGTCTCCAAAGGTACTTGTTGGGTTGGCGTATTTCGAGATTAGGATTTGTCACTCCAATTGTCGGAGAGGTATCTCTGGGCCCACTCGGTAATGCACATCACTATAAGCCTTGCAAGCATTGTGACTAATGAGTTAGTTGCGGGATGATGTGTTACGGAACGAGTAAAGAGACTTGCCGGTAACGAGATTGAACTAGGTATCGAGATACCGACGATCAAATCTCGGGCAAGTAACATACCGGTGACAAAGGGAACAACGTATGTTGTTATGCGGTCTGACCGATAAAGATCTTCGTATAATATGTGGGAGCCAATATGGGCATCCAGGTCCCGCTATTGGTTATTGACCGGAGACGTGTCTCGGTCATGTCTACATAGTTCTCGAACCCGTAGAGTCCGCACGCTTAACATTACGATGATAGTTTTATTGAGTTTTGATGTACCGAAGGAGTTCGGAGTCCCGGATGAGATCGGGGATATGACGAGGAGTCTCGAAATGGTCGATACGTAAAAATCAATATATTGGACGACTATATTCGGACTTCGGAAAGGTTCCGAGTGATTCGGGTATTTTTCGGAGTACCGGAGAGTTACGGGAATTCGTATTGGTCCTTAATGGGCCATACGGGAAAGGAGAGAAAGGCCTCAAAAGGTGGCCGCACCCCTCCCCATGGTCTGGTCCGAATTGGACTAGGGAAGGGGGGCGCACCCTTCCTTCTTTCTCCTTCCCCCTTCCCTTCTCCTACTCCCACAAGAAGGAGGAGTCCTACTCCCGGTGGGAGTAGGACTCCCCCCTATGGCGCGCCTCTCCCCTTGGCCGGCTGCCTCCCCCTTGCTCCTTTATATACGGGGGCAGGGGGGCACCCCAGAAACACAACAATTGATCCTTGAGATCTCTTAGCCGTGTGCGGTGCCCCCCTCCACCATATTACACCTCGATAATACCGTTGCGGAGCTTAGGCGAAGCCCTGCGTCGGTGGAACATCATCATCGTCACCACGCCGTCGTGCTGACGAAACTCTCCCTCAACACTCGGCTGGATCGGAGTTCGAGGGACGTCATCGAGCTGAACGTGTGTAGAACTCGGAGGTGCCGTGCGTTCGGTACTTGATCGGTCGGATCGTGAAGACGTACGACTACATCAACCGCGTTGTGATAACGCTTCCGCTGTCGGTCTACGAGGGTACGTGGACAACACTCTCCCCTCTCGTTGCTATGCATCACCATGATCTTGCGTGTGCGTAGGAATTTTTTTTGAAATTACTACGTTCCCCAACAGTGGCATCCGAGCCAGGTTTTATGCGTTGATGCTATGCACGAGTAGAACACAAGTGAGTTGTGGGCGATATAAGTCATACTGCTTACCAGCATGTCATACTTTGGTTCAGCGGTATTGTGAGATGAAGCGGCCCGGACCGACATTACGCGTACGCTTACGCGAGACTGGTTTCACCATTGCGAGCACTCGTTGCTTAAAGGTGACTGGCGGGTGTCTGTCTCTCTCACTTTAGTTGAACCGAGTGTGGCTACGCCCGGTCCTTGCGAAGGTTAAAACAACACCAACTTGACAAACTATCGTTGTGGTTTTGATGCGTAGGTAAGAACGGTTCTTGCTAAGCCCGTAGCAGCCACGTAATACTTGCAACAACAAAGTAGAGGACGTCTAACTTGTTTTTGCAGGGCATGTTGTGATGTGATATGGTCAAGACATGTTGTGATATAATTTGTTGTATGAGATGATCATGTTTTGTAACCGAGTTATCGGCAACTGGCAGGAGCCATATGGTTGTCGTTTTATTGTATGCAATGCAATCGCCATGTAATGCTTTACTTTATCACTAAGCGGTAGCGATAGTCGTAGAAGCATAAGATTGACGAGACGACAACGATGCTACGATGGAGATCAAGGTGTCGCGCCGGTGACGATGGTGATCATGACGGTGCTTCGGAGATGGAGATCACAAGCACGGTGCTTCGGAGATGGAGATCACAAGCACAAGATGATGATGGCCATATCATATCACTTATATTGATTGCATGTGATGTTAATCCTTTATGCATCTTATCTTGCTTTGTTTGACGGTAGCATTATAAGATGATCCTTCACTAAATTATCAAAGTATAAGTGTTCTCCCTGAGTATGCACCGTTGCGAAAGTTCTTCGTGCTGAGACACCACGTGATGATCGGGTGTGATAGGCTCTACGTTCAAATACAACGGGTGTAAAACAGTTGCACACGCGGAATACTCAGGTTAAACTTGACGAGCCTAGCATATAACAGATATGGCCTCGGAACACGGAGACCGAAAGGTCGAGCGTGAATCATATAGTAGATATGATCAACATAGTGATGTTCACCATTGAAACTACTCCATCTCACGTGATGATCGGACATGGTTTAGTTGATATGGATCACGTGATCACTTAGAGGATTAGAGGGATGTCTATCTAAGTGGGAGTTCTTAAGTAATATGATTAATTGAACTTGAATTTATCATGAACTTAGTACCTGATAGTATTTTGCTTGTCTATGTTAATTGTAGATAGATGGCCCGTGTTGTTGTTCCGTTGAATTTTAATGCGTTTCTTGAGAAAGCAAAGTTGAAAGATGATGGTAGCAATTACACGGACTGGGTCCGTAACTTGAGGATTATCCTCATTGCTGCACAAAAGAATTACGTCCTGGAAGCACCGCTGGGTGCCAGGCCTGCTGCAGGAGCAACACCAGATGTTCTGAACATCTGGCAGAGCAAAGCTGATGACTACTCAATAGTTCAGTGTGCCATGCTTTACGGCTTAGAACCGGGTCTTCAACGACGTTTTGAACGTCATGGAGCATATGAGATGTTCCAGGAGTTGAAGTTAATATTTCAAGCAAATGCCCGAATTGAGAGATATGAAGTCTCCAATAAGTTCTTCAGCTGCAAGATGGAAGAGAATAGTTCTGTCAGTGAGCATATACTCAAAATGTCTAGGTATAACAATCACTTGATTCAACTGGGAGTTAATCTTCCGGATGATAGCGTTATTGACAGAATTATTCAATCACTGCCACCAAGCTACAAGAGCTTCGTGATGAACTATAATATGCAAGGGATGAGTAAGACAATTCCCGAGCTCTTCGCAATGCTAAAGGCTGCGGAGGTAGAAATCAAAAAGGAGCATCAAGTGTTGATGGTCAATAAGACCACCAGTTTCAAGAAAAAGGTTAAAGGGAAGAAGAAAGGGAACTTCAAGAAGAACAGCAAACAAGTTGCTGCTCAGGAGAAGAAACCCAAGTCTGGACCTAAGCCTGAAACTGAGTGCTTCTACTGCAAGCAAACTGGTCACTGGAAGCGGAACTGCCCAAAGTATTTGGCGGATAAGAAGGATGGCAAGGTGAACAAAGGTATATGTGATATACATGTTATTGATGTGTACCTTACTAATGCTTGCAGTAGCACCTGGGTATTTGATACTGGTTCTGTTGCTAATATTTGCAACTCGAAACAGGGGCTACGGATTAAGCGAAGATTGGCTAAGGATGAGGTGACGATGCGCGTGGGAAATGGTTCCAAAGTCGATGTGATCGCGGTCGGCACGCTACCTCTACATCTACCTTCGGGATTAGTTTTAGACCTAAATAATTGTTATTTGGTGCCAGCGTTGAGCATGAACATTATATCTGGATCTTGTTTGATGCGAGACGGTTATTCATTTAAATCAGAGAATAATGGTTGTTCTATTTATATGAGTAATATCTTTTATGGTCATGCACCCTTGAAGAGTGGTCTATTTTTGTTGAATCTCGATAGTAGTGATACACATATTCATAATATTGAAACCAAAAGATGCAGAGTTGATAATGATAGTGCAACTTATTTGTGGCACTGCCGTTTAGGTCATATCGGTGTAAAGCGCATGAAGAAACTCCATACTGATGGACTTTTGGAACCACTTGATTATGAATCACTTGGTACTTGCGAACCGTGCCTCATGGGCAAGATGACTAAAACACCGTTCTCCGGAACTATGGAGAGAGCAACAGATTTGTTGGAAATCATACATACAGATGTATGTGGTCCGATGAATGTTGAGGCTCGTGGCGGATATCGTTATTTTCTCACCTTCACAGATGATTTAAGCAGATATGGGTATATCTACTTAATGAAACATAAGTCTGAAACATTTGAAAAGTTCAAAGATTTCAGAGTGAAGTTGAAATCATCGTAACAAGAAAATAAAGTTTCTACGATCAGATCGTGGAGGAGAATATTTGAGTTACGAGTTTGGTCTACATTTGAAACAATGCGGAATAGTTTCGCAACTCACACCACCCGGAACACCACAACGTAATGGTGTGTCCGAATGTCGTAATCGCACTTTACTAGATATGGTGTGATCTATGATGTCTCTTACTGATTTACCGCTATCGTTTTGGGGTTATGCTTTAGAGACGGCTGCATTCACGTTAAATAGGGCACCATCAAAATCCGTTGAGACGACGCCTTATGAACTGTGGTTTGGCAAGAAACCAAAGTTGTCATTTCTTAAAGTTTGGGGCTGCGATGCTTATGTGAAGAAACTTCAACCTGATAAGCTCGAACCCAAATCGGAGAAATGTGTCTTCATAGGATACCCAAAGGAGACTGTTGGGTATACCTTCTATCATAGATCCGAAGGCAAAAATTTTGTTGCTAAATTCGGAAATTTTCTAGAGAAGGAGTTTCTCTCGAAAGAAGTGAGTGGGAGGAAAGTAGAACTTGATGAGGTAACTATACCTGCTCCCTTATTGGAAAGTAGTTCATCACAGAAACCAGTTTCTGAGACACCTACACCAATTAGTGAGGAAGTTAATGATGATGATCATGAAACTTCAGATCAAGTTATTACTGAACCTCGTAGATCAACCAGAGTAAGATCCGCACCAGAGTGGTACGGTAATCCTGTTCTGGAAGTTATGTTACTAGACCATGACGAACCTACGAACTATGAAGAAGCGATGGTGAGCCCAGATTCCGCAAAATGGCTTGAGGCCATGAAATCTGAGATGGGATCCATGTATGAGAACAAAGTATGGACTTTGGTTGACTTGCCCAATGATCGGCAAGCCAATGAAAATAAATGGATCTTCAAGAAGAAGACTGACGCTGATGGTAATGTTACTGTCTATAAAGCTCGACTTGTTGCGAAAGGTTTTCGACAAGTTCAAGGGATTGACTACGATGAGACCTTCTCACCCGTAGCGATGCTTAAGTCTGTCCGAATCATGTTAGCAATTGCCGCATTTTATGATTATGAAATTTGGCAAATGGATGTTAAAACTGCATTCCTGAATGGATTTCTGGAAGAAGAGTTGTATATGATGCAACCAGAAGGTTTTGTCGATCCAAAGGGAGCTAACAAAGTGTGCAAGCTCCAGCGATCCATTTATGGACTGGTGCAAGCCTCTCGGAGTTGGAATAAACGATTTGATAGTGTGATCAAAGCATTTGGTTTTATACAGACTTTTGGAGAAGCCTGTATTTACAAGAAAGTGAGTGGGAGCTCTGTAGAATTTCTGATATTATATGTGGATGACATATTACTGATTGGAAATGATATAGAATTTCTGGATAGCATAAAGGGATACTTGAATAAGAGTTTTTCAATGAAAGACCTCGGTGAAGCTGCGTATATATTGGGCATCAAGATCTATAGAGATAGATCAAGACGCTTAATTGGACTTTCACAAAGCACATACCTTGACAAAGTTTTGAAGAAGTTCAAAATGGATCAAGCAAAGAAAGGATTCTTGCCTGTGTTGCAAGGTGTGAAGTTGAGTAAGACTCAATGCCCGACCACTGCAGAAGATAGAGAGAAGATGAAAGATGTCCCCTATGCTTCAGCCATAGGCTCTATCATGTATGCAATGCTGTGTACCAGACCTGATGTATGCCTTGCTATAAGTCTAGCAGGAAGGTACCAAAGTAATCCAGGAGTGGATCACTGGACAGCGGTCAAGAACATCCTGAAATACTTGAAAAGGACTAAGGATATGTTTCTCGTATATGGAGGTGACAAAGAGCTCATCATAAATGGTTACGTTGATGCAAGCTTTGACACTGATCCGCACGATTCTAAATCGCAAACCGGATACGTATTTACATTGAACGGTGGAGCTGTCAGTTGGTGCAGTTCTAAACAAAGCGTCGTGGCGGGATCTACATGTGAAGCGGAGTACATAGCTGCTTCAGAAGCAGCAAATGAAGGAGTCTGGATGAAGGAGTTCATATCCGATCTAGGTGTCATACCTAGTGCATCGGGTCCTATGAAAATCTTTTGTGACAATACTGGTGCAATTGCCTTGGCAAAGGAATCCAGATTTCACAAGAGAACCAAGCACATCAAAAGACCCTTCAATTCCATCCGGGATTTAGTCCAGGTGGGAGACATAGAAATTTGCAAGATACATACGGATCTGAATGTTGCAGACCCGTTGACTAAGCCTCTTCCACGAGCAAAACATGATCAACACCAAGGCTCCATGGGTGTAAGAATTATTACTGTGTAATCTAGATTATTGACTCTAGTGCAAGTGGGAGACTGAAGGAAATATGCCCTAGAGGCAATAATAAAGTATTATTTATTTCCTTGTATCATGATAAATGTTTATTATTCATGCTAGAATTGTATTAACCGGAAACATAATACATGTGTGAATATATAGACAAACAGAGTGTCACTAGTATGCCTCTACTTGACTAGCTCGTTAATCAAAGATGGTTATGTTTCCTAGCCATAGACATAAGTTGTCATTTGATTAACGAGATCACCTCATTAGGAGAATGACGTGATTGACTTGACCCATTCCGTTATCTTAGCACTCGATCGTTTAGTATGTTGCTATTGCTTTCTTCATGACTTATACATGTTCCTATGACTATGAGATTATGCAACTCCCGTTTACCGGAGGAACACTTTGTTGTCTACCAAACGTCACAATGTAAATGGGTGATTATAAAGGTGCTCTACAGGTGTCTCCAAAGGTACTTGTTGGGTTGGCGTATTTCGAGATTAGGATTTGTCACTCCAATTGTCGGAGAGGTATCTCTGGGCCCACTCGGTAATGCACATCACTATAAGCCTTGCAAGCATTGTGACTAATGAGTTAGTTGCGGGATGATGTGTTACGGAACGAGTAAAGAGACTTGCCGGTAACGAGATTGGACTAGGTATCGAGATACCGACGATCAAATCTCGGGCAAGTAACATACCGGTGACAAAGGGAACAACGTATGTTGTTATGCGGTCTGACCGATAAAGATCTTCATAGAATATGTGGGAGCCAATATGGGCATCCAGGTCCCGCTATTGGTTATTGACCGGAGACGTGTCTCGGTCATGTCTACATAGTTCTCGAACCCGTAGGGTCCGCACGCTTAACGTTACGATGACAGTTTTATTGAGTTTTGATGTACCGAAGGAGTTCGGAGTCCCGGATGAGATCGGGGATATGACGAGGAGTCTCGAAATGGTCGATACGTAAAAATTGATATATTGGACGACTATATTCGGACTTCGGAAAGGTTCCGAGTGATTCGGGTATTTTTCGGAGTACCGGAGAGTTACGGGAATTCGTATTGGGCCTTAATGGGCCATACGGGAAAGGAGAGAAAGGCCTCAAAAGGTGGCCGCACCCCTCCCCATGGTCTGGTCCGAATTGGACTAGGGAAGGGGGGCGCACCTTTCCTTCTTTCTCCTTCCCCCTTCCCTTCTCCTACTCCCACAAGGAAAGGAGGAGTCCTACTCCCGGTGGGAGTAGGACTCCCCCCTATGGCGCGCCTCTCCCCTTGGCCGGCTGCCTCCCCCTTGCTCCTTTATATACGGGGGCAGGGGGGCACCCCAGAAACACAACAATTGATCCTTGAGATCTCTTAGCCGTGTGCGGTGCCCCCTCCACCATATTACACCTCGATAATACCGTTGCGGAGCTTAGGCGAAGCCCTGCGTCGGTGGAACATCATCATCGTCACCACGCCGTCGTGCTGACGAAACTCTCCCTCAACACTCGGCTGGATTGGAGTTCGAGGGACGTCATCGAGATGAATGTGTGTAGAACTCGGAGGTGCTGTGCGTTCGGTACTTGATCGGTCGGATCGTGAAGACGTACGACTACATCAACCGCGTTGTGATAACGCTTCCGCTGTCGGTCTACGAGGGTACGTGGACAACACTCTCCCCTCTCGTTGCTATGCATCACCATGATCTTGCGTGTGTGTAGGAATTTTTTTGAAATTACTACGTTCCCCAACACTTGCCCCCCTAGCTCACGGGACATTTTTCATGGCTCTGCCACTGCGCGCAACAGCGCACGTTCTCGCCCCCTCTCTCTAAATATCGATCTCGCAGTTGTGCACTCCTTCATAGTCTCCCTCCACTCGGCCCCTCGCACCATCTTCTAGCCCCCACCGGATTTTGCCACATGTACAATCTAGCAGACTCCATGGTTGAACTTAAGCATAATGCACAAATCTCAATACAACAGTGGTTCTCCTTTGTTCTAGAATCTTCCGTATCATAACTGCCCAAACTTTTTTTCTAGTTGAATTGCCATTATTTGTTTTTACTCTATGCTTTACAACACACAATTCCATGAATCATAAAATAGATTAAGGGCTTCTTTGATTCAAAGGATTCTCAAAGGAATTTTGGAGGATTCTAATCCTTAGGAATTTTTCCTATCTTGGTTGTTTGATTTGTAGGATTGTAAACCATAGGAATTTTTCCATATGATTCATTTGCACTAGATTTCATAGGAAACATCCCATCCACTCAAACCTCTTTAAAGAATTCTGCGTTTTTTCTATGCACACTCAAACACTCGTACAATCATGTAGGATTCAAGACGATATTCCACTCTAATCCCATGTTTTTCCTATTCCCGCATTTTGGAAATCCTACGAATCAAAGAGGCCCTAGGTTTTTTATAAAAACTAATTGATTTTGAATGAGATGAACTATAAGAATTAAACGAAGGTCTACATCAGGCATATATGACTCAGACCTTACATGCTATAGTGTGGTATTTATTCATAATTTGGTTGCAAAATCTGACGCGTGCAATGCACGTGTACCTCACTAGTACTTCGAGTATGTGCAAAACACAATGGCACGCTATACAGTGTCTCTCTTACAGTTCATAAAGCCATGTGGCACATGTGGAGGCGTTGTCGCGACATCCTTGTGTGGATTGATCACAGTGACGTGCTGCTGGTTCCAGAAGAATGTACTCGTCCTCCCTGAGCCACACTGGCGGTACATGCACGAAGCAAGATGTGCACACACGCCACACACGCACTCATTCCCTCGCACGCACACGCGGGTACACGGGCGGACGCAATTTTGTACCAAGATCCACCCCATGTGATAATTTGACGCGTGTAAAGTCCTTCACTTCATTGATGGTCAATTAATACAACGCATGCAAATTGAGTGGACGTGAGGGCGGAAGAAAGACATTACTACTCCACTGTGCGCATGCGAGTAGTTAAATCATGGGTTGCTAGTAGTACTTCCATTGGTCTCCTTCGTATTTTGTGCCAATTTTTTACAGTAACATAATATTTACGCATCTGAGCAGTGTAGTCTACTTGAAATTTATGTTCCACTAAACTCATCGGGAGCCGTTTCGGGCCTCGAAACCAAAACCCATCAATTTATCTTTACCTTGTTCCCATCACATTCGAAAGTACTAGTCCTACAATTAAGTGCAAGCCTGCTCACACCTACTAGTACGTACCAAACCTGAACGTGTTCCCACTATGCAGGTATTAGTACTAGTGCTAGTACTTAGGTTATAAAAAGGGGAACTACCTAACCGAAAATTACTCTACCTTTCTTCCTCATAAGTGCTTCTTCTTCGTCCGTCCTTGCCATGTCCGGTGTGCAGAGCTCTAGGTCGAGAACTACTCGTAACAAGGGAGCGGCAACCAAGGCTGCAGAAAAAAATGAGAGGGCTCGCCGCCACACAGAGACCTCGAAAGATCTCTCACGGGCTGGCGATGGCTCCCAAGAGCGCCCTAGCCATGGAGGCGAACATGCCGAGCTGGCGGCGCTGGAGTCTTTATCCCTCAACGGCATGCCCGATCAGCTCAATAAGCACCTCAATAAGCAGAAGGAGTTCATCCACGGCTTGGTGGAGCTGCTGAAGGAGAGCCTCGACGACATGCCCGCTGAGCTCAATAAGCAGGGGGAGTTGACCGCCGGCTTGGTGATGCTGCTGAAGAAGAGCATTGCCTCGGAGAAGAAGGCGACCAGCGAAATCCTGCAACTTCAGGAGGACAAGGCGAAGCTCTGCCACGAGCTCGACCTGCTGAAGGAGAATAACGCCGGCTGGAAGAAGCTGCATGAGAGTAGTAGTTCCTCGATGAAGATGCTGCAGGCCCTCATCATGGAACAGAAGGAGGAGTTGGCGAAGCTTCGCATCGAGCACCCGGCTGCTGTCAAGGTACGTAATGCGGCCGTGGAACAGATGATGAAGGCTCACATCGAGAAATCCCGCTTCATGGACAGAATGAAGAAGATGGCGGAGGAGACACGCAAGGAGATGGAGGTCGTGGAGGCGATGAAGAAGCAGTTACGACTCCGCGGCGAATTAGATCATTTGGGGTGATAATCTGCCTTCTTCTTTTGCTCTTGTGTTTCTTCTTTTGCTTCGGGTGTTTCACCACACGTGTCACGTTCTCTGCGAGGCATGAATAGAACAATGCTAACAATGAGATGACTAGCAAATTAGATCATTTTTTATCGCCATATGGCACTGGGCTGCCGTGTTTCGTGCTCCTCCATCGTAGTACTACTCCAGTGGAAAACTTGAGTATACCGCACGGTTCTTTGCTCCTCCTCAGGTCGTCGGCACATTTATACGAGCAGTCAAATCACAAGGCCCCGCCTTCCAGCAGTAATGAGCCGTCAAATCACAAAGGCCCTCGCCTCTCGTGAAAAGGACCAAGCTAGACTGCCCCGCCCTCTAGCCTTTTAAAAAATGTATACATTTGTACAGTAGTATCGATGGATTGCGCCATGGAGCAAAACTAACAAGATGAAATTAAAGAAAAAAGGTGGTACATATAGAGAGCGCTCGTCGCCAAATTATGCATATACTATATGACACTACCCACTATGAAGGTACTAGTAACATAGACTAGTAACTAGTCTATGTTACTCTCCACTATGACCAGCCAAAGTCGAGGCGCGGATACCAATGAGGGCCTGGTTGTGTCTATACTTGGACAACTCACCCGACTGCATGCGCACCAGGCAGACGAAGCTCGTGTCATGTTGGTGCCGTGTGCGGCCCGCACATTAACCAAAACCTCGCGCCTCCATCTTAGCCTCCGCGTTTTAAACTTATCAA
Source organism: Aegilops tauschii subsp. strangulata (assembly GCF_002575655.3). NCBI lineage: Eukaryota > Viridiplantae > Streptophyta > Magnoliopsida > Poales > Poaceae > Aegilops > Aegilops tauschii. The sequence continues at coordinate 112,326,495 of NC_053038.3, forward strand.
TCTCAAGGCCAAGGAGCAGCGTGAAACCTATGATAGAGCCAATCGGATGGTTGAGAACACTACAATTCGTAGCTACAGATGCGTGTGTGAGAGAGGACGAGTGCGTGCGTGCACCTCTTCTCTGAGTACAAGTGTATGTGGGTGGCATCGACCTAGGGAGCAGTGATGGTGCGTGCGAGAAGTCCCGAGAGATAGGTGTAATGCGTCTGAAAAAAAGACTAGCCTATAGCTTGCCACGAGGCTATTCCTGCCGAACGCCAAGCGTAAGATATGTATCCGACAGTGCCAGTTTTTGCACGTACACAGCAGTAGAAAAAGAACTAGTACCATGGCATATGCTACACCACGGCCGATAAAACGTGCCGACGTTACGCCATCCGGGAATAGTGCCGCACTTCAAAACTAGAACCGTCAATAAATTTTGAGCGCGTCTCGTCACATTCCAAATTACTACTACTACCATGCTATATTTAATTGCAAACCTGTTCACACCGATCACAACCTAAACGGTTTCCCACTTAGGAGCGTATTAGTAGTACTCGGTTATAAATACTACTATGCTAAGATGACTGCACATTCCTCCTCAACTCCTCATCCACACAAAAACAATCAAGTCAATCAAGCGATGGCCAGTGTGAGTTCTGGGTCGAGAGATTTCCACCAGGGAGAGGTGAGCATGGAAGAGGAAGCACGAGAGATGTCCCGCCTCGCCGCGAAAGCAGCCGACATGTCCAGCCGCGCAGCAGTAGCAGCATAGAGGTCCCACCGTGCCGCCGAAGCAGCACGAAGGTCCCGCCATGCCGTCGATGTAGCAGACTGGTCCGGCCACGCCGCGGAAGCAGCAGAGATGTCCCGCCGCGCTGCCGAAGCAGCACGGAGGTCCCACCGCGCCGCGGCGGCCTGGGAAAATTTCTCGTGGGCAGGCGAGGACTCTTACAGGCGCATGCATGTGATGGTCCATAGCCAGATGGATCAGATCTCCGGCTGGGCGAGGTTGCAGGATGAGGCTACCGGTGTCATCCGACAACTAGGGGAGGGCAATGTGAAGCTCCAGGGGGAGCGCGACCTGCTAAGGGCGAAGATCGCCGGAAGGGCGAAGCAGGAGGAGGAGACCGCTGCCTTGTTGCAGAGGACGGGCGTCATCATCAAGAAACTTATGGACGAGAATACCATGCTCCGCATCGAGCACAACAGGCTGGTGGAGGAATCCATGGATGCTGCCAAGCAGCGTATTAAGGACATGAAACTGATGAAAGAGATCATCGCCCGCCGCGAGAACTAGTCTCCACGACCTGCAGCGCATAAAGAAAGTAGAGATTAGCGAGCCAGATCGTTGTATGCGTCTTCCTTCTTCTTTTGCCCTTGTGTATTCCGGGCGTAGCCGCATGTGGCTTTTTTAATTATCTTCCTAATTATGTAAGACAATTATTATCCACTCTCGTCGTCCTTATATATATTCATCAGTCTTGCTATAAGTCGTTGTAGATGCTATATAGGTCCGTCGGATCTTACATCAAGATCCGTGCAAAATTTTCTTTTCAGATTTTCTTTTTTCTCTCTTAAATCTCAGTCGAGTGAGACATTGCCACGCCATTAAACAGAGGCTCGGGCGCCATTAATGGAGACCTTGGGAGGGAGGTGGACGGGAGATGGAGGTCAAAGGGCTCTCCTCCCGATAAGCACGCGCAGGGGTCTGATTGCACGCCTCCCGTACTCAAATAGCTACCCTGCACGGCGCCTCCTAGCTAATAAAAAAAGGGGACGCATGGCGGCACGTAAATGGTAAATAGAATGCCCACGGTTTCAATAATACTTGTGTTTCCAATTGTAACGTGACAACACTTGTTCCAAAATGACTTTGTTGATTGTTAATGTGTGCGCATTCGCAAATCGGACAGCAAAATTACCACAACATGTTGGTGCCATGTCATGACACGAAGCCAAGTTTCATGATTTTCATGCGTGTTTCGGATTTACAGGAATTAAAAAACCAAGTTTCTCAATGTTTCCAGCCGAGCCATGACGCCCAGATGTTTGAATTCCATTCCCATTTCTGGCATGGGACCTAGAAATTTACCCGAGGACACACATGTGATTTTTCAACCAGCTTTGGTGCACTGGAGCATGTGCTTGTATTTAAAATTTGAATTATGCACACAAAGGTGACACGTTCCCTCTCAAAACTACGAGCCTTCTTGAGAGAAGCTCCGGTTTGCAAGAAACTTATACCAAAACTTGTTCCTATTCTGCAATTTTTTTACCACGGCATGGTAGTACCATGACATGACACCATGCCAAGTTTCATGATTTTTAGGCGTGTTTTGGATTTACAAGAATTTTAAAACCAAGCTTCTCAATGTTCTCGGCCACCACGATGCCCAAATGTTTGAATTTCATTCCCATTTCTTGCATGGGACCTAGAAATTCACCCAAGGACACACATGTGATTTTTAATCAACTTTGGTGCACGGGAGCATGTGCTTGTAGTTCAAATTTGAATTATGCACATTAAATGACCAGAAACTCAATTAATGTATAAAAAAGGCCAAACGAACCCGGAATAATTCCAAAATTTAACAGGGCACTCATATAGTTCTATGTTGCCTCTGTAAAGAAAATCTGGGGGGAGGCAGCGTATATTGTTTCGCACACAAAGGTATAAAGAAATAAAGAAATTACCATACCTATTTAATTCTTGGGTTCTTATTATTTATGCCACTAGTTGTGTATCACTACTCAGTTTTGCCATTAGAAGTTACAACTACTCAAAAAATGCCATCGATCCGTGAGATGCCTGCTGAAAAATGCAATTAGATATCTAAAAAATGCCATCATTGAGTTAGATGTTTGCTCAGAAATGCCATTAGACATTGTTATTTTCACGTCAAACCCGTTGACCATGTTACATGACAAAAACAAGCCGATTCTCACAATGATAAGTTAATGGTGTCCAGCACAACACACCCCTCAAATAAAACTAAGCACCCTGGAATTCTTTGACAAAACTAAGCACCCTGAAATTCTTTGACAACTAAACTGTTGGCTATATGATGTTGGCCATATATATTGTACATATATAATGTGAAGAAACAAGTGGTAGTACTATACCAACTAAAAGATGAGATGTACGAAATATAACGAGAAGAAACATAACATAGTTCTGCTGGGGCCTCAGCACAACACACCCCTCAAATTAAACTAAGCACACCTGAAATTAAACTATGCAACTAATCCGGTAGACACTGCATTAGAACCACCATGAGCAACAACACTGCCACCTTACTCGGAGTCCTCGTCCACGTCCTCGACTTCATCCTTGTCCCTCTTCCTCTTGGCCGATACTTCTTTGCTTGAACCACACACTTGGCTCTTGCTCTTCATCCAACCCTTGTAGATATTGAAACAAAGGTAGCCATCCATTGCAGCGTAGTGGATGTGGTCTATTTCTAGTACATTCCATTGCCATGCATGACGATGAAACATGTACGGAGGTTTCTCTAGTTTACCGTACGAAGGATGAACCATGGCTCCTGCCAGGGTCAGCATTGAAGGCTGACCACGGGAGGGCAGCAGCCGATTCTTCTGGAGGTCGAAGGGGTTGCCTACAACGAGGCCTATCCGACCCAGGACTCTTTTGTCGTTTGTAAAGTCTACAGTAATGAATTTGACTAGGCCGCCCTTGAGGAAGTTCTTAAATTCCTCGCACTCAACGTCGGCATGGCATATGTGGTAAACCAAGCATAAGTCATGCACGCAAACCTGGATCACGGCGGGCTTCTTCTCTTCCTCCTTTAGATCCTTCTCTTGTCCCAGGACTGTGGTGTACTCAACATCTAGCCCAGCGACCCACTCATCATTTGAGTTTTCGAACATGCGACTGAAGCGAGCAAGGCATCCTTTCACCGTCGCGGAAGAAGGGTGTAGATGACGTCGAACTCATCGCCGGTGATGGTCCTAACCTTGTACTCACTGCCGATCATGGAGATTTGGGACGCCATGAATTTGGGAGGAGGGTTAGGATTAGTGGAACTGCTGTAATGTGAAAGGACGGGACGACTAGGAGCGAACTGCCGTAATGTTAAAGGACGTTCGGGGACGAGTAGGAGCGAACTGCCAGCGGTTTTCCGGTTGTAAAAATGCTGAGTGGGGCATGCGAACGGCAGGGTAGTGGCTTGCCTGCTGGATAAATGAATTCATGCACAGTGCTATGGGGGCCCAATTAGATGTCATGTCTACTCGACGCCCAATTAAATGGCTTTTGATGTCATGTCAAGCGTCGGGAAAATTATAGGTGATACGAAGCTTTCCATTCTCCCATGATACGGGCTTCCGAGAGCCCTTGGATCTGAGATCGAATGGTTGCATGGCGTGATTCTAGACCTATGGGTGAATGTCCTATCCTGGAGGGTTATTCTACAAATTTTCAGCAACTTAGCATGCGACCGTTCGATCTCAGATCCAAGGGCTGCCAGCAGCCCGTATCATGGTCGCGCTGCCTACCACGACCATTGCCTGGCTCGCGCGGTCGCGCCCTTGGAGATTTAACACGGTGCGTTAGGCTATCTGATGTTGGCATGTCATACATAGTCATCACTTAGTCACTCGTACTACAACAAGGTTAGCTATAAGGTTGGCTATAAGAGTATTTTTTTACTTCTCTCTATCTCTTTCTTCGTAGTATTTATTGCATTTGCCAAGGAGTGACCTCTTTCAATGAAATGGTGCTTAGATCAGGTGCTAAGGGCATTAAATGGCTTAGAAATCAAGTCCCCAATGCATAGGTGCTTAGTTTTTTGTTGCTAAGTTTGCTTCATTTAATTAACTATAGACTCAAAATTGCCATTTCACCTAGGTACACACGCTTAGCACCGTTTCTTCCTTGGGTCACCAAACTAGTCTCTCTCTTCTTAATTAACTTGCCACATCAGACTTTATGCCTATGTGGCAAGCTTAGCACCTGTAGGAGCAAGTAAGTACTCCATCCATTCCAAAATAGATGACTCAACTTTGTACTAACTTAACTTTAAGTCAGTACAAAGTCTTAACTTTAAGTTAGTACAAAGTTGGGTCATCTATTTTGGAACGGAGGGAGTACAATAGTGGGCTATAAGCCCGCTTTACATGGCATTTTTGCATATGTGGAGGAAAGAGGCAAGGAAAAAGTGGAGGAGTGGGCTCTCATGCAAGAGCCAGCCTCTACATGGTGGAGCATTGGGAGAGGTACATGTATGGAGGTGGTCAGGAATCGGGAGACTCATGTCGGTCGTAGCGCCGCAGTTAAAATGATAATGGCAAGTCAAATCACGGGGCCCCACCTGTCCAGCAGTAACTCGCTGTCAAATCACACAGCCCTACGTTTGTAGCAGCCTACTCCCTCATCTTCTCGCGTCTCTGTCGAACCGACTAGTCGGAACTGCCCCGCCTACCGCGCAGGAAAAGCCCCGCCCTCGACTTTTAAATAGTACAGTATACTAATTTTGTATCCATGGATTGCGCCATGGAGCAAAGCCTCAAGAAAACGACGGTACACATGTATGGAGTATACAGCACGCCCATCGCGTTCGCGTTGCACCCCGGACGGCCGGTCGGTCTGGCACGCCGCTCTCCAAATAGAACGCGCGTCATATTGCGTTTGCACACACATGTGGGACCACAATTGAGAACCGACCATAGGCACACTCCCCGGCCCCGCAAGTCGGGTGAGTTAATAGAAGGGGCAATTTGATAATTTGCCACCACTTAGTTTGCACTTTGACAATTTGCCACTTCTTATATTGAAATTGATCTATTGCCACTCAATACTTTGCACTTTGATCTTTTGCCCTCTATCAGGTGGGTCCCATGTAAAATTACTTGAATACCCTTGTTGACTATCCCCACCCTTTCGCCCGCAACAACGCTAGAGATAGTGGTTGGCGGCGGCGCTCGCCATCCCCGGCCAATCCCCGCTCTGCCCCTCCCTCCCTTGATCCGTGCCATGGTTGCCGCCTGGGAACCATGAGTCTTAACCACGTAGGCGCTGGGCGGGCACCAGAACACTCACCGGCGAGAGCGCATGCTAGCCCGACTCGCTGTGCTTCAGCGACCTGACCGTGCCCATCAGCCGCGCCGGCGCGTGCGGAGTGGATCCCCCGGTTGTCGTCACATGAAACTCAACTGCCTCGTCGCTGAGAAGGCCACGATGAAAAGAGCCGCTGCCGCGGGAAGCCGCGCTCGTTGCCCCCATAAACCACGTCGCCGCTCCTCTGCTTCTTCCACATAGACTATGTTGCTGCTCCTCTGCTTCGTTTCCATGGTGCTGCTCCCTTTCCACTCCATCGAGGAGCAGTAGCAGCAGCACACGGCGGCGAGCATGTACATGCTACACATAGACAAGCTAGCAAGGGAAGCTAACATGCTGGTTGATCGATTCTTTGGAAGACAAGGACGCACACAGCTGACTAAGCAGCTTAATTGATTCCAGCGAGTAATACAACAGGGCCGGCGGCGGCGATGTACTGGTTCATCCCCTTCAGATTTGATTTCAATTGGTGAATCGGCTGGTAGTGGTCAAACTATCACAAAGGGTATTTTGGTCCACTTATTTATGTATACATTATGACAATCATTTACAAATATTGTTTTTGTGTGAAAAAGTGGCAAAAAATCAAAGTGCAAAGTAAAGAGTGGCAAAAGATCAATTACAATGTAAGGAGTGGCAAATTATCAAAGTGCAAAGTAAATGGTGGCAAAAAATCAAAAGCCCCTAATAGAAGAGCGAGACGAGCGATAGTACTACTAGACAAGTGTTGTAGGAGTACATACGTTGGTACCTGGACGATCCCTGCAAGACACAGAAGATCAGTTCGTCCATGCATGTGATCAGACTCCAGCAGACATGCCTGGATTGGCTATCGTCTACATATCGTGAAGGCTGTGTTGTACAGGGCTGTAGTTCTGGTGAGAAATCTAAAAAATGGTTTCTTGTCATCTCGCAAAATTAGGTGTCATGTGCTTCGGATCACTGCGAGGGTTAAACAGCGACAACTGAGTTGGGCTAGTCATTGGGGGCACATGCACGAAGACTACCCGGCTGCCATCTGGATCAAGCCGACTATGTTAATTAGGACATCTATTGACGGACCCCTTTTCTATGAGTTTATCTTTAATTTGAGCTTTGATCCTCGTCTAGTTTGTCCGTCGGGATTCATCTTGTCTCCTTTGGGCAGTGAGGTTATGATTTCTTGTCATGTGGAATTTTTTCGTGTTATATGTTATAATCCGGTGCTTCAGATCAAAATGACGACAACTGCGCCTTCGGGGCACGTGCATGAAGACTTCTCGATAGTCATTGCCGAGGTCAAGCCGGCTCCGGCCAGTAGACAAAAGAAAACTAGTACTCCACTATATAGGCAGGAGCCTCCGCGCTTGCTTGCTAGTGTTACTCTCTTCACACTGTCTCGTCCTCTCTAGATCTAAACACGACAGCGGTGGCCACACTCTCTCTCTCTCTGCTCACCGCTGGTCATAGATGCAGCCGGATCCTCTCCGCTAGGGAAGGTGAGAAGGTGCAAAGTTCACGCGGTCGTCCTCGGCGACGTCTCTTACCCACTGTCGGCGCGTCCCAAGCATCGCTCGTGAGGGAGGGCCTCCCACCCCTTCTTCCTCGCTGCCGTAGTGTGGGCAGATCCGGTCTCCCGCCGCCCACCTAGCGACATCCCGGTGACCCTCAGGTATAACTTCTTTCGAAACCGGCCTTGCTCTACTTCCCGAGCTCCTGACATCTCTGCATTTGTATCTTTTACTATTTCTCAGGCCCCCTCGTAGATAGGATCTATCGGTTGTTCGAAAACTAGCTAATTTTTACTGTTAAGAGGTAAAACTAGTTCATGCACTCGAATCTAGTACTACTTGGTTCAAACAAGGAAGAAAGGGGGTGGGGGTGGGGGAAGATTTGTTACCTGAATCTAGGACTTGGTCGAAAGAGGAAATAATGGCGGCGAAAAGTAGCAGAGACTGGCTATCCAACTGGTCTCTAGGTCTAATAGGGAAATAAAGGGAACACAGTACAAACTCAATATAAACCCAATCTATTGCTTGAAAAAGGAAAGAAAGTGGGGACTGGGGGACAAGTCAACAGAGTAAGTCCAGCACTAGATTTGCTAGCCTCACACAATATAAGGTGGCTATATACCGAACAAAAAGGGGACAAACCCAGATATCCTCTTCTGATGTTTGTTGCCCCGAGCCGCTCTTATGTAATGCCACTGGTAAAATGTAGCAGTCGCACTGTTAAAAGTAAGGACACGTTAAATCAATGTTGTTTTCAATGTAATGCCTCCAGTAATATGAATCAATGGCACTTTTTTTCATGTCCTGCTAAATTTCCCATTAAGATAAGTTGCTTCTTTTCATTAGAGATGCAACTGTCCTGGTCCGCCTACTCTCCCGTGCCCAAATACCGACTCTGTAGTAGCTATTAATGTAATGTTGCTGGTAAAATGAAGCAATGGCACCATTAAAGTAATGTCGTATTTAACGGTTGTCATAGTTAATCCTAATGCCCACACTAATATCTAGCAATGCTGCTAGAAATTGCTACTGTCCTTGTATGATTGCCATTCAGATAAGGAACAAGCTTTTTTTCATTTGATGCATGTTTCATCACTTGTTAGTCACCCTCCTTTCCACCTTTTTTGTGCAAACAGAGATATACATTTCACGCTTGATCTTAGTTGAACTGCACAAATGATATCCAAATTATAGTTGAACATTCCAGGAGCTTCACGACCAACCTTGATGTTGCTCAATTTTATTGCAACTAATGAAGAAGAAGCTCTGTGGGTTTCGTTTTCTGATGGAAATGGAACCGGGGCTGGAGCCCTTTTCTGGAAAAAAAGAAGCTGCTAGCTCATGGGACATTGCTTCATTTTAGGTGAACTGCACCAAAAGGTCCCATGAATTGAATCATCCATGTTGGTGACTGGTGTCATCCCTTCTACGATGGCGTTGACTGCAGATATGGTTCCCATCACGAGGTATGTTCCTTTTTGGTCTGACCGTTTGCCAAAGATCCTGCATGTTGATCATGCTCTTGTGCTACTATTTTGGCACTGCCATGATAAAGCAGTAATGTTATTATTTTGCACCTTAATCTAGTGGCACTATTAATTTGAGGCAATGTTTTGGCACCGCTAGTGCCACTATTTTTTTTATATCGAAAGAGGGGGTTCCCTCCAATTTCATTAAAGAAACCCAACCATAGAGAACCATTATCCGACAACATCTCAGTGTAAACGGGCAGTTATGCAACTACTACTAGAACGGACTGAGTACTAGCAGGAGACAAGTTCGCCACATAAGCTAGGCAGGTAGGGGGACGCAGCACCAGCTCGACCAAGTTTGGATTACAACCCAAATGCTACCACAGAAACATCAGGGGCAAGATAGGGACTGAAAGAGCCAGCTTTAGGATCCCAGTCTAAGCACCCCCAGCCTTCATCCTTGCGACGCACGGTACACCTCGTTTGCCACCTGCTCGACCCTAGTGTCACTGATAAAATGAAGTAATAATACAGTTAAAATAGAGCGAGTGTCCTCTCTATCATTTCATTTCCAATGTAGATAAAGAAAGTGCTTCTCTTTGTTAATGTATGTTTCATCAACTAGTCCCATTGTTAATGTTTAAGCGTTTCTGCAAACTGGGGTGCTTAATTTTAGTTGATCTGCACAAAAATAGAGATTTGAATGTCTCAAGGCCCCTCCTTGTACTACCGCTGTACACTGATGTTCATCACTGGCAGAAGGTGTATCGGGGAGACTTGGGACGATTTCTAGTATGAGGCATCGCAGGGCCCATCTCGCCCTCGCAGCATGGCATACTGTGATACTATCGCAATATTTTCTTCTATTTATTTTGCGTGTTTCATCAACTAGTGCCACTATAATGTAATCACACTTTTTCATTATCTGCGCAAACAGGGTTATTCAGCTGCATTTTGGTGGAACTGCACAAATGTACAGATGGAAGAGTGCGAGGTGTGCCAAGTAAAAATTACCGACACCAACCATGCTCCATGCACGCATTGGCATCCACCACCACCAGTGGGATGTGTGGCGCTCTCTGTGGATGGATCTTTCTCGGCAGCAAATCCTCTAACCAAATACTAGTAGCTTATATTGGCAGTTTTCTAGGGAGTACTCTTTTCTGAAAGAAGCACCAATCTATTTTTCTTTATTTGTACACAATGTCACAACTTTGACCCAAAGGTCCAGAGCTATTTAAGGGTGATTGGCGTAGTACTCAAAGACTGATTGTAAGCATGATTTTCATTAGCTGTCACACTGATTGTAAGCATGAGCAGGTGGAAGATTAGGTTAGTGCGAAGCTTAACTTAAACCCTACCGCCACCGTTGAAACAAGGCGAGCGTCGAGGGAACCGTGGAGAATGGCAGGGAAGCAACGTCGCGCCATCCGGCCTCCTCTTGCGGTGGGAGAATGAATACTCCCGTGGCTCCGGCTGGCTCTGCACCCTCACGAACGGCACACCGTACTCGATCTATTCGTTATCCTCTGGGTGCTCGACCTTCGACCTGTACGCCGACCACCTCTGCCTGACTTTTGCCTCGGGCGAATCTGTCTGCTCCATCGCCCAGAGGAGATACTCGATGAACTCAAAGGATTGCGGCGTGACTGCCGCCGAGGAGTACATGTACATCGTCGCCCTCATCGCCGCCGTCTCGCTCTTTCGCATACATTGCCACATGGTCCTCACCGTCCTCGAAATATCCCACTCATTGTCAAACCAAGTAAGGATCTCCTTCAACCTGGCTAACTTTGCCTGGTCACCGCCGGCGATCTGCCTGATTCGCTGCTGCATCCTCTCCATAAATGTCCTTCTGAGTGGTCCGGTGCTAGCTTTGGAAGATGGGAGGAGAGACGGTGGTCTTGCAATAGAGAAGAGGGAGAGGCAAGGCGGTGGTTTTGGAATGGAGATGATGGAGAGTAGAGGAGGTGGTTTTGCAATGGAGAAGAGGGAGAGGCGACACGGTGGTTTTGGAATGGAGATGATGGAGAGGAGAGGAGGTGGTTTTGCAATGGAGAAGAGGGAGAGGCGAGACGGTGGTTTTTTAATGGAGATGATGGAGAGGAGAGGAGGTGGTTTTGCAATGGAGAAGAGGGAGAGGAGCGTGCGGCAGTGATTTAGGATTGGACGAGAGGGCCGACGCGCTGTGACTGGATCAAAATCAAAATCAATTTACCCTTCAATTAAGAAAGCGACCCCACATTAACTAGTCTCCCTTTTATTCTGGGTCATAATTGACCATGATTTTCGCAAATAAAATATATGTTATACGTTGCAAAAATAATATAATTTGAAAGTACATTCAAATACCGAACCAAACAATACAATTTTTGGTGACATGCATTCACATTTTGCTTGTCAAATACAGTACATGGTCAAACTTTGACCCAAAATACGCAAAACAAAAAAAATACTTCCAAGACCAGCGCCGCTCTTCCGCTCTTCTCTTAAACCACCGCCGCTCCTCTCATGCTCCAATCTAAATCCAGCGCCTCTCCTCTCCTCTTCCATTTCAAAACCACCGCCCCTCCTCTCCTGTTCCAATCCAAAACCAGCGTCGCTCCTCTCCCATTCTAATCCAAAACCAGCACTGCTCCTCTCCTCTTCCATTCAAAAACCACCGCCGACGAGTGAAGGTGCTGTGGAGAAGTAGATCGATGGAGGAGTACAACCGATACGCGAGGATCGCAGACGGCGACCCTATGAAGCTAGCTAGGATGTTGGAGATACAGTCTTGGTTTGACAACAAGGACCAACTAGCGGCGACGGCGACATCCATGGCCAGATATCTGCAACAGAGCGAAAAGGCGGCGATACTCCCAGAGGGAGTCACGCGGGAGTACATAGAGCTGGTCCTCTAGGCCATGGAGCAAACAGATTCACCGAATCCTATCGTGAGGGAGCGCTGGTGGGAGTATCGATCCCAGATGGAGCATCCACCAGAGATTGAAGGATCGAGCATCTAGAGGGTGCCGTTTGTGAGGGTGTCGTGCCAGAGCGAGCCGGTGGAGTCTTCGTCAACCAAACCCAACAGCAAGAGGAGAAAAATAGTTGGCCCGACGACGCTTCCCCGCCATCCTCTCCCTCGCCGTTCACATCGTCTCACGGGGCGGCTGTCTGCCGCCGAGGAATAGGAGGGACTGCCCCCCCAGCCCAATAGTCGGGCAGGTTGTGAATTGTCAGGAGGAGCTTAGGGTTGTCAGTATTTGCAGGTTGTGAATTGTGTTTTCTGTTGTGTATTTTGAGAGTACTTTCAGATATGAATGTCTTTTGAATTTCAGATTTGCAGTATTGAGCATATGAAGTATTTTATGAATTCTAGAGATCTATTTTTAGCACTTAAAAAATGTAGTTTCATAGGAGTATAAAAGTGCAGACAATGTGATTCTCAGAGAAGAAACTGCAAGTTTCAGTTTCAGATAAGAAACTCCAAGTTCAGTTTCAGATAAGAAACTGCAACTTTCAAAGGCAGAGCATTTATATTAACATGGCCTTTTCAAAAAGTGTTAACATCATGTTGGAAGTTTTATTCATGGTCGAAACTTGAACTACTAGCCAGTTAACATCATGCTGATCAACATTCATGCATAGCACATCTTCATATGATGCACAGTCAAAAAGATATGCTATTTTCAAAATGCCCACACAATGTCGAGTGTGCGAAAAACAGAGAAAACGAGGGACGAAGTTTTGGCAAGTGTTGGACGTGGTGTGCGTAGATGACAATTGGGACCCACATGTCAATAAAGGCAGAGGCAAAAAATTTGGAGATATTTTCTCTGCACAGGTGGAATCGAACCCGGGCGGAACAGCTGTCGGGTAGTGTCACTCGGCCACTAGGCTAGTTCAGTTGTTTCATTACTAATAAGGCACTTCCTCAGGTGGTCGGATCTCCTCCTGCGCCTTTGTGCGCTCGCCGCGACGCCGCTACCTGTCGTTGTGAACATGCTGAACCAACGAGAAGAATCTGGAGAGGACAATACGTGGAGAGGCGGATAGTCGGGACCCACCAGGTCTATGGCCGTACGCAAGCAAGTGCCTCATCGAAAAAATACTTCCTCCTAATGCTATACTGACGTTGGGGCCCACGGGTTTGTCAACATAGTTACATTTTTTTAGGTGCTGCAACGTAGTTACTATAGGAGATAAATTCACAACGAAGCCGGGGAGCTGGCAGGTATCATTTATTATCACTGGGGCAGCAAGTATCAGCTGGGTTTTGGGCTGCCCCGTCTAGGCTTTCTTTTTTAACATGCGCGGCCCACGACCTCAGATGGGAGGTCCATAGGGTTGTTTGTATTTTCTTGAGGCCCGTCATGTATCGACCGGCCTATGGACCTCCCTTCCGAGGTTTTATTTTTCCTGAAACATCGGCAGCCCAATTTATGTTGTTTTTTTGAAGAAAACACAGAGGTTTGTTCTATTTTTCTATATAAGAATAGGAACGCCTGGTCCAACTTATGTTTCCCTTCTAACTATATTATATATATTTAAATTATTTTATATGTTATTATATATTATTGTTATTGTCATCATATATTTAACAGATACTTACATATGTAAGAAAACAATATCCCACATCTTATTAACTTATAAAAATAATTTCTTAACAATAAATCCAGGATTTTTTGGCAACGAAAATCCTGGTGATTGTGTACAAAAGCTTGGTAAGATTTAAGGACCAATGCAATAATAAATCACTTATTATTTAAATATATATATATATAACAAAATTCTCAGCCCCTGTTTATTTTTTGATAACATTGCTGCGCCCACCCCAACATTATAATTAGAATCAGCCCAGCAAAATCGTGTATTTCGAGAAAGTGCAAATGGCCTGTAATTTTTTAGGAAAAACATAAATGGGCCGCATGGATGCTACATTATTTGTTCACCCAGCCCAGCTAATGGACTGTAATTCAAAAAAAAGATCAATTGACTGTAAATTCTACCCCGCAAAAAAAAGACTGTAAATTCTGAAAAAATGGGTTGAATACGTGCCACATTTTTGGAGGCTGAAATGTGGGCCAATAGGTCGAAGCGAACGCAAGTCATTGTCAACTTAGTTAACAAATGATTCTGACATCGTTAGCCGTTGGATTTACATCCAACGACCGGCATCCATCTTCAATCTCTCGTCTTCTTCCTCCAGCGCCGCCGGGACCACCTGCTCCTGCCTCCTGCTGCTAGCAGCTCTGCTTAGCACACTTCGCGGTGAAGCGCTACTCCACCGTTGGCCAGGCCATCCCTCCACCCCTCCACACCTCCTGTTCTTCTCCACCGAATGTCGAACCACACCGCACCGGAACCAGTTAACCCTCATATAACTCTCAGTCTGCGACTCTACTCCCGCGTTTTCCCATGTGTGGCTTGTTGCTGTCCGAGGCCTCGCTGTCGTCCACCACCTTGGATGCGCTCAGCGCGGAGTCGTCAACATGGTCAACGAACAACAACATCAGAAGTAGACTGTGCGTGGAGAGGCTGACAGCTGGGTCCACGGCCGCACGCAAGGAAATGCGTCCTTATTACGCGCAAAATAATGATTCCTCCACCTGACAGCTGGGACCCACCGGAAGGGCCTCTATATTTCACAAAAAAACGTTCACAGCGCTGACAGGTCGGACCCACCAGCTATATCTTCGCACGCAAGGAAGTGCCTCCTTATTACGCACAAAAAAATGAATACCCCCTGCTAGCTGGGACCCACAATAGTGGGAGGCTGACTTGTGGGCCAACTAAGTTGACGGGGACGGAGGGCTTTGTCAACTTAGTCAATATGAACGATTCTAGCTCCAGTGACCATACGATGTCCATCCAATGGCCATAGTGCTTCTTCAACCTCTGGTCTTCTTGCTCCAGCCGCCCAAACCAGCGTCGGTCGTGCCTCGTGCTCCTGCCTCCCGTGGCCGGCTGCGATGCCGCGGAGGCCTCACCGCCCCTACTCCTCCCACCGCTGGCCAGGCCATCCCTCTACTCACCCACACCCCCTGTTATTCTGCGGCGACGACAGCCTCACACCGCAGCGAACCAGTGAACCCTCATACTCCTCTACGCGTGGGCATCCACTGCCGCGTCTTCCCCGGCTCCGCGTCGTCCCCTTCCTAGGCCTCGCCGTCGTCCACCGCCCTCGTGCTCTCGGCGCGGCGTGGTCAACATGGTCAAGGAATGGCTTCCATTGGACATGGACTGTACATGGAGAGGCCGACAGCTGGGTCCACGGCCGCAGCAAGGAAGTGCCTCCTTATTACGCAAAAAACCGGACGGGCAACCGTATTTCGCGAAAAAAATGTTCCCCCTGACTGCTGGGACCCACCGGACGGGCAACCGTATTTCGCGAAAAAAACGTTTCCCCCCTGACTGCTGGGACCTACCAGCTACATCTTCGCATGCAAGGAAGTGCGTCCGGGCAAAAAAAAAACAATTCACCCCCATGACTGCTGGGACCCACCAGCTACATCTTCGCACGCAAGGAAGTGCCTCACAGTCAGGACCCACCTGGTCGAAGCATACGTAGGTTGCCATTCCGGTCGCGAACGTGTACGTACATACTGGTCGATGTAGAGGCACGCACATAGCATGTACACGTACATACAACGGCCAGTGTGCAAGAAATAAAATACGGCCACGTATGTACATACGGGCGGGGTCTCGAACGCCTACTTGCGCATACGTACGGCCAGGGCTCGTGTACATGGCTGGGTCGGAACGGAGAAACATGGTCGTCGTCGTGTTCATGGGGAGCCAACCGGCTGGGTCAGAACGGAATGCGTCGTCGTGTTCATCGGGAGGGCTTGGACGGAACAGCCGATGGAAACGAGGCCTGGCGTACCACAGAACGGAGGAAACGGCCTTGTGTTCGACCGTCCATGGTCGAAACGGGATCCTGTTCATCGGGAGGGGTCTGGCGTACCACAAAACGGAGGAAACGGACCTCCTATGGTCGAAACAGGGGTCCTGTTCATCGGGAGGGGTGTGGCGTACCGCAAAACGGAGGAAACGGACTTGTGTTGGAGCGCTACAGTCGAAACAGGGGTCCTGTTCATCGGGAGGGGTGTGGCGTACCGCAAAACGGGACTCCACGGGATGCTGTTCATCTCCACCGTCGACCCCCTCTAGCCTCCACGGGCTACTATTCATCCACCGTCGACCTCCTCCAGCCTCCACCTGCGACTGTCATCCACGGGCTCCTGTTCATCCAGCCTCCACCGTGCGCTACTCCACCGGCTACTGTTCCACCAGCCCTCTCCATGGGCTCCTGTTCAACCACCCCTCCACGGGCTACTGTTCATCCAGCCCTCCACCATCTACTGTTCATCCAGCCCTCGACGGGGTGGTCCTGTTCATCCAGCCCTCCACGGTGTCCTGTTCATCAAGCCCCAACCGGCTCGATCGATCGGGGTCCTGTTCATCCAGAGGCAACACCATGGGGTCCTGTTCATCCACCCCCACCGGAAACTGTTCATCCAAAACCCCCAGCAACGCTCACTGTTCATCCAGAGGCAGCATCCATCGGCTTCAGTTAGCAACAGTAGCGAAGGAATCGCTCGATCGGGTTCAGTTAACAGCCATCGATCGATCGCTTGGGTTCAGTAATGCGTAGCCTGCAGTGCAATCGCTCGGGTTCAGTTAGAGCCCAACGCCTCGCTCGGGTTCAGTTAGAGCCCAACGCCTTGCACCCACGCGCGTGTGTGTATGAGAGAAACGCGCATCGCTCGGCCCCGACCACCAACCGTAAACGGGAACACCCCGATATTTTCCTCGCCCTCGCTTCTACCATGTTTTTTCCGTCATGGACGGCCCAAAGAATGTCATGCAGCTGCGTCTCCGGCCCGCCCAGGACGAAAAGCCCATTTTCTATCATGATTTTTTGTCATAGAAGTAGGAGCCCACCACATCTATGATGATACCGGGTTTTGTCACAATTGTCGTCATAGAAGTGTCATAAGTATGACAGAAAAAAAATTCGTTCGGCCCAAAATGTCACGGATGTGTCTTTTTTTTGTAGTGATGCCTTTGACCGTTAGCTGACGAGTGAGGCCGCGTATACGTGGGTGCATGCAAGACCGCGGTCGTGGGGTAGCACATGTCCATGGACATGCCTGAAACGTCCCATCATATAAAGAGGGCAACCACCTCCATCGCCCCTACCATTTTCCCCCAAATCCACTCACTGCCGCATCGTATTCCTCTGCACACCGTTGTCATCTCTCTCTCCTCCACTGCCTCCACCGCACCGTCTCACTCTCCCCTACTGCATCCTCTTCCTCACCTTCATCGCCTCCATCTGCCAGATGGCCCACGCTCGTGGCGACGCCGGTGCAGCGGCCGGAGATGTGGTGGAGCTGCAGGGTCAGGGCGCGGTGACCGCGGATGTCGGCGGCGTCCACGGCGGTGCAGGGAAACTCGCAACTGCTGCGGATGTGGCGGGCTCCACCTCATCGCTGCAGAAGGTGACGGCGTCGAGCGGCGCAGTCCATCCCGATGCCCCCTTTGCGCCGCCTGCCGTGGAGGAGCAGGTATTTGCACTCGGCACCCATTTGCACTTGCTTAGCTTGTAGAGTTAGTTCGATTGTGATTCATACAGTAGTTCAGATGGTTAGAGTAGTTGGTTTGACGGATGGGCCGGGTTTTTTTGTATGGGTTGGGGGGATGGAGGTTTTTGGACTAGGGTTTGTTGTGAACTATGCTTTTAGGTGCTGCAATGATTTTAGGTGCTACAATGATTGGGGTTTTCAGATTTGTTTTTAGATTTGGATAAATTCATTGCAAAAATGCTAGATGTTGTGAACAGATTGAGGTTTTTAATGCTATGATGCTTATTAGATTTGTTTTTAGTGCTCATAGATTGGGGTTTTTAATGCTACTCAAGTTATTTGCTTCAAGTTATATTAGCTCTGTTGTTCACAATATGTCCACAATATGTAGTTATATTAGCTCTGTTGTTCAATGTGTGTGCATGACAATGGAAAATGCAAATAGGATCATAGTATATTAGCCCTACGATCAAGTGTGCATATCTAAATTTCAATATGTAGTTATATTAGCTCTTTTGTTCAATGTGTGTGCGTGACAATGGAAAATGCAAATAGGATCATAGTATATTAGCCCTATGATCAATGTGTCATCTGTGCATATCTAAATTTTCAATTGGCTTATGTATTTACTGGTGATGGATGTAATTGTATATTCAGGAGGATGATGGTAGGGGGAAGAGGAGGAAGATAGACTATACTTTCGACGACCCGTACGATCCAGCGTATGGTGACGACGAAGAGTATGAGGTAAGGCTACTTGAAATTTAGATTGCTCATTTAGTTCGTTTGACATGGTGTATTCCCATGATTCTATAATGTACTAATGTAATTCATTCGTGTGTGCAGTATGTCTCTGGGGAAGATGTGGATGTGGACCGCGGCAACTTCGCCTCCTTCAAAGAGAAGGAAGAGGAGAAGATCAGGATCAAGGGAGTGGATTACTACTACAAGAGCAAGACCAAAACTTGGCGCTGCCCCTATTGCACCACCAAGCCAAAGCCAAAGTCTGTCCGCTTCATTCACCTTCTAGCTCATGCAGAAGATGTGGCCATCCACGGCGAGGACTACAAGATCATGGGGCAGCATGCTGCCCTAGCCAAAGTCCTGTCTCCCCCTTCCCTGATGTTATGATGTTATGATGTGTTTTAAGTACTTTAGGTTGTTTGCTGAACTATGTGTGTGAACTATGTTTGTGAACATGATGTGGGTTACCTTTTGGTGGTTGGATGAATTTTATATGCATGTGGCTATCTATGTTGGGTATTTTTGTGTTTAAATTTATCTGCTATGATTTGTTTCAGTGTTTTGAAAGTTCGGGTGCTGCAATGATCACACATATGCTGCAAATATGCTGCAATCCATCATTTTATCAAGGGTTCCCTTTTATCAAATATTCCAATAACAGAGCAAAAAACAACATTTTAATGAAGATGTATTATCAACTATCTATGTTTGTGTAGGAGATCATGTGTGCAAAATTTGAGGTGATTTAGAGGAGGTTAAATAAATTTGAACTCTATGAATCTTGTAGGTGATAGCTCATATGTGTGAAGGTTTTCTCATGAAAATGACCAGATTTTTGGTTGGTAACATGTCACATAAGACAACATTAATATAAAACTATAGGCCAAGTTTATTATTTTTGAATTAATCTTCATATTTTTACATTTTCTTTTGAAAACATATGCTTTAATATAAAAACTATTAAAAACACGTTTTGAAATATGAAAATGGAAAACTAACTTCAGATCCTTCTTATTCACTTTAAAATAAAGCTTTAGTGATTTTTTTGATTTTTTTAAAAAAAATTCAAAAACAGAAGGTAACACCACCTCCTCTCCTTGAACTCTATGAAATCATGTACATGATAGCTCATATGTGTGAAGGTTTTCTCATGAAAATGACCATAGAGCAAGTTTATGATTTTTGGTTGGTAACATGTCACATAAGACAACATTGTGAGCAGGTTTTATTTTTTTTTAAATTAATGGTGCTCATTTGACCTCGATCGTGCTAGCTATGGTTTTTTCATGAAAATGACCATAGACCAAGTTTAGTATTTTTTCCTCGTTAGTTTGTCTTATAAAACGACGAACAACGAAGGTTTCATATTTTTTTTTATTTTTTTAAAATTAGTTATGCTCAATCAAAGCCTTCGAAACCCCGTTGACCAGCTCAAAACCCCTCTAAACCCCGCGGGGTTTTGCCTAACCCTAGCTCCCAACGCAGCCGTCCGATCATACCCTCGCGCCAAGCAACAGCCCTCAGATCTGGCCTTCTAGAAGGAACTAGGTGGGCTGGCTGTGTGCAGGCTCCGCGCCGTTGGACCACAAGGACGGCTCCGCATCGTTGGATCGTGGGGTAATCCGCGAGAGGCAATCCTATTGGTTGTGCTCGGCTGCTCGCCCACCACTGACTCCGTGAAAAAAGTTGTTATTGGGCCCAAAAGGAAACCAAGCTCTGGTTGGGCCGTCGAATACGTCGTTTTTTTTGCATTGTTTGCTCTGTTTTTTGTGAACGTGCTGGCTCTGTATTTGTGCATTGTTTTTTGCATCGTTTGCTCTGTTTTTGCATCGTTCTTTTTGTTCTATACAAATGTAAAATGACCAAATTTATAAGGGCTAAATTTATTTTTATCATGTAAAATGGCCACAAACTATCAAAAAATGGGTCATTTTGCATTTGTATAATGGCCACAAGCCCTCTATCTCTTTTATCATGCAAAATGACCAAATTTTTAAGGGCCAAATTATTTTTATCATTCAAAATGGCCACAAGCTCTTCAAAAATTGTCTCTTTTTGTTCATATAATATAGGGTTTGACCACGGATTCCCACGCGTGCAATTAGCTTGTTTTTCTTCTTCTTTTCAAACCACCTTTTCCCACGCGTGTACACTCCCGATGTTGCGGTGGGTTTGAAAATGGGCTACTAACTTCACATTTGACCCCGTTATTGCCACGGCCAAATAACACGTAGCACTACAGCTATTTAAGCCACCATCTGCCTCTGCCATCCCTCATCCATCTGCCCTTCTTGCTCTTCAACCCCTTCTCCGTCTTCTGCACATCCCTCCGCCATGTAGTACACTGGACCAACCAACCTCTTCCCACCCACCGTGCCAGAGAGGCTCTACCCTACCGGCGTGTACGTTGATCGCACACTACGTGTGTGGGCGATATCAAGGCTGAGGACTGCAAGGAACTTCACCGAGTTCTTACTCGCGTCCGGCTACCACCACCTCCCGAGGGGATCTCCAACGATGTTCCGCGTCGAGGAGGTCATCCAAAACCGGGTGGTGGTTGCTCTCCTTGCCCACTTCACCAACACATTCGACGCCTTCTACCTCCTCGGCCGAGTGTTTTGGTGTGGCTTCGAGTTCATCGCTTTCACCACCCACAACAGGTTCACGGAGTACAACAACATCTTCCCCACCATGACGCGCATGCACACTCTTCCGTACCCCATCGACAACGCCCCGAAGGAGCAGTGAAAAGGGCGCCCGGAGGAGGAGCGACGTGGAGAAGGCGGCGGCTAGGGTTCTAAACCCTCTATCTTTTTTTAGTCTATGTTATGTTAAGTTGTCATTGAACTATGTTGGAGTTGCTTTGGGCTTGTTGGCCCTTTTCTTAAATTCTATTATTAAGTTTTCTATCTATTCTATTATTAAGTTCTTCCTAGTTTGAGCTATGTGATCGTGCTATGGGCTTGTTGGCCCTATCTACATATTGGGACTACATATTTGTTGATTATTTTCTTAGAGAGCTCAGCTTGTTAGTAGGGTTCCCTTGTTAGTAACCACCTAGTGCATGCAAGCAAGCTTTGTTAGTAGGGATGAATGAGTACAACGAAGCAAGGGAGTGGCTCTTTTTTTACACAAGCCACAAATATGTAGCCACCTAGCTAGAAGAGAGGAACCAGCGGCAGTGACCGTCGCTGCATCCGTGGCGGCTGGCGTGCAAAAAGCTGCTCAGTCAGTGCATCGTGGTGGACACATCGGTGCATGCAGGCTCGATCGGCGCATGCAAGCTCGGTCGGCGCATCGTGGGATCGTGGCATCGGCGCATGCAGGCTCGATCGATGCATGCAGGCAGGGTTTGCTGGGTGCATGCATAGCAGGCTTCTGTCCTGGCGGCGCGCGCAGACGTGTAATGCAAGGGACGGCCCAACGAAACCACGGCCCAACGGTCGAATAGCGACACCACCCAACGCGGCCCCACTTGTCAGGTCAAACGGACGACACAGTCCAGCATGGCCCCACTAGTCAGAGTTAACGGTCAAGCCTTTGACCCGACGACAACGTCCGTTGTGCCCAGTTATGAGGGTTTCTGGCAAGGGAGTGGGGAAAATTAAGCAAAAGTTAAGATCGCGGGGATGAATGAGTAGAGCTAAGGAACCAGGGGCATAGATGTAAAAATCCCTAAAGAATTACTTGAGGGGATGAAATCCACTCCCGATCCCTTGCTTGTGGTTAATCCCACGGCATTGGAGTCGGAGGCCAATTCCGCCAAGGAAGGGGCTAAAGGTACTCATGTTCCTTCCCCTCATGACAAGAATGGGACGAAAACCTTTGCCTCGGCTCCCCCTCCCCAGGTCTACGGAGGACCGGTCCCCACAACTCACATTAATATTCATGGTCCTCCTTGAGGGAGTCCTGGACTAAGGGGTCCTCGGGCGTCCGGTCTGTTATCCATGGGCCGGACTGATGGGCTGTGAAGACATGAAGACCGAAGACCATACTCGTGTCCAGATTGGATTCTCCTTGGCGTGGAAGGCAAGCTAGGCGGCCAGCTGTGAAGATTCCTTCTTATGTAACCGACTCCATGTAACCCTAGATCACTCCGGTGTCTATATAAACCGGAGAGCATAGTCCGGATAGGACACGTTCATTACCATATACACATAGGCTAGGCTTCTAGGGTTTAGCCATTACGATCTTGTGGTAGATCAACTCTTGTAACACTCATATTCATCAAGATCAATCAAGCAGGAAGTAGGGTATTACCTCCATAGAGAGGGCCCGAACCTGGGTAAACATCGTGTCCCCCGTCTCCTGTTACCATCGATCCTAGACGCACAGTTCGGGACCCCCTACCCGAGATCCCCCGGTTTTGACACCAAAATTGGTGCTTTCATTGAGAGTTCCACTGTGCCGTCGGCAAAGGACTCGATGGCCCCTTCGATCGTCAGTAATGGCACCGTTCAGGGAGAAACCTTCCTCCCCGAATAAACCTTTGTGTTCGGCGACTTCGTACTGCGGGCCAACTCGCTTGGCCATCTGGAGCAGGTCGATAGTCATGCCCCTGGCCATCAGGTCAGACCTGGAAGCTTGAACTACGTCGCGGACACTCACGGAGACTTGATCTCCGATGGATTCAATACTGCGGCAGTCGTTCCCCCTCTCTCCGATGAATGTGACTTAAATCTGTCATCGGATCACTCCTAGGAGATGGATCCTGTTGCTGCAACGGCCTCAGAACCAAAGCAGATCGTGCCTTTCGAGGCCACAAAGTCCACGGCGTTGGAGCCGCACACGGACTCGACATCCTGCAATACTTGCGTCAATGGATCTCCGGACTCGTTTTCGGCTACACGTTCCAGATCAGGCGCGCCTACGGACACCGAGCTGGATCGGTTATCGATTTTCGAATTTGGCGCCGCAGACTTCTTCCAGCACTCACCTTTTGGTGACATGCTAAATTCTTTAAAGAACTTATCCTTGGAGGAGGACTCACAGCCGAACTATGTTCGGGTCGAGCTAGAGACGGATGACGAGGAATTTTGCTTCCCACCCGCCACCCACTTCATAGCCACTGTCGATGACTTAACCGACGTGCTTGACTATGGCTCCGAAGACATCGACGGTATGGACGACGATGCCGATATGGAGCAAGGCCAAGACCCACCATTCACCGGACGTTGGACGGCTACCTCTTCGTACGACGTGTACATGGTTGATACACCTAAAGGATCTGGCGACGACAACGAAGAACCAGATGCGAATAAAACCTCCGAGACACAGTCCAAACGACGGCGCGCCAAACGCCGCTCCAAGCCTCGACGCTCAAAAGATGGCAACACCGGCACCGGAGAAAATAGCACTCCATGCGACGCCGAAAACAACGAAGACCCTATCGGAGCTACATCCGAACAAGAAGAAAAGAACAACAGGCAAGACAACCCTGATGAACAGGTCATAGAAGATGACTCGGAGGACGATAGTTACCGTCCACCCTCCGAGGAGGAGACAAGCCTCGGCAATGAAGACCTCACCGTGCCGGAAGATCCTCTGGAGTAGGAGCACTTTAAGCTTTAGCTCATAGCCACTGCAAAGAGCCTGAAAAAGAAACAGCGGCAGCTTCAAGCCGAACAAGATCTGCTCGTCGACAGATGGACTAATGTCCTGACAGCCGAAGAATACGGCCTCAGGCGCCTAGCCAAGAGCTACCCGAAACGCAGACTGCTGCCTCAATTCGATGAGGAAGCACCGGAGCGCACATCTCCCTCGCGTAATGCGGAACGACCACCACGTGGTCGAGACAGGGTGGCCGACCGGCCACCCCGCGGCCGGGATAAAACGGAAACACAGGCCGAACACCAGCCTGCCCCACCGCCCCGTAAAAAAATAGATGGAAGAGTTCGGAGTCACACATACGACCTCCGGCAGATCCTGGATGATAGAACAGGACACACAAGATCGATCTACGGATCGCGAGGGCGTGCCTCGAGGCACGACGACGGCTACCCATTCGGACGTGATAAACCTAACCACGCCCGGGCCGAATACCGCAGACGAACTCCATCAGAGCTACGCCACGACGCGGCCCGATATAGAGGCGCCGCACACCCTCTCTGCTTCACAGATGAAGTACTGGATCATGAATTCCCTGAGGGGTTCAAGCCTGTCAACATTGAATCATACGACGGCACAACCGATCCTGCAGTATGGATCGAGGATTTTATTCTCCATATCCATATGGCTCGAGGAGATGACCTCCACGCTATTAAATACCTCCCACTAAAGCTCAAAGGGCCATCTCGGCACTGGCTTTACAGCCTGCCTGAAAATTCTATCGGCAGCTGGGAGGACTTGGAGGAAGCCTTCCTGGACAACTTCCAAGGAACATACGTCCGGCCACCAGACGCCGATGACTTAAGCCACATAGTTCAACAACCCGGAGAATCAGCCAGAAAATTCTGGACTAGGTTCCTAACTAAAAAGAACCAGATCGTTGACTGTCCGGATGCCAAAGCCCTAGCGGCCTTTAAGCATAGCATCCGGGACGAATGGCTCGCCCGCCACCTCGGCCAAGAAAAGCCGAGGTCCATGGCAGCCCTCACGGCACTTATGACCCGCTTCTGCGCGGGAGAGGATAGTTGGCTGGCTCGCAGTACAAACACAGCCAACGAAACAGGCCCCTCCGAGGCCAAAAGCAGCACAGGCAAGCTCCGGCGCAACAGACACAAACGCCGAAGCAATGGAGATAACACCGATGACACTACAGTTCACGCCAGATTCAGTGGCTCCAAGTCCGGCCAGCGCAAGAAGCCCTATAAAAGGAGCAGCGGAGGACCATCCAGCTTGGACCGCATACTCGATCGTCCTTGCCAGATACACGGCACCCTAGACACACCAGCCAGCCACACTAACAGAGATTGCCGGGTATTCAAACAAGCTAGTAAGATAAACAACGGAAACAAGGAAGAGGAATCACAGAGCGAGGACGACGACGAAGAGCCCCGGCAGCCGAACATCGAAGGGCAGAAGAAATTTCCCCCTCAAGTCAAAACGGTGAACATGATATATGCTACGCACATCCCCAACAGGGAGCGTAAGCGAGCACTTAGGGACGTCTACGCGGTAGAGCCAGTCGCCCCAAAATTCAATCCGTGGTCATCATTCCCGATCACCTTCGATCGTCGAGATCACCCAACCAGTATCCTCCATGGCGGTTCAGCCGCACTAGTCCTCGACCCAATTATTGACGGGTTTCACCTAACACGAGTCCTGATGGACAGTGGTAGCAGCCTCAACCTGCTCTATCAAGACAAAGACATTGACCCCTCACGAATAAAACCAACAAAGACTACCTTTAAAGGAGTCATACCAGGCGTAGAGGCTCGTTGTACGGGCTCAATCATGCTGGAGGTGGTCTTCGGTTCCCTGGACAACTTCCGAAGCGAAGAGTTAATCTTTGATATCGTCCCCTTCCGCAACGGCTATCACGCGCTGCTCGAACGAACCGCGTTTGGTAGATTCAACGCAGTGCCACACTATGCTTATCTCAAGCTCAAGATGCCCGGTCCATGCGGCGTCATAACAGTCAATGGCAATACGGAACGCTCCCTCCAAACAAAGGAGCACACCGCCGCCCTAGCAGCAGAGGCTCAGAACGGCCTTCTCAAGCAGCACCATAGTACGGCTGTCGAGCCCTCGGACATCATTAAGAGGTTCCGGACTACGCTGCAACAGGACGGCGCGGCTCGTCAAGAGCTCGACTAGCAATTCGGACTCCGTCCCAATCTCAATGAGGTAGTGGCATTCGTACCACGCGTACACAATTACGCACTCGAAACCCCATGGGTACTGACGGAGACATACCCCATTCGCAATCCACAGTGCGGCTTGACCGACCCTGGGATCTGCATGCTTTTACTTTTTTATGAGTTTTCTTCTCTTTTCGAGGACTACACGGACAACCCGCCAGCAGAACACACCAAGGAGGCAGGGAGCTCTGGCTTACAAGGGAATCCCCAGGTGGTCTCTACTAAACTATGGCCATAATTGCTTTTCATACTCGCATGTAGCTCGCCCTTGGTGGCGGCGTGTTAAATAGATTTACTTGCTTATCGCATTACTTATACAATGTACGCCTCGACGTACTAGTTACACCACAATGGTGAATACACGGTAGCGTCAGCTTATTACTTCATTTTCCCATTTCCTCACCTCGGTATTAATTACTTATTGCACACGTACATCATGGTACGTATTACTACGCCAGGGGCTTCATTACACCCCGGATCACGGCAATAAAGGTCCGAACACTTTTACAGTATAGTTCGGCACCCCGAACTTATAGCATTATATGCATCGGCTCCGAATCATGTCTTTGGTCAATAATTGGGTTGCCCGGCTCCTGTGCTTACTACCTTACGTTCCGCTACATCGGCTAGGGTAGTAAAGGGAGAACTACTGCGATTGTGTCCCGATTCTTTCGGATGAGCACCTCAGTAGAGAAAGCCGAAAACTGGCTGTCATGATGCGGCGAGAGCCGGTCAGCTGTTCGAGAGGTTCCAAATCGTTGGAGATTTTTTCCGCTTCTTGCGAAGAATCGGTTCTTCCGATTAGGCGTGTACAACGCCCCTAATTCGGCCTTTCGAACACTAGGGGCTTCGCCAACTTTATTAATTGTCAAACTCCTATGGCTAAGTGAGGGCAGTAAAGGCCGCATAGTCCGATTGCCTTGTTCGTTGTGCTAAACACCTCCTTTAAGGACCAAAATTTGGAGTAAAGAGTGTTTTAGATTTATCCCGAACACCTCCGTACTATCTACGTGGGGGCAGAAGCCGACGGCTGGTCAACCCTCAGATTTAATACACGGCCACACAGGAGGTAAAATTTAAATCATAAACATTATACTACATAATATCATCGTTCCATATTACAAAACATGGTAATACACATGTTCTCATGGGAATATAACATCCTTCGAACATTGCTCCGCCACAAGGCGTGACCCCTCCAGAACACCATCAAAATAGTGCTCGGGTCGATGATGCTCCTTGCCCTCCGGCGGTCCCTCGGTCATCAGCTTCTTGGCATCCAGCTTCCCCCAATGCGTCTTGACGCGGGCAAAGGCCATACGCGCACCTTCAATACAGACCGACCGCTTCACGGCTTCGAGCCGCGGACAGGCACTCAGAAGCCGCTGCACAAGTCCGAAGTAGCTGCTAGGTGTAGGATCGGCGGGCCACAGCCGGACTATCAGGTCCTTCATGGCTAGCTCCGCCAACCTATGCAGCTTGACCAACTGCTTTAGCTGGTCGCTGAAGGGTACCGGATGTTCGGATCCCAGATGTTGGGACCAGAATAGCTTCTCCGTAGACATCCCTTCCTCAGCTCTGTAATACTCGGCAGCATTCGATACACTGTGCGGCAGATCCGCAAATGCCCCTGGAAAATCCAAATTCAAGATAAGTACAAGGAACGCTTCTTCTATATACTTGCTATGCATGGTGAAAGACTTACCTGCTGTAATCATCTTGGCTGCCTGAACCTCCTGGAGGGCGCTCTGGGCTTCGGCTCGTGCATCCTGTGCGCTCTGGCGGACCTTCGCCAATTCGGACTCTTGCGCCTTACAATCGCGCTCCAGGGACTCAAATCTCTCTATCGCGCCCTGGAGCTGTTGTTGCGCCGCGCCAACCCGGGCCTCGTGCTTCTCGCGCGAGGCGCGTTCCTTGGCCGCTTTGTCCTCGGCCTCGGCTAGCGCCTTCTTAAGGGCTGCCACCTCGGTCGCGGCCCCTAATAAAGTTTATGACAATTTAGTCCATTCGGACTATTCATTTTCTAGAAATATACCTACAGGTTATTGCATACCTTGGTTATCCTCAAGATGCTTCTTCACAAGGCCGAGCTCCTCCTCGGCCCGCTCCAGTTTCTGCTTCAGTCCTGAGACCTCCGCGGCATGAGCAGTGGCTGCCTTCAGCGATACCTGCTTATTCACATAGACAACTCATGTTAGACTCCTGCGATATTTCTTCTCGATCCTCTGTTCGACTTTTCTTCACGAACACCAAACAGAGCATGAGGGGCTACTATCTATACTGTGATATTTTTTACAATCACTTACCTCAAAGCCCGTTAGAAGGCTAGTGCAGGCTTCGGTCGGTCCGCTTTTGACAAACTGAACCTTCTCTATCACCGTGTCCATAAGAACATGATGTTCATCCACAATAGAGGCGCCTCATAGCGCCTCCAGCAGATTATCCGGCGCCTCTGGTTGGACAGAGGTCACCGATGGAATAGGCACATTCCCTCCTTGAAGGGAATGCCGTTCGCCGGACCCTGGAGTCGTGTAGATCTCCGAAATGGTATCCGGCTGAGGTCTAAAGGGAACTCGGGCCCCGTCACCAGTTCCCATGGGGACTTTTTTCCCCACATGTCCGGCGGCCAAAAAATCATCCTGGGACGTCACCCCGATGATCTCCGAAAGGCCCCCCGGCCTGGGAAAGTCTTTTTGGACACCACCTCGTCATCATCCTTGGGTGAGACGGAATGAGCAGGTGGCGGAGATGTGCTAGCCCTCTCCTTCGAGCCCAGCGAATCCTCAGTCGAGGACTGCGGGGAGCCATCGCGTGCCGGACTGCAGTAACAAGGCTTACAATATGTCAGTACTATAAAACAGGAAGGCCATACGTTTGCGGATTCTGGTACTTACGAAGCGGCCCGAGGCTTGGTCCCGCAAGGTCGTTCCGGACTGCTACCAATATCCCACACGGAGTTATCCGTTTGGGAGCCTTTAACCTTCTTGGGCGCTTTCGCCTCCGGATCCGGGGGAGCCGCCCTCTTCTTCCTCCCCACCTCAGGTGGGGAATCATTTTCTTCTTCTTCCTCTTCGTCGTTGTCATCGGATGAAGAGGAAGTCTCGTCCTGGGATGACATGTCCGGAGTGCCTTTTTGGCAGGGGCCTTTCTTGGCCCCTTTGGCCGCTTTCTTGGCCGTCTTCTCCGGCACGTCATACGGCGCCGGAAACAACATCTTCGTCAGAAGTGGGAATTCTTCCTCCTCAGGAAGCGGAGCCGGACAGCTAATCTGCTCCGCCACCTCGATCCAGGCCTGTAAAATAGATGGAGAAGCTCAGTATCCATCCTCAAAATATGCTGGTGAAGGGTATACCTCCAAAGCATTAAAAGACTTACCGAATTGGCCTGGCGCTTTGATCTAAGCCCGCGATTTTCAGTTGTGGGCGGGGGCGTCTCGCCCGCCTTGAAGAGCGCTTTCCAGATGCCTTCGTGCATTGTGCCGAAGAGCCCTCGCAGCGTCTGGTGCTCGGCAGGGTCGTACTCCCACAAATAGCAAGCTCGGCGTTGACATGGAACGATCCGGCGAATGAGCATGACCTGAATCACATTCACAAGATTGATCTTCTTGGTTATCATGTTCTTGACGCATGTATCTCATCAAGGGATCCCCAGGTCAGGCCCTTCTCTTGCCAGGAAGTGAGCCGCATCGGAACTCCGGATCGGATTTCGGGGGCTGCTACCCAATTGGCATCACGCGGCTCGGTGATGTAAAACCACCCCGACTGCCACCCCTTCACCGTCTCCACGAAGGAGCCCTCGGGCCAGGTGACGTTGGGCATTTTGCCCACCATGGCGCCTCCGCACTCTGCTTGTTGACCGCTCACCACCTTCGGTTTCACGTTGAAGGTCTTTAGCCATAGGCCGAAGTGAGGCGGGATGCGGAGAAAGGCCTCGCACACAATGATAAATGCTGAGATATTGAGTATAAAGTTGGGGGCCAGATCGTGGAAGTCCAACCCATAGTAAAACATCAATCCACGGACGATGAAGGGGGAATCCCAGCCTGCGGACGAAATGTGTGAGGAACACAACCCTCTCATTGGGCTCGGGGGTAGGGACGATTTGCCCTTTCGCAGGGAGTCGGTGAGCAATCTCCTTGGCTAAATAGCCGGCCTCCTGGAGCCCCATGATGTCCTTCTTCTTGACAAAAGAGGCCATGCACTTGCCTCCAGCTGTGGATCCGGACATGATTGGAGTGCCTTCTCGAACGAGGAAAAACTAAAGCTTGGGCGCTGGAGCTCGAGGACGGAAGGACTGGAGATGAAAAAGGGTGTGGGGAAAGGGAGAGTGTCCTTATCCCGTTATAAAGGCTGCAAATGTCAAGCGCCTCCCCACTCGTCCTAAAAACTCGCCTATTCCCAAGGGCTGTATAAACGACACGGTTGGGTTACCCATGCCCGCATTGATGAGAATCCCGCAATAAGGGGACACGATCTCTGCTTTGACAAGATGTGCCAATAGCAACCGCGTCTCGAAACGTGGGATGGCAGATGAAAAATGGTTCGAAATTATGACCGGACAGACGCGATGTCATGTAGTAAAGAAGTTGTCAACAGATTAGATTCATGTATATATTATATTCTCTCTGCGGTTATACCAGGTCCGAATACAATCATTGCATCCGCAGACTATCTTGGAGTTCGGAGAAAGGGGAACCCGCCTTGCAATGCCAAAGACAATCTGCACGTCGGACTCCTCCATTGAAGCCAGGTTCAAGGGCTACTGAGGGAGTCCTGGACTAAGGGGTCCTCGGGCGTCCGGTCTGTTATCCATGGGCCAGACTGATGGGCTGTGAAGACATGAAGACATGAAGACCGAAGACCATACTCGTGTCCGGATTGGACTCTCCTTGGCGTGGAAGGCAAGCTAGGCGGCCAACTGTGAAGATTCGTTCTTATGTAACCGACTCCATGTAACCCTAGATCTCTCCGGTGTCTATATAAACCAGAGAGCATAGTCCGGATAGGACACGTTCATTACCATATACACATAGGCTAGGCTTCTAGGGTTTAGCCATTACGATCTCGTGGTAGATCAACTCTTGTAACACTCATATTCATCAAGATCAATCAAGCAGGAAGTGGGGCATTACCTCCATAGAGAGGGCCCGAACCTGGGTAAACATCGTGTCCCCCGTCTCCTATTACCATCGATCCTAGACGCATAGTTCGGGACCCCCTACCCGAGATCCGCTGGTTTTGACACCGACACTCCTCCCAAGCTTGTTAAGGGTGATTTTGCTAATTGGGTCTTTCGCATTAAGTCTCATTTGAATCATTGCTCAACTAACCTTTGGAGAATCATTGAGCAAGGTTTCTACCCGCATGATCCAAACAATTTCACCCCAAGAGAAGAAGCGGACAATCAATACAATCACTCCACATTCTTCATTCTTCAAGAAGCGGTCCCTCCCGAAGATCTATCGCACCTACTACCTTTCACTCGTGCAAAGGATTATTGAGAGCACATTGTTTCTATGTACAAGGGGAGCTCAAGCATCCAACGGTCCAACTATGAAATTGTCCTTGATGAGGCTGATGAATTTGTGATGCTTGAAGATGAGGATCCACGTGATCTTTACCGGAGGGTGACAACTCTTGCAGTTGCTCTCCAAGACCATGGAAGCAAGGATACGGATGACACTTGGATCAAGCAAAAGTTAATCAAGGGCATGTCTTCCGTGATTCATCAATGGCCGGACTTTCACACCTTAACCTCAAGTGAAGTGTTGGATGAGTTTATTGCCATGAACATCATGAACAAGACCGCCGACAATGCTCTTGCTCGTGCCCGTTCAAAGAAGAGCACTCCCACCCTTGCTTTGAAGGCCAAGGCCATTCCGGAAGAAGAAGAGGAAGAAGAAGAGGAGTGTGGTCCCGATGACACCAAATATGCTTACCATGAGCACATGGCTCTTGCGTTAAGGCAATTTTGGAGCAACAATAGGAGCTCAAGGCCCAACTTCACCAAGAAAACCCGAGTGGGTCAAAGAACAAGCAACGAGTAAGAACTTGCTACAATTGCGACAATGTGAGTCACTTTGTGGTGGATTGCCCATATGAGAAGAGGGAAGACAATGGTGGCAAACTCATTCGCAAAGATAAAGCCAAGTCCTTTCATAGCAAGAACAACTTCACCAAGAAGACTCCTCCAAAGGGCTTGGTGGCACATGAAGAGTATCCCTCCGATGATGAAGAGGAATATACAAGTGGAGAATGAATGGCGACGACAACCATTGCCATTGCTACACCTTCTCCCTCCAAGGTGTCTCTCTTCGGCGCCCCCAACGAAAACACCATTGCCAAGTGTCTCATGGCCAAAGGTATCAACAAGGTATCTCCTAACATCAAAACTACCATCATTACTACTCCTTCATTGTTAGATTGTGTTGATGATAGTGAGGTGGAGAAATTTGATGATAATGAGTTCACCAATTTTGTGAGCAAGCTCAAGGGTGAGTTCAATAAGCACTTTAATTTGTTGCTCTCTTGGAACAACTTGGTGAGGCCAATGATATCATTGAGTCTCATGAGGATATTATCTCCAAATTGGAGGAGCATAGTCCTGACTATGCCGATGAGATTGCAGATCTTTCCATTGCTCTAAAGGAAGAGCAAGATCTTCATTTGACTCTTGAGGAGTAACACAATGTTGATCATGCTAAATTGCAAAAAGATCTTGATCATGCTCTTGTTCTTACTCGTGTGCTTAAATCCGAGAAAGCCGAACTTGGGGTTGGCCATGCTAGACTCAAGGAAGAATTTGATATACTTGACAAGGCCCACAAGGTCTTGAAGGGTGTTCATGCTTCTCTCAAAGAGTCTCATGATCAACTCCAAGTGAAGATAACCAAGGAGATTTCCACTTGTCCTCCTTTCGTTCTAATTAATAATGTCCATGCTACTAACCCTTGTTGTGAGCATGTGCATCTTGTGGAAGAAAATGCTAAGTTTAAAGAGCAACTTGAGAAGGGCCTTGTGACTTGCATACAAGGCGAGAAGAACCTCAATGACCTTTTGAGCAATCAAAAGGAAGTTGTAGGTAAGGAGGGACTTGGATTTGCACCCAAGTCAAAGAAGAAGAACAAGACCAAGCAACCTCTCCCACTTAAGGAAACTTTTGTCAAGGCGGGTGAGGGTGCTCATGAGAAGAAGAAGAACAAGGAAGTGGGTGGTAATGCCAAGAAGGGCAAAACTGCCCCTATCAACAAAGCCGGCGACTTTAACCCTTCTTATGTTTTGTGTCGTGCTAGTGATGGGCATGTTTATGCTAAATTTGTTGGTTCTTACTATGAATACATTCAATGGTCTATTTGGGTTCCTAAGACCCCTGTTGCTGACATCAAAGGACCCATTCAAGAATGGGTACCTAAATCCAAGCATTGATCTCTTGTAGGAGTTTGCTTCTGGTGGGGTGTCATGGTTGCTCGATAGTGGAGCAACAAATCATATGACCGGGAGCAAGCACTTGGTGGTGGGTGTGCATCCAATTCCATCTATGCCCACCCATGTCCAATTTGGTGATGCCTCAACTTCTAAGGTATTGGGACTTGGTAAGGTGCAAGATATAACTATTGATAAAGTCATGCTTGTTGAGTCCCTTGCATACAATTTACTTTCCATTCGTCAACTTGCACTTATGGGCTTTGCAACATTCTTTGATCTTAATACCGTGGCCCTTTTGTGGAGCAAGACTCTTAAAGTAGCCTTTGTTGCCAAAGACCGTGCTTGCAGTGCTTGTATCGAAGGAAAGCTTCACGAAACGGCTCATCGACCATCGACTATCATCTACTCAAAGAGGCCCTTGGAGCTCCTACACATGGATCTCTTTGGTCCTCCATCCTTTAATAGTCTTGGTGGAAGAAAGTATTGCTTGGTGATCGTGGATGACTACTCATGATATACATGGGTATAGTTCTTCAAGAGGAAGAGTGAGACTCAACAAACCATCATCAACTTTGCAAATGAAGCTCAATGTCAACATGATGCAAAGATCTTGATGATTAGAAGTGACAATGACACCAAGTTCAAGAACTACACCTTGGATGAGTTTCTTAGTGACGAGGGGATCAAGCACCAATATGCCGCACCCTATACCCCTCAACAAAATGGTGTGGCAGAGAGGAAGAACCGGACGTTGATGGATGCGGCAAGGACCATGATGGCGGAATTCAAATCTTCGTACAACTTTTGAGCCAAAGCCATCAACATTGCATGTCATGCTTCTAATAGGCTCTACCTCCGCAAAGGCTTGAACAAGACTACATATGAGATACTTACCGGCAACAAATCCAACCTCAAGTACTTCCGGCTGTTCGGTTGTAAGTGTTTCATTCTCAAGAAAGGTGTTCGTTTGTCTAAATTCAAACCTAGAGCACAAGAGGGCATATTTGTTGGTTATGCTACAAACTCTCATGCTTACCGTGTTCTCAACAAGTCCACCGGACTCATTGAGGAGACGTGTAACATGGAGTTTGATGAAAATAACGGCTCCCAAGTGGAGCAAAGTGGTCTTTGTGATGTAGGTGAGGAAATTCCTCCCCAAGCCATAAGAAGAATAGGGATTGGTCAAATACTCTCCATTGAGGAACCCCTTGTGGCTCAAGGAGAAGGACAATGCTCTACTCAAGTGGAGCCATCACCTTCGCTAGACCCACACGCTTCCGAAGAACAAAATGAAGGCCCTCAACCCAATGAACAAGATCAAGGGCAAGGTCAACCTCATGGAGATGGTGATGCACCAAATGATGCCCAAGATCAAGTTCAGGCCTCCGAGCTCACTCAAGATCAAGAGCAAACTCAAGGTCAAGAGCAAGCTCAAGACGGTGCTCAAGGTCAAGAGCAAGCTCGAGAAGGTGCTCAAGGTCAAGTACAAGCTCAAGACGGTGCTCAAAATGTGCAAGATGATCCTCAATTGCCCATCGAGGAACTTTTGGAGTGTCGTGCCGCTAAGGTGGCTTCCAAGCTCGAGCGTCAACAACATGTCATGGAGAATGTGCTTGGAAGCTTGAGAAAAGGGGTAACCACTCATAAACAATTGTCAAATTTTTGTGAGCATCACGCGTTTGTTTCGTGTGTTGAACCCCAAAAGGTACATGAGGCGCTCGATGATGAGGATTGTTCTTGAAGCTATGCACGATGAACTCAACAACTTCGAGTGCAATCAAGTTTGGGAATTAGTGCCAAGGCCAATGGAGGAACATAATGTCATTGGGACCAAGTGGATCTTTAAGAACAAGTAAGATGTGAATGGTGTGGTTGTTCGAAACAAGGCAAGATTGGTGGCACAAGGCTACTCCCAAGTTGAAGGTATCGACTATGGTGAAACCATTGCCCCAGTTGCTCGTCTTGAGTCTATTCGCATGTTGCTTGCATATGCTTCTCATCATGATTTTAAATTGCAACAAATGGATGTGAAAAGTGCATTTCTTAATGGTCCTTTGAATAAGTTGGTGTATATCAAACAACCTCCGGTATTCGAGGATCCCAAGTTCCCCTGTATGCAAACTCAAAAAGGCGCTCTATGGCCTTAAACAAACCCCACGCGCGTGGTATGAGCACCTTACCGAGTTGTTGCAAGATCGTGGGTTTGAAATTGGGAAAATTGATCCCACTCTTTTTACTAAGAGGGTCAAAGGGGGTTTGTTCATATGCCAACTATATGTTGATGATATTATTTTTGGTTCTCCTAACAAATCTTTCAATGATGAGTTTGCCGCACTAATGACCAAGAAGTTTGAGATGTCTATGATGGGAGAGTTGAAGTTCTTTCTTGGGTTCGAAGTCAAGCAAAGAAGAGAAGGAACGTTCATCAACCAAGCCAAGTATACCCAAGACATGCTCAAGAGATTCAAGCTAGAAGATGTCAAGCCGGTCAAGTTTCCCATGCCCACCAAATGCAAGCTTGACAGTGATACCAATGGTAAAGTGGTGGATCAAAAGGTATATCGTTCCATGATTGGATCCTTGATTTACCTTTGTGCATCTAGACCGAATATTGTCGGCGTCCTGGGAACGGGGGTACCCAGACTTGCCGGCCTGCGGCCCAGGGCGTGGCTCAGCCAACGGCCTGGTACGGCCCATGTTCATCAGCAACCACTCAAGACCCTCGTGAGGGGCCAAGCCTCGCGAGGTGGACGATGCCAAGACCTCCTTAGGGGCAGCCACACTAGGCTGGCTCCCG
The DNA here is from genome assembly GCF_002575655.3 of Aegilops tauschii subsp. strangulata. Lineage (NCBI taxonomy): Eukaryota > Viridiplantae > Streptophyta > Magnoliopsida > Poales > Poaceae > Aegilops > Aegilops tauschii. Next base: position 112,362,861 of record NC_053038.3, read on the forward strand.
AGGAGCGGAGATATCTATGCAAGGGGGACCTCGTGAGGTGCGCGTGACGTGAGCCGTGACGATCAAGGCCAGGTGGGCGCCAACGGGCTCAGAGTACCAGTTGCCTCTTTGGTGCTAAAGGGGCAAGCACAGACGAGGAGTCCTGAGGCATCAGGCAAAGGTTTCCATATGGGTGCAACGAGACCAAGACCAGCAGGACGGCAGGATGGAGGTCACCGTGGAGCCCACGACGGCGTCACCACCAGAGCCTTTGGCAGGCGAAGACCACCTTTTGTCAGGATAACTTGTACTAGTTGTCCCCCTTTAAAATTGGCCGTTGTGGGATCCCTTCCCGCCTAATATTTGGGAAGAGGACCAAGGCCACTATAAATAGGACTAGCCACCACCCTAGCAAGGGGACGTATCATTCAGACCATCCCTTGCACACACCAGCTCTCCAAGCTCAAGAACACCTCTCCTCAGGAGGCTGTTCATCCATTATACTTGTTCATCCTCAGCCTACAAGGCAATCCACCACACCACACTGGAGTAGGGTATTACACCAGCACGGTGGCCCAAACCAGTATAAACCCTCGTGTCTCTTGTTCTTTGAGTTCGTCAAGTTGGGCCTAGAGATCGTTGCCAGAGCGGGTCAGGGAGAGAGAGATATTCGTGTGCACCCCAGTGTTCGAACCTCAAGGGTTTGCTGGAACCCGTAATCTGACATTTGGCACGCTAGGTAGGGGTGCGCCGAAGGTTCGCTCCTCCACCGGCTCCACCTCTCCGTTCGGTCCCCATGGCCAGCGCCGGTCCCCCGACCGGACCGACGGACGCCCGCGATGGCGCCATGGGGCTCAGGGCCTTCACCCCCGCCTTGCGACAGGTGGAGTGGCCGCCCAAGTTCAGGCCGGAGATGCCACCCCGCTATGACGGTGTGACGGATCCATCGACCTTCTTGTTGGCGTACGAGGAGGCCGTTCTGGAGGCTGGAGGCGACGACAAGGTCATGGCCAACTGGCTAACCATGGCCCACGCTGGCGCACCGCGCGCCTGGCTGCTCAACCTGCCGAGATCCTCTGTGGCTTCTTGGGAGGAGCTATGCGGCCTTTTCGTCGCACGCTTGATACGTCTCCGTCGTATCTACAATTTTTTATTGTTCCATGCCAATATTATACAACTTTCATATACTTTTTGGCAACTTTTTATACTATTTTTGGGACTAACATATTGATCCAGTGCCCAGTGCCAGTTCCTGTTTGTTGCATGTTTTATGTTTCTCAGAAACCCCATATCAAACGGAATCCAAACGGGATAAAAACGGACGGAGAATATTTTTGGAATATTTGGAGAATATGGGAAGAAGAATCAACGCGAGACGGTGCCCGAGGTGGCCACGAGGCAGGGGGCGCGCCCCTGACCCTCGTGCCCCCCCCCCCCATAAGGCGGTTGCTGCTCTTCTTTGGCCGCAAGAAAGCTAATTTTCGGAGAAAAATCTGGGCGAAGGTTTCAACCCAATCGGAGTTACGGATCTCCATATATATACGAAACGGTGAAAGGGCAGAAGACCAGAACGCAAAAACAGAGAGAAACAGATAGACATATCCAATCTCGGAGGGGCTTTCGCCCCTCCCACGCCATGGAGGCCAAGGACCAGAGGGGAAACCCTTCTCCCATCTAGGGAGGAGGTCAAGGAAGAAGAAGACGAAGGGGCCCCCTCTACCCTTCTCTTCCGGTGGCGCCGGAACGCTGCCGTGGCCACCATCATCATCACCGCAATCTTCACCACCAACTTCACCGCCATCATCACCAACTCTTCCCCCCTCTATGCAGCGGTGTAACCTCTCTCTTACCCGCTGTAATCTCTACTTAAACATGGTGCTCAACGCTATATATTATTTCCCAATGATGTATGGCTATCCTATGATGTTTGAGTAGATCCGTTTTGTCCTATGGGTTATTTGATGATCAAGATTGGTTTGAGTTGCATGTTTTATTATTGGTGTTGTCCTATGGTGCTCTCCGGGTCGCGCAAGCGTGAGGGATCCCCGCTGTAGGGTTTGCAATATGTTCATGATTTGCTTATGGTGGGTGGCGTGAGTGACAGAAGCACAGACCCGAGTAAGTAGGTTGTTTGCGTATGGGAATAAAGAGGACTTGATACTTTAATGCTATGGTTGGGTTTTACCTTAATGATCTTTAGTAGTTGCGGATGCTTGCTAGAGTTCCAATCATAAGTGCATATGATCCAAGTAGAGAAAGTATCTTAGCTTATGCCTCTCCCTCAAATAAAATTGCAATAATGATTACCGGTCTAGTTATCGATTGCCTAGGGACAAATAACTTTCTCGTGACAAAAAGCTCTCTATTAGAACTATTTTAGTTGTGTCTTTATCTAAACAGCCCCTACTTTTTATGTATGTGCTCTTTATATTCTTGCAAACCTATCCAACAACACCTACAAAGTACTTCTAGTTTCATACTTGTTTTAGGTAAAGCGAACGTCAAGCGTGCGTAGAGTTGTATCGGTGGTCGATAGAACTTGAGGGAATATTTGTTCTACCTTTAGCTCCTTGTTGGGTTCGACACTCTTACTTATCGAAAGAGGCTACAATTGATCCCCTATACTTGTGGGTTATCAACGCTTCACGGCGCCGGCGCCTGCTGTCGTGGCAACCCTCCTCGGCGGCTCACAGGCACCGCCCTCGGGCCGCCATGTCAAGCAGTTCTTCCGCCAGATCGGCGCCGCCTCTGTGCAGCAGGGAGCCCCTCCAGGATGGGCGGCTCCCAAGGCTGACCTCACCTTTGACTCAGGAGACCACCCCGCTACCACTACTGGCTCGGGCGCGCTCCCAATGCTCTACACACCCACCATCTGCAACATCACCCTGACCAAGACCCTCATCAACGGCGGAGCTGGCCTCAACGTGCTCTCCGTGGACTCTTTTGGCTTGCTTCAAGTGCCATACGGCCGGCTCCGCCCCACCAAGCCTTTCTCCGGAGTCGGCAGCGGATCCACCAGCCCCCTCGGGCAAATACGCCTTCTGGTAACCATCGGTACCCGGGACAACTACCGCACCGAACTGATCCACTTTGACATCGCTCGCATCGGCCTCCCATACAACGCCATCCTCGGGTACCCTGCCTTGACTCAGTTCATGGCAGCAACACATCCAACCTACAACCTCATGAAGATGCCGGGCAGCAGCGGCGTCCTCACCGTGGCTGGAGACACCAAGGAGGCCCTGACGGCCCTCAAGCTCGCCTTCAGGGCTGCCGCGGCCGCACGCCCAGCCGACGAAGCTGCCCCGGGGGCTAAGGGGGCCACGCCGGCAAAAAAGAAGCAGCTGTTCACTCAGAACCGAGCCGAAATGAAGCAAGTGCCAGTCGAGGAGGACGGATCCTCGGCAGCCACCTTCACCATAGCTGCCAACCTCGACCCGGACCAAGAGGAGGCGTTGGTGAAGTTCCTGCGCGCGAACAAGGAGGTATTCGCCTGGGAGCCCAAGCAGATGGTGGGGGTCCCCAGGGGGGTAATCGAACATCACTTAAGGGTGTGCCCCAATGTGCGCCCTGTGAAGCAAAAGGCGCGGCAACAGTCCACGGAGAAGCAGTCCTTCATCATCCAAGAAACTCGCAAGCTAGAAGCAGCAGGTGTCATTCGCGAGGTCCGGTACCCGGAATGGCTGGCGAACCCCGTCGTCGTGCCAAAGAAAGGCGGGAAGGAACGCATGTGTGTCGACTTCACCAACCTCAACAAGGCCTGCCCCCAAGACCCGTTCCTGCTTCCGCGCATCGACCAGATCGTCGAGTCCACCGCCGAGTGCGACCTGCTGTGTTTCTTGGACGCATTCTCCGGTTACCATCAGATCAAGTTGGCGGTGGAGGACGTGGAGAAGACCGCCTTCTTGACCCCGTGCGGGGTGTACTGCTACACCTGCATGTCGTTCAGATTGTGCAACACTGGGGCACCCTTCCAACGGCTGATGCACATCGCCATAGGCTAGCAACTAGGGAGGAACACTGAAGCCTACTCGATGACATCGTGGTAAAGTCTCGGGAGTAAAGAACCCTCATTCAGGACCTGGAGGAGACTTTCACCAGCCTGCGCCAGGTGGAGCTGCGGCTTAACCCGGAGAAGTGTGTGTTTGGTGTCCCCTCCGGCAAGCTGCTGGGCTTCCTCGTGTCGCACAGGGGGATCGAGGCCAACCCGAAGAAGGTCAAGGCGATAGAAGACATGAGCCCGCCGCAAACTCTCAAGGAAATGCAGAAGCTCGCGGGCTGCATGACCTCGCTGGGGCGCTTCATTTCCAAGCTAGGGGAGCGTGCCCTGTCGTTCTTCAAGCTGATGAAGAAGAAGGGCACGTTCGTGTGGACCCCAGAGGCCGACCTGGCGTTTCAAGACCTCAAGAGATACTTGACCAGCCCTCCAGTGATGGTAGCGCCACGTCCCCTTGAGCCCCTGGTGCTCTACCTGGCCTCCATGCCCCACTCAGCCAGCGCGGCGTTGGTGGCTGTCCGGGAGGAGCGCCAGGCCAAGAGCACGCCGCGCAATGCCGCACCTTCAGCCGGTACGGTGCGGCGCCGAGGCGGCTTCGCTTAACCCACGACGATGCCCGCGGATGGCCAGACCCCACAAGACGGCGTTTGAGGGCCTGCGGAGGCCCCAGTGGGTGACCAAGCTCCTGAGGTCCCCCCACCTCAAGAGGGGCCACAACCTCCGAAGGTCACAGGCCCCGTCGACGCTCCCGCCCACGTCGAGCACCTAGTATACTTCGTCAGCACGGTGTTACGGGATGCAAGAGCGCGGTATCCTATGCCGCAGAAGCTTTTGCTCGCACTCTTGGTGGCCTCACGCAAGCTGCGTCATTACTTCCAAGGCCACCCAATTAAGGTCGTCTCAGCCTACCCACTGGAGAGAGTGCTCCGGAGCCCCAACGTTGCGGGAAGAGTTGCTTAGTGGAACATCGAACTGCAAGCATTTCAGCTGGAGTTTGGCACAACTAGGGTCATCAAGGGAGCCGTGCTCGCCGACTTCGTCGCAGAATGGACCGACGCTCCGGAGCCCGAAGCAGGCGAGAGCCGATCCCTCTCACGAGGAGATAAAAGTGCCAGATGGCTGGGTCATGTACTTCGACGGCATTTTCGCACGCCAGGGTGCGGGGGCTGGCGCCGTGCTCATCTCTCCCACCCAAGACAAGCTATACTATGCCGTGCAGCTCTACTTCCAGCGGGGCGAGAAGGTCTCCAACAACATCGCGGAATATGAGGGGCTGATCACCAGCCTCAAGGCTGCAACAGCCTTAGGGGTGAAGCGTCTCATCATCAAGGGCGATTCCCAGCTCCTCGTCAACTTCTCCAACAAGGTGTACGAGCCGAGGGACGAACACATGGAGGCGTACCTCGCGGAGGTGCGCAAGATGGAGAAGCAATTCTTGGGCCTGGAGCTATAGCATGTGCCACGCGGCACCAACAAGGAAGCCGATAGGGCGTCAAGGCGTCTGCCCCAAGAGCCTGGTGTCTTTGAAGAGCGACTTTTCAAGTCTTCGGCGGCCCCTCGGCCGTGGAGCCTGCACCGCCTCGAGAGGAACTCCCCCAGCCACCAGCCTCGGGAGCCCCTGCCTGCGGCTCGACCTCAGGAGCACGCCTGCTCCTGGCGCTCGAGCCTCAGGAGGGGTGCTGGACCGAGGAGTTCAAGGCGTACCTGGTGCAAGGAACGCTGCCGGAGAAAGAGGAGGATGCGGAGCGCGTGGCCCGGCAGGCTACGACATACTGCATCCAGGACGGTGAGCTGTACAGAAAATAACGAAATGATGTTTCCTTGCGATGCATCTCCAAGGAGTAGGGGAGCGAGCTGCTAGCGGACATACACTGCGGGGACTGCGGGCATCACTCATCGTCACGCACCCTGGTTGGCAAGGCGTTCCGCGGCGGGTTCTACTGGCCCACGACACTCAACGATGCAGCCGAGCTGGTAAGGTCCTACGAGGCCTGTCAGTTCCACGCCAAACAAATCCACCAGCCGCCCCAGGGCCTCCAGACTATCCCACTCTCGTGGCCATTCGCGGTCTGGGGGCTGGATATCCTGGGTCCGTTCCCTCGAGCGCCCGGGGGCTACTGCTACCTCTACGTCACCATCGACAAATTCACCAAGTGGGCAGAGGTGGAAGCCGTCCGCACCATTCCAGCCGGGTCGGCAGTTAAGTTCATCAAGGGCCTCGTAAGCCGGTTTGGGGTCCCTAATCGCATCATCACCGACAACGGCTCGCAGTTCACTAGCAATCTCTTCAAGACATATTGTGCTAACCTTGGAACGCAGATATGATAAGCCTCAGTGGCACACCCCAGGAGCAATGGCCAAGCCGAGCGCGCCAACGTAGAGGTCTTGAGAGGCCTCAAGACCAGGACCTTCAAGAAGAAGCTCGAGGCCTGCGGTAAGGGCTGGCACGACAAGCTCCAGTCCGTGTTGTGGTCCATCCGCACCACCGCCACCAAGCCAACAGGCGAGACCCCATTCTTCCTCGTCTACGGAGCTGATTCAGTCCTCCCTCACGAGGTCAAGCATCACTCCACACGGGTCCTGGCGTTTGACGAGGCACATCAGGACGCCATGCGGGGGATGGACCTCATGCTGGAGGAGGAGCGCCACCGTCAAGCCTCGCTTCGGGTGGCAAGACACCAGCAGGCGCTGCGGCGGTACCACTGTCGCAGCGTCCGCTCCAGGACGCTCGAGGTGGGCGATCTCATCCTGAGGCGGGTGCTCTCCAGGGAAGAGCTGCATAAGCTATCACCCATGTGGGGGGCCCGTTTAGGATTTCCCGCGTCTCCAGGCCTGGCGCCGCGTGCCTGGAGACGCAGGACGGGATCCCTATCCAGAACGCCTGGAACATCCAGCACCTCCAGAAGTTCTACCCATGAAGCAAGGCACAGTGCCTGTGAAGGTCTCCGCTCGTGACACTCTCACGTAATAATGAGTGGGGCTGTAAACGCCCCGGAGTCTCTGAAGTGCCGCCCTCGGGCCTCGGGGGCTCCCTCCCACGTCCTAGTGGCAGCACTTAGCTCCACGCTAGTGAGAAGACTAGACTAGGTGCCGGACGCGGTTGTTCATTTGCTTTATGTAGTTGGCTTGCCCCCCTTTTTAATGGAATTTGAAGTTCTGGCGTTTCTCGATGACTTGGTTGAACCCCCTTTTCTTTCTGATTCTCCCCTCGATTCTTTGTTTTGCACCAGGGAGGGCGGCAGTTGCCCGACGCTCTCTCTCGCGTGCCCTGCGAGGGGGCTGGACAGGTGTGCGTGCGTACGCACTCCCTGGTCTTCGCGAGGCGCCCTCGTTTGAGCTTGCGATCGGCGCACCCACCTTTCTTAAGTCTGTGCCCCACGGGTACCGCGACGTGGCGTGCTAGGGCATGATCAGCCCATGCCTGAGGCCTCGCGCAAGGAGAGATATGAATTTCTTAACGAATTTTTGCAGCTTCACGATGTCTCTCGAGTCGGTAGCAGGTAAGCCCCACCAGATGCCAGGAGGCGTGTGCTCTCACGAGGTGGGAGCTACCTTGAATGTATCAGGCTAAGTTATCCCTCTACGCCTGCGTAAAACATAAATTCCACAACACAACCCGGAAACAATAAACATAGCACAAAGCAGCATAAGCATTGCGGTTCATTACACGCCCTCGCAGGGCCCCATACTTGTTTCTGGTAATACAAGGGGGAAGGAAAGGATAGGCAAAAGCGGCCCCTACGACGCGGCTGCTCACGAGGATCGGTCCCCTCGGATTCAGCCGGAGTCCTCCTCGCGCTTCACTGGGGCATGGCGACAGGACAACCCGCCACCATCCTCGAAGTGAGCCCGACGACGTGGCGGCTAGTCGTAGCCGCCGCCGCTGGAGCTTTCGCTGGCGGAGGAGCTGCCGTTGCCGGACGAGCCGTGGCTGTTACCGAGGGTAAGTTCACCCTCATCCTCGTCACGGCCGTCGCCAAGGCCGAGCACTTCGTCACCATCGTTGTCTTCAGGGCAGCATCCGGCACGGCCACCGTCCTCCCTGAACACCCTCAGAAAGAGGGTCGTTGCACCGTCATACTTAAAATGGAGGGTGCACCGCCAGCTCAGGCCGCGCGCGCGGGCAAACGTCTGCCAGCCGCGGGCCAGGGCTATGTTGCCCGCGACGGGGACCTCCACCGCTACTCATGAAGCCTTGCTGCAGCAGCCGTCGGCCTGCAGCTAGAGGCCGCTAGGACCCGGGGCCGGCAGCTCGCCAGCAAAGGAGTGCGGAAGCTGAGGCCAGGTGCCGGCCGGGTTCTCCGACCACATGACGAACTCCGGTAGCACCTCCGCCGAGTGAAAACGCGGCCGGGGAGGCCGAGCGACCATGGCGTGCCTCCCTTCGTTGACGGGGCTGCCACGTCTCGGGCGGTTTCCGCCGCGCGATGAGACGCCGCCACGGCCGCCAGGGATAACACTGGACCCCGAAGAAGTTCGCCTGCGCCCATGAGGGACCATAGCGGGGGTTGCGGTGTGCTTGTGGGGGCGACCACGCCCCCACTTAGGCGGTGGCGAGCTAGGCCCCTCCTGGCGAGCCTTTCCCTTCTCTGCGGTCGAGAACCTCTTCATTGGCACCATGAGTGTTGCTGCAAGGAGGCGAAGCAAAGAGGAAGAAGAAGAAATGGGCGGAATGGAGCAGGAGATGAGTGACAGGGGCTCCGCCCCCTCCTCATTGATAGCCTGAAGGAGGTGAACCGCCGGCCTCCACAATCGCAGGTAATGATGGCTTTTCTTCTGCATGCAACAGGGACTCGTTGTCGGTGTCAAAACCGATGGATCTCGAGTAGGGGGTCCCGAACTGTGCGTCTAGGATCGATGGTAACAGGAGACGGGGGACATCATGTTTACCCAGGTTCGGGCCCTCTCTATGGAGGTAATACCCTACTTCCTGCTTGATTGATCTTGATGAATATGAGTGTTACAAGAGTTGATCTACCAGGAGATCGTAATGGCTAAACCCTAGAAGCCTAGCCTATGTGAATATGGTAATGAATGCCCCGTATCCGGACTATGCTCTCCGGTTTATATAGACACCGGAGAGATCTAGGGTTACATGGGGTCGGTTACATAGGAAGGAATCTTCATAGTTAGTCGCCTAGCTTGCCTTCCACGCCAAGGAAAGCCCAACCCGGACATGGGTATAGTCTTCGGCCTTCGTATCTTCACAGCCCATCAGTCCGGCCCAATGAATAACAGGCCGGACACCCAAGGACCCCTTAGTCCAGGACTCCCTCAGTAGCCCCTGAACCTGGCTTCAATGACGAGGAGTCCGGCGCGCAGATTGTCTTCGGCATTGCAAGGCGGGTTCCCTTTTCTCCGAACTCCAAGATAGTATTCGGACATGATGATTATATCCGGACCTGTTACACAACCGCAGAGAGAATATAATATTTGCACGAATCTAATCTGTTGACAGCTTCTTTACAACACGACATCATGTCTGTCCGGTCATAATTTTGAACCGTTTTTCATCTGTCATCCCACGTTTCGAGACGCGGTTGCTATTGGCATGTCCTGTCGAAGCAGAGATCGTGTCCCCTTATTGCGGGATTCTCGTCAATGCGGGCATGGGTAATCCAACCGTGCCATTTATACAGCCCTTGGGAACAGGCGAATTCTAAGGCGATTGAGGAGGCGTTTAATATTTGCTGCCTTATAAGGGGATAAGGATTCCCTCTTCCTCTTCTCACGCTCTCTCTCCGTCTCCGCCTTTCCGATCTCAAGCTCCAGCGCCCAAGTTCTCATCTCCTTTCCACTCAAGCAACCATGTCCGGATCCGGCGGTCAGGGCAAGTGGATGGTCTCCTCCGTCAAGGAGGAGGACATTACTGAGCTTCGGGCGGCCGAATATTTGGCGAAAGAGATCGCCCATCGTCTGCCGGCCGAAGGACAAGTCGTCCCCACGCCGGAGCCCACAGAGAGGTAGTATTCATCCCCCATTTCTTACGCGGGCTAGGGTTTCCACTCCACCCCTTCGTCCGCGGGCTAATATATTATTACGGGGTAGATTTCCATGATTTGTCCCCGAATTCCTTCCTCAACATCTCGACGTTTATCGTCATGTGCGAGGCCTTCCTCCGCATCCACCCCCACTTCGGGCTGTGGCTCAAAGTCTTCAACGTGAAGCCGAAGGTGGTAGACGACCAGCACGCGGAGTGCGGAGGAGCCATAGTGAGCAAGCTGCCCAATGTCTCCTGGTCGAAAGGTATTTTTGTGGAGACAGTGAAGGAGTGGCAGAGACAATTGTTCTACATTACAGAACCCCGCGGCACCACCTGGGCCGCGGCTACCGAATTCCACTCCGGTGCTCCCATGCGGCTCACCTCTTGGGTCGAGAAGAGCCCGGACTGGTGTTCGTCAGACGAGCTGATTGCGTTGCAGACGCGCGTTCAGAGCATGATAGATAAGGACGTCAAGCTCGTCGATGTGATCCAGGTGATGCTAGTTCGCTGGATTCTTCCATGCCAGCGCAGAGGACGGCCTCTGTGGGATTTCAACCCGAAGAAGCATCGGACCCTGGTGAGGCTCTTCGAGACCACCCACGAAGATGCCTAGAAGTTGCTCTTTAAGGGTAATGAGAAACCGCCGGCCACGGATTCGGACCGTGGTCACAACTGTAAACACCCCGCCAGCGAGGTATGTTACTTTTGACGTATCCCCAACTTAAATGTTTCGAGGATGATTTCTGAGATTTCAGTATTGCTCCCTCAGGACTGGGTGGAGAGGGCGAAGCGGATCTAGTGTCCGGCTCCGCTGCCCGAAGAACCGGTCATCCCGCGCCTGGCGAAGATGCTGGTGCCGGCGCCATATAAGGCGCCGGAGAAGAAGGCCAAGAAGAAGGCCAAGGGGGCCAAGAGTGGCCCCCGTCGCAAGGGCACTTCGGACGCGACGTCCGAAGACGACGAGGCCCATTCCTCTGTCCCTGAGGACAATGACGAGGAAGAGGAGGAGAAGGAGGAAAACAACCCTCCCCCCGAGGAGAAGAAGAAGAGGGCGGCCTCGGCACATCCGGAGGCGAAAGCGCCCAAAAAGGGGAAGGGCGCCCCAGCGGTCAATGCCGCGTGGGACGTTGACAGTAGTCCAGAACGACGCCCCCGCACTAAGCCCCAGGCCGCATTGTAAGTGACACGGCTTATTTATGCGCACACCCAGCCCTTTCTCTTTATTATTTTAACATGGTTAACTACACTATTGTAGTCCGGCCCGTGACCTTATCCAGCGATCCTCATCTGGAGGTTCGTTGGCTCCGTCAGAGATGGCGAGCATGTCGCCACCGGCCGCTTACTCCCCCGGGGCTAGGGACGACACCGAAGTGTTTTCCCGGAGGACCGCTCTGAAGGGAGGAGCCCAGGACGCTGTCCGGGAGGCGCCACAAGGCGAGACCTCCACTGTCGGACACATGGGGGAGCCAATCCTTATGGAGTCTGGCGAAGAGGGCCGTATCCAGTTTGGCCCTCAGCCGAATATGATTCCGGAGACCCATATGGCTCCAGAGTTGGGCGAGCAGCCCCCTTTGAAGGAGGGGGTGCGCCGCTTCCGCCGGTGGCTCCCGTCCATCCGGGGGCGGCGGATATCCTGATGGAGGCACTGCGAGGTGCCTCCGTTATGGACGAGCACCGTGTTCTTATGGGCGCGGTGATCGAGAAGGTTCAGTCCGCCAAGAGCGGACTGAACGAAGCCTGCAGCAACCTGTTGACAGGTTTCGAGGTAAGTGACATAAAAAGAAAAAAAACCCATGTAGTCACTAGCCCCGGAGACACTGTCCGGTGTTCGGTGAGGAGGACCGGACAGAGGATCAATCTTCTGTTGCAGGAGACTAACGTGATATGTATGCATAAGCAGGCGTCGCTGTTGTCCGCAACCTTGCATGCTGCCGAAGTCTCTGAATTGAGGCAGAGGCTGGAGCGGACCGAGAACGAGCTCGGCGAGGTTAGGGTTCAGCTCCAGGAGAAGCAAGGTGAGTAACGACTTGCTGTATGTTCAGAAAGCATAGGCGCTGTATATTGACTGTAGTGTCGTAATATGTGCAGGAGCCGCGACCGAGGTCGAGGCCCTGAGGAAGGCCCTGGGCGAGGCCGAGGAGAAAGCTGTCCAGCAGCAAGCCGCCCGTAAGAAGCTCAAGGCCCGGGTCAAAGAAATCCAGCAGGAGCTCCAGGATGCGGTGAAAAAATGTGAGACCTTGGAGCATGACGCGTCGGCTCAAGGGGCCGAACTCACCAAGGCTCGTCAGAGTGCGGAGACCACATGGAATGAGGCCCAGGCCACCCTCCATGAGATCCAGGAGGCCAAGAAGGTCACGGCGGGTAAGGTTTTTAAGATGCAAAGCAAGTATGCGGCGAAGCAGTACCTTTTACTAACCCGGGTTCGGAGTTCCCCAGGGGCTTTTGCGGATCTACCACGCAGCGTATCAGACCCTGCGGAGTTCTACGGAGCCGAAGGAGGAGGTTCTACTGAGAGGCTATTCTGGTCGCTGTATGCGATGCCAGAGCATCTCGTGTCCTTCACCGATCAGCTGAAGCAGCTGGTGGAGCTGCACCGGGTGGCCGAACTAGCCATGAAGGATGTGATGATCCGGCTATGGCCAGCCGAAGCTATGCCCGGCAGCTACTTCGGACTCGTGAGGCGTCTAGTGGAGGCCTGTCCGCGGCTGGACGTCGTCAGGCACTCAACCTGTATTGAAGGTGCCCGTATGGCCTTCGCTCGTTGCAAGATGTGGTGGGCGAAGATGAACGCCGTTGAAGTTGCCAGCGGGCCGCCGGAGGGCAAGGAGCACCGCACACCCGAGAGATATTTCGCGGATGTCGTAGAGGGGTCTCGACTTGTGGCGGCACAATGTTCGCAGGACATTGTATTTGAATAAATGTATTCATGTTGCCTTTGCCTTGTATTATGGGAACAAAGCCGGTTTTTGTAAAATAATTTTATTATGCTTTGAATTGTTTCCTCCTGTGCGGCCGTGTTATTTGTAATATGAGGGTTGGCCAGTCGTCGACTTCTGCCCTCGCGTAGGTAGTACGGAGGTGTTCGGGATGGATTCTAAACAATCTTGATTCAATTATATGGTCCTTTGGAGGAGTTGTTTAGCGCAACGAACAAGGCAATCGGAATGTACGGCTTAAACGCCCTCACTTATCCATAGGAGTTTTATAATTAAGCAAGTGCACAGCCCCTGATCCAAGCCAGGGTGCTGTCAGCATGTGATCGGGAAGTGCCGATCCTTCGCATGACGCGGAAAAAATCTCCAACAGTTTTGTAACCCTCGAACAGCTGACCGGCTCTCGCCGTATCATGACAGTCAGTTTTCGGCTTTCTCTACCGAGGTGCTCATCCGGTCAAGGCCAGGGCAAAATCGCAGTAGTTCTCCCTTTACTACCCTAGCCGATAGAGCGGAACGTAGGGTAGCAAGCACAGGAGCCGGGCAACCCAACTATTGAGCAAATACATGATTCGGAGCCAATGCATATAATGCTAAATTCGGGGTGCCGAACTTATATATAAGAAGTGTTCGGACTTTGCTGCCATATTGTGGGGCGACAAGTAGCCCCTGGCGAATATGAAACATACAGAAGAGTATCGATGCAGCAAATAAGCAGATCGAAATAAAACGAAGTAAGAAGCGAAAACCACAGAAACCGGGCCATGAACCATTTTTATTATAACTGGATGGATACGTCAAGGCGTATCTTGTACAGATGGTGCGAGAAGTATCCGGGCTATTTAACATGCCGGAATCAGTAGGGCGCAGCGTGTGGGTCCTGAGAAATAAGTATGAATACTGTCAAGAAGAACATATAGAGGTTACCCTACACACCTATGTTGCTTGCCTCCGTTGTATGCCAATCCTTCTAAAGGACTCGCGCTCAGGCCCGCGGTAAAAAGAAACCTGAAAAAAGAAAAAGGTAAAAGTACGTGTGTCCGGGATCTGTCTGGCCGAACTGTAGATCCCGGGTTATCTTGTGCCTCCGTCGATGTCCATGGAATTTTGAGTGCGTAATTGTGTACGCGTGGTACGAATGCCACTACCTCATTGGAACTGGGACGGAGGCCGAATTGCTAGTCGAGCTCTTGACGAGCCGAGATGCCATCCTATTGCAGTGAAGTCCGGAACCTCTTAACGATGTTCGAGGGCTCGACAACCGTACTATGGTGCTGCTTGAGAAGGCCGCTCTGTACTTCTGCTGCTAGGGCAGTGATGTGCTCCTCTGTTCGGAGGGAGCGTTCCGTATTGCCATTGACTGTTATGACATCGCGTGGACCGGGCATATTGAGCTTGAGATAAGCATAGTGTGGCACTGTGTTGAATCTAGCAAACGCGGTTCGTCCGAGCAGTGCGTGATAGCCGCTGCGGAAGGGGACGATATCAAAGATTAACTCTTCGCTTCGGAAGTTGTCCGGAGAACCGAAGACCACCTCCAGCGTGATTGAGCCCATACAGCGGGCCTCTATGCCTGGTATGACTACTTTAAAGGTAGTCTTTGTTGGTTTGATTCGCGAGGGGTTAATGCCCATCTTCTGCACTGTGTCTTGATAAAGCAGGTTGAAGCTGCTACCACCGTCCATCAGGACTCGTGTTAGGTGAAACCCATCAATAATTGGGTCGAGGACTAGTGCGGCTGAACCGCCATGGCGGATACTAGTTGGGTGATCCTGACGATCGAAGGTGATCGGGAATGATGACCACAGATTGAATTTTGGGGCGACTGGCTCTACCGCGTAGATGTCCCTAAGTGCTCGCTTACGCTCCCTTTTGGGGATGTGCGTAGCGTATATCATGTTCACCGTTTTGACTTGAGGGGGAAATTTCTTATGCTCCCCAGTGTTCGGCTGCCGGGGCTCTTCGTCCTCGTCCTCACTTTGTGATCGCTTTTCTTTGTTTTCGGCATTTAACTTGCCGTCCTGCTTGAAGACCCAACAATCCCAGTTGGTATGATTGGCTTGCTTATCCGGGGTGCCGTGAATTTGGCACGGATGGTCGAGTATGCGGTCCAGGCTGGAAGGTCCTTCGCTGTTTCTTTTGTAGGGCTTCTTCCGTTGGCCGTACTTGGAACCACTGAATCCGGCGTTGACTGCGGTGTAATCGGTGTTGTCGACGTTGCTTCGGCGTTTGTGTCTATTGTGCCGGAGCTTTCCGGTGCTGTTCTTGTCCTCAGTGGGGCCTGCCTCGCTGGCTGTGTTTTTACTACGAGCCAGCCAGCTGTCCTCACCCGCACAGAAGCGGGTCATGAGTGCCGTGAGGGCCGCCATAGACTTCGGCTTTTCTTGGCCGAGGTGGCGTGCTAGCCATTCGTCACGGATACTGTGTTTGAAGGCTGCTAGGGCCTCGTCATCCGGACAGTCAACGATCGGGTTCTTTTTGGTTAGGAACCTAGTCTAGAATTTTCTGGCTGATTCTCCAAGTTGTTGAACTATGTGGCTTAAGTCATCGGCGTCCGGTGGCCGGGCATAAGTTCCTTGGAGGTTATCAAGGAAAGCCTCTTCCAAGTCTTCCCAGCTGCCGATGGAATTCTCAGGCAGGCTATTTAACTAGTGCCGACTTGGCCCTTTGAGCTTTAATGGGAGGTATTTGATGGCGTGGAGGTCATCTCCTCGAGCCATATGGATATGGAGAATGAAATCCTCGATCCATACTGCGGTATCGGTTGTGCCGTCGTATGATTCAATGTTGACAGGCTTGAACCCCTTGGGGAATTCGTCATCCAGTACTTCATCTGTGAAGCAGAGAGGGTATGCGGCGCCTCTATATCGGGCCGCGTCGTGGCGTAGCTCTGATGGAGTCCGTCTGCGGTATTCGGCCCGGGCGTGGTTAGGTTTATCATGTCCGAATAGGTAGCCGTCGTCGTGCCTCGAGGCACGCCCTCGCGATCCGTAGATCGATCTTGTATGTCCTGCTTGTTGGGAATCGTAGCATAATTTAAATTTTTTCTACGCTCACCAAGATGCATCTATGGAGTCTACTAGCAACGAAGGGAAGGGAGTGCATCTACATACCCTTGTAAAGATCGCGAGCGGAAGCGTTCCAATGAACGTGGATGATGGAGTCGTACTCGCCGTGATCCAAATCACCGATGACCGAGTGCCGAACGGACGGCACCTCCCGGTTCAACACACGTACGGTGCAGCGACGTCTCCTCCTTCTTGATTCAGCAAGGGGGAAGGAGAGGTTGATGGAGATCCAACAGCACGACGGCGTGGTGGTGGATGTAGCGGGTCTCCGGCAGGGCTTTTCCGAGCTTCTGCGAGAGAGAGAGAGAGGTGTTGCAGGGGAGGAGGGAGGCGCCCAAGGCTGTGTGTTGCTGCCCTCCCTCCCCCCTTTATATAGGCCCCCTGGGGGGCGCCGGCCCAGGGAGATGGGATCTCCAAGGGGGGGCAGCGGCCAAAGGGGGGGAAGGGGTGCCTTGCCCCCCAAGGCAAGGGGAAGCTCCCCCCTAGGGTTCCCAACCCTAGGCGCATGGGGGGAGGCCCAACGAGGGCGCCCCAGCCCACTAAGGGCTGGTTCCCTTCCACTTTCAGCCCACGGGGCCCTCCGGGATAGGTGGCCCCACCCGGTGGACCCCCGGGACCCTTCCGGTGGTCCCGATACAATACCGGTAACCCCCGAAACTTTCCCGGTGGCCGAAACTTGACTTCCTAAATATAATTCTTCACCTCCGGACCATTCTGGAACCTCTCGTGACGTCCGGGATCTCATCCGGGACTCCGAACAACTTTCGGGTTTCCGCATACATATATCTCTACAACCCTAGCGTCACCGAACCTTAAGTGTGTAGACCCTACGGGTTCGGGAGACATGCAGACATGACCGAGACGCCTCTCCGGTCAATAACCAACAGCGGGATCTGGATACCCATCTTGGCTCCCACATGTTCCACGATGATCTCATCGGATGAACCACGGTGTCGAGGATTCAATCAATCCGTATGCAATTCCCTTTGTCAATCGGTATGTTACTTGCCCGAGATTCGATCGTCGGTATCCCAATACCTTGTTCAATCTCGTTACCGGCAAGTCTCTTTACTCGTACCGCAATGCATGATCCCGTGACTAACGCCTTAGTCACATTGTGCTCATTATGATGATGCATTACCGAGTGGGCCCAGAGATACCTCTCCGTCACACGGAGTGACAAATCCCAGTCTCGATCCGTGCCAACCCAATAGACACTTTCGGAGATACCCGTAGTGCACCTTTATAGTCACCCAGTTACGTTGTGACATTTGGCACACCCAAAGCACTCCTACGGTATCCGGGAGTTGCACGATCTCATGGTCTAAGGAAAAGATACTTGACATTTGGAAAAGCTCTAGCAAACGAAACTACACGATGTTTTATGCTATGCTTAGGATTGGGTCTTGTCCATCACATCATTCTCCTAATGATGTGATCCCGTTATCAATGACATCCAATGTCCATAGTCAGGAAACCATGACTATCTGTTGATCAACGAGCTAGTCAACTAGAGGCTTACTAGGGACATATTATGGTCTATGTATTCACACATGTATTACGATTTCCGGACAATACAATTATAGCATGAACAATAGACTATTATCATGAACAAAGAAATATAATAATAACCATTTATTATTGCCTCTAGGGCATATTTCCAACAGTCTCCCACTTGCACTAGAGTCAATAATCTAGTTACATTGTGATGAATCGAACACCCATTGCGTCCTAGTGTTGATCATGTTTTACCCTAGGGAGAGGTTTAGTCAACGGATCTGCTACATTCAGGTCCGTATGTGCTTTACAAATATCTATGTCTCCATTTTGAACACTTTCACGAATGGAGTTGAAGCGACGCTTGATATGCCTGGTCTTCCTGTGAAACCTGGGCTCCTTCGCAAGGGCAATGGTTCCAGTGTTGTCACAGAAGAGAGTCATTGGGCCCGACGCATTGGGAATCACCCCTAGGTCGGTAATGAACTCCTTCATCCAGACTGCTTCCTGTGCTGCCTCCGAGGCTGCCATGTACTCCGCTTCACATGTAGATCCCGCCACGACGCTTTGCTTGCAACTGCACCAGCTTACTGCTCCTCCATTCAAAATATACACGTATCCGGTTTGTGACTTCGAGTCATCCAGATCTGTGTCGAAGCTAGCGTCGACATAACCCTTTACGACGAGCTCTTCGTCACCTCCATAAACGAGAAACATATCCTTAGTCCTCTTCAGGTACTTCAGGATATTCTTGACCGTTGTCCAGTGTTCCATGCCGGGATTACTTTGGTACCTTCCTACCAAACTTACGGCAAGGTTTACATCAGGTCTGGTACACAGCATGGCATACATAATAGACCCTATGGCTGAGGCATAGGGGATGACACTCATCTTTTCTATATCTTCTGCCGTGGTCGGGCATTGAGTCGTGCTCAATTGCACACCTTGCAATACAGGCAAGAACCCCTTCTTGGACTGATCCATATTGAACTTCTTCAATATCTTGTCAAGGTATGTACTCTGTGAAAGACCAATGAGGCGTCTTGATCTATCTCTATAGATCTTGATGCCTAATATATAAGCAGCTTCTCCAAGGTCCTTCATTGAAAAACACTTATTCAAATAGGCCTTCATACTTTCCAAGAATTCTATATCATTTCCCATCAATAGTATGTCATCCACATATAATATGAGAAATGCTACAGAGCTCCCACTCACTTTCTTGTAAACACAGGCTTCTCCACAAGTCTGTGTAAACCCAAACGCTTTGATCATCTCATCAAAGCAAATGTTCCAACTCCGAGATTCTTGCACCAGCCCATAGATTGAGCGCTGGAGCTTGCATACTTTGTTAGCATTCTTAGGATCGACAAAACCTTCCGGCTGCATCATATACAACTCTTCCTTAAGTAGCTGTTAAGGAATGCCGTTTTGATGTCCATCTGCCATATCTCATAATTATAGTATGCGGCAATTGCTAACATGATTCGGACGGACTTCAGCTTCGCTACGGGTGAGAAAGTCTCATCGTAGTCAACCCCTTGAACTTGTCGATAACCCTTAGCGACAAGTCGAGCTTTGTAGATGGTCACATTACCATCCGCGTCCGTCTTCTTCTTAAAGATCCATTTGTTTTCTATGGCTCGCCGATCATCGGGCAAGTCAGTCAAAGTCCATACTTCGTTTTTACATGGATCCTATCTCGGATTTCATGGCTTCTAGCCATTTGTCGGAATCCGGGCCCGCCATCGCTTCTTCATAGTTCGAAGGTTCACCGTTGTCTAACAACATGATTTCCAGGACAGGGTTCCCGTACCACTCTGGTGCGGAACGTGTCCTTGTGGACCTACGAAGTTCAGTAACTTGATCTGAAGCTTCATGATCATCATCATTAACTTCCTCCCCAGTCGGTGTAGGCACCACAGGAACGTTTTCCCGCGCTGCGCTACTTTCCGGTTCGGAAGGGGTGACTATCACCTCATCAAGTTCCACTTTCCTCCCACTCAATTCTTTCGAGAGAAACTCCTTCTCTAGAAAGAACCCGTTCTTGGCAACGAAGATCTTGCCCTCGGATCTGAGGTAGAAGGTATACCCAATAGTTTCCTTAGGGTATCCTATGAAGACGCATTTTTCCGACTTGGGTTCGAGCTTTTCAGGTTGAAGTTTCTTGACATAAGCATCGCATCCCCAAACTTTTAGAAACGACATCTTAGGTTTCTTCCCAAACCATAATTCATACGGTGTCGTCTCAACGGATTTCGATGGAGCCCTATTTAAAGTGATTCCGGCAGTCTCTAAAGCATAGCCCCAAAATGAGAGCGGTAAATCGGTAAGAGACATCATAGATCGCACCATATCCAATAGAGTGCGATTACGACGTTCGGACACACCATTTCTTTGAGGTGTTCCAGGCGGCGTGAGTTGTGAAACTATTCCACATTTCCTTAAGTGTGCACCAAACTCGTGACTTAAATATTCTCCACCACGATCTGATCGTAAGAATTTTATTTTCCTGTCACGTTGATTCTCAACTTCACTCTGAAATTCCTTGAACTTTTCAAAGGTTTCAGACTTGTGTTTCATTAGGTAGACATACCCATATCTACTTAAATCATCAGTGAGAGTGAGAACATAACGATATCCTCCGCGAGCCTCAACACTCATTGGACCGCACACATCGGTATGTATGATTTCCAATAAGTTGGTTGCTCGCTCCATTGTTCCGGAGAACGGAGTCTTGGTCATCTTACCCATGAGGCATGGTTCGCACGTGTCAAATGATTCGTAATCAAGAGACTCCAAAAGTCCATCTGCATGGAGCTTCTTCATGCGCTTGACACCAATGTGACCAAGGCGGCAGTGCCACAAGTATGTGGGACTATCGTTATCAACTTTACATCTTTTGGTATTCACACTATGAACATGAGTAACATCATGTTCGAGATTCATCAAAAATAAACCATTGACCAGCGGGGCATGACCATAAAACATATCTCTCAAATAAATAGAACAACCATTATTCTCGGATTTAAATGAGTAGCCATCTCGAATTAAACGAGATCCAGATACAATGTTCATGCTCAAAGCTGGCACTAAATAACAATTATTGAGGTTCAAAACTAATCCCGTGGGTAGATGCAGAGGTAGCGTGCCGACGGCGATCACATCGACCTTGGAACCATTCCCGACGCGCATCGTCACCTCATCCTTTGCCAGTCTCCGTTTACTCCGTAGTTCCTGTTTTGAGTTACAAATATGAGCAACTGCACCGGTATCAAATACCCAGGAGCTACTACGAGTACTGGTAAGGTACACATCAATTACATGTATATCACATATACCTTTGGTGTTGCCGGCCTTCTTCTTGTCCGCTAAGTATTTGGGGCAGTTCCGCTTCCAGTGACCACTTCCCTTGCAATAAAAGCACTCAGTCTCGGGCTTGGGTCCATTCTTTGACTTCTTCCTGGTAACTGGTTTACCGGGCGCGGCAACTCCCTTGCCGTCCTTCTTGAAGTTCTTCTTACCCTTGCCCTTCTTGAACTTAGTGGTTTTATTCACCATCAACACTTGATGTTCTTTTCTGATCTCCCCTTCCGCTGATTTCAGCATTGAATATACCTCGGGAATGGTCTTTTCCATCCCCTGCATATTGTAGTTCATCACAAAGCTCTTGTAGCTTGGTGGAAGCGACTGGAGGATTCTGTCAATGACCGCGTCATCCGGGAGATTAACTCCCAGCTGAGACAAGCGGTTGTGTAACCCAGACATTCTGAGTATGTGCTCACTAACAGAACTGTTCTCCTCCATTTTACAGCTGAAGAACTTGTCGGAGACATCATATCTCTCGACCCGGGCATGAGCTTGAAAAACTAATTTCAGCTCCTCGAACATCTCATATGCTCCATGTTTCTCAAAACACTTTTGGAGACCCGGTTCTAAGCTGTAAAGCATGCCGCACTGAACGAGGGAGTAATCATCAGCACGCTGCTGCCAAGCGTTCATAACGTCTTGGTTCTCTGGGATTGGTGCTTCACCTAGCGGTGCTTCTAAGACATAATCTTTCTTGGCTACTATGAGGATGATCCTCAGGTTCCGGACCCAGTCCGTATAGTTGCTGCCATCATCTTTCAGCTTGGTTTTCTCTAGGAACGCGTTGAAATTGAGGACAACGTTGGCCATTTGATCTACAAGACATAGTGTAAAGATTTTAGACTAAGTTCATGATAATTAAGTTCATCTAATCAAATTATTTAATGAACTCCCACTCAGATAGACATCCCTCTCGTCATCTAAGTGAAACATGATCCGAGTTCAACTAGGCCGTGTCCGATCATCACGTGAGACGGACTAGTCAAGATCGGTGAACATCTCCATGTTGATCGTATCTTCTATACGAACCATGCTCGACCTTTCGGTCCTCCGTGTTCCGAGGCCATGTCTGTACATGCTAGGCTCGTCAAGTCAACCTAAGTGTATTGCGTGCGTTCCGAGGCCATGTCTGTACATGCTAGGCTCGTCAACACCCGTTGTATTCGAACGTTAGAATCTATCACACCCGATCATCACGTGGTGCTTCGAAAGAACGAATAAGATGCAAAAAACATGATAAACATCACATGCAATCAAATAGTGACATGATATGGCCAATATCATTATGCTCCTTTGATCTCCATCTTCGGGGCACCATGATCATCTTCGTCACCGGCATGACACCATGATCTCCATCATCATGATCTCCATCATTGTGTCTTCATGAAGTCGTCACGCCAACGATTACTTCTACTTCTATGGCTAACGCGTTTAGCAACAAAGTAAAGTAAATTACATGGCGTTATTCAATGACACGCAGGTCATACAAAATAATAAAGACAACTCCTATAGCTCCTGCCGGTTGTCATACTCATCGACATGCAAGTCATGATTCCTATTACAAGAATATGATCAATCTCATACATCACATATATCATTCATCACATCTTCTGGCCATATCACATCACATAGCACTTGCTGCAAAAACAAGTTAGACGTCCTCTAATTGTTGTTGCAAGTTTTTACGTGGTTTGTAGGTTTCTAGCAAGAACATTTTCTTACCTACGTATGACCACAACGTGATTTGCCAAATTCTATTTACCCTTCATAAGGACCCTTTTCATCGAATCTGTTCCGACTAAAGTAGGAGAGACAGACACCCGCTAGCCACCTTATGCAACTAGTGCATGTCAGTCGGTGGAACCTGTCTCACGTAAGCGTACGTGTAAGGTCGGTCCGGGCCGCTTCATCCTACAATGCCGCCGAAACAAGAAACGACTAGTAGCGGCAAGAAGAATTGGCAAACTCAACGCCCACAACTGCTTTGTGTTCTACTCGTGCATAGTAACTACGCATAGGCCTGGCTCATGATGCCACTGTTGGGAATCGTAGCATAATTTAGAACTTTTCTACGCTCACCAAGATGCATCTATGGAGTCTACTAGCAACGAAGGGAAGGGAGTGCATCTACATACCCTTGTAGATCGCGAGCGGAAGCGTTCCAATGAACGTGGATGACGGAGTCGTACTCGCCGTGATCCAAATCACCGATGACCGAGTGCCGAACGGATGGCACCTCCGCGTTCAACACACGTACGGTGCAGCGACGTCTCCTCCTTCTTGATCCAGCAAGGGGGAAGGAGAGGTTGATGGAGATCCAACAGCACGACGCCGTGGTGGTGGATGTAGCGGGTCTCCGGCAGGGCTTTGCCGAGCTTCTGCGAGAGAGAGAGAGAGAGGTGTTGCAGGGGAGGAGGGAGGCGCCCAAGGCTGTGTGTTGCTGCCCTCCCTCCCCCCCTTTATATAGGCCCCTGGGGGGGCCGGCCCAGGGAGATGGGATCTCCAAGGGGGGGGGCGGCGGCCAAAGGGGGGGAAGGGGTGCCTTGCCCCCCAAGGCAAGGGGAAGCTCCCCCCCTAGGGTTCCCAACCCTAGGCGCATGGGGGGAGGCCCAAGGGGGGCGCCCCAGCCCACTAAGGGCTGGTTACCTTCCACTTTCAGCCCACGGGGCCCTCCGGGATAGGTGGCCCCACCCGGTGGACCCCCGGGACCCTTCCGGTGGTCCCGATACAATACCGGTAACCCCCGAAACTTTCCCGGTGGCCGAAACTTGACTTCCTATATATAATTCTTCACCTCCAGACCATTCCGGAACCTCTCGTGACCTCCGGGATCTCATCCGAGACTCCGAACAACTTTCGGGTTTCCGCATACATATATCTCTACAACCCTAGCGTCACCGAACCTTAAGTGTGTAGACCCTACGGGTTCGGGAGACATGCAGACATGACCGAGACGCCTCTCCGGTCAATAACCAACAGCGGGATCTGGATACCCATGTTGTCTCCCACATGTTCCACGATGATCTCATCGGATGAACCACGGTGTCGAGGATTTAATCAATCCGTATGCAATTCCCTTTGTCAATCGGTATGTTACTTGCCCGAGATTCGATCGTCGGTATCCCAATACCTTGTTCAATCTCGTTACCGGCAAGTCTCTTTACTCGTACCGCAATGCATGATCCCGTGACTAACGCCTTAGTCACATTGAGCTCATTATGATGATGCATTACCGAGTGGGCCCAAAGATACCTCTCCGTCACACGGAGTGACAAATCCCAGTCTCGATCCGTGCCAACCCAATAGACACTTTTGGAGATACCCGTAGTGCACCTTTATAGTCACCCAGTTACGTTGTGACGTTTGGCACACCCAAAGCACTCCTACGGTATCCGGGAGTTGCACGATCTCATGGTCTAAGGAAAAGATACTTGACATTTGGAAAAGCTCTAGCAAACGAAACTACACGATCTTTTATGCTATGCTTAGGATTGGGTCTTGTCCATCACATCATTCTCCTAATGATGTGATCCCGTTATCAATGACATCCAATGTCCATAGTCAGGAAACCATGACTATCTGTTGATCAACGAGCTAGTCAACTAGAGGCTTACTAGGGACATATTGTGGTCTATGTATTCACACATGTATTACGATTTCCGGACAATACAATTATAGCATGAACAATAGACTATTATCATGAACAAAGAAATATAATAATAACCATTTATTATTGCCTCTAGGGCATATTTCCAACACTGCTCTATCGTCCAGGATCTACCGGAGGTCGTACGTGTGACCCCGAACTCTTCCATCTCTATTTTTCGAGGCGGTGGGGTAGGTTGCTGTTCGGCCTGAGTTGCCGCTTTATCCCGGCCGCGGGGTGGCCGGTCGGCCGCCCTGTCTCGACCACGTGGTGGTCGTTCCGCATTACGCGAGGGAGATGTGTGCTCTGGTGCTTCCTCATCGAATTGAGGTAGCAGTCTGCATTTCGGGTAGCTCTTGGCTGGGCGCCTGAGGCCGTATTCTTCAGCTGTCAGGACATCCGTCCATCTGTCGACGAGCAGATCTTGTTCAGCTTGAAGTTGGTGCTGTTTCTTTTTCAGGCTTCTTATAGTGGCTATGAGCTAAAGCTTAAAGCGCTCCTGCTCCAGAGGATCCTCAGGCACGATGAAGTCTTCGTTGCCGAGGCTTGTCTCCTCCTCGGAGGGTGGATGGTAACTATCGTCCTCCGAGTCATCTTCTATGGCCTGTTCATCAGGGTTGTCTTGCCTGTTGTCGTGCTCCTCCTGATTGGATGCAGCTCCGACAGGGTCTTCATTGTTTTCGGTGTCGCCTGGAGTACTATTTTCTCCGGTGCCGGTGTTGCCATCCTTTGAGCGACGAGGCTTAGGACGGCGTTTGGGGCGTCGGCGCTTGGACTGCGTCTCAGAGGTTTTATTCGCATCTGGCTCTTCTTTGTCGTCGCCAGATCCTTTGGGTGTATCAACCATGTACACATCGTACGAAGAGGTAGCCGTCTAACGTCCGATGAATGGCAGGTCTTGGCCTTGTTCCTTATCGGCATCGTCGTCCATACCGTCGATGTCTTCGGAGCCATAGTCAAGCACGTCGGCTAAGTCATCGATGGTGGCTATGAAGTGGGTGGCGGGTGGGAAGCAAAATTCTTCATCATCCGTCTCTAGCTCGAACCAAACGTGGTTTGGCTGTGAGTCCTTCCCCAAGGACAAATTCTTTAAAGATTTTAGCACATCACCCAAAGGCGAGTGCTGGAAAACGTCAGCGACGCTGAACTCGAAGATCGATAACCGATCTAGCTCGGTGTCCGCGGGCGTACACAGTCCGGAACTTATAGCCGGAGACAAGTCCGAAAGTTCCGTTAAAGCGAATATTGCAGGGCGTTGAGTCCGTGTGCGGCTCCAACGCCGCGGACTCTGCGGCCTCGGATGGCACGGTCTGCTTTGGCTCTAAGGCTGTTGCAGCAGCAGGAACCATCTCCTGGGTGTGATCCGATGACAGATTTAGGTCACGTTCATTGGGGTGAGGGGGAGCGATCGCCGCGGGCTCAAATCCCTTGAAGATCAAGTCTCCACGGGTACCCGTGACGTAGTTCAAGCTTCCGAATCTGACCTGATGGCCAGGGGCGTAGCTATCGATCTGCTCCAAATGGCCAAGCGAGTTGTCCCGCAGTACAAAGCCGCCGAATATGAAGGTCTGTCCGGGGAGGAAGGTTTCTCCTTGGACAACGTCATTACTGACGATCGAAGGGGCCATCGAGCCCTTTGCCGACAGCACAGTGGAACTCTCAATGAAAGCACCAACGTCGGTGTCAAAACACGGGGGACATCATGTTTACCCAGGTTCGGGCCCTCTCTATGGAGGTAATACCCTACTTCCTGCTTGATTGATCTTGATGAATATGAGTGTTACAAGAGTTGATCTACCACGAGATCGTAATGGCTAAACCCTAGAAGTCTAGCCTATGTGAATATGGTAATGAATGTCCCCTATCCGGACTATGCTCTCCGGTTTATATAGACACCGGAGAGATCTAGGGTTACATGGGGTCGGTTACATAGGAACGAATCTTCATAGTTAGTTGCCTAGCTTGCCTTCCACGCCAAGGAAAGCCCAACCCGGACACGGGTATAGTCTTCGGCCTTCGTATCTTCACAGCCCATCTGTCCGGCCCAATGAATAACAGGTCGGACACCCGAGGACCCCTTAGTCCAGGGCTCCCTCACTCATCAAGTCAGGCAGTTGCCGAGGCGGTGTGGGGAAGCGGAGATGCCCACGTCCCGTCAATCGCCACGCGTCGATCAAGGCCGCGGGCTATTGGGGCCTGCGGCGCTCCGCACTTGACCCTTGGCTTCGCCTCGAAGCCAAGTCCGAGCGCGCCTTGGGCCCGGGGGCTACTGTCGGCGTCCTGGGAATGGGGGTACCCAGACTTGCCGGCCTGTGGCCCAGGGCGTGGCTCAGCCAATGGCCTGGTACGGCCCATCTTCATCAGCAACCACTCAAGACCCTCGCGAGGGGCCAAGCCTCACGAGGCGGACGATGCCAAGACCTCCTCAGGGGCAGCCTCACTAGGCTGGCTCCCGAGGAGCGGAGATATCTATGCAAGGGGCACCTCGCGAGGTGCGCATGACGTGAGCCGTGACGATCAAGGCCAAGTGGGCGCCAGCGGGCGCAGAGTACCAGTTGCCTCTTTGGTGCTAAAGGGGCAAGCACGGCGAGGAGTCCCGAGGCATCAGGCAAAGGTTTCCATATTGGTGCAACGAGACCAAGACCAGCGGGACGGCAGGACGGAGGTCACCGCGGAGCCCACGACGGCGTCACCACCAGAGCCTTTGACAGGCGAAGACCACCTTTTGTCAGGATAACTTGTACTAGTTGTCCCCCTTTAAAATTGGCCGTTGTGGGATCCCTTCCTGCCTAATATTTGGGAAGAGGACCAAGGCCACTATAAATAGGATTAGCTGTTGGGGAACGTAGCAGAAATTTAAAATTTTCTACGTATCACCAAGATCAATCTATGGAGTCATCTAGCAACGAGAGAGCGGGGAGTGCATCTACATACCCTTGTAGATCGCGCGCGGAAGCGTTCAAGAGATCGGGGTTGATGGAGTCGTACTCGTCGTGATCCAAATCACCGATGATCCTAGCGCCGAACGGATGGCACCTCCGCGTTCAAAACACGTACGGAGCGGGGACGTCTCCTCCTTCTTGATCCAGCAAGGGGGGGGGAGAAGTTGATGGAGATCCAGCAGCACGACGGCGTGGTGGTGGAAGTAGCGGGATCCCGGTAGGGCTTCGCCAAGCGCAAGCGGGGAGGAAGAGGTGTCAGGGAGGCGGCAGGGCTTGGGGTGCTGCTCCCATGCGCCTCCCCACTATATATAGGGGTGGAGGGGGCTGGTTTCTTGCCCTCCAAGTCCATTGGGGCATTGGCAAAGGTGGGGGAAAGAAATCCCATCATTTCCTTTCCCCACCGATTGTTATCCCCCTTTTTTAGGGATCTTGATCTTGTCCCTTCGGGATATGATCTTATTCCTTCTAAGGTGGGATCTTGGTGCACCTTGAGCAGGGGTGTGGGGCCTTGCCCCCACTACCCACGTTCATGTGGGTCCCCCCATGCAGGTGGGCCCCACTTCGGAACCTTCTAGAACCTTCCCGGTACAATACCGAAAAATCCCGAACATTTTCCGGTGGCCAAAATAGGACTTCCCATATATAAATCTTTACCTCCGGACCATTCCGGAACTCCTCGTGACGTCCGGGATCTCATCCGGGAATCCGAACAACTTTCGGTTAACCGCATACTAATATCTCTACAACTCTAGCGTCACCGAACCTTAAGTGTGTAGACCCTACGGGTTCGGGAGACATGCAGACATGACCGAGACGACTCTCCGGTCAATAACCAACAGCGGGATCTGGATACCCATGTTGTCTCCCACATGTTCCACGATGATCTCATTGGATGAACCACGATGTCGAGGATTCAATCAATCCCGTATACAATTCCCTTTGTCAATCGGTACGTTACTTGCCCGAGATTCGATCGTCGGTATCCCAATACCTTGTTCAATCTCGTTACCGGCAAGTCACTTTACTCGTACCGTAACGCATGATCCCGTGGCTAATTCCTTAGTCACATTGAGCTCATTATGATGATGCTTTACCGAGTGGGCCCAGAGATACCTCTCCGTCATACGGAGTGACAAATCCCAGTCTCGATTCGTGCCAACCCAACAGACACTTTCGGAGATACCTGTAGTGCACCTTTATAGCCACCCAGTTACGTTGTGACATTTGGTACACCCAAAGCATTCCTACGGTATCCGGGAGTTGCACAATCTCATGGTCTAAGGAAATGATACTTGACATTAGAAAAGCTCTAGCAAACGAACTACATGATCTTGTGCTATGCTTAGGATTGGGTCTTGTCCATCACATCATTCTCCTAATGATGTGATCCCGTTATCAATGACATCCAATGTCCATGGTCAGGAAACCATAACCATCTATTGATCAACGAGCTAGTCAACTAGAGGCTTACTAGGGACATGTTGTGGTCTATGTATTCACACATGTATTACGGTTTCCAGTTAATACAATTATAGCATGAACAACTGACAATTATCATGAACAAGGAAATACAATAATAACCATTTTATTATTGCCTCTAGGGCATATTTCCAACAGTCTCCCACTTGCACTAGAGTCAATAATCTAGTTCACATCACCATGTGATTAACACTCAAAGTTCACATCGCCATGTGACTAATACCCAAGAGTTTACTAGAGTCAATAATCTAGTTCACATCACCATGTGATTAACACTCAATGAGTTCTAGGGTTTGATCATGTTATGCTTACGAGAGAGGTTTTAGTCAACGGGTCTGCAACATTCAGATCCGTGTGTGCTTTACAAATCTCTATGTCATCTTGTAGATGCAGCTACCACGTGCTACTTGGAGCTATTCCAAATAACTGCTCTACTATACGAATCCGGTTCACTACTCAGAGTCATGCGGATTAGTGTCAAAGTTTGCATCGACGTAACCCTTTACGACGAACCCCCTTTCCACCTCCATAATCGAGAAAATTCCTTAGTCCACTAGATACTAAGGATAAGTTTGACCGCTGTCATGTGATCCCTTCCTGGATCACTATTGTACCCCTTGACTAACTCATGGCAAGGCACACTTCAGGTGCGGTACACAGCATAGCATATTGTAGAGCCTACATCTAAAGCATAGGGGATGACCTTCGTCCTTTCTCTTTCTTCTGCCGTGGTCAGGTCTTGAGTCTTACTCAATACTCACACCTTGTAACACAGCCAAGAACTCCTTCTTTGCTGATCTATTTTGAACTCCTTCCAAAACTTGTCACAGTATGTATTCATTTGAAAGTACTATTAAGCGTTTTTGATCTATCCTTATAGATCTTGATGCTCAATGTTCAAGTAGCTTAATCCAAGTTTTCCATTAAAAACACTTTTCAAATAACCCTGGATGCTTTCCAGAAATTCTACATCATTTCTGATCAACAATATGTTAACAACATATACTCATCAAAAATTCTATAGTGCTCCCACTCACTTCTTTGGAAATACAAGTTTCTCATGAACTTTGTATAAACCCAAAATCTTTGATCATCTCATCAAAGTGTTCATTCCAACTCCGAGATGCTTACTCCAATCCTTAGAAGGATTGCTGGAGCTTTGCATACTTGTTAGCATCTTTCAGGATTGACAAAACCTTCTGGTTGTATCACATACAACCTTTCCTCAAGAAAATCATCGAGGAAACAATTTTTTGACATCCTATCTGCAAGATTTCATAAATAATGCAGTAACTGCTAATATAATTCTAACAGACTCTTAGCATCGCTACGAGTGAGAAAGTCTCATCGCAGTCAACTCCTTGAACTTGCCGGAAAACATCTTAACGACAAGTCGAGCTTTCTTAATGGTGACACTTACCATCATTGTATGTCTTCCCTTTAAAATCCATCTATACCCAACAGCCTTACGACCATCAAGTAGTTCTTTCAAAGTCTATACTTTGTTTTCATACATGGATCCTCTCGGATTTTATGGCCTCGAGCCATTCGTCGGAATCCGGGCCCACCATCGCTTCTCCATAGCTCGTAGGTTCATTGTTGTCTAGCAACATGACTTCCAAGACAGGATTACGTACCACTCTGAAGTAGTACGCATCCTTGTCGTCCTATGAGGTTTGGTAGTGACTTGATCTGAAGTTTCATGATCACTATCATAAGCTTCCACTTCAATTGGTGTAGGTGCCATAGGAACAACTTCCTGTGCCCAGCTACACATTAGTTGAAGTGACGGTTCAATGACCTCATCAAGTCTCCACCATCCTCCCACTCAATTCTTTCGAGAGAAACTTTTCCTCGAGAAAGGACCCGTTTCTAGAAACAATCACTTTTGCTTCCAGATCTGAAATAGGAGGTATACCCAACTGTTTTGGGTATTCTATGAAGATGCATTTATCCGCTTTGGGTTCGAGCTTATCAGCCTGAAACTTTTTTCACATAAGCGTCGCAGCCCCAAACTTTTAAGAAACGACAGCTTAGGTTTCTCCAAACCATAGTTCATACGGTGTCGTCTCAACGGAATTGCGTGGTGCCCTATTTAAAGTGAATGCGATTGTCTCTAATGCCTAACCCATAAACGATAGTTGTAATTCGATAAGAGACATCATGGTATGCACCATATCCAATAGGGTGCAGTTATGATGTTCGGACACACCATCACAATATGGTGTTCCAGGCGGTATTAGTCGTGAAACAATTTCCACAATTTCTTAATTGTGTGCCAAACTCGTAACTCAGATATTCATCTCTATGATCATATCACAGACATTTTATCCTCTTGTCACGACGATCTTCAACTTCACTCTGAAATTACTTGAACCTTTCAATAATTCAGACTTGTGTTTCATCAAGTAAATATTCTCAGCATCTACTCAAATCATCTGTGAAGTAAGAACATAACGATATCCACTGCGTGCGTCAGCACTCATTGGACTGCACACATCAAATGTATTACTTCCAACAAGTTGCTCTCTTGTTCCATCTTACTGAAAACGAGGCCTTTCAGTCATCTTGCCCATGTGGTATGATTTGCATGTCTCAAGTGATTCAAAAGCAAGTGAGTGCAAATGATCCATCTGTATGGACTTTCTTCATGCATATATACTAATAGACATGGTTCGCATGTCTCAATCTTTTCAAAAACGAGTGAGTCCAAAGATCCATCAACATGGAGCTTCTTCATGCGTTTTATACCAATATGACTCAAGTGGCAGTGCCACAAGTATGTGGTACTATCATTACTATCTTATATCTTTTGGCATGAACATGTGTATCACTACGATCGAGATTCAATAAACCATTCATTTTAGGTGCAAGACCATTGAAGGTATTATTTAAATAGACAGAGTAACCATTATTCTCCTTTAATGAATAACCGTATTGCGATAAACATAATCCAATCATGTATATGCTCAACGCAAACACCAAATAATAATTATTCAGGTTTAACCCCAATCTCGATGGTAGAGGGAGCATGCGATGCTTGATCACATCAACCTTGGAAACACTTCCAACACATATCGTCATCTCACCTTTAGCTAGTCTCCGTTTATTCCGCAACTTTTATTTCGAGTTACTAACACTTAGCAACCGAACCGGTATCTAATACCCTGGTGCTACTAGGAGTACTAGTAAAGTACACATTAATATAATGTATATTAATATACTTCTGTCGACCTTGCCAGCCTTCTCATCTACGAAGTATCTAGGGGAGTTCTGCTTCAGTGACCGTTCCCCTCATTTCAAAAGCACTTAGTCTCGGGTTTGGGTTCAACCTTGGGTTTCTTCACTAGAGCAGCAACTGATTTGCCGTTTCATGAAGTATCCCTTCTTGCCCTTGCCCTTCTAGAAACTAGTGGTTTTACTAACCATCAACAATTGATGCTCCTTCTTGATTTCTACTTTCGCGGTGTCAAACATCGTGAGTTGCTCAAGGATCATCATGTCTATCCCTGATATATTATAGTTCATCACGAAGCTCTAATAGCTTGGTAGCAGTGACTATGGAGAACCATCACTATCTCATCTGGAAGATTAACTCCCACTCGATTCAAGTGATTGTAGTACTCAGACAATCTGAGCACATGCTCAACGATTGAGCTTTTCTCCCTTAGTTTTGCAGGCTTAAGAAACTTGTCAGAGGTCTCATACCTCTTGACGTGGGCATTAGTCTGAAATCCCAATTTCAGTCTTTGGAACATCTCATATGTTCTGCGACATTTCAAAACCGTCTTTGGTGCCACAATTTTAAACCGTTAGCATCACACACTGAACTATCACGTAGTCATCAAAACGTGTATGTCAGATGTTTCGTAACATCTACAGATGACGCTCGAGGTTCAGCACACCGAGCGGTCCATTAAGGACATAAGCCTTCTGTGCAGCAATGAGGACAATCCTCAGTTTACGGACCCAGTCCGCATAATTGCTACTATCAACTTTCAACTAAATTTTCTCTAGGAACATATCTTAGTAGAACTAAAGCGTAAGCTACGACATTATTTGCAAAGACCTTTTGACTATGTTCATGATAATTGAGTTCATCTGATTATTTAATGAACTCCCACTTAGATAGACATCCCTCTAGTCATCTAAGTGATACATGATCCGAATCGACTAGGCCGTGTCCGATCATCACGTGAGACGGACTAGTCATCATCGATGAACATCTCCATGTTGATCGTATCTACTATACGACTCATGTTCGACCTTTCGGTCTCTTGTGTTCCGAGGCCATGTCTGTACATGCTAGGCTCGTCAAGTCAACCTAAGTGTTTTGCTTGTGTTCCGAGGCCATGTCTATACATGCTAGGCTCGTCAACACCCGTTGTATGCGAACGTTAGAATCTATCACACCCGATCATCACGTGGTGCTTCGAAACAACGAACCTTCGCAATGGTGCACAGTTAGGGGGAACACGTCTCTTGAAATTTTAATGAGGGATCATCTTATTTATGCTACCGTCGTTCTAAGCAAATAAGATGTAAACATGACAAACATCACATGCAAATCATAAAGTCACATGATATGGCCAATATCATCTTGCGCCTTTTGATCTCCATCTTCGAGGCGCGGCATGATCACCTTCGTCACCGGCATGACACCATGATCTCCATCATCGTGTCTTCATGAAGTTGTCTCGCCAACTATTACTTCTACTACTATGGCTAACGGTTAGCAATAAAGTAAAGTAATTACATGGCGTTTTTCATTGACACGCAGGTCATACAATAAATTAAGACAACTCCTATGGCTCCTGCCGGTTGTCATACTCATCGACATGCAAGTCGTGATTCCTATTACAAGAACATGATCAATCTCATACATCACATATATCATGCATCACATCCTTTTGGCCATATCACATCACATAGCATACCCTGCAAAAACAAGTTAGACGTCCTCTAATTGTTGTTGCATGTTTTACGTGGCTGCTATGGGTTTCTAGCAAGAACGTTTCTTACCTACGCAAAAGCCACAACGGTGATATGCCAATTGCTATTTACCCTTCATCAGGACCCTTTTCATCGAATCCGATCCGACTAAAGTGGGAGAGACAGACACCCGCTAGCCACCTTATGCATCAAGTGCATGTCAGTCGGTGGAACCTGTCTCACGTAAGAGTACGTGTAAGGTCGGTCCGGGCCGCTTCATCCCACAATGCCGCCGAATCAAGATAAGACTAGTAACGGTAAGCAAATTGAACAAATCGTCGCCCACAACTACTTTGTGTTCTACTCGTGCATAGAATCTACGCATAAACCTGGCTCATGATGCCACTGTTGGGGAACGTAGCAGAAATTTAAAATTTTCTACGTATCACCAAGATCAATCTATGGAGTCATCTAGCAATGAGAGAGAGGGGAGTGCATCTACATACCCTTGTAGATTGTGCGCGGAAGCGTTAAAGAGATCGGGGTTGATGGAGTCGTACTCGTCGTGATCCAAATCACCGATGATCCTAGCGCCGAACGGACGGCACCTCCGCGTTCAACACACGTACGGAGCAGGGACGTCTCCTCCTTCTTGATCCAGCAAGGGGGGAGAAGTTGATGGAGATCCAGCAGCACGACGGCGTGGTGGTGGAAGTAGCAGGATCCCGGTAGGGCTTCACCAAGCGCAAGCGGGGAGGAAGAGGTGTCACGGGAGGGAGGGAGGCGCCAGGGCTTGGGGTGCTGCTCCCATGCGCCTCCCCACTATATATAGGGGTGGAGGGGGCTGGTTTCTTGCCCTCCAAGTCCATTGGGGCGTTGGCAAAGGTGGGGGAAAGAAATCCCATCATTTCCTTTCCCCACCGATTGTTATCCCCCTTTTTTAGGGATCTTGATCTTATCCCTTCGGGATATGATCTTATTCCTTCTAATGTGGGATCTTGGTGCGCCTTGACCAGGGGTGTGGCGCCTTGCCCCACTACCCACGTTCATGTGGGTCCCCCCATGCAGGTGGGCCCCACTTCGGAACCTTCTAGAACCTTCCCGGTACAATACCAAAAAAGCCCGAACATTTTCCGGTGGCCAAAATAGGACTTCCCATATATAAATCTTTACCTCCGGACCATTCCGGAACTCCTCGTGACGTCCGGGATCTCATCCGGGACTCCGAACAACTTTCGGTTAACCGCATACTAATATCTCTACAACTCTAGCGTCACCGAACCTTAAGTGTGTAGACCCTACGGGTTCGGGAGACATGCAGACATGACCGAGGCGACTCTCCGGTCAATAACCAACA
This sequence comes from Aegilops tauschii subsp. strangulata, assembly GCF_002575655.3. NCBI lineage: Eukaryota > Viridiplantae > Streptophyta > Magnoliopsida > Poales > Poaceae > Aegilops > Aegilops tauschii. The sequence goes on from NC_053038.3 coordinate 112,398,043, forward strand.
GCGGGATCTGGATACCCATGTTGGCTCCCACATGTTCCACGATGATCTCATCGGATGAACCACGATGTCGAGGATTCAATCAATCCCGTATACAATTCCCTTTGTCAATCGGTACGTTACTTGCCCGAGATTCGATCGTCGGTATCCCAATACCTTGTTCAATCTCGTTACTGGCAAGTCACTTTACTCATACCGTAACGCATGATCCCATGGCTAACTCCTTAGTCACATTGAGCTCATTATGATGATGCATTACCGAGTGGGCCCAGAGATACCTCTCCGTCATACGGAGTGACAAATCCCAGTCTCGATTCGTGCCAACCCAACAGACACTTTCGGAGATACCTGTAGTGCACCTTTATAGCCACCCAGTTACGTTGTGACGTTTGGTACACCCAAAGCATTCCTACGGTATCCGGGAGTTGCACAATCTCATGGTCTAAGGAAATGATACTTGACATTAGAAAAGCTCTAGCAAACGAACTACACGATCTTGTGCTATGCTTAGGATTGGGTCTTGTCCATCACATCATTCTCCTAATGATGTGATCCTATTATCAATGACATCCAATGTCCATGGTCAGGAAACCATAACCATCTATTGATCAACGAGCTAGTCAACTAGAGGCTTACTAGGGACATGTTGTGGTCTATGTATTCACACATGTATTACGGTTCCAGTTAATACAATTATAGCATGAACAACAGACAATTATCATGAACAAGGAAATACAATAATAACCATTTTATTATTGCCTCTAGGGAATATTTCCAACATTAGCCACCACCCTAGCAAGGGGATGGATCATTCAGACCATCCTCGCACACACCAGCTCTCCGAGCTCAAGAACACCTCTCCTCAGGAGGCTGTTCATCCATTGTACTTGTTCATCCTCAGCCTACAAGGCAATCCACCACACCACACTAGGATAGGGTATTACACCACCACGGTGGCCTGAACCAGTGTAAACCCTTGTGTCTCTTGTTCTTTGAGTTCGTCAAGTTGGGCCTAAAGATCATTGCGAGAGCGGGTCGGGGAGAGAGAGATATTCGTGCGCACCCCAGTGTTCGAACCTCAAGGGTTTGCCGGAACGCGTAATCCGACTGATATCATGTTGAGTGTGGTAATTTGTGCACGGTTTCAAGCCGCACCTAAGGAAAGCCACTATGTGGCGGTCAAGCGAATCTTTCGATATTTGGCTCATACCCCAAACTTTGGCTTATGGTACGCCAAAGGAGCAAGCTTTGATCTCATGGGTTACTTGGACTTGGATTGGGCAGGAGATTGTGTGGAGAGGAAGTCAACTTCCAGAGGGTGCCAATTCCTTGGTCGTTCTTTGGTGAGTTGGTCTTCAAAGAAGCAAAATTGTGTGTCTCTCTCCTCCACTGAGGCCGAGTATGTAGCCGCCACAAGTTTTTGTGCACAATTGCTATGGATGAGGCAAACTTTAAAGGATTATGGTGTCACTTGTGAAAGTGCCTCTTCTATGTTACAATGAAAGTGCTATCAATATTTCTCTCAATCCGGTGCAACATAGCAAGACAAAGCATATTGAGATTCGCCATCATTTCATTCGAGATCACATCAAGCGGGGAGACAATGATATCATCTACATCAACACTCAAGAGCAACTAGCAGATATTTTCATGAAGCCTCTAGATGAAGCATGATTTCGCGAGTTAAGGCATTAGCTAAATACCATTGATTTGAGCAATGTGGCTTGAATCTATGCACACCCCACCGCACTCATCATTATATCTTGTTCTAGATGTAGGCATGGACATAGGGAGAGTGTTGTTCTCTCAATGAACTCTCCCTCCCCACATCATGCATAAATTGATCAAGTATTTCACATTAGCCATTTTTTATGATAATTGAGCTTCAAATATGAGTTTTGGTCATGGACCCAAGGTTAAAATCTTCGCGGTACCATACCACTTGACTCAAACATAGGTGGCTTCGGCGTCCGCCCTCTCTTTGAGAGGTGTGTTGTTTCTCTTTTTCTCTAGTTGGTTTGGCTTGTGTTTCTTTTGTTGTGTTTTTCCTCTAGTCTCTTCGGTGGTGCATCTCTTGTTTGTGTTTTACTCTTTGAGTTGCTCACTCGGCTCGACTAGATTTCTCTTTTGTTTGGAGCTAGGTCCTTTTCTTCTTCGTCTTGTCGAGTTCTTTCTGGGCGGTACTACCGCTCAGGTCAGACGGTACTACCACTTAGTGGTACCAAGCGGTAATACTACCCACCTGAGTGGTACTACCGTTGCAAGGCGGCCTTGGGGAGTTATGTTTCGGGCAGGGGGAGTTTTTCTCCCCATACCCATTCGACTTGCCTTGCTCGTTCCCCTCCTACTCCAGCAAATAACTCGCTGCGGGAGGCCGCCGCCGGGCCGCCTTCTCTGGGCCGTCTTTCACCTTTTCCTCCGGTGGAACCGATCCCCACCCTTTCCTCTTGCCATGGGTGCTGGTGATGGCCCTTTGGAGCAACCTGTCCATCGTGTCAACCCTGGGCGTACTGGATTGAAGCGTTATCGCACTTCTAAGGCAGCAGCTGCTTCCTCAAGTGTTCCTCCACCACAGCCCAAGAAGCAGGTGGCGAACAAGCCCAAGAAGCAGGTGGCGAACAAGCCCAAGCCAAGGGCCAAGTCTGTGACAGAGATGACTGCTAAGGAATTTTGGGAGAAGCGTCGGCGCAACCCGTATGATCACGATCAAGAACCCAATCTTGTTGATACATCTCCAACGTATCTATAATTTTTGATTGTTCCATGCTATTATATTATCTGTTTTGGATGTTTAATGGGCTTTAATATGCTCTTTTATATTATTTTTGGGACTAACCTATTAACCGGAGGCCCAGTGCCAGTTTCTGTTTTCTTGCCTATTTTAGAGTTTCGTAGAAAAGGAATACCAAACTGAGTCCAAATGGAATGAAACCTTCCCGATGACCTTTCTTGGAACGAAAGCAATCCAGAAACTCGGAGTGGAAGTCTGGAACTCTGCGAGGCGGCCACGAGGTAGGAGGGCGTGCCCAGGGGGTAGGCACGCCCCCACCCTCATGGGCCCCTCGTAGGTCCACCGACGTACTTCTTTCGCCTATATATACTCTTATACCCTAGATTGATTAGAGAGAGCCACCAAACAACTTTTCCACCGCCGCAACCTTTTGTACCCGTGAGATCCCATCTTGGGGCCTTTTCCGGCGATCTGCCGAAGGGGGAATCGATCACAGAGGGCTTCTACATCAACACCATAGCCTCTCCGATGAAGCGTGAGTAGTTTACCATAGACCTTCGGGTCCATAGTTATTAGCTAGATGGCTTCTTCTCTCTCTTTGATTCTCAATACAAAGCTCTCCTCGATGTTCTTAGAGATCTATTCGATGCAATACTCTTTTGCGGTGTGTTTGCCGAGATCCGATGAATTGTGGATTTATGAACAAGTTTATCTATGAATATTATTTGATTCTTCTCTGAATTCTTATATGCATGATTTGATATCTTTGCAAGTCTCTTTGAATTATCGGTTTAGTTTGGCCTACTAGATTGATCTTTCTTGCAATGGGAGAAGTGCTTAGCTTTGGGTTCAATCTTGCGGTGTCCTTTCCCAGTGACAGTAGGGGCAGCAAGGCACGTATTGTATTGTTGCCATCAAGGATAAAAAGATGGGGTTTATATCATATTGCTTGAGTTTATCCCTCTACATCATGTCATCTTGCTTAATGCGTTACTCTGTTCTTATGAACTTAATACTCTAGATGCATGCTGGATAGCGGTCGATGTGTGGAGTAATAGTAGTAGATGCAGAATCGTTTCGGTCTACTTGACACGGACGTGATGCCTATATTCATGATCATTGCCTTAGATATTCTCATAACTATGCGCTTTTCTATCAACTACTCGGTAGTAATTTGTTCACCCACCGTAATACATGCTATCTTGAGAGAAGCCACTAGTGAAACCTATGGCCCCCGGGTCTATTTTACATCATATTAGTTTCCTGTCAACTTGCCAATTTCTGTCGCCATTCTTTTTATTTTGCACTCTTTACTTTCCAATCTATACAACAAAAATACCAAAAATATTTACTTTACTATCTTTATTAGATCTCACTTTTGCGAGTGACCGTGAAGGGATTGACAACCCCTTTATCGCATTGGTTGCAAGGTTCTTGATTGTTTGTGAACGTACTAGGTGACTTGTGCGTTGTCTCCTACTGGATTCATACCTTGGTTCTCAAAACCTGAGGGAAATACTTACGCTACTTTGCTGCATCACCCTTTCCTCTTCAAGGGAAAACCAATGCATGCTCAAGAGGTAGCAAGAAGGATTTATGGCGCCGCTGCCAGGGAGATCTACGCCCAAGTCAAGACATACGAAGTACCCATCACAAACTCTTCTCGCTCGCATTACATTATTTGCCATTCGCCTCTCCTTTTCCTCTCCCCCACTTCTAAAACGATTTTCGAAAACCTTTGCCTTTTCTTCACCTTCTTCCCGTATGTCTTTTTGTTTGTGTTTCCATGTGCCTTCTATTTGCTTGCATCTTTGCTTGCTAAAAATCTATTGATATGGATCCACTTAAAGTGTTCTACTTGGATCATCTTCGATCTATATGTTCTTGTGCTGAAACCCCAACTAGTTTAGTTGAGCGAAAATCTTTAGATGAGCATGCTCATTTTGTGCGTCATCGTTTGTCTGAAAAGGGGAAGCTCTTATGGTATCAAATAAATAGTTTGCTATGCTATGCTTGGAATCTTTGTGAAATTTATGATTTTACTTGTTGCTCTAAGAACCCTAAAAAACACCTTCCCTACCTATGTGAGTTTAATGATAATGAAATCTTATCTTCTTATGAAAAGGGTGTTTATAGTTACTATGATATCGAACAAATTGAAGAATTTGTCGTTTTTAAGGTTGCTCATGAAGTTGCTTCTTTGATTGAAAAGTATGATATTACTCTCTACAAATCTGAAAATTCCGACATACTTAAATATTGCTATAAAAACTATGCTCATAATGCCTATGTTAAGGAATTTATTGAGAGAATGGCCGTTGCTCTGGAAGAAAATAATGATATGAACGAATCTATCGATAATTATGATTCCGATGATTTGATTGAAATATCCCTTGATGAACGTGATGCTTGCTATTCTTATGGACATGATGCCAATATTTATGGAGATGAATTTGCCGTAGTTTCTTATGTTAAACATGAGATTATTGCTATTGCACCCATACTTGATAGTGTTGGGGAACGTAGTAATTTCAAAAAAATTCCTACGCACACACAGGATCATGGTGATGCATAGCAACGAGAGGGGAGAGGGTTGTCTACGTACCCTCGTAGACCGTAAGCGGAAGCGTTATATCAACGCGGTTGATGTAGTCGTACGTCTTCACGATCCGACCGATCCAAGTACCGAAAGCACGACACCTCCGAGTTCTGCACATGTTCGGCTCGGTGACGTCCTCGCCTTCTCGATCCAGCAAGAGGGGCGAAGTAGTAGATGAGTTCCGGCAGCACGACGGCGTGGTGACGGTGTTGGTGAAGAACAATCTTCGTAGGGCTTCTCCTAAGCACTAAGAAAACTATGACGGAGGATAAACTAGAGGAGACGGGGTTGCCGGCACATGGCTTGGTGTTTCTTGATGTGTCTTGGGTGCTAGCCCTACCCCTCTATTTATGTTGAGCCTTGGGGTCGAAACATGGAGTAAAAGCCTCCACAAAGTCGGTTTCACCCGAAAGGCAAGAGCCCTTCTCGGACTCCAGGGCCAGACGCCAGGGTTCCCGGCGTCTGGACCCAGATGCCAGGGACCCTGGCGTCTGGCCCCTGGACTCTGCAAAACTTCCTTTTGCGCTTTCCAAAAACCTCATGGGCTTTCCCCTTTGGCCCAGATAAAATGTTCTCGTGCCCAAACATTTCGGGAAACATCCGGAACCCCTTCCGATGGATTCCGGAACCTTTCCGGAGATCAAACACTACTATCCACATATCAATCTTTACTTCCGGACCATTCCGGAGTTCCTTGTCATATCCGTGATCTCATCCAAAACTCCGAACAACATTCGGTCACCAACATACATAACTCATAGTACTATATCGTCAATGAACATTAAGCGTGCAGACCCTACGGGTTCGAGAACTATGTAGACATGACCGAGACACCTCTCTTGTCAATAACCAATAGCGGGACCTAGATGCCCATATTGTCTCCTACATATTCTACGAAGATCTTTATCGGTAAGACCGCATAACAACATACGTTGTTCCCTTTGTCATCGGTATGTTACTTGCCCGAGATTCGATCGTCGGTATCTCAATACCTAGTTCAATCTCGTTACCGGCAAGTCTCTTTACTCGTTCCATAATACATCATCCCGCAACTAACTCATTAGTTGCAATGCTTGCAAGGCTTATAGTGATGTGCATTACGGAGTGGGCCCAGAGGTACCTCTCCGACAATCGGAGTGACAAATCCTAATCTCGAAATACGCCAACCCAACAAGTACCTTCGGAGACACCTGTAGAGCACCTTTATAATCACCCAGTTACGTTGTGACATTTGGTAGCACACAAAGTGTTCCTCCTGTAAACGAGAGTTGCATAATCTCATAGTCATAGGAACATGTATAAGTCATGATGAAAGCAATAGCAACATACTAAACGATCAAGTGCTAAGCTAACGGAATGGGTCAAGTCAATCACATCATTCTCCTAATGATGTGATCCCATTAATCAAATGACAAATCTTTGTCTATGGCTAGGAAACATAACCATCTTTGATCAACGAGCTAGTCAAGTAGAGGCATACTAGTGACACTTTGTTTGTCTATGTATTCACACATGTATCATGTTTCCGGTTAATACAATTCTAGCATGAATAATAAACATTTATCATGATATAAGGAAATAAATAATTACTTTATTATTGCCTCTAGGGCATATTTCCTTCAGTCTCCCACTTGCACTAGAGTCAATAATCTAGATCACATCGCCATGTGATTTAACATCAATAGTTCACATCACCATGTGATTAACACCCATAGTTCACATCGTCATGTGACCAACACCCAAAGGGTTTACTAGAGTCAATAATCTAGTTCACATCGCTATGTGATTAACACCCAAAGAGTGCTAAGGTGTGATCATGTTTTTCTTGTGAGAGAAGTTTAGTCAACGGGTCTGCCATATTCAGATCCATATGTATTTTGCAAATTCCTATGTCTACAATGCTCTGCACGGAGCTACTTTAGCTAATTGCTCCCACTTTCAATATGTATCCAGATGAAGACTTAGAGTCATCTGGATCAGTGCCAAAACTTGGATCGACGTAACCCTTTTACGACGAACCTTTTGTCACCTCCATAATCGAGAAACATATCCTTATTCCACTAAGGATAATTTTGACCGCTGTCCAGTGATCTACTCCTAGATCACTATTGTACTCCCTTGCCAAAATCAGTGTAGGGTATACAATAGATCTGGTACATAGCATGGCACACTTTATGGAACCTATGGCTGAGGCATAGGGAATGAATTTCATTCTCTTTCTATCTTCTGCCGTGGTCGGCCTTTGAGTCTTACTCAATTTCACACCTTGTAACACAGGCAAGAACTCTTTCTTTGACTGTTCCATTTTGAACTACTTCAAAATCTTGTCAAGGTATGTACTCATTGAAAAAACTTATCAAGCGTTTTGATCTATCTCTATAGATCTTGATGCCCAATATGTAAGCAGCTTCACCGAGGTCTTTCTTTGAAAAACTCCTTTCAAACGCTCCTTTATGCTTTGCAGAATAATTCTACATTATTTCCGATCAACAATATGTCATTCACATATACTTATCAGAAATGTTGTAGTGCTCCCACTCACTTTCTTGTAAATACAGGCTTCACCGCAAGTCTGTATAAAACTATATGCTTTGGTCAACTCATCAAAGCGTATATTCCAACTCCGAGATGCTTGCACCAGTCCATAGATGGATCGCTGGAGCTTGCACATTTTGTTAACACCTTTAGGATCGACAAAACCTTCTGGTTGCATCATATACAACTCTTCTTTAATAAATCCATTAAGGAATGCAGTTTTGTTTATCCATTTGCCAGATTTCATAAAATGCAGCAATTGCTAACATGATTCGGACAGACTTAGGCATAGATACGAGTGAGAAACTCTCTTCGTAGTCAACACCTTGAACTTGTCGAAAACCTTTTGCGACAATTCTAGCTTTGTAGATAGTAACACTACTATCAACGTCTGTCTTACTCTTGAAGATCCATTTAATCTCAATGGCTCGCCGATCATTTGGTCAAGTCAATCAAAGTCCATACTTTTTCTCATACATGGATCCCATCTCAGATTTCATGGCCTCAAGCCATTTTGCGGAATCTAGGCTCACCATTGCTTCTTCATAGTTCGTAGGTTCGTCATGGTCTAGTAACATGACCTCTAGAACAGGATTACCGTACCACTCTGGTGCGGATCTCACTCTGGTTGACCTACGAGGTTCGGTAGTAACTTGATCTGAAGTTACATGATCATCATCATTAGCTTCCTTGCTAATTGGTGTAGGAGTCACAGGAACAGATTTATGTGATGAACTACTTTCCAATATGGGAGCAGGTACAGTTACCTCATCAAGTTCTACTTTCCTCCCACTCACTTCTTTCGAGAGAAACTCCTTCTCTAGAAAGGATCCATTCTTAGCAACGAATATCTTGCCTTCGGATCTGTGATAGAAGGTGTACCCAACAGTAACTTTTGGGTATCCTATGAAGACGCACTTTTCCGATTTGGGTTTGAGCTTATCAGGATGAAACTTTTTCACATAAGCATCGCAACCCCAAACTTTAAGAAACGACAGCTTAGGTTTCTTGCCAAACCATAGTTCATACGGTGTCGTCTCAACAGATTAGACGGTGCCCTATTTAATGTGAATGCAGCTGTCTCTAATGCATAACCCCAGAACGATAGTGGTAAATCAGTAAGAGACATCATAGATTGCACTATATCCAATAAAGTATGGCTATGACGTTCGGACACACCATTATGTTGTGGTGTTCCAGGTGGCACGAATTTGTGAAACTATTCCACATTGTTTTAATTGAAGACCAAACTCGTAACTCAAATATTTGTCTCCGCGATCAGATCGTAGAAACTTTATTTTCTTGTCATGATGATTTTCCACTTCACTCTGAAATTCTTTGAACTTTTCAAATGTTTCAGACTTATGTTTCATCAAGTAGATATACCCATATCTGCTCAAATCATCTGCGAAGGTCAGAAAATAATGATACCCGCCGCGAGCCTCAACACTCATCGGATCGCATACATCGGTATGTATTATTTCCAATAAGCAGTTGCTTGCTCCATTGTTCCTGAGAATGGAGTTTTAGTCATCTTGCCCATAAGGCATGGTTCGCAAGCATCAAGTGATTCATAATCAAGTGATTCCAAAATCCCATCAGCATGGAGTTTCTTCATGCGCTTTACACCAATATGACCTAAACGGCAGTGCCACAAATAAGTTGCACTATCATTATTAACTTTGCATCTTTTGGCTTCAATATTATGAATATGTGTATCATTACGATCGAGATCCAACAAACCATTTTCGTTGGTGTGTATGACCATAGAAGGTTTTTATTCATGTAAACAGAACAACAATTGTTCTCTAACTTAAATGAATAACCGTATTGCAATAAACATGATCAAATCATATTCATGCTCAACGCAAACACCAAATAACACTTATTTAGGTTCAATACTAATCCCGAAAGTATAGGGAGTCTGCGATGATGATCATATCAATCTTGGAACCACTTCCAACACACATCGTCACCTCACCCTTAACTAGTCTCTGTTTATTCTGCAACTCCCGTTTCGAGTTACTAATCTTAGCAACTGAACTAGTATCAAATACTGAGGGGTTGCTATAAACACTAGTAAAGTACACATCAATAACATGTATATCAAATATACCTTTGTTCACTTTGCCATCCTTCTTATCCGCCAAATACTTGGGGCAGTTCCGCCTCTAGTGACCAGTTCCTTTGCAGTAGAAGCACTCAGTCTCAGGCTTAGGTCAGACTTGGGCTTCTTCATTTGAGCAGCAACTTGCTTGCCGTTCTTCTTGAAGTTCCCCTTCTTCCCTTTTCCCCTTTTCTTGAAACTAGTGGTCTTGTTAATCATCAACAATTGATGCTCTTTCTTGATTTCTACCTTCATCGATTTCATCATCATGAAAAGCTCGGGAATCGTTTTCGTCATCCCTTGCATACTATAGTTCATCACGAAGTTCTACTAACTTGGTGATGGTGACTAGAGAATTCTGTCAATCACTATTTTATCTGGAAGATTAACTCCCACTTGATTCAAGCGATTGTAGTACCCAGACAATCTGAGCACATGCTCACTGCTTGAGCTATTCTCCTCCATCTTTTAGCTATAGAACTTGTTGGAAACTTCATATCTCTCAACTCGAGTATTTGCTTGGAACTTCAACTCCTGGAACATCTCATATGGTCCATGACGTTTCAAAAACATCTTTGAAGCCCCGATTCTAAGCCGTAAATCATGGTTCACTAAACTATCAAGTAGTCATCATATCGAGCTTGCCAAACGTTCATAGCATCTGCATTTGCTCCTGCAATCAGTCTGTCACCTGGAGGTGCATCAAGGACATAATTCTTCTGTGCAGCAATGAGGATAATCCTCAGATCACGGATCCAATCCGCATCATTGCTACTAACATCTTTCAATTTAGTTTTCTCTAGGAACATATCAAAATAAAACAGGGGAGCTAAACACGAGCTATTGATCTACACCATAGATATGCTAATACTACCAGGACTAAGTTCATGATAAATTAAAGTTCAATTAATCATATTACTTAAGAACTCCCACTTAGACATCCCTCTAATCATCTAAGTGATCACGTCACCCAAATCAACTAAACCATAACCGATCATCACGTGAAATGGAGTAGCTTTCAATGGTGAACATCACTATGTTGATCATATCTACTATATGATTCATGCTCGACCTTTCGGTCTTAGTGTTTCGAGGCCATATCTGCATATGCTAGGCTCGTCAAGTTTAACCTGAGTATTCTGCGTGTGCAAAACTGGCTTGCACCCGTTGTAGATGGACGTAGAGCTTATCACACCCAATCATCACGTGGTGTCTGGGCACGACGAACTTTGGCAATGGTGCATACTCAGGGAGAACACTTTTATCTTGAAATTTAGTGAGAGATCATCTTATAATGCTACCCTCAATCAAAGCAAGATAAGATGCATAAAAGATAAACATCACATGCAATCAATATAAGTGATATGATATGGCCATCATCATCTTGTGCTTGTGATCTCCATCTCTGAAGCACCGTCATGATCACCATCGTCACCGGCGTGACACCTTGATCTCCATCGTAGCATCGTTGTCGTCTCACCAATCTTATGCTTCTACGACTATCGCTACCGCTTAGTGATAAAGTAAAGCATTACAGGGCGATTGCATTGCATACAATAAAGCGACAACCATATGGCTCCTCCCAGTTGCCGATAACTCGGTTACAAAACATGATCATCTCATACAATAAAATTTAGCATCATGTCTTGACCATATCACATCACAACATGCCCTGCAAAAACAAGTTAGACATCTACTTTGTTGTTGCAAGTTTTACGTGGCTGCTACGGGCTTAGCAAGAACCGTTCTTACCTACGCATCAAAAACACAACGATAGTTCATCAAGTTAGTGTTGTTTTAACCTTCTCAAGGACCGGGCGTAGCCACACTCGGTTCAACTAAAGTTGGAGAAACTGACACCCGCCAGCCACCTGTGTGCAAAGCACGTCTGTAGAACCAGTCTCGCGTAAGCGTACGCGTAATGTCGGTCTGGGCCGCTTCATCCAACAATAGCGCCGAACCAAAGTATGACATGCTGGTAAGCAGTATGACTTATATCGCCCACAACTCACTTGTGTTCTACTCGTGCATATGACATCTACGCATAAAACCAAGCTCGGATGCCACTCTTAGGGAACGTAGTAATTTCAAAAAAATTCCTACGCACACACAGGATCATGGTGATGCATAGCAACGAGAGGGGAGAGTGTTGTCTACGTACCCTCGTAGACCGTAAGCGGAAGCGTTATATAAACGCGGTTGATGTAGTCGTACGTCTTCACGATCCGACAGATCCAAGTACCGAAAGCACGGCAGCTCCGAGTTCTGCACACGTTCGGCTTGGTGACATCCTCGCCTTCTCGATCCAGCAAGAGGGGCGAAGTAGTAGATGAGTTCCGGCAGCACGACGGCGTGGTGACGGTGTTGGTGAAGAACAATCTTCGCAGGGCTTCGCCTAAGCACTACGAAAACTATGACGGAGGATAAACTAGAGGAGACGGGGTTGCCGACACACGGCTTGGTGTTTCTTGATGTGTCTGTGCTAGCCCTACCCCTCTATTTATATGTTAAGCCTTGGGGTCGAAACTTGGAGTAAAAGCCTCCACAAAGTCGGTTTCACCCGAAAGGCAGGAGTCCTTCTCGGACTCCAGGGCTAGACGTCAGGGTTCCCGGCGTCTGGACCCAGACGTTAGGGACCCTGGCGTCTGGCCCCTAGACTCCGAAAAACTTCCTTTTGCGCTTTCCAAAAACCTCGTGGGCTTTCCCCTTTGGCCCAGATAAAGTGTTCTCGTGCCCAAACATTTCGGGAAACATCCAGAACCCCTTCCGATGGATTCCGGAACCTTTCCGGAGATCAAACACTACTATCCACATATCAATCTTTACTTCTGGACCATTCCGGAGTTCCTCGTCATATCCGTGATCTCATCCAAAACTCCGAACAACATTCGGTCACCAACATACATAACTCATAGTACTATATCGTCAACGAACGTTAAGCGTGCGGACCCTACGGGTTCGAGAACTATGTAGACATGACCGAGACACCTCTCTTGTCAATAACCAATAGCGGGACCTGGATGCCCATATTGGCTCCTACATATTCTACGAAGATCTTTATCGGTCAGACCGCATAACAACATACGTTGTTCCCTTTGTCATCGGTATGTTACTTGCCCGAGATTCGATCGTTGGTATCTCAATACCTAGTTCAATCTCGTTACCGGCAAGTCTCTTTACTTGTTTCGTAATACATCATCCCGCAACTAACTCATTAGTTGCAATGCTTGCAAGGCTTATAGTGATGTGCATTACTGATTGGGCCCAGAGGTACCTCTCCGGCAATCGGAGTGACAAATCCTAATCTCGAAATACGCCAACCCAACAAGTACCTTCGGAGACACCTGTAGAGCACCTTTATAATCACCCAGTTACGTTGTGACGTTTGGTAGCACACAAAGTGTTCCTCCTGTAAACGGGAGTTGCATAATCTCATAGTCATGAGAACATGTATAAGTCATGAAGAAAGCAATAGCAACATACTAAACGATCAAGTGCTAAGCTAACGGAATGGGTCAAGTCAATCACATCATTCTCCTAATGATGTGATCCCGTTAATCAAATGACAACTCTTTGTCTATGGCTAGGAAACATAACCATCTTTGATCAACGAGCTAGTCAAGTAGAGGCATACTAGTGACACTCTGTTTGCCTATGTATTCACACATGTATCATGTTTCCGATTAATACAATTCTAGCATGAATAATAAACATTTATCATGATATAATGAAATAAATAATATGTAACATCCCAAATTTTCAATTTGGAATGTTATACATTAGATCATCATTGCATAGCATATTTATTTGCATTTTGGCAAATCCTTGAAAAATCCTAAGCAACTCAAGGACCCTCAGAGAGAGTTGGGGATTTTCCCGTTTTTTCATATTTGATTTTTATCAAATAATAAAACAAGGATTTTGGTTTTAATTATTTTTCTCTCCGAAAAATATTTCGTATTAAAATAAATGAGAGGAGAAAATATGACTTCTCCAAAATAACTGAAATATTGGAGGAAAAATATTAAAATCAAATATTTGATTTTATTCGGATTTTATTTGCCATTTTAATTGCATTAAAAAAATTGCACGTTTTCAAAACTGCATTTTTGGGCCAAGAAAATGTTCATCTCGTTCTAATTATTTTAATTAGATGGGAAAATTTTGTTTTAGCATTTTTGGATTTTTATTTATTTTTCTGTGATTTGTTTAGATTCGGCGAATTTAAAAAAAACGCCGAGCGCGCCGACTGGGTACTTATTGTTTGCTTGTTTGAGTTTTACTTGTGCATTAGATGAGTACTTATTGTTTGCTTGTTTGTTTGCGATAGAGTACCCGGAGTGCGCCGCTTGCTACTTCGAATCTCTAGGTTTCACGGATCATCAGCAAGGCAAGTAACACTTTGATCATACTTTTCACTACCCAGTTTTATTGCATTAGATCAACCCTCAAACATTGCATGGTTAGGATCTAATTAAATTATGGGTATTGGGAAGTAGTTGAGGTAGTACCTATTACCTGTTTATATTATCAAACCCTTGGGAGTTACTTCTACGTTGCTTATATTGCCATGCTATGCTTGTAGACGTGGATTGGGTTTGAGAGATATTCACGACAGATGTGAGATTGTTAATTAATGGTTTACTTAAGGTGGCAACTAAACTCACATCTGGGTGGATTGAGGCACCTGGAGAACCCAGTGCTGCCTGTATTTTTGGATATCCCGGAGTACCCGTGTGATCATCCTATGGACCGCCACCCAGGCTCAAAGGGATCATGAGATTATTCATGCTAGAAACTTCCGTGTGCAGCCACAAGCTATTATGGGCTCTAGCATAGTTGATTAAGTTGTGTGAGCTCTTCAAGAGGTAGACTAGCAGATGTAGGGGTTGTAGGTGGTACTGTCTACCCGGAGTAGAGAGTTAACGCTTCTGAAAGACTGTGTCTCGGTCATCCGTTTCTCAAACACCATGAAGTGCGAGAATCCCAACGGAGGAGATTGGGTCTTGTGGGGAAAAGTGCACAAACCTCTGCAGAGTGTATAAACTAATCATGGTTAGCCGTGTCCCTGGTTATGGACATCTTGAGTATCTAGTACTTGGATTATCGTGTGAATCTCATCATCATGCTACTTAATTTAATTTGATTGGGTTAATCACGTTCCTAATTGGGATTGAGTTGGAGGTACCTTCTCAATGTTTAACAACCACCATGATAGTTAAATAAAATTTATTCCTTTGAAGTAGGGAAAAACTGGCTTTTCGCAAAACTGTAACCATAGAGCTTTCTACCAGCCATATATGCATGTAGTATATTATTATTCCGTTCATTACTCTCTATGTGTTACATTGCTAGCATATTCCATGTGCTGACCCGTTTTCGGGCTGCAACGTTTCATGTTGCAGACTTTTCAGACGACGAGTAAGGTGCCTTAGGTCGTGGTCTTATACTCAGTGATGCCGTTGGAGTTGATGGACTCACTTATCTTCCCAGCCGTCCGCTGTTATCGTATTAGATGGCCTTAAGCCATATTTATCATACTTATTCTCTTTTGAGATATCCGTTGTAATAAGTGTGTGATTGCTACTCTGTTATAAATCCTCCATTTGTACTGTGCGTGTCAGCATTACTGATCCAGGGATGACACTGGTGCACAGCAGCACAGACTGTTTGAGGTCTGGTCGCTACAAAGGTGGTATCAGAGCACACGCTGACTGTAGGACACGACCACTAAGCTTAAACCCTAGAACACTTCTCTCTTCTCATTTCTGACTCCTCTCCACTTTCTACTCTTTTAGGAATGGCGGATGCAAGGAACAAGTTCATGCAACCAGATGAAGATACGCCTTTTGGACGACACTTGAAGGAAGTCACTAAGTACTTGAACATTGGAATACCAAGCATCACCGGAACCTACAACGCCACATTACCTGAAGAGGAGAGCTGGAAGATTCAAGTTCAAGTTCCAGGAAGGACGTTTACGCCAGTCACTGAGCCTATAAAGTTGTCTTTTGAAGCACCAACCTGGAGTTTAGGGAAGAGCATGGCAGCCCACATCTCTATGGGACGCATTGGAGAAGTCTACCACAGGGAGCTAAAGGATACTATTTATCGGATTTGTGGATGCCGAGACGAGCAATGGGAGATGATTAGTACCAAGAAGGATGGATCAATTGCAGCTTTCATCCAGGAGCAAAACCAACACATTCGTCGCCAGGAGAACCAGATGTGCTCAGACAAGATAGATCTGAAGAAGGCATTGACGAAGATCAAGGAGTTGGAGGAAGAACTCAAGGCTACACGCGAGGATTATTTGGAGGAAATCATCGCACTAGTAGGGAAGAATGACGACCTGGAGAAGAAGATTGGAGTATTCATGGGAAATCCAGTATCAAAAGCAGAAGATGATGAATGCGCTTGCCCGGATAACTACATCATCATCGACGACACCGACTCAGACCCCAGTGAAGATGAATTTGTTGATGAAGCTGGAGCAGATATCATGGAGTCCTCGACTGATCAAAATTTCTAGTAGACCACCATATCAGTAGTAGTATTCCCCCATATATATAGTATAGTTCAAGCACTTTTGTAACGCTAGTTAGATCGATTGTATGCCTTGTTTGGATTGATTGAGTGATATTGATTGTGTTTGTCACATGAGCATATGGGTAGTGTTTTCTCTCTAGACCTCATTCTATTCTATACTCTCATCTTTTCTAACCTATCAGATGCCTCCGAGACGCGACACCGGATTTGTTTTCCCACCGGAGATCACACAGTTGATTCAGCAACAGAATGCCCTGATGCAAGTGTTATTACAGAACCAAGGCAACAACAACAACAACAACCCACCACCACCACCTGTTGATCACCTAGCCCGTTTCTTGAGGCTAAATCCGCCGGTGTTTTCCAGCAGCACCGAGCCGATAGTTGCAGATGATTGGCTCCGCAAAGTTGGAAGGGAGTTGACCACTGCAGGATGCACAGATGCGGAAAGAGTGCGTTTTGCCGCACGTCAGCTTGATGGACCCGCAGCATCATGGTGGGAGAATTACACAGCCACTCACCCTATTGACACAGTCACATGGGGCCAGTTTCAGCAAGCTTTCCGTACAGCCCATGTTTCAGCAGGAGCTATGGCTATGAAGAAGCGTGAGTTTCGCAACCTACGCCAAGGAGGACACACCGTAGGCCAGTATGTGGAGGATTTCAGTAAGTTAGCACATTATGCACCAGATGACGTTGCCACAGATGCAGCCAAGCAGGAGAAGTTTTTGGAAGGACTGAATGATGAGCTGAGCATGCAGCTAATGGTAGCAACCTTCAACAATTACCAGGAGTTGGTAGATAGAGCACTCATGATTGAAGGGAAGCAGCAGCAGATTGAAAACCGTAAGAGGAAGTATGGACAAGGGAAGTATAATTCTGGAGCCCAGCAGAAGCCACGTTTTACCCCGAAATCGGGAGGACAGTTTCAGCATACCCATGGAGGAGATAGTTCGCACAACCATAATGGCCCCAAGAATGGTAATGGGAATGGAGGAAGCAACAGGCAGAATCGTAATAACCCATCTACCCCAGCCAAGAGGGATCTAAGTCACATTACTTGTTTCAAGTGCCAGAAGACTGGACATTATGCAACTGACTGTCCTGAAGCCCAGAATGGAAATGGCAATGGAAGCTCTGGGAAGAAGCCGAACCCTTTCAACAAAGGACATGTGAACCACGTTAGCATGGAAGAGGTTGAAGCACAGCCTGATGCAGTAATAGCTAAGTTTTTGGTTAAGTCATTTACTGCACTCGTTCTTTTTGATACTGGTGCATCGCATTCATACATATCAAGGGGATTTGTGGATAAGTATAAACTGCCAACCCAAGCCCTTAGGTCACCCATGTTAGTAACCTCGCCAAGAGCAGAGTATATGGCTAGTTTATGGTGTGATCGGTTACCATTAAGGATTGGTAACTACGTGTTTCCCTCAGACCTAATAATATTGGAATCGCAAGGATTGGATGTGATATTAGGCATGGATTGGTTATCAAAGTATGGAGGGAACATCGATTGTGCCAGTAAGTCGATTTTGCTTACCACCCCAGAAGGAAGAAGGATTAAGTATGTATCCCGGCATGTGCCGAAGAGGACTCAAGTGAATTCCTTATCAGGAGTTGTACAGGAGGAAGTACCAGTGGTGAAGGATTACCCGGATGTATTTCCAGAAGAGTTCCCAGGCATGCCACCGGATAGAGACATTGAGTTTCTGATTGAACTTTTGCCAGACACAGGACCGATATCTAAGAGACCATACAGGATGCCCGCAAAAGATTTGGAGGAAATTAAGAAGCAGATTAAGGAGTTACTGGATAAAGGCTATATTCGCCCAAGTTCGTCACCTTGGGGATCGCCTGTACTTCTAGTGGAGAAGAAGGATGGATCGTTAAGGATGGTCGTTGATTACCGTGGATTGAATGAAGTGACCATCAAAAACAAGTACCCACTGCCGATGATCAATGATCTGTTTGACCGATTACAAGGAGCTAAGGTATTTTCCAAGATCGATCTACGATCAGGATACCATCAGTTAAAGATTCGAGAGCAGGATATACCTAAGACGGCTTTTACCACCAGGTATGGGCTATACGAGTATACCGTTATGTCATTTCGTCTGACTAACGCACCTGCCTATTTCATGAACCTGATGAACAAAGTGTTTATGGAGTTTTTGGATAAGTTCGTCGTGGTGTTCATTGATGATATTTTGATCTACTCAAAGAATGAAGAAGAGCATAAGGAGCATTTGCGTTTGGTACTTGAGAAGCTCAGAGAACACCAGTTATACGCCAAGTTCAGCAAATGTGAATTTTGGCTGAAGGAAGTTGGATTCCTCGGACATGTTATATCCGGAGAAGGAATAGCAGTAGACCCCGCCAAATTTGACACAGTGATAAGTTGGGAATCACCCACGTCAGTTGGAGAGATCCAGAGTTTCCTCGGACTCGCAGGATACTACCGGAGATTCATTGAGAATTTCTCAAAGATTGCAAAACCCATGACTGAGCTATTGAAGAAGGACACCAAATTCTATTGGACTGAGGAATGTGAAGCTAGTTTCCAAGAGTTGAAGAAACGATTGGTTACATCACCAGTGTTGATTCTGCCAGATCAACGCAAGGATTATGAAGTTTATTGCAACGCTTCTCGTCGAGGACTTGGAGCAGTGCTTATGCAGGAAGGAAGAGTTGTGTCATATGCTTCACGACAACTTAAACCCCATGAGAAGAATTATGCCACGCATGATTTGGAATTAGCAGCCGTAGTCCATGCGTTGAAGACATGGAGACATTTTCTCATCGGAAACCATTGTGAGGTGTACACGGATCACAAGAGTTTGAAGTACATTTTCACGCAGAAGGAGTTGAATCTCAGGCAGAGGAGATGGTTGGAGCTTATTAAGGACTATGATATGAGATTGCATTATCACCCAGGCAAGGCTAACGTAGTAGCAGATGCATTGAGCCGCAAGAGCCATGTCAACACACTCATGACAGGAGAGTTACCCCAGGAGTTAGCCGAGGATCTTCGCGAGCTATGTTTGGAGATAGTTCCAAGAGGCTATTTAGCAACATTGGAGATTCAGTCTACCCTAATGGAAAAGATCAGAGAAGCTCAAAAGACAGACAAGGAAATTAACGAGATAAAGGAAAAAATGAGCAAAGGAAAAGCCAAGGGATTTCATGAGGATGAGCACGATACCTTATGGTTTGAGGACCGCGTTTACGTGCCCAATGACCCGGAGATCAGGAAATTGATCTTGCAAGAGGCCCATGATTCACCGTACTCGATTCACCCAGGAAATACCAAGATGTATTTGGATTTGAAGGATACTTTCTGGTGGACCGGTATGAAGAAGGATATTGCGGAGTATGTAGCAGTTTGTGATGTATGTCAGAGAGTGAAGGCAGAACATCAGAAGCCAGCGGGATTGCTACAACCATTGCCGATACCCGAATGGAAGTGGGATAAACTAGGCATGGATTTTATCACGGGATTGCCCAGGACTCGTTCAGGCTATGACTCAATATGGGTTGTAGTCGACCGTTTGACGAAAGTAGCTCATTTCATCCCAGTGAAGACCACTTACACCAGTGCTAAGTTGGCAAAGATATACATGACCAGAATCGTATGTTTGCATGGAGTTCCGAGGACCATTGTATCAGATAGAGGAACCCAGTTTACCTCGAAGTTTTGGAATCAGTTACATGAAACCTTGGGAACCAGGCTAGAATTCAGTACAGCCTTTCACCCACAGACAGATGGACAGACCGAGAGAGTCAATCAGATTTTGGAAGACATGTTGAGAGCTTGTGCGCTAGATTATGGATCTAGTTGGGACGAAAATTTGCCATATGCAGAGTTTTCTTACAACAACAGCTATCAAACCAGTTTGAAGATGGCCCCTTTCGAAGCTTTGTACGGAAGGAGGTGTAGAACACCATTGTTATGGGACGAAGTTGGGGACCGTCAGTTGTTTGGACCAGATTTGATTAAAGAGTCGGAACAGAAAGTGAGGTTGATTCGCGATAGGCTCAAGGTAGCCCAGTCCAGGCAGAAGAGTTATGCGGATTCTAAACGTAAGGACACAGTTCACGAAGTCGGAGACAGAGTTTATCTTCGAGTATCACCACTTCGAGGAGTGAAGCGCTTTGGAGTTAAAGGGAAAGTTAGCGCCTCGTTTTGTAGGACCATACAGAGTTTTGGAACGTATGGGAGAAGTTGCCTACAAGCTGGAATTGCCTGAAGGATTGTCAGGAGTTCATGATGTATTTCACGTTTCCCAGTTGAAGAAGTGCCACGCAGAGATGGCTGAGATACCACTGAGAGATACAGTGCCACTGGGAGCGATTCAGCTGGAAAGTGATTTGACCTATGAGGAGAAACTAGTTAAGATTCTTGAGTATGCCAGCCGAGTCACCCGCAGTAAGGTTATCAAGTTTTGCAAAGTCCAGTGGAGTCACCATACTGAAGATGAAGCCACCTGGGAGCAAGAGGAAGATCTACGGAAGAACCACTCTCACCTATTTTCTAGCCAACCCGGATCTCGAGGGCGAGATTCATCTTAGGGGGGTAGGTTTGTAACATCCCAAATTTTCAATTTGGACTGTTATACAATAGATCATCATTGCATAGCATATTTATTTGCATTTTGGCAAATCCTCGAAAAATCCTAAGCAACTCAAGGACCCTCGAAGAGAGTTGGGGATTTTCCCCGTTTTTCATATTTGATTTTTATCAAATAATAAAACGAGGATTTTGGTTTTAATTATTTTTCTCTCCGAAAAATATTTCGTATTAAAATAAATGAGAGGAGAAAATATGACTTCTCCAAAATAACTGAAATATTGGAGGAAAAATATTAAAATCAAATATTTGATTTTATTCGGATTTTATTTGCCATTTTAATTGCATTAAAAAAATTGCACGTTTTCAAAACTGCATTTTTGGGCCAAGAAAATGTTCATCTCGTTCTAATTATTTTAATTAGAGAGGAAAATTTTGTTTTAGCATTTTTTGATTTTTATTTATTTTTCTGTGATTTTTTTTAGATTCGGCGAATTTTAAAAAAAAACGTCCCGGTTTTTTTCAAACCCTAGTTTTTTTATATAGATCGGTTTATTTATTTTTTTCGGATTTATTACTTAGTGAACGTTCACCGATCCGTTCGTTTTAATGAACGCGTTCGGCGATTTGACGCTGTTAACGAACGTTCGTTCGTTTAACTGTTCGTCAGTTTTCTTTTTGTCGGATTTTCCGCGATTATTTCAGATCGCGATTTCTGATCAGATTTTCGTTCTGGTTTAACTTTTCGCTCGTTTATCGGAATCAGGCGATTCAAGCGCCTAGAGTTTCATCTCGAAATTCTCTTTCCGTTTAGCCTACTCAAACAAGTTTTTGCTACTGTAAAATTTGACTTATATCCAGATTAGTAAACGAAGCTTGTTTCTTTCGCCGTTTGACCTTCGTTGTTTCATTTGAGTTGAATCTTTTTGCAAACCGGAGTTCTTAAGTTGAACTTTCTGGTTAGATATTTATTTGAGTTTTACTTGTGCATTAGATGAGTACTTATTGTTTGCTTGTTTGTTTGCGATAGAGTACCCGGAGTGCGCCGCTTGCTACTTCGAATCTCTAGGTTTCACGGATCATCAGCAAGGCAAGTAACACTTTGATCATACTTTTCACTACCCAGTTTTATTGCATTAGATCAACCCTCAAACATTGCATGGTTAGGATCTAATTAAATTGTGGGTATTGGGAAGTAGTTGAGGTAGTACATATTACCTGTTTATATTATCAAACCCTTGGGAGTTACTTCTACGTTGCTTATATTGCCATGCTATGCTTGTAGACGTGGATTGGGTTTGAGAGATATTCACGACAGATGTGAGATTGTTAATTAATGGTTTACTTAAGGTGGCAACTAAACTCACATCTGGGTGGATTGAGGCACCTGGAGAACCCAGTGCTGCCTGTATTTTTGGATATCCCGGAGTACCCGTGTGATCATCCTATGGACCGCCACCCAGGCTCAAAGGGATCATGAGATTATTCATGCTAGAAACTTCCGTGTGCAGCCACAAGCTATTATGGGCTCTAGCATAGTTGATTAAGTTGTGTGAGCTCTTCAAGAGGTAGACTAGCAGATGTAGGGGTTGTAGGTGGTACTGTCTACCCGGAGTAGAGAGTTAACGCTTCTGAAAGACTGTGTCTCGGTCATCCGTTTCTCAAACACCATGAAGTGCGAGAATCCCAACGGAGGAGATTGAGTCTTGTGGGGAAAAGTGCACAAACCTCTGCAGAGTGTATAAACTAATCATGGTTACCCGTGTCCCCGGTTATGGACATCTTGAGTATCTAGTACTTGGATTATCGTGTGAATCTCATCATCATGCTACTTAATTTAATTTGATTGGGTTAATCACGTTCCTAATTGGGATTGAGTTGGAGGTACCTTCTCAATGTTTAACAACCACCATGATAGTTAAATAAAATTTATTCCTTTGAAGTAGGGAAAAACTGGCTTTTTGCAAAACTGTAACCATAGAGCTTTCTACCAGCCATATATGCATGTAGTATATTATTATTCCATTCATTACTCTCTATGTGTTACATTGCCAGCATATTCCATGTGCTGACCCGTTTTCGGGCTGCAACGTTTCATGTTGCAGACTTTTCAGACGACGAGTAAGGTGCCTTAGGTCGTGGTCTTATACTCAGTGATGCCGTTGGAGTTGATGGACTCACTTATCTTCCAAGCCTTCCGTTGTTATCGTATTAGATGGCCTTAAGCCATATTTATCATACTTATTCTCTTTTGAGATATTCGTTGTAATAAGTGTGTGATTGCTACTCTGTTATAAATCCTCCATTTGTACTGTGCGTGTCAGCATTACTGATCCAGGGATGACACTGGTGCACAGCAGCACACTGTTTGAGGTCTGGTCGCTACATAATAACTTTATTATTGCCTCTTGGGCATATTTCCTTCATATAGTTCCTTGAATCAAAAGCATGATTGCAACTATGTTATTATAAATTCTCTTGATGTCGATTGTGCTAATAATATGCAAAACCCTAAGCTTGGGGATGCTAGTTTTGCTATGTCCTCTACTTATTGCAATGATCATGATTGGGGTGATTCTTCTTATGATCTTGAAAAATTATTTAAGCCCCGTGATGAATATGAGATTGATAATAGCGTTTGCAATAATATTGAAAGTGGGTTTGGAAGAGTGTCAACTTTAGATCCCACATATTTGGAGTATGTTCAATCTTATGATTTTTTTTATAAAAGTGGGTTTGGAGAGGTCATGACTTTAGTTAATGATATTCCCACTATTTTGGAAGAGTGTCAACTTTGCATGCATGTGGATCATGTAGAGAAAATTTTATGTGATAGGTATATCGTTGAATTTGAATATGATCCCACATGTAATTATTATGAGAGAGGAAAATACGGTTGTAGAAATTTTCATGTTACTAAATTACCTCTCTTCTTGTTGAGATTGATCTTGTTTCTTTCTTCTCCTTTGCATATGCTAGGATTTTCTTGCCTTGATAATTTGTTTGCCTATAAGATGCCTATGCATAGGAAGTGTGTTAGACTTAGATGTGTTTTTCATATGCTTCATGATGCTCTCTTTATGTTTCAATTGCTATCTTTCATGTGAGCATCATTAAAATCTCAATGCCTAGCTAAAAAGGCTTTAAAGAAAAGCGCTTGTTGGGAGACGACCCAATATTTTTCCTTGCTGTTTAGAAATAAATAATTCATCTAGCCTCTGTTTAGATGTGGTTTTATGTTTTAATTAGTGTTTGTGCCAAGTAGAACCTTTGGGAAGACTTGGGTGAAGTCTTTGCGATCTTGCTGTAAAAACAGAAACTTTTGCGCTCACGAGATTAGCTGCCATTTTTTTACCGGAGATTGCTTTTAGGTTGATTCTTTTTGCAGATGATTAATAGACAAATTCCTCACGTCCACCAATTTATTTCAGAATTTTTGGAGTTACATAAGTATTCGAACATATCAGATTTCTATAGACTGTTCTGTTTTGACAGATTCTGTTTTTCGTGTGTTGTTTGCTTATTTTAATGAATCTATGAGTAGTATCGGGGGTATGAACCATAGAGAAGTTGGAATACAGTAGGTTTTACACCAATATAAATAAATAATTAGTTCATTATAGTACCTTAAAGTTGTGGTTTATTTTCTTATACTAACGGGGCTCATGAGATTTTCTGTTGAAGTTTTGTGTTGTGAAGTTTTCATGGCAAGAGCCTAAGCTTGGGGATGCCCCGGAAGGCATCCCCTCTTACGTCTTCATCTATCGGTAACTTTACTTGAGGCTATATTTTTATTCACCACATGATATGTGTTTTGCTTGGAGCGTCTTGTATGATTTGAGTATTTGCTTTTTAGTTTACCACAATCATCCTTGCTGTAAACACCCTTTTTGGGAGAGACACGCATGAATCGGAATTTATTAGAATACTCTATGTGCTTCACTTATATCTTTTGAGCTAGATAATTTTGCTCTAGTGCTTCACTTATATCTTTTTAGAGCACGGTGGTGGTTTTATTTTATAGAAATTATTGATCTCTCATGCTTCACTTATATTATTTTGAGAGTTTTTTTAGAACAGCATGGTAATTTGCTTTGGCTATAAAATTAGTCCTAATATGATGGGCATCCAAGATGGGTATTATAAAAACTTTCATATAAAATGCATTGAATACTATGAGAAGTTTGATGCTTGATGATTGTTTTGAGATATGAAGATGGTGATATTAGAGTCATGCTAGTTGAGTAATTGTGAATTTGAGAAATACTTGTGTTGAGGTTTGCAAGTCCCATGCACGTATGGTAACCGTTGTGTACCAAATTTGAAGCATGAGGTGTTTCTTTGATTGTCTTCCTTATGAATGGTGGTCGGGGATGAGCGATGGTCTTTTCCTACCAATCTATCGCCCTAGGAGCATGCGCGTAGTGCTTGGTTTTGATGACTTGTAGATTTTTTCAATAAGTATGTGAGTTCTTTATGACTAATGTTGAGTCCATGGATTATACGCACTCTCACCCTTCCACCATTGCTAGCCTCTCTAGTACCGTGCAATTTTCGCCGGTACCATAAACCCACCATTTACCTTCCTCGAAACAACCACCATACCTACCTATTATGGCATTTCCATAGCCATTCTGAGATACATTGCCATGCAACTTTCCACCGTTCCGTTGTTATGACACGCTTCATCATTGTCATATTGCCTTGCATGATCATGTAGTTGACATCGTATTTGTGGCAAAGCCACCATCCATAATTTTTCATACATGTCACTTGATTCATTGCACATCCCGGTACACCGCCGGAGGCATTCATATAGAGTCATATTTTGTTCTAAGTATCGAGTTGTAATCCTTGAGTTGTAAATAAATAGAAGTGTGATGATCATCATTATTAGAGCATTTTCCCGTGTGAGGAAAAAAAGAGAAAGGCCAAATAAAAAAAGGCCCGAAAAAATGAGAGAAAAAAGAGAGAAGGGGCAATGTTACTATCCTTTTTCCACACTTGTGCTTCAAAGTAGCACCATGATCTTCATGATATAGAGTCTCTTATTTTGTCACTTCCATATACTAGTGGGAATTTTTTTATAGAACTTGGCTTGTATATTCCAACAATGGGGTTCCTCTAAATGCCCTAGGTCTTCGTGAGCAAGCAAGTTGGATGCACACCCACTTAATTTCTTTTGTTGAGATTTCATACATTTATAGCTCTAGTGCATCCGTTGCATGGCAATCCCTACTCACTCACATTGATATCTATTGATGGGCATCTCCATAGCCCATTAATATGCCTAGTTGATGTGAGACCATCTTCCTCTTTTTTGTCTTCTCCACAACCACCATTCTATTCTACCTATAGTGCTATGTCCATGGCTCATGCTCATGTATTGCGTGAAAGTTGAAAAAGTTTGAGAATACTAAAGTATGAAACAATTGATTGGCTTGTCATCAGGGTTGTGCATGATTGAACATTTTGTGTGACGAAGATGGAGCATAGCCAAACTATATGATTTTGTAGGGATGAACTTTCTTTGGCCATATTATTTTGAGAAGACATGATTACTTTGTTAGTATGCTTGAAGTATTATTATTTTTATGTCAATATTAAACTTTTGTCTTGAATCTTTCGGATCTGAACATTCATGCCACAATAAAGAAAATTACATTGATAATTATGTTGGGTAGCATTCCACATCAAAAATTCTGTTTTTATCATTTACCTACTCGAGGACGAGCAGGAATTAAACTTGGGGATACTTGATACGTCTCCAACATATCTATAATTTTTGATTGTTCCATGTTATTATATTATCTGTTTTGGATGTTTAATGGGCTTTAATATGCTCTTTTATATTATTTTTGGGACTAACCTATTAATCGGAGGCCCAGTGCCAGTTTCTGTTTTTTTGCCTGTTTAGAGTTTCGCAGAAAAGGAATACCAAACGGAACGAAACCTTCGTGATGATCTTTCTTGGAATGAAAGCAATCCAGAAAACTTGGAGTGGAAGTCTGGAACTCCGCGAGGCGGCCACGAGGCAGGAGGGCGCGCCCCCCACCCTCGTGGGCCCCTCGTAGCTCCACCGACGTACTTCTTTCGCCTATATATACTCTTATGCCCTAGATTGATCAGAGAGAGCCACGAAACAACTTTTCCACCGCCGCAACCTTCTGTACCCGTGAGATCCCATCTTGGGGCCTTTTTCGGTGATCTGCCGAAGGGGGAATCGATCACGGAGGGCTTCTACATCAACACCATAGCCTCTCCGATGAAGCGTGAGTAGTTTACCACAGACCTTCGGGTCCATAGTTATTAGCTAGATGGCTTCTTCTCTCTCTTTGATTCTCAATACAAAGTTTTCCTCGATGTTCTTGGAGATCTATTCGATGTAATACTCTTTTGCGGTGTGTTTGCCGAGATCCGATGAATTGTGGATTTATGAGAAAGTTTATCTATGAATATTATTTGATTCTTCTCTGAATTCTTATATGCATGATGGATATCTTTGCAAGTCTCTTTGAATTATCGGTTTAGTTTGGCCTACTAGATTGATCTTTCTTGCAACAGGAGAAGTGCTTAGCTTTGGGTTCAATCTTGCGGTGTCCTTTCCCAGTGACAGTAGGGGCAGCAAGGCACGTATTGTATTGTTGCCATCGAGGATAAAAAGATGGGGTTTATATCATATTGCTTGAGTTTATCCCTCTACATCATGTCATCTTGCTTAATGCGTTACTCTGTTCTTATGAACTTAATACTCTAGATGCATGCTGGATAGCGGTCGATGTGTGGAGTAATAGTAGTAGATGCAGAATCATTTCGGTCTACTTGACACGGACGTGATGCCTATATTCATGATCATTGCCTTAGATATTCTCATAACTATGCGCTTTTCTATCAATTGCTCGGCAGTAATTTGTTCACCCACCGTAATACATGTTATCTTGAGAGAATCCACTAGTGAAACCTATGGCCCGCGGGTCTATTTTACATCATATTAGTTTCCCGTCAACTTGCCAATTTCTGTCGCCGTTCTTTTTATTTTGCAATCTTTACTTTCCAGTCTATACAACAAAAATACCAAAAATATTTACTTTACTATCTTTATTAGATCTCACTTTTGCGAGTATCCGTGAAGGGATTGACAACCCCTTTATCGCGTTGGTTGCAAGGTTCTTGATTGTTTGTGCAAGTACTAGGTGACTTGTGCATTGTCTCCTACTAGATTGATACCTTGGTTCTCAAAAACTGAGGGAAATACTTACGCTACTTTGCTGCATCACCCTTTCCTCTTCAAGGGAAAACCAACGCATGCTCAAGAGGTAGCACTTGTCAACCGTCCTTTCTGGAACTGTTTTCAGTGGGCTATCTTCTTTGATGTGATCAAAGCAAAGAAGAATCTCTATGTTGATGTCCGCTCCATTGACATTGCTTATTTGGAGAAATATCCTGCCTACTTTGGTGAAGCACTGTAGATGTGTAGTCAGTTGAATATTCTCAAGATCATGGAGTTCAACAAGGACATTGATGCAGATTTGGTGGCTCAGTTTTATGCCACGATCCATCTTGGCAGTGATGAGGAAAGAACTTTGACTTGGATGACAAATGGCAAACTTCTCTCCGTCAAATGGAAGGCATTCATGGAATTGTTTGGATTGAAGATCAAGGGCTTGAGAACCCGGTTGTCTTTCGTCCTCACTGGAATGCAACTTCTACTCACAAGCAATCTCTCTAACCTTACTGCACATTGAAGATTAACCCCGAGACGCAGAAGGAGACTTACGAGCTGCCCCCTTTTCTGGACATCCTTCATCGCATCTTTAGGGAGACTCTTTTCCCTCGCATTGGGAACTTGGATATGGTTCATTTGTTCCTTGTGACATGTCACTTTTCTGCCAGCATGAGAAGGAAAACAACACTGGAGATTCCTTGGATATTTCTCATGTCATGTGGTCTGAGCTCGTCTCCGCCATCTCTGAGCGCAAGTGCCCCATCTATGCTCCTTTTCTCATGTTACTTATTGAGAAGGCATGGGAGCACAATTATCCTGGTGTCGTTCTGGAGACTGGTGAGTTTGTCTCTCACGAGGTTAAGAGTCTGAGAAAGAAGGAGCTCTGGGGCACTCCTATTCTCCTGGAATTCCGCCAGGTGCTGACGAGGTTGAGGCAGAGGCTGATGCTGATGATGATGAGGACTATGTGCCCTCTGGAGCGGAGCCCTCATGGGAAAAGAAGTTCAAGCACAAGATGACGAAGCTTTTCTGCATGCAGTCTCATGGACAGCATATGGCTCATGTGTCTGAGAAGAAGGCCAGGAGTCGTCACAAGGAGCTCATGTGTCAGTTTGGTGCTATAGTTAACAGTGGATCTGAGGGCAAGATCACTGATGAGGAGGAGTGGATTCAGCAGCACTGTCCTTGGACAGACTCAGACACCAAGCAACCCTCTATCGATGATGGAGGTGCGGGCGACCACGCGGGGATGTGATGATGGAGATCATCGACTGTGCTATCACATGTGGCCATAGCAGCACTCTTTGCCCTTTTGGTGTCTCGATGCCAAAGGGGGGAGAGTTTAGGGATTTGTCGAGTTGCGAGCGTGTCTTATTTGCCTTGTTGTGTTTCTCTCTCGCAAACTCTTTTCTCATCATTTGCTTTGGTTTGGTTTGTGCTCGTGAGACCTGGTTACCCTATCATATGGTGTGAGACATATGCTACCATATCCTTTTATTATCTATGTATGTCGAGTACTTTGGTAGTATGTGAGTAGCATGCTTATCTTATGATTCTACTTTGCTCACTTTCTACTCTATTGCATCCTAGCTCATATATCTCTCATTTTAGATGCAAGTGTTGTCAGGCTATAAGATATAGGGGGAGTGTTGATCCTAATGTGTGTACTTTGCATTCCAAAGGCACTTCTAATTAAGTGCATACATCTAGGGGGAGCCTGTCTATATTTTGTAGTCTCTAGGGTTCGCTTACTCTCTTGCCATATCTTTATGCAAATCCCGTGTTGTCATCAGTCCACCAAAAGGGGGGAGATTGTTAGGGCATGTCTCTCTCTAAGTGGTTTTGGTGATTGATGATAATGCTTTTGCGGACTAATCGTGTGCATTGAGCTTTTCAGATATTTATTCATTAGCACGAGACGAGTCCTTCCCCTCGGAGCTCAAAGTGAAGACGGTGTAGTCTCTTTCGCTTCGGATTTGGTCTTGAGTCGTAGGAGACACTGTACTATCAAGAGGGGGTCCGCATCGGAATGGCTAGGGTGGAATCAACACGTACACATCATTCCTGCACCCCCAGCTCCTTCCCACCTCATTGGAGTTTTATGTTTTCGCGGATATGGCATAAGGAAGGCGCCAGCGGTAGTACCGTTGGTCCAGAGCGGCAGTACCGCCTATCGCCACAAGCGGTAGTACCGCTGTCTCACGGCGGTAGTACCGCCCATGGCCATGAGCGGTAGTGCGGCTCTGGTTCAGTGTTGATACCGCCTCGACTCAAGACGGGGTTTCTCGTGTTGGGTTCTGAAGCAGTAGTAGCGGCAGTAGCAGCAGTAGTACTGCTCGTGAGCAGTAGTACCACGGCTACCACTGCTGCTAGTGCCGCCCGAGCCCTCTCTCCCATGTCCGTTCTCTCTCTTGGCCCCTGCTTTGTGTCTCTGTGGTAGTACCGCTGGGGCTCGCGATAGTATCGCTACTGCCAGTGGTAGTACCGCCCTCTGCGGGCTTAGACGTGGGATAACGGTTGGAATTGTTCCCCCACTATAGAAGGAGGTCTTCTTCCCCAAGAAGACCCACCTCTTTTCCCCCAAGCTCCATTGTTGCTCCAAAGCTCATTTTCGCCTAATATCTCTCCCTAGCCAATCAAACTTGTTGATTTTCTAGGGATTGGTTGAGAAGGCCTGGATCTACATTTCCACTAAGAGAAATTTGATTCCCCCACTAATCCCTTGCGGATCTTGTTACTCTTGGGTGTTTGAGCACCCTAGATGGTTGAGGTCACCTCGGAGCCACATTCCATTGTGGTGATGCTTCGTGGTATCGTTGGGAGCCTCCAATCAAGTTGTGGAGATATCCCCAACCTTGTTTGTAAAGGTTCGGTCGCCGCCTTGAAGGGAACCACTAGTGGAATCACGGCATCTCGCATTGTGTGAGGGCGTGAGGAGAATACGGTGGCCCTTGTGGCTTCTTGAGGAGCATTGTGCCTCCACACCGCTCCAACAGAGACGTACTCCCCCCAAAGGGAAGGAACTTCGGTAACACATCCTCGTCTCCACCGGCTCCACTTGTGGTAATCTATTCCCTTTACTTTGTGAAAGCTATTATTGTGTTGTATCCTTTGCTTGCACTTGTTGTTGTTAGCATCATATAGGTTGCTCACCTAGTTGCACATCTAAACAACCTATTTGTTGCTAAACCTAATTTGATAAGAAAAGCTAAAAATTGGTAGTTGTCTATCCACCCCCCCCTCTAGTGAACCATATCGATCCTTTCAGGAGTTTTGTTTAAATATTTTCAATTTCTTATTTCGGGACTGGGAATCCTATTACCGCCCCTCTCGTCACTGGTACAATGAGCTGCTATACAAACGGTTTTTAACCCCTTTCCATGACGGCATTTTAAACCGTCACCAAGCGAGTGTGGGCGATAGGGGGGTCCTTCCCACACGACCCAGAAAATGTCGGGGATAGGGAGTAGGAATGCATACATTTTCCAGAACAAAGCATATGTGATGCACGCACCTATCCCAAATGTGATTCTTCACGCAACTGTTTAGGTCTATCTAATATCCCAAATGCTCCATCCTTGCTACTCGTGTGTGCTGGCATTACCATCGCAGTCGGACTTCTGTGGTTTTACCTAAAACCAGGCGCAGTCCAGGCACATTCCAGGCATGGGATTTTTCCAGGCACGTACCAAACTGGCTCTACGTTTATGATGCCCGGTACATCACAAATAGTTCATGATTGTAAACCGTGTACGATAGGTCGACAATCACACACATTTAGTTTTCCCGCACCATTTGTGATTTTGTCTGACATCACACACGCTTTGCAAACGACAACTGTGTGCATGGTTACACACGTTTCCTCTCCATGAACCGTGTCAGATTATGATGTATATCACACACGCTATGCTTTATAGACCGTGTGCGCCGTAATGACCTGTAGAGCATAATTTCACCCTAATTTAATTGTTGCTATTTAAAATTGTACCTAAATTGAATTTGAAAGGAGGCCATAGCTTTATTCATATCCATCAGGTTCAAACAACCATTGCATTATTCGATTCATAGGTACATATGTTCAAGAATTACATCAAAGAAAAGAATTACATAAGCACCAAATAAAGAATGATGAACCAGGGTTGTATACTTGTACTATTAAAGATGGTAAATAAAGAGGCGAGAGACATTCTGGTTGCTGAACAAGGTGAAGCGGAATGGCCCTATTGTGCTCTCCTCGATGCAGAAGGCACGCACGACTCTAGTCCAACCCCTTGTGATGGCCGACCGCCAATCATGTAGATTGAGAGGTAATCTTGAGTAAACTACTTCAGGATCCACTGCAAAGAAAAATAATTCAAACATTGTCACCTAACACAACTCATTATGGGCAGTAAAAAGAAGGCTGCAGATTCTTACTTACAATCCTGCAGTTCATTGTTGTCTTGCATAAAGTGTAAACAAATAGTTCGATTGACATCTTTTGACCCATTTTAATAACAATCTTTATCAGTTTCCTCACTTGATGCCGGTTCATGAATATCTCATTGCCCCATACGCAGAAAGGGTCGAATTGTGGATCTTTGGCAATGACATATGTACCTAAAAGCACCAAGTTAATATTAGAAGCTAAACAACAATTGCAAAATGATGTAGTACAACACTCCTTCCATCCCATTATATAAGTCCACTAAGGGTTTAAGTCCGTTAACTTTTAGGGGATCCAACCATTTTTGGCTGTTTCTAGTCGACCCCCTAAACTTAACATTGTAAACTTCAATTTAATCAAGTTCAAACCAGGTTCAACCGAAAGTAAGATGCATTCAAACATACACATAGATAGTTTTGCATAACCGAACATAAAACATAAATTTAAACTAAACTAAACTACTTTCGGTCTAAGTGGAGGTCGAGCCAATCCTTCCACGCCAGGTAAGGTGTGCCGCGAGCCGGGTCCGGTCCGGTGTTGTTGTCAGGGTCATTGCGGAAGACACTCCTCCACTCGTTGAGGTCGATCTCCTCATCCTCGCCGCCCACCTTGACGCCCTCCATGCCGTCGTCCTTGCTGCCTTCGACCTTGTCATTGGAGGAGAGCACGATAAGCTCGCCGCCCTCCACGCTGGCAAAGATCATCTGCTCCGCCTCCACGAGCTCCGGGTGCTGCCGGCGGAGCTCTTGCATGTAGGCCTCATCGGCGGCGGCGGCCTCGAGGCGCTCCCATGCCTCGTGGTCCTCCCGCGCCATAGCCGAGTTCACCACCCCTAGCTCCGGCAGGACGAGATGGGTGAGACCACATACGAACCACCTGCAGGTGGCCCTACTATATGTATGAAAAGGGTGTGGTGTTATATTTAACTACCATTCACAACTTTGATGTGGCACGTGTGCCTCGCAAATTAACCGGACTTCCCCGACCCCACGGAGGTTGCAGGTAGTGCGAAATAGCCCCCCCCCCCACACACACACATCGGGGGGAAGGCATCTCACCAAGACGTACTGTAACACCGACCAAACAGAATCCAACTTGGTTGTATAACCTCTCTCGCTCGTTGTTGGTCAAAATGATGGACGTCCACACGGCCCCGCAAAATGGGCTAGCTTGTCGCTGATAACCTCGTAAGGGAGTATTGTCTGAAGACAAACCCACTCTGTGCATGTGTCCCAAGTATGTATATGGAAGAGGTGTGTGTGGTGTTTGAATACCCAGTGCGCAAATTTGATGTGGCACCATGCTTTGGAACCATAAAATCCCCACACCGAGCGAGGGTTCACGACGCGTAGCATGTGCTCAAACTTAATTAGGCCTGGAATGATCAACCAACTATACGGTAACTCAAACCAAAGAAGAAGAATCCACCTTGGTAACCTTTCTCATCGTTGGTCGAAATGATGGACGTTCACGCGGGCCCACGAATATATATATAGGCTTGCTGCCCATAACCAAGCGAGTGAGAGTGTGTCCAAAGACAACCATTGCATGCGTGTGTCCCGAACATATTTATGGAGGTGTGTGATGCATGCATATGTGTTGAATACCCAATGCACAACAATGATGTGGTGCATGCGTTGAAAATCGCAGAGGTCCGCACACAGAGCAAAAGGTTCATGCAGGACGTGTCGTGTGCTGATAACCCACAAGTATAGGGGATCAATTGTAGCCTCTTTCGATAAGTAAGAGTGTCGAACCCAACGAGGAGCTAAAGGTAGAACAAATATTCCCTCAAGTTCTATCGACCACCGATACAACTCTACGTACGCTTGACATTCGCTTTACCTAGAACAAGTATAAAACTAGAAGTACTTTGTAGGTGTTGTTGGATAGGTTTGCAAGAATATAAAGAGCACGTAAATAAAAACTAGGGGCTGTTTAGATAAAGAAGCAATAAAGTTAGTATAGCGAGTGCGGAAAAGTGGTGGTAGGAGTTGCGAAATTGTCACTAAGCAATTGACTACTTTACTAGACCGATAGCAAGTTTTATGTGGGAGAGGCCACTGCTAGCATGTCATCCCTGACTTGGAATTCTATGCACTTATGATTAGAACTATTAGCAAGCATCCGCAACTACTAACATTCATTAAGGTAAAACCCAACCATAGCATTAAGATATATTGGTCCCCCTTCAATCCCGTATGCATCAATTTCTATGCTAGGTTGAAGCTTCTGTCACTCTTGCCCTCCAATACATAGTCCTATCAACATACAACTAACCCTATGGTGTGATCCACGCGCGCGCTCATATGATGGGCACCAAAGGACAGCAACATAACCACAAGCAAATTAAACCAATCATATCAATTCACCAATTACCGATAGGACAACGAAAATTTACTCACACATCATAAGATGGCAACACATCATTGGATAATAATATGAAGCATAAAGCACCATGTTCAAGTAGAGGGTACAGCAGGTTGCGGGAGACTGGACCGCTGTAGATAGATGGGGGAAGGTGATGGAGATGTTGGTGAAGATGACAGAGGTGTTGGTGTAGATTGCGGTGATGATGATGGCCCCGGCGGCGTTCCGGCGCCACTGGAAGAGAGGGGGAGAGAGCCCCCCTTCTTCTTCTTCTTCTTCCTTGACCTTCTACCTAGATGGGAGAAGGGTGTCCCCTCTGGTCCTTGGCTTCCATGGCATGGGAGGGGCGAGAGCCCCTCCGAGATTGGATATGTCTCTCTGTCTCTCTTTGTTTCTGCGTTCCCAGATCTGGCCTTTCACCGTTTTTTTATATTCCCGGAGATCCGTAACTCCGATTGGATTGAAATTTGAACACGATTTTTATCCGGATATTGGCTTTCTTGCGGCGAAAGAAGGGCACCAACCGCCTTACGGGGTGTCCACGAGGGTCAGGGGCGCCCCCCCCCCTTCCTCATGGCCCCCTCGGGCATCGTCTCGCGTTGATTCTTCTTCCCAAAAATCACATATATTCCAAAAAAAATCTCCGTCAGTTTTTATCCTGTTTGGACTCCGTTTGATATGGATTTTCTACGAAACAAAAAACATGCAACAAACAGGAACTGGCACTGGGCACTGGATCAATATGTTAGTCCCAAAAATAGTATAAAAAGTTGCCAAAAGTATGTAAAAGTTGTAGAATATTGGCATGGAACAGTCAAAAATTATAGATACGACGGAGACGTATCAGCATCCCCAAGCTTAATTCCTGCTCGTCCTCGAGTAGGTAAATGATAAGAAAAAATGATGTGGAATGCTACCTAGTATAATCTTGATCACATAATCTAATCATGGCATGAATATTAAGACATGAGTGATTCAAAGCAATAGTCTATCTTTTGACATTAAGACAACAATACTTCAAGCATACTAATAAAGCAATCATGTCTTTTCAAAATAACATGGCCAAAGAAAGTTATCCGTACAAAATCATATGGTCTGGCTATGCTCCATCTTCACCACACAAAATATTCAAATCATGCACAACCCCGATGACAAGCCAAGCAATTGTTTCATACTTTTGACGTTCTCAAACCTTTTCAACTTTCACGCAATACATGAGCGTGAGCCATGGACATAGCACTATAGGTGGAATAGAATATGATGATGGAGGTTGTGTGGAGAAGAAAAAAAAGGAGAAAGTCTCACATCGACGCGGCTAATCAACGGGCTATGGAGATGCCCATCAATTGATGTCAATGTGAGGAGTAGGGATTGCCATGCAACGGATGCACTAAGAGCTATAAGTGTATGAAAGCTCAAACTAAAAACCAAGTGGGTGTGCATCCAACTTGCTTGCTCATGAAGACCTAGGGCATTTGAGGAAGCCCATCGTTGGAATATAAAAGCCAAGTTCTATAATGAAAATGCCCACTAGTATATGAAAGTGATAACACAAGAGACTCTCTATATGAAGAACATGGTGCTACTCTGAAGCACAAGTGTGGTAAAAGGATAGTAACATTGCCCCTTCTCTCTTTTTCTCTTTTTTTTTTCTTTTTTTCTTTTTATTTTTTTGTAGGCTTCTTTGGCCTCTCTCTTTTTTGGGGGCTTCTTTGGCCATTTTTATTTTGATAACCTGACATGGGACAATGTTCTAAAAATGATGATCATCACACTTTTATTTACTTACAACTCAATATTACAACTCGATACTAGAACAAAGATATGACTCTATATGAATGCCTCTGGCGGTGTACCGGGATGTGTAATGATCTAGCGTAATAATGACATCAAAAAATGGACAAGCCTTGAAAATATCATGCTAGCTATCTTACGATCATGCAAAGCAATATGACAATAAATGCTCAAGTCATGTATATGATGATGATGGAAGTTGCATGGCAATATATCTCGGAATGGCTATGGAAATGCCATAATAGGTAGGTATGGTGGCTGTTTCGAGGAAGATATAAGGAGGCTTATGTGTGATAGAGCGTATCGTATCACGGGGTTTGGATGCACCGGTGAAGTTTGCACCAACTCTCGAGGTGAGAAAGGGCAATGCACGGTACCGAAGAGGCTAGCAATGATGGAAGGGTGAGAGTGCGTATAATCCATGGACTCAACATTAGTCATAAAGAACTCACATACTTATTGCAAACATCTATTAGTCATCGAAACAAAGTACTACGCGCATGCTCCTAGGGGGATAGATTGGTAGGAAAAGACCATCGCTCGTCCCCGACCGCCACTCATAAGGAAGACAATCAATAAATACCTCATGCTCCAACTTCGTTACATAACGGTTCACCATACGTGCATGCTACAGGAATCACAAACTTCAACACAAGTATTTCTACAATCCACAACTACCCACTAGCATGACTCTAATATCACCATCTTTATATCGCAAAACTATTGCAAGGAATCAAACATATCATATTCAGTGATCTACAAGTTTTATGTAGGATTTTATGACTAACCATGTGAATGACCAATTCCTGTCAACTCTCTAAATAGATATAAGTGAAGTACGAGAGTTTAATTCTTTCTACAAAAGATATGCCCACGCTCTAACAAATATAAGTGAAGCAAAAGAGCATTCTACAAATGGCGGTTTTCTATGTGAAGAGAAACAGGCAATCCAAACTTCAAATGATATAAGAGAAGCACATGAAGCATTCTATAAAGCCATACTCAAAAGATATAAGTGAAGTGAAAAGAGCATTCTATAAATCAACCAAGGACTATCTCATACCAGCAGGTGCATAAAAGAAAAGTGAAAACTAAATGCAAAAGACGCTCCAAGATTTGCACATATCGCATGAACGAAACGAATCCGAAAACATACCGATAGTTGTTGAAGAAAGATGGGATGCCTTCCGGGGCATCCCCAAGCTTAGACGCTTGAGTCTCCTTGAATATTTACTTGGGGTGCCTTGGGCATCCCCAAGACTGAGCTCTTGCCTCTCCTCTTTTTCCTCATATCGAGACCTCCTCGATCCTCGAACACTTCATCCACACAAAACTCAACAGAAAGCTCAGTAAGATCCGTTAGTATAATAAAGCAAATCACTACTCTAAGTACTGTTGCAAACCAATTCATATTTTGTTTTTGCATTGTAGCTACTGTAATATAACTTTTCCATGGCTTAATCCACTGATAGAAATCAATAGTTTCATCAAAACAAGCAAACAATGCATGAAAAACAGGATCTGTCTTAAACAGGACAGTCTTTAGTAATCTGAACATTCACCATACTTATGGTACTCCAAAAATTCTGCCAAAATTAGAAAAAAAATTGTATAGAAATACTGTGCAAAAAGTTTCAGAACCGTTTGACGTTCCAGTAAAAAATGTAAAATCGCGCACTACAGCTAAAGTTTCTGTTTTGCACCCCACAAACCAAAAAGCAATGTAAACATCCTAAAGGCAAATCTTGGCACATTATTTTTATTTTTAAACTTTATAAAAGCACACAACAGAAATAAATGACTCTCTAAAACTTCCAGGTTGTCTCCCTGGCAGCGCTTTCTTTAAAGCCATTAAGCTAGGCATATAGTGCTCAAGTAATGGATCCACCCGGATCCCAAGGTATATCAAAGCCAATTTGAATTAGCAATGATTTGGCATTTAGTCGTGAGCACAAAGCAACATATATCAAGCAATGACGAAGTCTAACTCTCTTCCTATGCATCGGCATGTCATAAAACAACAATTCATGCACACAAAGTAAAGGCCAATGCATAGTATAAACAATTTCTTGCAATTTTATCATATTGGAAACATGGAGAGGCGGATATGTAGTTCCTCTCTCATAATAAT
The DNA here is from genome assembly GCF_002575655.3 of Aegilops tauschii subsp. strangulata. Classification (NCBI taxonomy): domain Eukaryota; kingdom Viridiplantae; phylum Streptophyta; class Magnoliopsida; order Poales; family Poaceae; genus Aegilops; species Aegilops tauschii. The sequence goes on from NC_053038.3 coordinate 112,437,077, forward strand.
TGCAAGTAGGAGCAGCAAGCACATGCATATTATATCTATCAAAATCATCATGTGTAGTAGTAAAACGCAATCCATCAATATAATCCTTAATAAGGGCAAACTTCTCCAATATAGTGTAGTCGGGAGAATTCAAAAAGATAATAGGACTATCATGCGTGGGTGCAATAGCAACAATTTCATGTTTAACATAAGGAACTATAGCAAGTTCATCTCCATAAGCATAATTCATATTGACATCTTGGCCACAAGCATAGCAAGCATCATCAAAAAGGGATATTTCAAAAGAATCAACGGGATCATAACAATCATCATAGCAATCATCCTTCGGTAAGCACGAAGGGAAATTAAACAATGTATATGTTGGAGAGTTACTCTCATTAGAAGTTGGGCACGGGAAGCTAATCCACTCTTCCTCCTTTTGTTCTTCGCTCTCCTCATCATCTTTTTCATCCAATGAGCCCACAGTTTCATCAATTTCTTCTTCCATAGACTCCTGCAAAATATTAGTCTCTTCTTGGACAGTGGAGACTCTCTCAATAAAATCATCAATATCGGAATTGAATTCATAATTCTCATAGCAATATTTAAGTATAGCAAAATTTTCAGGTCTGTAAACAGCATCATCAAGATTTTCACACTCTTTAAACAAAGATTCAATTTCATAAGCACCCATAAAAGCAACGAATTCTTCTATCTGTTCCACATCATAGTAATCATATATACCATTAGCATAAGAAGCCAAGGTTTTATCATCATTAAATTTGCATGAAAAGGGAAGGTGTGGAGCCTTCATCCTAGAGCAACAAGTATAATCATATCTCAAGCATAGTTGCCTAGCATACCAATACAATATATAAATTTGATCCCATAATAGTTTCCCTTTTTGAGTCAAGCGATAATCCCTAAAGTATTCATGTTGATCCAACGTGTCTCCCATAACATAATTGAATGGGGTTTTCTCAGGATTATCGAAGTAGTACATAATATCTTTCACACAATGAGCATCGAGGGTTTTAGGAGGTTCCCCATCTCCATGAGTAGCAAGTACACCTAATTTTTTTCGTATTTCGTGTTCCATATCCATAACTAAAGACAGAGAACAACTTAGAACAGCAAATAAAAATTACTTAGTGATAAAGCAAACAAGAACACACGAGAATATTCACCCCACGCTATTGCTCCCCGGCAACGGCGCCAGAAAAAGGTCTTGATAACCCTCAAGTATAGGGGATCAATTGTAGCCTCTTTCGATAAGTAAGAGTGTCGAACCCAACGAGGAGCTAAAGGTAGAACAAATATTCCCTCAAGTTCTATCGACCACCGATACAACTCTACGTACGCTTGACGTTCGCTTTACCTAGAACAAGTATAAAACTAGAAGTACTTTGTAGGTGTTGTTGGATAGGTTTGCAAGAATATAAAGAGCACGTAAATAAAAACTAGGGGCTGTTTAGATAAAGAAGCAATAAAGTTAGTATAGCGAGTGCGGAAAAGTGGTGGTAGGAGTTGCGAAATTGTCACTAAGCAATTGACTACTTTACTAGACCGATAGCAAGTTTTATGTGGGAGAGGCCACTGCTAGCATGTCATCCCTGACTTGGAATTCTATGCACTTATGATTAGAACTATTAGCAAGCATCCGCAACTACTAACATTCATTAAGGTAAAACCCAACCATAGCATTAAGATATATTGGTCCCCCTTCAATCCCGTATGCATCAATTTCTATGCTAGGTTGAAGCTTCTGTCACTCTTGCCCTCCAATACATAGTCCTATCAACATACAACTAACCCTATGGTGTGATCCACGCGCGCGCTCATATGATGGGCACCAAAGGACAGCAACATAACCACAAGCAAATTAAACCAATCATATCAATTCACCAATTACCGATAGGACAACGAAAATTTACTCACACATCATAAGATGGCAACACATCATTGGATAATAATATGAAGCATAAAGCACCATGTTCAAGTAGAGGGTACAGTAGGTTGCGGGAGAGTGGACCGCTGTAGATAGATGGGGGAAGGTGATGGAGATGTTGGTGAAGATGACAGAGGTGTTGGTGTAGATTGCGGTGATGATGATGGCCCCGGCGGCGTTCCGGCGCCACCGGAAGAGAGGGGGAGAGAGCCCCCCTTCTTCTTCTTCTTCTTCTTCCTTGACCTTCTACCTAGATGGGAGAAGGGTTTCCCCTCTGGTCCTTGGCTTCCATGGCATGGGAGGGGCGAGAGCCCCTCCAAGATTGGATATGTCTCTCTGTCTCTCTTTGTTTCTGCGTTCCCAGATCTGGCCTTTCACCGTTTCTTATATTCCCGGAGATCCGTAGCTCCGATTGGATTGAAATTTGAACACAATTTTTATCTGGATATTGGCTTTCTTGCGGAAAAAGAAGGGCACCAACCGCTTTACCGGGTGTCCATGAGGGTCAGGGGCGCGCCCCTCTGCCTCGTGGCCCCCTCGGGCATCGTCTCGCGTTGATTCTTCTTCCCAAAAATCACATATATTCCGAAAAAATCTTCGTCAGTTTTTATCCTGTTTGGACTCCGTTTGATATGGATTTTCTGTGAAACAAAAAACATGCAACAAACAGGAACTGGCACTGGGCACTGGATCAATATGTTAGTCCCAAAAATAGTATAAAAAGTTGCCAAAAGTATCTAAAAGTTGTAGAATATTCCAGCAGGATGGAATCACGTGTACACATGCGCTATTATATATGTAATATCAAGTCATGACCTATATCATGAGACAAACAAAAAATTAACCCCCTCCTAAGTCAAATTAATTAACCTCTCTCGCTGTCGGTGAAAGTGATGGACCAAGCGGGCCGACAGATGGAAGCATCGCCGATAACCGCGTGAGTGAGTGCTAGAGGACAACAACCATCGCTTGCATGTGTGCCAAAACATATATATGGAGAGGTGTGTGGTTGTGATGTTTTGAATACCTAATGCACAACTTTGATGTGGCATTTGCCACAAAAACTGCAAAGCCCCCACACAGAGTGAGAGGTTCATGTGACACCTAGTATATGATGGTCCCACCCCCCTTCGACACGTACTATACTCCTACCATAACACAACCCTAAAAGAATTAATCCTCCTTGTTTGTCAAACATACCTCTCTCTCGTTGGGTCAAAGTGATGGACGACGAACTCGCGGGCCCACGGAAGCAAAGCGTACATCGCACGTGAGTGAGAATCCTATATAGGACTATGTACCACCGTCTACATGTGGCCCAAAGAGGTGTTTGTGTGATGTTTGAATACGCAATGCACAAATTTCATGTGGCACCATATATATATACCTCGGAAACCGAAAAGTCACCACAGAGAGCGAGGTTCATGATGTGTGGTATGTGTTACGTCCCCATTCGACGTGTGGTATATATATACTTCTATTATATAGCACAAACCAAAAAAGAATCATTCCTTGATGGTTAAATTAACCTCTCTCTCGTTGGGTCAAAGTGATGGAGGACAACCTCGCGGGCCCACAGATGGACGCCACACGCTAGTGAGTTCCTATAGGGCAATCACCGCCTGCATGGTATTGCGTGATGATTGAATACCAATGCACAACTTTGATATGTGGCAGCTGCCTCGGGAACCGGAAAGTCCCCACATGGAGCGAGGTTATGACGTACGCATATATATAGAGTATTCATGTTGCCCCCTCTTTGACATGTACTACATACTCCTACCATTCATATACGTAACACAAACCAAAAAACCATCCTTGTTGGTCAAATTAACCTCTCTCTCGTTGTACGTTCAACTGATCGACGATGACCTCACGGGCCCACAGAGAGAGTCACATTGCGGGCCCATGTGTTATGTGATGTTTGAATACCCAATGCACAACTTTGACGTGGCACATGCTTTGCAAACCAGAAACGCACTGCACCATGATGCGTAGCCCCCTCATTTCGAGCCGGTGGGAGGGACTCATGTGTACGCACGTGCCCGAACTTTGATATGGAATCTCACTATGATCCACACCCTAAAACACATGCCAAGATGAATCCACCTTTGGTCGAATGCCTCTCGTTGTCGGTGGAAACTGAAAACCTTTGCGGGTTAACGAATGGGCACGTCGCTGATAACCCCATGAGGGAGTGTCCGAGAGGACCAGCAATGCATGCATGTGGCCCGAACATGTATGTATGAAAAGGGTTGTGTAATGCTTTAAATAACCAATTCATGACTTTGATGTGGCATATATGACTCACAAAATGATCAATAATCCCACACGGAGGCTCACGACTCGTAGTGTACTGCCGGACCTCCCTCCCCCCCCACACACACATCCCGCACCACCACCGCCACTCTGAGGCATGTCAAACTTTTTCTGCAGTGCACATGTGACCAAATGAGTGTCGTGTTAAAATTTGAAAAAAAAAACAGAGACCATTCGATCGTTTTTATACATTGATTGATTTCCTAGGGATTTAATGTGCAAAAATCAAATTTGAGCTACATGTGCACCAAAATGGATTGCACAATCATATGTGTGTCCCTGGGTGCATGTTTCCCCATGCAAGAGATTTCAAAACATTGAGAATATTGATTTTTAAAATTTAGTAAATCCAAAACTTAGTTGAAATTCATGCAACTTATCGCGGTGTCATATATGGACACCATTAGACCGTGATATTGTATTTTTTCGTCGAATTTGAGACAAGTTTTGATATAATCTTCTTACAAATGGGAGATTGTTAATAAGCAACCAATATCTCATACGAATTATTTATTCGGACCATGTGCGTTAGACCGTGTCATGCTTCAGTTAAGCAGTAAAGCGGCAGAATGAATCATCAAAAAACAAAAAAAATATGTGTTGCCACGCGCCAAGTGTGCCATGTGAGCAGGCGTGAGTTGACGGGACGCATGCGAGTTGTCCGCCGTGCAGGCAGACCGGGACGCGTGTGTGCAGGTGTGTGAATTGATGGGAGGCATTTTCTCTATGCAGTGTCACCGAGAGGCGTGCGAGTAGCTGTGTGAAATGATGGTAGGAATGCCAGAAGTCCGCCGTGCAGGCTCACCGGGAGGCGGGACAGTCTTTGACCCCCGCCCGCCTCGCTCCCACTGGTCTGTATTAATGGCGCGCCCGAGCCGCCGGCCGTAATAGGTGGCCGCACCCCCGGTCCACAGTGGTCACCAATGTCTGGACTCTGGAGTGTACGAGGATGCTGCCAAAGCGCACCATCGGAGGGAGTGGTGACGCCGGGGCTGGTGAAGCACCCGCGCAACGCGTGAAGCTGGACACAGAGGTTGCCGCCGCCACCGACGATGTGTCGCACGGGCAGCAGCACGACCTTGACTTCGTCGGCGCCATCGTGCCCCCCCCCCCAGCCGGAGCCGGAGGTCAACAGCAACTCTGGCAACGACTGTGACTCCGACGGAAAACCGGTTAGTCATCTATATACCCAATTGTGCGACAAACATAACATGTGTTTTCTCTGGTTACTCCCCTGTCTCTAATTTTTTGGAATACAAATCCTATGGTTATGTTCTCTCAGTCCATGAAATTAGAGTAATTAAGATCCGTTAGATGCATGTAGTGTATTGATTGTTTGAATGGTATCCGTATAGGGTTAGTGATTAATTGTTTGTTCTGTACAAATGATTTTTGCTAATATCCGACTAGGGTTAGCATGCGTGCTAATAATTCGTGGCCAGATCTTGAGAATTTATTTTGAATGTCTTACATATATGTTTGTGCCTTTTTTCTTCCAGATCTTGAGAATTGATTTTGAATGTCCTACATGTATGTTCCTGCCATTTTTTTCTTTCAGATTAGTATGTACACAGATGAGGCTCCGGACAGCGCCGCCGCCGGATGCAGATCTTGGACCCGACAGCGCGGCCAGAAGCGATCACGCCCCCTGGACCCGAGGAACCAGTAGAATCTCCGGCGGACCGCACCAGCGATCTCCCGGACGGCATCCTTGGGGATATCATCTCCCTTCTCCCCACCAAGGATGGCTGCCACACACAAGTCCTCGCATCTCGGTGGCGCACTCAGTGGTGCGCCGCGCCTCTTAATCTCGAATGTCGTCAGCTATCTGTCGATGATGATTCTGAACTCCCCGGAGCCATCATCACTTCCCACCAGGGCTCCGTTCAATGCATATGCATCCCAGCATGCTACCTGCTAGACATACCCTGCATGGTGGCCGCCTGGCTGACATCCCGTCAATTCGAAAAACTCCAGTAGCTTGAGTTCTACCATTACTACAGCGATAGGTTACCACTAATCGCTGCATTTGTGCCCTCACCATCGATGCCCATCTCATGGTTTTCCTCCTCTCCACACCGCCACCTTGACCCAATGCCATCTAGCAGACAATCTGGTACAAATGCTTCGACTCCCACTTCCGGAAAAAAACTTGCGCTTGTGTTGGTTGATCTGTCGGTGGCCTCACTGCACAGCATCATCCACTCCAGCTGCCTTGCCCTGAAGTGTTTGGTGCTTGTTTTTGGAAATGGATTCCATATCCCTTGTCTCAAAATAAAGTTGCCTCACCTTGTAAGCATTGGAATTTGTTTTGAAGGATAGGAGCTCATCATTGAAGATGCCCCTTCACTTCAAAGGTTGCTCTGTGATTCGTGTTATAAACCTTCACAAATAACTGTGGTCTCCACGCCTAAACTGGAGACTTTGGGTGAAATTCGTGATCCGTTTAAAGGTTACAAGATGGTGGTTGGCTCCACATTTATTCAGGTACTATATATTATCCATGTACACTTTTGTAATCTGCATTTTCATTTGTGCGCATAAGTTAAATATCATCTTGGAGTACACTTTCGGTGCTAATATTATGTTATATGCTGAATGAAGAGCTTGTCCATGGATGTCCTATCAGGGATGCTGGATTCTGTCAAGACCTTATATATTCATATAGGGTGTCTTGATCTGAACACAACTATTGGCTTGTTGTGATGCTTTCCATGTCTCGAGAATTTGTATATAGAGGTGATGATTTCACACGCATTGAAAGCCCATATATAATGTACTAGAATTAATCGTTCAGCTGTCGCTCCTTCGACATAATCAATTTTAGACATTAACTGTTTTCAATCTTCATGTCTATTTAGGTAATAGGTTTTTGAGAAAGAGGTCTAACCAATCGATGGCAGAGGAAGCACAAGGATTTTCTCAGATCTCATGACATTCGTTTGAAGACAATAACGGTGGAAGGATATGCATCCAGTCGTGCGAACACTAGATTTGTCACATTCTTCATGTTGAATGTGAGGGCACTATTGTCCGTGAGGATTAAGTTTTTTGACAATAAATTTCTCACAGATGGACATGTAAAACAACATAAAAAGCATGTGGACCAAAGGGCTTCTGATCGTGCTCAGCTTCTATGCAACAACTTGTCGTCATCATGGACCAGTAGATCTTTTGTACCGGGATCTTGATTTTATGGATCAGACCGTTCCATTTGATTATGACTGCCGAAAACTTTGGTTGAGTTAGGTGTTATTGCCCTGTTCATTCTGGGTTATGTCTAAACCTGATGAACAATTAATCCTTGTGCTTTTGTACCTTTTGTAAGCTGGAGTTAGATATTGTTGCCCTTTTCAACTTAGATTTGACCCATATTTTCTTTCATACCGGGCCAATGGCTTGCCATTTCTTTAAATAAGACATAAATATTATAAGCAATCACAACATAGGGAAAGAACATCATTCTTGTGGGATCCTTGAGATCAATGTTCATTACAGAACCCGCAAGTTTTTATAGCCCGCCAGCACCCACAAACTTATTTTTAGCTAGCACACCAAAATGGTTGTAATTCTTAATAAGAAAAGTTGCATGCTACGGCAGATTTGGATTCTAACATTTCGGACCTACGAGGAAAACGCCTATCCAAGGCGGTGTCAATTCGATAGTAAACATTGAGAAACCTGGTTTTAAAATTGCTGTAAATCCAAAACTCGCCTGAAAATCATGAAACTTGGCATGGTATTATGACATGGTACCAAAATGTTGTGGTAAAAACTTGGTCCAATTTCGGACAAGTTTTGGTATGAACTTCTTACAAACCGGAGCTTCTCTCAAAAAGCCTCATGGTTCCGAGAGGGAACTTGACACCTATGTGTGCGAGACAACATACAGTGTCTCTTCCCGCCTTGATTTATTTTGTTATAATAATAATCATGATGCTACTATGTCTGTATTTTGTTTTTATCAACACCTCTCTCTCAAAACATGTGGACATGATTTTTGATATCGGTTTTCGCTTGAGGACAAGCGAGGTCTAAGCTTGGGGGAGTTGATACGTCCATTTTGCATCATGTTTTCTTACTATTATTTATAGTGTTTTTATGCAAAATAACACTTTGTGGAGTAATTCTAATGCCCTTTCTCTCATAATATACAAGGTTTACACAAAGAGGGAGAATACCGGCATCTGGAATTCTGGACCTGAAAAAGCTATGTCAGAGATACCCATTCTGCACATCTCCAAATAAGTTGAATATGATAAAGTTTTGTGATAAAGTTTGTTGTTGTTATAATAATATGCATGGTGCTACTATGTCCGTATTTTGTTTTTATCGACGCCTCTCTCTAAACATGTGGACATGTTTTTCGATATCGGCTTTCGCTTGAGGACAAGCGATGCCTAAGATTGGGGGAGTTGATACATCCATTTTGCATCATGTTTTCCTGATATTGTTTATAATGTTTTTATGCATAATAACACTTTGAGGAGTAATTCTAATGCCTTTTCTCTCATAATATGCAAGGTTTACACAAAGAGGGAGAATACCGGCAGTTGGAATTCTGATACATAAGGTTTTTTGACCTAGAAAAAGTAAGGGGAGGACTTTCGGGACGGAGCGCCGCCGTCTCGAGGCGGAACTTGGGCAGGAGAACTTTTGCTCTCCGGCGGAGCGATTCCGCCGGGGACACTTCCCTCCGGGAGGGGGAAATCGAAGCCATCGTCATCACCAACAACCCTCTCACCTTGGGAGGATCAATCTTCATCAACATCTTCACTAGCACCATCTCATCGCAAAACCCTAGTTCATCTCTCTTGTTCAATCTAGTATCAAAACCTCAGATTGGTACATGTGGGTGACTAGTAGTGTTGATTACATCTTGTAGTTGATGCTAGTTAGTTTATTTGGTGGAAGATTATATGTTTAGATCCATTATGATATTTATTACTTCCCTGATCTTGAACATGAATATTATTTGTGAGTAGTTGCCTTTTTTATTGAGGACACGGTGTCGGTTCTATATCCGGCATATCTCGTAGTAGAATTCCTAAGCTAGGCGTCTTGGAACGATGGTAACATGGACACGGGATTTTACCCTGGTTCGGGCTCTCTCTAAGAGATAATACCCTACGTCCTGCTTTTGATTGTATTCAAATGGGGTGCAGTACAGAGTACATGCATCTATCACGAGATTGATCTAATGATATGAGATCAGCTATTAACTAGCCTGGCCTCGGTTTATATAACACACCGGATGCTAGGTTTTTAGGAGAGTCCTCGGCTTGTGCGCAAAGTCTTGTGGAAACCTCCTTTGTATGCGGAATGGGCTGCCCGAAGTGGCCCATTAGTGAACTGCCATGGGGGTCCACGGCCCGAGCCACCTGGTCAGGAGATGACGTGGTGAGTACCCTCTAGTCCAGGACACCATCAGTAGCCCCCTGAATCGGTCTTCAAGTTGGGGATGCTCCTTGGTTCTTCCGAACTGTTCTTCATCTTCAGACGTCGGTCTTGAAAACTGGTTCAACAAATCTTCTCATCTTCGATCTTGAGGATCACCGAAGTGAATCCGAAGAGTTTACACGTCGGGTATCTGAGGAGCCCCTTTAAGTTCTCGGCCTTTATCAATGCCTTGTTATTTTTACGCCAGACCTCGGGTTTGAAGTGTTTTCCCGTGTGGCGGTGTCCTCTTGTGTCCGAGCTCCAATGCCGAACTGCATCCAAGCTCCAATGCCGGACTGCATCCGAGGTGTCTTTTTGCAGCCGAGCTCCAATGCCGAACTGCATCCAAGCTCCTACGCCGGACTATATCCGAGGTGTCCTTTTGCGACCGAGCTCCAACGCCGAACTGCATCCAAGCTCCAACGTCGGACTGTATCCAAGCTCCAACATCGGACAGTATCCGAGCTCCAACGGTGGATTGTATCTAAGGTGTCTTAGATCACCTTGGTTCGAAAAAGTTGAAAGAGTTCAGCCAAGCTTAATGCCGAAAATGCCCTCTATGGAGCCAGCCACTTGTATCCGAGCTTTATGCCGGACTGCATCCGAGGTGGTGCACTACCTCGGGAGTGGGCTGATGTTTTGTGGATATATTTTTCTCGATTGGTGCAATTTATTCTCTGCCGAGATATATAGCTAGTAGCCCTCAAGGTGTGTGACGGTCTAAAACCCGAGACACACCTGAAGAAAACCATGAAACCGCTGATCCCAGTAGCCCCTAAGACTCGGGTCGATTCGCAAAAACCAGCCTGAGGATCAACTCCTAGCTCGGTAGCATACAGAGGAATATAAACGCGATGTGCACAGTCCCCGAGACTCGGGTTGGGTGCGGCCGACAAACCAAAGAATTGTAATCTCCTCGGAAACTGTTTTGCACTTTGAATTTTCGACATTGAATCGTCTGTCGGATTTCGGGTTCCACAGACCCTTGAGAGGTTCGAACTCTAGAGTGCGTGCGAAGAACTCAACCTCCCCAGTCTACCTACTCGCCGATCTCACAGCCTAGGTCGTCGAACTCAAGGAAAGGGGGACACGGCAGTTTACCCAGGTTCGGGCCACCTTGCGGTGTAAAACCCTACTCCTGCTTTGTGGTGGATTAGCCTCGAGGGGCTGAGGATGAACTGGTACAGTGGGAGGACCACCTCAGGAGGAGGAGTGTTCTTGGGATCAAGTGAGCTGGTGAGGTAGAGGATGATCTGAATGATCCGTCCGATTCGGCCCCTTTCTATGGTGGTGGCTAAGTCCTATTTATAGTGGCCTTGGTCCTCTTCCCAAATGTAGGCGGGAAGGGATCCCACAACGACCAAATTTGAAGGGAGACAACTAGTACATGCTATCCTGACAAAAATAGTCTTCGCCTGCAGCCTCTGGTCGTGACGCCGCGGTGGGCTCGGCGATGACCTCCGTCCTGCCGTCTTGGCGGTCTTGACCTTGTTGCACGGGAATGGAAACCTTTGGCTGATTCCTCGGGACTCCGCGCCTGCGCTTGCCTCTTTAGCACCGAAGAGGGAACTGGCACACTGCGCCCGCTGGCACCCGCCTGGCCTTGGTCGTCATGGCTCATGTCATCTGGACCTCGCGAGGTGAGGCCTGCATAGAAATCTCCGCTCCTCGGGAGCCAGCACTACAAAAAAATACGCTTCCGTGATGATACGTGTTTGTCACAGTAGGTCACGTTTTCTGTCATGCATGTGTTGGAAATATGCCCTAGAGGCAATAATAAATGGTTATTATTATATTTCTTGGTTCATGGTAATTGTCTATTATTCATGCTATAATTGTATTGTCCGGAAATCGTAATACATGTGTGAATACATAGACCACAACCTGCCCTAGTAAGCCTCTAGTTGACTAGCTCGTTGATCAACAGATAGTCATGGTTTCCTGACTATGGACATTGGATGTCATTGATAACGGGATCACATCATTAGGAGAATGATGTGATGGACAAGACCCAACTTAAGCATAGCATAAAAGATCGTGTAGTTTCGTTTGCTAGAGCTTTTCCAATGTCAAGTATCTTTTCCTTAGACCATGAGATCGTGCAACTCCCGGATACCGTAGGAGTGCTTTGGGTGTGCCAAACGTCACAACGTAACTGGGTGACTATAAAGGTGCATTACGGGTATCTCCGAAAGTGTCTGTTGGGTTGGCACGGATCGAGACTGGGATTTGTCACTCCGTGTGACGGAGAGGTATCTCTGGGCCCACTCGGTAATGCATCATCATAATGAGCTCAATGTGACTAAGGCGTTAGTCACGGGATCATGCATTGCGGTACGAGTAAAGAGACTTGCCGGTAACGAGATTGAACAAGGTATTGGGATACCGACGATCGAATCTCGGGCAAGTAACATACCGATTGACAAAGGGAATTGCATACGGATTGATTGAATCCTCGACACCGTGGTTCATCCGATGATATCATCGTGGAACATGTGGGAGCCAACATGGGTATCCAGATCCCGCTGTTGGTTATTGACCGGAGAGGCGTCTCGGTCATGTCTGCATGTCTCCCGAACCCGTAGGGTCTACACACTTAAGGTCCGGTGATGCTAGGGTTGTAGAGATATATGTATGCGGAAACCCGAAAGTTGTTCGGAGTCCCGGATGAGATCCCGGACGTCACGAGAGGTTCCGGAATGGTCCGGAGGTAAAGATTTATATATGGGAAGTCTTATTTTGGTCGCCGGAAAAGTTTCGCACTTTATCGGTATTGTACCGGGAGTGCCGAAGGGGTCCGGGGGTCCACCAAGGGGGTCCACCAGCCCCGGGGGGCCACATGGGCTGTAAGGGGTGCGCCTTGGCCTATATGGGCCAAGGGAACCAGCCCCAAGAGGCCCATGCGCAAGAGATAAGAAAAAAAAGGGAGAGTCCTAAAGGGGGAAGGCACCTCCGAGGTGCCTTGGGGGGGAAGGACTCCCCCCTGGCCGCACCCTTCCTTGGAGGAAGGGGCAAGGCTGCGCCCCCCCCCCTCTCCCTTGGCCCTATATATAGTGGGGGGAAGGGAGGGCAGCAACATCTAAGCCTTGGGCGCCTCCCTCCTCCCCTGCAACACCTCTCTCTCTCTCGCAGAAGCTCGGCGAAGCCCTGCCGGAGAGCCGCTACATCCACCACCACGCCGTCATGCTGTTGGATCTCCATCAACCTCTCCTTCCCCCTTGCTGGATCAAGAAGGAGGAGACGTCGCTGCACCGTACGTGTGTTGAACGCGGAGGTGCCGTCCGTTCGGCACTCGGTCATCGGTGATTTGGATCACGGCGAGTACGACTCCGTCATCCACGTTCATTGGAACGCTTCCGCTCGCGATCTACAAGGGTATGTAGATCCACTCCTTTCCCCTCGTTGCTAGTAGACTCCATAGATGCATCTTGGTGAGCGTAGGAAAATTTTAAATTATGCTACGATTCCCAACAGTGGCATCATGAGCCAGGTCTATGCGTAGTTACTATGCACGAGTAGAACACAAAGTAGTTGTGGGCGTTGAGTTTGCCAATTCTTCTTGCCGCTACTAGTCTTTTCTTGTTTCGGCGGCATTGTAGGATGAAGCGGCCCGGACCGACCTTACACGTACTCTTACGTGAGACAGGTTCCACCGACTGACATGCACTAGATGCATAAGGTGGCTAGCGGGTGTCTGTCTCTCCTACTTTAGTCGGAACAGATTTGATGAAAAGGGTCCTTATGAAGGGTAAATAGAAATTGGCAAATCACGTTGTGGTCATACGTAGGTAAGAAACGTTCTTGCTAGAAACCTACAAACCACGTAAAAACTTGCAACAACAATTAGAGGACGTCTAACTTGTTTTTGCAGCAAGTGCTATGTGATGTGATATGGCCAGAAGATGTGATGAATGATATATGTGATGTATGAGATTGATCATATTCTTGTAATAGGAATCACGACTTGCATGACGATGAGTATGACAACCGGCAGGAGCCATAGGAGTTGTCTTTATTATTTTGTATGACCTGCGTGTCATTGAATAACGCCATGTAAATTACTTTACTTTGTTGCTAAACGCGTTAGCCATAGAAGTAGAAGTAATCGTTGGCGTGACGACTTCATGAAGACACAATGATGGAGATCATGATGATGGAGATCATGGTGTCATGCCGGTGACAAAGATGATCATGGTGCCCCGAAGATGGAGATCAAAGGAGCATAATGATATTGGCCATATCATGTCACTATTTGATTGCATGTGATGTTTATCATGTTTTTGCATCTTATTTGCTTAGAACGACGGTAGCAAGTAGGATGATCCCTTATAATAATTTCAAGAAAGTGTTCACCCTAACTGTGCACCGTTGCGAAGGTTCGTCGTTTCGAAGCACCACGTGATGATCGGGTGTGATAGATTCTTACGTTCGAATACAACGGGTGTTGATGAGCCTAGCATGTACAGACATGGCCTCGGAACACACGCAATACACTTAGGTTGACTTGACGAGCCTAGCATGTACAGACATGGCCTCGGAACACGGAGGACCGAAAGGTCGAGCATGAGTCGTATAGAAGATACGATCAACATGGAGATGTTCACCGAACTTGACTAGTCCGTCTCACGTGATGATCGGACACGGCCTAGTTAAACTCGGATCATGTTACACTTAGATAACTAGAGGGATGTCTATCTGAGTGGGAGTTCATAATCAGATGAACTCCATTATCATGAACATAGTCAAATAGGTATTTGCAAATTATGTCATAGCTTGCGCTTTAGTTCTACTGGTTAAGATATGTTCCTAGAGAAAATTTAGTTGAAAGTTGGTAGTAGCAATTATGCGGACTGGGTCCGTAAACTGAGGATTGTCCTCATTGCTGCACAGAAGGCTTATGTCCTTAATGCACCGCTCGGTGTGCTGAACCTCAGCGTCGTCTGTAGATGTTACAAAACATCTGACATACACGTTTTGATGACTACGTGATAGTTGAGTGCGGTTTAGAATTGTGGCACCAAAGACGTTTTTGAAACATCGCAGAACATGTGAGATGTTCCGAAGACTGAAATTGGGATTTCAGACTAGTGCCCACGTCAAGAGGTATGAGACCTCTGACAAGTTTCTTAAGCCTGCAAACTAAGGGAGAAAGGCTCAATCGTTGAGCGTGTGCTCAGATTGCCTGAGTGCCACAATCGCTTGAATCGAGTGGGAGTTAATCTCCCAGATGAGATAGTGATAGTTCTCCATAGTCACTGCCACCAAGCTAGTAGAGCTTCGTGATGAACTATAAGATATCAAGGATAATTATTATGATCCTTGAGCTATTCGCGATGCTTGACACCGCGAGAGTAGAAATCAAGAAGGAGCATCAATTGTTGATGGTTAGTAAAACCACTAGTTTAAGAAGGGCAAGGGCAAAAGGGGTACTTCATGAAACAGCAAATCATTTGCTGCTCTAGTGAAGAATCCCAAGGTTGAACCCAAACCCGAGACTAAGTGCTTCTGTAATAAGAGGAACGGTCACTGAACCAGTACTACCCTGGATACTTGGTAGATGAGAAGGCAGGCAAGGTCGACAGAAGTATATTGGATGTACGTTATATGAATGTGTACTTTACTAGTACTCCTAGCAGCACTAGGGTATTAGATACTGGTTCGGTTGCTAAGTGTTAGTAACTCGAAATAAAAGCTGCGGAATAAACGGTGACTAGCTAAAGGTGAGATGACGATGTGCGTTGGAAGTGTTTCCAAGGTTGATGTGATCAAGCATCGTATGCTCCCTCTACTATCGAGATTTGGTGTTTGCGTTGAACATGATTGGATTATGTTTATCGCAAAACGGTTATTCATTTAAGGAGAATAATGGTTACTCTGTTTATTTGAATAATACCTTCAATGGTCTTGCACCTAAAATGAATCTCGATCGTAGTGATACACATGTTCATGCCAAAAAGATATAAGATAGTAATGATAGTACCACATACTTGTGGCACTGCCACTTGAGTCATATTGGTGTAGAACGCATGAAGAAGCTCCATGTAGGTGGATCTTTGGACTCACTCATTTTTGAAAAGATTGAGACATGCGAACCATGTCTATTGGTATATATGCATGAAGAAACTCCATACAGATGGATCGTTTGGACTCACTTGATTATGAATCACTTGAGACATGCAGATCATACCACATGGGCAAAATGACTGAAAGTCCTCGTTTTCATTGAGATGGAACAAGAGAGCAACTTATTGGAAGTAATACATTTTTGATGTACGCAGTCCAATGAGTGCTGAGGCATGCAGTGGATATCTTATGTTCTTACTTCACAGATGATTTGAGTAGATGCTAAATGTATTTACTTGATGGAACACTAGTCTGAATTATTGAAAGGTTCAAGTAATTTCAGAGTGAAGTTGAAGATCGTCGTGACAAGAGGATAAAATGTCTATGATATGATCAGAGAGATGAGTATCTGAGATACGAGTTTGGCACACAATTGAGACATTGTGGAAAGTGTTTCACAATTAATACCGCCTGGAACACCATGGTGTAATGGTGTGTCCGAACATCATAACTACACCCTATTGGATATGGTGCATACCATGATGTTTCTTATCAAATTACCACTATCGTTTATGGGTTAGGCATTAGAGACAACCGCATTCACTTTAAAAGGGGCACCACGCAATTCCGTTGAGACGACACCGTTTATAGAAACCTAAGTTGTCGTTTCTTAAAAGTTTGGGGCTGCGATGCTTATGTGAAAAAGTTTCAGGCTGATAAGCTCGAACCCAAAGCGGATAAATGCATCTTCATAGAATACCCAAAAACAGTTGGGTATACCTCCTATTTCAGATCTGGAAGCAAAAGTAATTGCTTCTAGAAACGAGTCCTTTCTCGAGGAAAAGTTTCTCTCGAAAGAATTGAGTGGGAGGATGGTGGAGACTTGATAAGGTTATTGAACCGTCGCTTCAACTAGTGTGTAGCAGGGCACAGGAAGTTGTTCCTGTGGCACCTACACCAATTGAAGTGGAAGCTTATGATAGTGATCATGAAACTTCGGATCAAGTGACTACCAAACCTCGTAGGACGACGAGGATGCGCACTACTTCAGAGTAATGCGTGATCCTGTCTTGGAAGTCATGTTGCTAGACAACAATGAACCTACGAGCTATGGAGAAGCAATGGTGGGCCCATATTCCGATGAATGGCTCGAGGCCATGAAATCCGAGATAGAATCCATGTATCAGAACAAAGCATGGACTTTGGTGAACTTGCCCGATGATCGGCAAGCCATTGAGATAAATGGATCTTTAAGAAGAAGACGGACATGGACGGTAATGTTACCGTCTATGAAGCTCGACTTGTGGCAAAGAGTATTTTCACAAGTTCAAGGAGTTGACTACGATGAGTTTTTCTCATCCGTAGCGATGCTTAGGTCCGTCGAAATCATGTTAGCATTAGCTACATTTATGAAATCTGGCAGATGGATGTCAAAACAAGTTTCCTTACCAGTTTTCGTAAGGAAAGGTTGTATCTGATACAATCAGAAAGGTTTTGTCGATCCTAAGGATGCTAAAAGGTATGCTAGCTCCAGCGATCCTTCCATGGATCAGAGCAAGCATCTCGGAGTCAGAATATACGCTTTGATGGGGTGATCAAAGTTTTTGGGTTTATACAAAGTTTGTTAGAAACTTGTATTTACAATAAAGTGAGTGGGAGCGCTACAACATTTCTGATAAGTATATGTGAATGACATATTGATAATCCGAAATGATATAAAATTTCTGGAAAGCATAAAGGGTTGTTTGAAAGGAGTTTTTCAAAGGAAGACATGGATAAAGCTACTTAAATATTGGGCATCAAGATCCATAGAGATAGATCAAGACGCCTGATGATACTTTCAAAAGACAGCACACCTTGACATGATTTTGAAAGAGTTCAAAATAGATCAGCAAAGAAGGAGTTCTTGGCTGTGTTACAAGGTGTGAGTATTGAGTGAGACTCAAGACCTGACCATAGCAGAAGATAGAGAAAGGACGAGGGTCGTCCCCTATGCTTTAGACGTAGGCTCTATAGCATGCTATGCTGTGTACCGCACATGTAGTGTGCCTTGCCATGAGTTGGTCAAGAGGGTACAATGGTGATCCGGAAAGGATCCCATGACAGCGGTCGAACTTATCCTTAGTACCTAGTGGATTAAGGAATTTTTCTCGATTATGGAGGTGGAAAGGAGTTCGTCGTAAAGGGTTACGTCGATGCGAACTCTGACACTAATCCGGATAACTCTGAGTAGTAAACCGGATTCGTATAGTAGAGCAATTATTTGAAATGGCTCCAAATAGCGCGTGGTAGCATCCACAAGATGACATAGATATTCGTAAAGCACACGGTTCTGAAAGGTTCAGACCCGTTGACTAATAACCTCTCTCACAAGCATAACATGACCAAACCAGAACACATTGAGTGATAATCACATAGTGATGTGAACTAGATCGTTGACTCTAGTAAACTCTTTAGATGTTGGTCACATGGTGATGTGACCAGTGAGTGTTAATCACATGGTGATGTGAACTAGATTATTGACTCTAGTGCAAGTGGGAGACTGTTGGAAATATGCCCTAGAGGCAATAATAAATGGTTATTATTATATTTCTTGGTTCATGGTAATTGTCTATTATTCATGCTATAATTGTATTGTCCGGAAATCGTAATACATGTGTGAATACATAGACCACAACCTGTCCCTAGTAAGCCTCTAGTTGACTAGCTCGTTGATCAACAGATAGTCATGGTTTCCTGACTATGGACATTGGATGTCATTGATAACGGGATCACATCATTAGGAGAATGATGTGATGGACAAGACCCAACTTAAGCATAGCATAAAAGATCGTGTAGTTTCGTTTGCTAGAGCTTTTCCAATGTCAAGTATCTTTTCCTTAGACCATAAGATCGTGCAACTCCCGGATGCCGTAGGAGTGCTTTGGGTGTGCCAAACGTCACAACGTAACTGGGTGACTATAAAGGTGCATTACGGGTATCTCCGAAAGTGTCTGTTGGGTTGGCACGGATCGAGACTGGGATTTGTCACTCCGTGTGACGGAGAGGTATCTCTGGGCCCACTCGGTAATGCATCATCATAATGAGCTCAATGTGACTAAGGCGTTAGTCACGGGATCATGCATTGCGGTACGAGTAAAGAGACTTGCCGGTAACGAGATTGAACAAGGTATTGGGATACCGACGATCGAATCTCGGGCAAGTAACATACCGATTGACAAAGGGAATTGCATACGGATTGATTGAATCCTCGACACCGTGGTTCATCCGATGATATCATCGTGGAACATGTGGGAGCCAACATGGGTATCCAGATCCCGCTGTTGGTTATTGACCGGAGAGGCGTCTCGGTCATGTCTGCATGTCTCCCGAACCCGTAGGGTCTACACACTTAAGGTCCGGTGATGCTAGGGTTGTAGAGATATATGTATGCGGAAACCCGAAAGTTGTTCGGAGTCCCGGATGAGATCCCGGACGTCACGAGAGGTTCCGGAATGGTCCGGAGGTAAAGATTTATATATGGGAAGTCTTATTTTGGTCGCCGGAAAAGTTTCGCACTTTATCGGTATTGTACCGGGAGTGCCGAAAGGGGTCCGGGGGTCCACCAAGGGGGTCCACCAGCCCCGGGGGGCCACATGGGCTGTAAGGGGTGCGCCTTGGCCTATATGGGCCAAGGGAACCAGCCCCAAGAGGCCCATGCGCAAGAGATAAGAAAAAAAAGGGAGAGTCCTAAAGGGGGAAGGCACCTCCGAGGTGCCTTGGGGGGGGGGGGAAGGACTCCCCCCTGGCCGCACCCTTCCTTGGAGGAAGGGGCAAGGCTGCGCCCCCCCCCCCCTCTTCCTTGGCCCTATATATAGTGGGGGGAAGGGAGGGCAGCAACATCTAAGCCTTGGGCGCCTCCCTCCTCCCCTGCAACACCTCTCTCTCTCTCTCGCAGAAGCTCGGCGAAGCCCTGCCGGAGAGCCGCTACATCCACCACCACGCCGTCGTGCTGTTGGATCTCCATCAACCTCTCCTTCCCCCTTGCTGGATCAAGAAGGAGGAGACGTCGCTGCACCGTACGTGTGTTGAACGCGGAGGTGCCATCCGTTCGGCACTCGGTCATCGGTGATTTGGATCACGGCGAGTACGACTCCGTCATCCACGTTCATTGGAACGCTTCCGCTCGCGATCTACAAGGGTATGTAGATCCAATCCTTTCCCCTCGTTGCTAGTAGACTCCATAGATGCATCTTGGTGAGCGTAGGAAAATTTTAAATTATGCTACGATTCCCAACAGCATGTACATCCATGACGATTTTATGACAGAATCAAGATAGTCATACATGTGCTGTCGTAGAAGTGTTCCATGACATTACCAAAATTATCATCACGGAAGTGTCCACTTCCATGACGATAAATGTCGCGTCATGGAAGTGCTTTCATCAAGGGTGGCCGACATGTGGCATCCACCGTAACGGGTCGCCGTTAAGCTATCGGGTCTGGTTTTGGATCCGATAACCCGCTAACAGCCACGACCAATGCCGATTTTCCACGTGTAAAATTCTCATTGGCTGACGGAACCACGTGTCAGCTCCGCGTTGGCACAAGTGTCACTCATCCAATGGGCGAGATGCGCCTATGATATGTTGACATGTGGACCGGCCCAAAAGTGGCCCATAAAGATTAAATGGGCCGGCCCAACTAAAGGCCCACAAGATTTAGCAGACCATAATGGGCCGGCCTAGCTAAAGGCCCACAAGATTTTGTAGACCATAATGGGCCGGCCTAGCTAAAGGCCCAACATTCTCAGTTAAGGCCCGTATGGCTAGTGTCAAATCGGCCTGTCAACGGCCCGTCCTAAACTTGTCATCATCGCAGCCCATGGTCACTTCTGGCCCGTTAACAGTCCGCCAAGTATTTGGGCCGAATTACGGCCCGGTGTGTTTCTGGCCTGTTAAAGGTCCTGCTTCATTTGGGCCCATTTATAGGCCATTGAAACTTTCGGCCCATAAACAACTGTGAAGGATTTGGGTCATATTCGGCCATGTCTCACATTCGGCCTGTTAGTGGCCCACTATAGATTCGGGCCACTTTCAGCCTATTGGACTTTCAGCCTGTTAACGTCGGACGAACCATGGGCCATATGTGGCCCAACGTCACATTGGGCCTACTAACGGCCCATATAAAAATGACACTAATCAAGCCCGACCTAACTTCCGGCCTGTTAAAGGCCCGTGTAGTCGGTGGACGCATTTATGGCCCGTCTGAATTTCGGCCTGTGGACAATCCGCATTGTAAATGGGCCACCATTTCGGCCTGCTAAGACCAGTGGGTTATTTGGCACAATCAGGGCCCAATCTCACTTTCGGCCTATTAAAGGCCCATTTTTATGGGCTCGAGATATTTACACCTGTAAACGGCCTATTATTACTGAGGGCCCAAATTATGTTTAGGCCTCTTAAAGGCCCACTATGGGCACAGGCCTACCAGAAAAATATGAAAGCTTATGCTGATTTAGGCCCTGATATTTTTAGTGGGCTACATGCAAATTTTGGCCCATAATCGTTTTTAGCCTAATTGGAATGGGCCCGACGAATGTTGGCATGTTGGGCTCCTACGAAGCTTTCAGTCGAATACATTACTAAGATAAACCTACACTATACAAAAATAGCGTCGTAATTACTGCAGCCTTTGGCAGCATCACAAATGTTGTATCACAACAAAATAAATTCCAACCATACAACAAAAGGCCTGTTGGCATAAAGTTTACAGTCCTTGTAGATAAAAGCACCATCAGATGTATAGAAGCACATATCATTTGACCCGATTGCTAATGTTTCAGGCTGTAGAATCTGATGGAGCAGCACGATCTTCCCATTTTTCCGCCATTGCTCTTGAACAACGAAGCAAATGTCTGATAGTCTGGTTTCAAAACCATTCATATCTTCACGACATTTGTCAACCACTATTCTTGTTTCCGAAACAACGTCCATTAGGGATTGGACTTGTGTCTGGAGCACACATATATCACTCTATATAGCCGGAAGATTTTGTTCAGTAGGCGATTTGGACGAGGTTACCTTGACAACCAACCCAAAATTACGTAGGAAGGTGCTTTTTGCACTGTTAGTGGAGAGATACTGACGCACTGCAGCAAGAGGTGACATTGTGCCTGTGGTAGCCTCGTCACCTTCACGTGGTTGTGGCTGTTCAATCATTTGTTCCATAGCTTGCTGAAAGTTTGAACTTGTAGATTAGTGTACCAGATAAGTTACTAATGAGACAAAAACAAACAAAGTAGGTTTCACGTTTATACATAACTTATTTTGGTGAACTACTGTTATACATTAGCATGTATTGTAGTGCTAACTACATAATAAAATCACTTTCGGAACATATGTCTATGTAGCATGCCTACTATATTGTCTATTTCCTCACATTCGTTGACATCTAAGGATAAAGAGACATGGTTTAAAGTAGGATGAACATAGTATGACATCATTCATATCATGGGCAAATAGATATAAAACAAACAGGCTTTTGTATCATTGTGTGCGCACATGAACATCACAACTAGATTACAGATCAAGACCAAAAGAATATCCTTCATCTCTTTTAAACCATGTAAGGTGAAATGATACGTTAAGACAACTGTGTATAAAAGTGAACAAAGTAATTGACATTGGCTGCAAACCAAGCAGTTAAATGAACACATCACAGTACCAATCATTTCAAAGGCAGGAGGAGTAAGGACTTACAACAGCGGCTTGAACTAGTGTGCTCATGCCCTTCATCTTGCTGGTGTGGCAATCCTTGAAGATTTGCAGTGCATTCGGTTCAGGTTCTTTTTGGTCCCCACGGGTTTTCCTCTGTATTTGGAACAAGTCAATATAGATACGATAATATGGCATAGAAAAAAGAAGGAACTAGCAGCTATTTACAAGAGCCTCGCAGTGTGCAATATAGCTACGAGATCCTGTTGTCTGTTGGAATTTCACTTTAGAACGGTTGGTCTTGTTCTTCAAACAGTTAGCCTAGAAGAAGATACACTTGTAAGGAACATACATAAATACAAGTTCAATATGCACTACAAAAAAATACACTTCCGTGATGATACGTGTTTGTCACCGTAGGTCGCGTTTTTTGTCATGCATGTACATCCATGACAAATTTATGACAGAATCAAGATAGTCATACCTATGCTGTCGTAGAAGTGTTCCATGACATTACCAAAATTATCATCACGGAAGTGTCCACTTCCATGACGATAATCGCGCGTCACAGAAGTGCTTTCGTCAAGGGTGACCGACACGTGGCATCCACCGTAACGGAACGCCGTTAAGCTATCGGGTCGGGTTTTGGATCCGATAACCCGTTAACAGCCCCGATCAATGGGGATTTTCCACGTGTAAAATCATCATTGGCTGGAGGAGACACGTGTCAGGTCCGCGTTGGCACAGGTGTCACTCATCCAATGGGCGAGACGCACCTATGATATGTTGACACGTGGACCGGCCCATCAAGTTTAAATGGGCCGGCCCAACTGAAGGCCCACAAGATTTTGCGGACCATAATGGGCCGGCCCAGCTAAAGGCCCACGAGATTTTGCGGACCATAATGGGCTGGCCCAGCTAAAGGCCCACAAGATTTTGCGGGCCATAATGGGCCGGCCCAGGTAAAGGCCCACAAGATTTTTGTGTGCCATAATGGGCCGGCCCAGGTAAAGGCCCACAAGATTCTTGCAGATCATAATGGGCCGGCCCAGCTAAAGGCCCACGAGATTTCGCCCACATTAATGGGCCGGCCCAGCTGTAGGCCCACAAGATTTTGAGGACCCTAGTAGGCCGGCCCATTAACTGGCTGCCATGTTTTGGGCCAAATGCCGGCCCATATTTGATCTGGTCCATTAATGGCCTGCCACGCTCCGGGCCTAATAGTGGCCCATATGAGATTCGGCTCGTTAAAAGCCTACCACGTTCTGGGCCAAATTACGGCACAAATTAGGTCCGGCCCTTTAAGAGGCTTTGGGCTCAATTATGGCCCATGTCAGATTCGGCCCGTCAACTGGACACTATGCTTTTGGGCCCACTTGCAAAGGCCCACTTAGTAATTCGGCCTGATATTAGTTTTGGCCTGTTAAGGGCCCGTTTAACATTTCGGCCCTATATTAATTTCGGCCTGTTAAAAGCCCGTCATATAGTTGGGCCTAACTACGGCCCGGTTTGCATCCGGCCTGCTCGCAGCCGATATCTGATTGGGCCAAACAAGGACCGAGACAATTTTGGCCTGTTAAAAGCCCGTGATTTGATTCGCACAATCATGGGTCGGGGTTCATTTCGGGCTGCTGCCGGCCCGTGAGCTGTTCGGCACGTTTCAGGCCCAACCTACATCGTGATTGCATGACGGCCCGATTATGTACCGTAATTTTACGGTTTGGCCGGTTTACTGCGAAGACAGGATATATATATATACAGTAAAATAACTGCAGCATCGTGAATAAGAAAAAACCTAGACTATACAATAAAGGAATTACAACATATTACATCCACTGGGCATCAAAGTTCGCCACTATGATAATAAAGCACAAGCAGACAACAGATTACATACACTGGGCATCAAAGATCGCCACCAGTGCAAATAAACACACAGACAAAATAATATACAAAACCGACAGCACTTCAATAGAGTTCAAGAAAGGTTAGCCCTGCTGGGGAGCTGCAGCACAAGCAGCTGAGCAAGATGATGAGACTGCGCTTGTTCAACACTTATATCTTCCTCACTCTGAAAGATAAACAAGCAGACAGATGACAGGTTTTGCACATAAAAGTATCAGTGCTGACAATTCATCACATTTCTTACTGACGAATAAAGTGACACGGTTTAAAATTGCATTAACACAATATGGTATTGTTCAGGTCAAGACATGGCAGGAAATGACATTGTGAAGGAGTTGGCAGCTTCACAACACCACTGGATTACAGATCAAGAACTCATAAGTATCAATGGTTAGTGTGTTGTCAATTTATACCATTTCAGATTGGCAAATAAAGAGACGGTTTAAATAATAGTAGAATGATATGACATTGTTCATAGTTAAGACATTGCAGAATATGACATTGTGCTGTAGTGGGTAGGTTCACCACACCACTGGATTACGGATGAAGAACAGAAGCATACATGCAGTGCAAAAGAAGATCACTTGCTCTGTATAGTTTAATTTACATGCTATGAAGAAGGAACTTGGTTGTACAACTGAAAACTTAAATTGAGAAAGGACAAACTTTTGTTTATGAACTACATAATAAACTTTAAACAAGCAATTTGATGCAAACACCAAAAATAAACAGCTATTGCAGTCATGCCTAACCAAATATATACAACAAAGTTTGAAGGCTTGAGATGCACAAACTTACATTAATGGTGAAGACGGGCTCTATAAAGGCCTTGTCCATGCTGATGGGGGGGGGGCAATTCAAGAAGTTTACCACAGAATCTTCTTCAAAAGCATTGCCTTTATTCTACATTTTGTTAAGAGTAAATATAGATGTGATAATATACGAAAAAATGGAGAATATTTAAGATAAGATGAAGAGTGATGCTACATAACCAAGTAGCTATAAATGTAAGTGCAGCGATACAGGCTAAAGGTACAGCCAAGAGCAATGCACAGCTAAACTTCTTCAGTACCAACCTTATGGTAAGAGTAAATATAGATCTGATGTGTAGAAAATGGAGGGCAAAGGAAAATAAGCTGCAGAGTGATGGTACATGAACAACTACCTGTCATTATAAGTACACTGATAAAGGACAGCATGTACTTACAAGAACAATGCAGAGCTAAAAAAACATTGGCATTGGATATATTCTACACAAATGTAACCATTCATACAGATCAGATAATTTGGAGCGAACAATTGATAAGCAAGCTATCATGCATACTGCTGTCACATAATGAACCAGGTATGTATGCAAGTACAGTGATACAGGACAACAGGTACTAACAAGAGCAAAGCAGTGGGCAGCATATTTGCGATATCCTGTCGTTCTTGTCAAACCGGGATTCTTCTTCGAGCAGATTTCCTGCAAAGAAGATCCGTAAGGCACATGCGGAAAAGTAGAAGTTCAAATTGTCATGTGATTTCATAGACAGTACCTCATCCTGGGAATGAGACCAGTGCATAACAAGGTTTTTCCATTCAATGTCTTCTAAATTTAGCACAGGAGACTTCATCGGAAATTCATTTATAGACTTGCCATCAAAGTGTGAATTCCTCAGGTGACACCGATACTGCTGCAATGCTTCCTTGAAAAGCACAAGCAAGCTTTGCTCGTCATGACTATCCAGATTGACCCTCGCCTAGTTACAACAATGTAATGTAAATCATTGATGTGTTCAATCAGCAGAAAACAGGAAAATAATAACCATGAATAATAGCACTTACACGTAAGTTGGACAGGAAGATGTGAAAATGGTGTTTGTCTTCACAATAATCTTCCCATGATGGGAATATATGCACGTAGTCCCTAACAACATTGAAAGCATTGTCTTTGAAACTGGGAATAAATGGAATGGGGTTCCAATCTGCAGGAATTGGCCGTCTCTGCAGTTGGGATAGGTCTTCGGCCGGTGGACTTGCTGTACTTTTTGCTGGAGTGGGATTTTTCTGTGGTACAGCTGGTGCTATGGCAAATGAAATCGGTATACCTTTTGCTGGAGTGCAGGTCCTGTGTGGTGGGGCTAGTGGTGTGTCCAGTGAAGTATGGGTACAGTCTGCTGGAGTCGGTCCTACGTTTTGTGTCACTGGTTGTACAGCCAATATAAGTGGGGTGCTGTCTGATTTCTCCGGCACCACCACGTTTTTCAAGGACTTTGTTGGCGCTCCTTCAGGTTCGACAATCACCCTCTTCCTTTTTGATGTCTGATGCACAAGAACAACATTTGAGTGGAAAAACATGGTATGATGACAGATGGAACATGTATTGATAATGGATGGGCATGGCATCTCGACATATATGATGAGTAAACTAAGCAGATGGCGGTGCAACAAAGTAGAACAAATGCAAGACAACATATGCAAGATACCCGCAATCAATAAAACATTGC
Source organism: Aegilops tauschii subsp. strangulata (assembly GCF_002575655.3). Taxonomy (NCBI): domain Eukaryota; kingdom Viridiplantae; phylum Streptophyta; class Magnoliopsida; order Poales; family Poaceae; genus Aegilops; species Aegilops tauschii. The sequence continues at coordinate 112,463,911 of NC_053038.3, forward strand.
CAAATTAGAACAGGCACCTTGATGGGTGAACAGGACAGGCCATCTGCCTTTGACTCCTCGAGGTTAGAATAGTCATTAGGATCATATTCTGAACAAGAATCAACAGGTGGGGAGCGTATGAGTTTCATTGCATCCAGAATGGCACTCAATGCCTTGGTGCCAATTTTGTAAGTCATTGCAGTGTTTAGCTTCAAGAGTGGACTGCTGCTAGTGCGACACAAAGCAGCTACACAGATCATAGTGTAGATATAACGGGGAAAACCGTAAGCATCAGAGTAAAATCAGCAAAGTGGAACTTGCTGGAATATATGTGCTAGTATTGCCGGTACGGCTAGAAAGGCTTCGGATACCAGCTCTCTTCAAGTGAAGGTGCGGTACTGTTAATATCAGTGTTACTCTCAAAGGCGACACAGCTCCCCGCATTTCCTTGCTATTCTTATAGGATTCAAGTGGGCAGGTGAGTACAAATCCTATTCCTATGTTTACAAGATCCTACAAATCAAAGAGGCTCAAAATGTCGATCACAACCGACCGTATAGACCTCTAACTGCAAAAGTCCCTGCTCATCTTCAGTACAAGGAACATATTGTACCACTATCATACTCCCTCCGTTCCAAAATATAAGTCTTGGTCGAGATTTCCACTATGGATCACATACAGATGTATCCAGATACATTTTAGTGTCTAGATTCACTCATTTTGCTCCATATGTAGTCCATGGTGGAATCTATACAAAGACTTGTATTTAGGAACGGAGAGAGTACATATTAAAGAAGAACGGAAGAGGAACATGGTAAAGAAGAGCAAGCAGATTTTGGATAATAAAATGTTGGTTGCGCAGTGCCCACACATGATGAACTAGAGCGCATTAAGAATGCAACTCGCAGCTGTCTCTCGACCATTTCAGGCGGTTGGATGAAGATCCTACGTCTCCTAACCCATCTTCTTCCTCGCCTCTGATTCTTCCCATACAGAACACCGCACGGGCTGCCGGCCGGACCACCGGCCCCTGCCGCCTGTGTTCCTCCTCCACCCCCACCCCCACCCCCGCCCCAACCCCCACCCGCGTCGAGTTTTCTTCGTTCGGCGAGGCCCCACAACCACCCGATCCCCTTCGTTCGCACCGGCGAACTCCGGCGAGCTCTGGAAAATTGACTGACCCAATTTTGAAATTTAGTCTGCTGTGATTTAACTAGTGTGGAATATAAAAGGGGAAAACCATAAGCATTGGGAGTATAGTGTTGAGCGTGCCATGGCGGATCTGAAGGTGCAAACCGGACAAAGGCAACTTCGCAACCAAGACAAGAAATCAGAGTAAAGCAGTGGCGATCTATTTTCTTACTGCGATAAATAAGTTGAGCAGATACGAAAGAGTACCACCTCTGGTGCGGCACCGTGTACGCATCTGCTGAGAATTTGACGGTGCTGCGGTAACGATGGCTGTCGGCAGCGTGGAAGCAGATCTAGGAGGGTAGACGGTGGCGGCAGGGCGAGGTGGACGAGACGGTCGTAGGAGCGGCGCCGGCAAGGTGGACGACGGCGGGGATGAAGCGAGAGGACGGGAAGCAAGGATCCCGGTCCAAAGCCGTGGATGAGAGAGGTCGATCTCTTGTAATGGACGGTGGCGTCGGGGTATCAGCTCCGGCATGGTGGAGGAGGACGGCGGTGGATGGGGTGGCGGACAGCGTCGGACGGAGGAGGGTGGGGTGGAGAAGGTGTTTTGGCGCCCATGGAGTACGAATGGGGAAAAGGGAGGTAGAGAGGACGGGGGGAACCATGTATTCAGGGCGCGCTTGTCTCAAATGCGAGGAAATTTACAAACTTAGCCCCCGTTTCAGATTTCTACTACATCACAGCAACATTAGTCGGTTGGGGATAGGACGGTAATCTCCCATACACCGAATATTTGCCGACGAGAGTTTGTTTTTGGCGCCCACCGTGTATGAATATGAATCGGGGAGGGAGTCGATTTCGGCCGATGACACACTGTGTTTTGGCGCCCACCGAGTATGAATCCGGGTGAGAGGCGGTTACGTCACGTTTGGGTGAAATTACAAACCTACCCCTATCGAAACCTATAGAAATCCAGCAGATAGGCTTTGCGTGGCAGGGATAGGCAGTAGTGATTTCCATCTCGCAGATTTTGGTTTCGGGCGGTTACTGCGACTTTCCCCGCTTCGTTCAAATTTTGCAGAGTGCATGTTTACCGTGCCAACTCAATTCGAATCCCATTTGTATTCTACTTTTTTGGGCGGGATCCATTTTCAATTGGAATTACAGTCTATATACATCATTTTTTATATATACTTTCAAAAGCACAACAAAGAATTCTGCTCCTTTATATGTATAATATGATTTACAAATACAACGATCTCGAAATCTTAAGGTTGAATTCGAAAAAATTTAACCAAATTATGTTCTACTAAAATGTATGGATCAGTAATATCTACATAGTAAATAGCATAGATGTGCGTGAATTCATATGAGTATGCATGTTTGATAGATCAATTTTGGTTCGAGTATGGATTACATGTATCATCATCTTGAATTCAAATATTTGAATCCCTTTTTTGTTCACTCCTTTCATGCCCATCTCTCTCGCATGCATGCTCCTTCAGGTAGCTATCACTCTCTTTTCTCCAGCTCACCCGCACGCTCACTTCATGTTTCTCCTATCCTCGCAAACATGGTCTCTCGACATCTCCCTTGAGAAGTGTCACACTCTCCCTATCATTATACATTACACGGTTTTCATCATCTCTCACGTCTCTACTGTTCTCTGGTATCACTCGGTACCTAAGCTTTCTTTTTCACCGCCACACACATAGTCTCCACTCGTCTTTCACTTTGTCTTTCTCTCTATGGGATTCTCTCACACACCCTATATGTCTCTACATATGACTCATACCACTAAAATTACTCTCTCTCTCCTGTAGACACAACATTTGTTGCGGTCTCCTTTTCGTCTCCATCCCAGACTGACATTATTCATTTGTGTACCGATCAGACAACCCCGACTACCGTCTCGTCTCTCTCTCACACACACACACACAAACACACACACACACAACTCCTGCTTCCACTCCCCTTCCCGACTACCGTCTCTCTCTCACCCACACAAAACTCTCGCTTTCGCACCCCGACTCGTATTTCTCTCACAAACATTTATCGACTAGCTAGCCTCTAGATAGGTTTATACACCACACTCGTGCTTCCACCAACACATACATGTCTCTCTCCCGCTCCTTGTATCTATGTAGATTTTTCTTCCCTTCTTGAGACACGCCCTCTCGATCGTGCACACACACACTATCGCCTCATTTTAAGCTGATACCTATCCCACACACACTCCTTGTGTCTTTGTCACACATGCACTCTGTCCTACTCCACTCTCCCTCTCTCTCTCACACACATGGGCTTTTTGCAACAACTAGCAAGATGCCCATGCGTTGCATGGAACATCAAGATGCATTTGTATGAGTAGTTTATCTTGTGGGGGAAAAGGATGAACGAGGGAAGGCCTTATTTGCAAATGTGGAGAGGGGTGTGGGTATCTTTTTGCAAAATTGCCATAGTTTCCTTCCTATCCGTCAGATATAGATCAGAAGGCCTATATTGCAGGATGGCAGGCACACGATCATCACCGACAATGCTTTTTATAAGAGTAGGGATAAAAAATAGAGTTGGTGATGATGGTGGGCCTGCCATCCTGCAATGTAGGTCGTCCGATTTATATCTGACGGATAGGAAGGAAAATATGGCAATTTACCCGCACTCTTCACCACATTTGCAGATAAGGCCTTCCCTCGTTCATCCTTTTCTCCCACAAGATCTTGATGTTCCGTGCAACGCACGGGCATCATGCTAGTAAGAGTAGAAATTAGACATATACCACTTCTCGAATCTTGAAACCAACAACATTCCTCCCTTATCTCATCAAAACCGCCAAAGGAATATATTTTGAGTGAAACATAACATATTTTTAGTGATATACGTATTTCAAAACTAGACTTTTTTCTATCAAATCGGTGAATATGTATTAATCTACTTTGATCGTGTGGCGACGCATTGGCACATTGCTAGTAGTTATTATAATTTTTTGGACACCAGACAAACAGTGGAGTACATATACGAAGAGAAGAGGCACACGCACGCAGTCGGCCTCTCGCTGTCTCACACACATGAGTGTTACGTAAAGGTGACGTTAACAAATAAACCCTAAAACCCTAGGTGCACGATTGCTACATTCGCGGGTACCGGGTACGTGGTGGAGCGCCTTTGTAGGAATAGTCAGCTCGCGTGATAATTTGATCCGTAGGAGTTGATGGTCGGGACCACAGGTGAACGACTTGGAGCGCGGTGGCTCGCCAGTTGCCACAGATCGAGTAGCCACGTTTAAAATATCGTGTTTTTAGCGGGGTTAAGAGTTCCGATTTTCAATGGCGCATTATAAGTAGTAAGTAGTTTTTAGAACGATTGGTATGGAGCGAAAATGGAATTCATAGTACTACGTACCTCCTTGGCGTATGGTTGTATGTTTTTTTTTGTGATGGAGGTTGTATGGGTTTTATGTTGCGAGATGTTGAACCTGGTAGTTCTAGGGCAAATACTATGGTTTAGATTTAGATGTTGGTTTTCAGTAATGAAAATCGGAAGGGGAAACCCTTCTTTGATTAAAAAAACTACTACCTCCATTCTGGTTTACTAGTCCCCGTCGTACTTTGGGTCAAAGTTTGTCCACTAATTTTACTTGTAAAATATGAATGGAAAACGAGATTTTGTTATACCCAAACAAAAAAGGACTGGAGGGAGTGATTGCTCTGACACGGACGCGACCTCTCATAGCGCAGGCATTGAACCGGCGCGCCGGCCAAGAGGGCCGCACTCGCTGCAGGCCCGGCTGAGCATGCCTTCATTGAATCCGCGCGTGTGCCGGCAACACGTCCTTCCGCGAGCCGGCAGGCATTTTAGAACACAAAAAATGACTAAAATATAATTAATTTACGCATGGTCTTGACTTGTTGTGCTCGCACTGGTAGCAGGAACTAGTAGAGGATTTTCTTTATTTATAACTCTCCTCACTTTTTTTTTGGCTTTGAAGTGAATCATGGTTGTGGACATTATGTATGAATGTGCAGATATCTGTGAACATGAGTTTGATGTGGAAGTTGAACTTGGAATGTCGGGCTTGCGCGTGAACTATACCATGTCGAATGCTTCATCTGTTATTGTTTGGAAAGTAATTGTTGTTATTACATGACCCGAAAAAACATTTTGTGCCACATCAGTAGATGCACGGACATCACAACAGGCATGCTGACTGGATAAACATTTGAACCTAGCTATTATGAAGGAAATTTTGTATTGACAACAGTTTTAGATAGCAGGAGACGCCTAGCCTGCTCTGCCTCTGCTAGCTTATTTCTGCCTTCTTCCATCTCTTCTTTGGCTTGGGTGAAGAGAGCATCTGATTGCTCTTTTCGCTTCTTCAGGAACTCAGCTACATCCTCAAGGGCTGCTGCACGCTTTCTTTCAGCCTTTACTAATGCCACGAGGACACGAACAGCTGACGACTCCACCTGGCTTGTGTGTAATCCAGCATCATCTGGGAATTTGCACCTTGTGTCTAATCCAGCATCATTAGGGAACTGGCACCTTGTGTGTAATCCAGCCTCATTTTGGAAACATGGTCTCGAGGTTGACCATACTTCCCTCCTCGCAGGAACTGCATCCTGACATGAAGTTACTTCTTTTTTAGATCAATACTCAGAGCAACCTAGATCCATTTAGTAGAAGCCAGATAAACAGAACTCGGAGAAGTGAATTCAAAAGGAAAAAAAATAAAAACAGACCACAAGGTGAGAACACCCACTTCCTACATCAAGCTAAAACCAAAAGCATTAGGACGATTAAGACTCTTCTTATTACACATCGAAGAACACCACGCTTAAGAGAAACAGAAACTACAACATATACACATCGAAGAACACGAGGCTACACGAAAGTAATTGAAAGGGTGTTACTTACCAAAGCTCGTTTTACAGGTTCGGTGCAGCTCCTCTTTAACTTGCCACGCTCCTTGAAGATGTCCTCAATATCCCGTGTTTGGTCTTCATTGCTCCTCTGCATGTTCGCACTCGTGGTTTTAAAATCTCAACATGGCAAGAAAAATATACTACTAGTAATACTCGCGCATCTTGTGGGCAATATTAAAGCACTCGTCTGCCATGTTAGAGCATCTCCAACAGAATCGCAACGTGCGGCGCTTTAAAAAGGCGTTTACAGTGCTGAGATCGAGAAGTAGATACTAGAGAGTAGAGGATAGTTCTCAGCATAGATAGATAAAAAAATAGATCATTCAACTACTCCTCGTCGTCCGACACCTCCTCGGTGATGTCCTCCTCCGACATCTGACAGTAGGCGTGAAGATACCGATCGTCGTCGGATTCCCAGGGCGACGCTGCTCCTAGCCTCATGTTGAATTGAGCGTCCGCTTTTCGCCTACGCTTGTCCTCACGATAGGCGGCTCGCTCCGCCCTCCACTTATCCCTCTCCGCCCTCCTTTGCGCGTAGAACTCGCGCTCTTTGATGATGTCCTGCGGGAAGTGTTGGCGCCACAGCGCCATGGCTTCCTCGTCCATCTCGGCGATGCCGAGACGGTGCTCCCGCCTCCAGTTGTCGCGACGATCCTCGTCGGTGCTAAGCCGCGGCAGAGGCGCGAGCTCCTGCGCCCGGTCCCGCGTCAGCACGTTGGGGAAGTTCAATGTTCTATGAGGCCACCGGAGGCGCCACACCGCCGCGTCATACGCGCGGGCGGCCTCGTTGGCGGTGTCGAAATTGCCGAGGCCGAGGCGCATCCCGCGGAACCGGATCTCGGCGGAGAAGCCGCCGGAGGGGCGCGCGCGGACGCCGCGGTATCCCCAAGTTTCCCGGCGACGCGGCGGCATGGTGGCGCGGCGGCGGCGAGGCGAAAAAGAGCGGGGAGAGAGCGGTGGCGAGGCACAGAGCGGGGAGTGAGCGGTGGCAAGGCACAGAGCGGTGGGAGGGCGTTGGATTTTATAAAGCGCGCCGGACGCCGCGCGCCAAAACTAGCGCACGCCCGGCCGCTTTTTCCCGCGCGCGCGCGATCCTTTCCCGATGTCTCTGCTATCTCTACTCTCTTCTCTACTGTTATATTTATTTTATATTTAATATTTAATATTTATCTCTACTTCCTTTACTGTCTACTTTTTTTTCTCTATACTTTTTTCTTGCAATATAGGCCGTCCGATTTATATCTGACAGATAGGAAGGAAACAAATGGGAATTTTGCAAAAAGATACCCATACCCCTCTCCAGATTTGCAAATAAGGCCTTCCCTCGTTCATCCTTTTCTCCCACAAGATAAACTACTCATACAAATGCATCTTGATGTTGGAAATATGCCCTAGAGGCAATAATAAATGGTTATTATTATATTTCTGTGTTCATGATAATAGTCTATTATTCATGCTATAATTGTATTGTCCGGAAATCATAATACATGTGTGAATACATAGACCACAACCTGTCCCTAGTAAGCCTCTAGTTGACTAGCTCGTTGATCAACAGATAGTCATGGTTTCCTGACTATGGACATAGGATGTCACTGATAACGGGATCACATCATTAGGAGAATGATGTGATGGACAAGACCCAACCTAAGCATAGCATAAAAGATCGTGTAGTTTCATTTGCTAGAGCTTTTCCAATGTCAAGTATCTTTTCCTTAGACCATGAGATCGTGCAACTCCCGGATACCGTAGGAGTGCTTTGGGTGTGCCAAACGTCACAACGTAACTGGGTGACTATAAAGGTGCATTACGGGTATCTCCGAAAGTGTCTGTTGGGTTGGCACGGATCGAGACTGGGATTTGTCACTCCGTGTGACGGAGAGGTATCTCTGGGCCCACTCGGTAATGCATCATCATAATGAGCTCAATGTGACCAAGGCGTTGGTCACGGGATCATGCATTGCGGTACGAGTAAAGAGACTTGCCGGTAACGAGATTGAACAAGGTATTGGGATACCGACGATCGAATCTCGGGCAAGTAACATACCGATTGACAAAGGGAATTGCATACGGATTGATTGAATCCTCGACACCGTGGTTCACCCGATGATATCATCGTGGAACATGTGGGAGCCAACATGGGTATCCAGATCCCGCTGTTGGTTATTGACCGGAGAGGCGTCTCGGTCATGTCTGCATGTCTCCCGAACCCGTAGGGTCTACACACTTAAGGTCCGGTGACGCTAGGGTTGTAGAGATATATGTATGCGGAAACCCGAAAGTTGTTCGGAGTCCCGGATGAGATCCCGGACGTCACGAGAGGTTCCGGAATGGTCCGGAGGTGAAGAATTATATATAGGAAGTCCAGTTTTGGCCACCGGGAAAGTTTCGGGGGTTATCGGTATTGTACCGGGACCACCGGAAGGGTCCCGGGGGTCCACCGGGTGGGGCCACCTGTCCCGGAGGGCCCCGTGGGCTGAAAGTGGAGGGGAACCAGCCCCTAGTGGGCTGGGGCGCCTCCTTGGGCCTCCCCCCATGCGCCTAGGGTTGGGAACCCTAGGGGGGGGAGTTCCCCCTTGCCTTGGGGGGCAAGGCAACCCCTTCCCCCCTTGGCCGCCGCCCCCCCCCCCCCTTGGAGATCCCATCTCCTAGTGCTGCGCACCCCCCTTGGGGGCCTATATAAAGGGGGGGAGGGAGGGCAGCACACTACAGCCTTTGGCGCCTCCCTCCTCCCCTGCAACACCTCTCTCTCTCGCGCAGAAGCTCGGCGAAGCCCTGCCGGAGAGCCGCTACATCCACCACCATGCCGTCGTGCTGTTGGATCTCCATCAACATCTCCTCCCCCCTTGCTGGATCAAGAAAGGAGGAGACGTCGCTGCACCGTACGTGTGTTGAACGCGGAGGTGCCGTACGTTCGGCACTCGGTCATCGGTGATTTGGATCACGGCGAGTACAACTCCGTCATCCACGTTCATTGGAACGCTTCCGCTCGCGATCTACAACGGTATGTAGATGCACTCCCTTCCCTCGTTGCTAGTAGACTCCATAGATGCATCTTGGTGAGCGTAGGAAAATTTTAAAATTATGCTACGATTCCCAACAGTGGCATCATGAGCCAGGCCTATGCGTAGTTACTATGCACGAGTAGAACACAAAGAAGTTGTGGGCGTTGATGTTGCCAATTCTTCTTGCCGCTACTAGTCGTTTCTTGTTTCGGCGGCATTGTAGGATGAAGCGGCCCGGACCGACCTTACACGTACGCTTACGTGAGACAGGTTCCACCGATTGACATGCACTAGTTGCATAAGGTGGCTAGCGGGTGTCTGTCTCTCCTACTTTAGTCGGAACGGATTCGATGAAAAGGGTCCTTATGAAGGGTAAATAGAAATTGGCAAATCACGTTGTGGTCATACGTAGGTAAGAAAACGTTCTTGGTAGAAACCTACAAACCACGTAAAAAAAACTTGCAACAACAATTAGAGGACGTCTAACTTGTTTTTGCAGCAAGTGATATATGTGATATGATATGGCCAGAAGATGTGATGAATGATATATGTGATGTATGAGATTGATCATATTCTTGTAATAGGAATCACGACTTGCATGTCGATGAGTATGACAACCGGCAGGAGCCATAGGAGTTGTCTTTATTATTTTGCATGACCTGCGTGTCATTGAATAACGCCATGTAATTTACTTTACTTTGTTGCTAAATGCGTTAGCCATACAAGTAGAAGTAATCGTTGGCATGACGACTTCATGAAGACACAATGATGGAGATCATGATGATGGAGATCATGGTGTCATGCCGGTGACGAAGATGATCATGGTGCCCCGAAGATGGAGATCAAAGGAGCATGATGATATTGGCCATATCATGTCACTGTTTGATTGCATGTGATGTTTATCATGTTTTTGCATCTTATTTGCTTAGAACGACGGTAGCAAGTAGGATGATCCCTTATAATAATTTCAAGAAAGTGTTCACCCTAACTGTGCACCGTTGCGAAGGTTCGTCGTTTCGAAGCACCACGTGATGATCGGGTGTGATAGATTCTTACGTTCGCATACAACGGGTGTTGACGAGCCTAGCATGTACAGACATGGCCTCGGAACACACGCAATACACTTAGGTTGACTTGACGAGCCTAGCATGTACAGACATGGCCTCGGAACACGGAGGACCGAAAGGTCGAGCATGAGTCGTATAGAAGATACGATCAACATGGAGATGTTCACCGATCTTGACTAGTCCGTCTCACGTGATGATCGGACACGGCCTAGTTGAGCTCGGATCATGTTTCACTTAGATGACTAGAGGGATGTCTGTCTGAGTGGGAGTTCATTAAATAATTTGATTATATGAACTTAATTATCATGAACTTAGTCTAAAATCTTTACATTATGTATTGTAGATCAAATGGCCCACGTTGTCCTCAATTTCAACGCGTTCCTAGAGAAAACCAAGCTGAAAGATGATGGCAGCAACTATACGGACTGGGTACGGAACCTGAGGCTCATCCTCATAGTTGCCAAGAAAGATTATGTCTTAGAAGCACCGCTAGGTGAAGCACCAATCCCTGAGAACCAAGACGTTATGAACGCTTGGCAGCAGCGTGCTGATGATTACTCCCTCGTTCAGTGCGGCATGCTTTACAGCTTAGAACCGGGTCTCCAAAAGCGTTTTGAGAAACATGGAGCATATGAGATGTTCGAGGAGCTGAACTGGTTTTTCAAGCTCATGCCCGGGTCGAGAGATATGATGTCTCCGACAAGTTATTCAGCTGTAAAATGGAGGAGAACAGTTCTGTTAGTGAGCACATACTCAGAATGTCTGGGTTGCACAACCGCTTGTCTCAGCTGGGAGTTAATCTCCCGGATGACACGGTCATTGACAGAATCCTCCAGTCGCTTCCACCAAGCTACAAGAGCTTTGTGATGAACTACAATATGCAGGGGATGGAAAAGACCATTCCCGAGGTATATTCAATGCTGAAATCAGCTGAGGTAGAGATCAGAAAAGAACATCAAGTGTTGATGGTAAATAAAACCACTAAGTTCAAAAAGGGCAAGGGTAAGAAGAACTTCAAGAAGGACGGCAAGGGAGTTGCCGCGCCCGGTAAGCCAGTTACAGGGAAGAAGTCAAAGAATGGACCCAAGCCCGAGACTGAGTGCTTTTATTGCAAGGGAAGTGGTCACTGGAAGCGGAACTGCCCCAAATATTTAGCGGACAAGAAGAAGGCCGGCAACACCCAAGGTATATGTGATATACAAGTAATTGATGTGTACCTTACCAGTACTCGTAGTAGCTCCTGGGTATTTGATACCGGTGCGGTTGCTCATATTTGTAACTCAAATCAGGAACTACGGAATAAACGGAGACTGGCAAAAGACGAGGTGACGATGCGCGTCGGGAATGGTTCCGAGGTTGATGTGATCGCCGTCGGCACGCTACCTCTGCATCTACCCACGGGATTAGTTATAAACCTCAATAATTGTTATTTAGTGCCAGCTTTGAGCATGAACATTGTATCTGGATCTCGTTTAATTTGAGATGGCTACTCATTTAAATCTGAGAATAATGGTTGTTCTATTTATTTGAGAGATATGTTTTATGGTCATGCCCCGCTGGTCAATGGTTTATTTTTGATGAATCTCGAACGTGATGTTACACATGTTCATAGTGTGAATACCAAAAGATGTAAAGTTGATAACGATAGTCCCACATACTTGTGGCACTGCCGCCTTGGTCACATTGGTGTCAAGCGCATGAAGAAGCTCCATGCAGATGGACTTTTGGAGTCTCTTGATTACGAATCATTTGACACGTGCGAACCATGCCTCATGGGTAAGATGACCAAGACTCCGTTCTCCGGAACAATGGAGCGAGCAACCAACTTATTGGAAATCATACATACCGATGTGTGCGGTCCAATGAGTGTTGAGGCTCGCGGAGGATATCGTTATGTTCTCACTCTCACTGGTGATTTAAGTAGATATGGGTATGTCTACCTAATGAAACACAAGTCTGAAACCTTTGAAAAGTTCAAGGAATTTCAGAGTGAAGTCGAGAATCAACGTGATAGGAAAATAAAATTCTTACGATCAGATCGTGGTGGAGAATATTTAAGTCACGAATTTGGTACACACTTAAGGAAATGTGGAATAGTTTCACAACTCACGCCGCCTGGAACACCTCAGAGAAATGGTGTGTCCGAACGTCGTAATCGCACTCTATTGGATATGGTGCGATCTATGATGTCTCTTACCGATTTACCGCTCTCATTTTGGGGTTATGCTTTAGAGACTGCCGCATTCACTTTAAATAGGGCACCGTCTAAGTCCGTTGAGACGACACCGTATGAATTATGGTTTGGGAAGAAACCTAAGCTGTCGTTTCTAAAAGTTTGGGGATGCGATGCTTATGTCAAGAAACTTCAACCTGAAAAGCTCGAACCCAAATCGGAAAAATGCGTCTTCATAGGATACCCTAAGGAAACTATTGGGTATACCTTCTACCTCAGATCCGAAGGCAAGATCTTCGTTGCCAAGAACGGGTCCTTTCTAGAGAAGGAGTTTCTCTCGAAAGAATTGAGTGGGAGGAAAGTGGAACTTGATGAGGTGATAGTCACCCCTTCCGAACCGGAAAGTAGCGCAGCGCGGGAAAATGTTCATGTGGTGCCTGCACCGACTGGGGAGGAAGTTAATGATGATGATCATGAAACTTCAGATCAAGTTACTGAACTTCGTAGGTCCACAAGGACACGTTCCGCACCAGAGTGGTACGGCAACCCTGTCTTGGAAATCATGTTGTTAGACAACGGTGAACCTTCGAACTATGAAGAAGCGATGGCGGGCCCGGATTCCGACAAATGGCTAGAAGCCATGAAATCCGAGATAGAATCCATGTATGAAAACAAAGTATGGACTTTGACTGACTTGCCCGATGAGCGGCGAGCCATAGAAAACAAATGGATCTTTAAGAAGAAGACGGACGCAGATGGTAATGTGACCATCTACAAAGCTCGACTTGTCGCTAAGGGTTATCGACAAATTCAAGGGGTTGACTACGATGAGACTTTCTCACCCGTAGCGAAGCTGAAATCCGTCCGAATCATGTTAGCAATTGCCGCATACTATGATTATGAGATATGGCAGATGGACGTCAAAACGGCATTCCTTAACGGCTTCCTTAAGGAAGAGTTGTATATGATGCAGCCGGAAGGTTTTGTCGATCCTAAGAATGCTAACAAAGTATGCAAGCTCCAGCGCTCAATCTATGGGCTGGTGCAAGCATCTCGGAGTTGGAACATTCGCTTTGATGAGATGATCAAAGCGTTTGGGTTTACACAGACTTATGGAGAAGCCTGTGTTTACAAGAAAGTGAGTGGGAGCTCTGTAGCATTTCTCATATTATATGTGGATGACATATTATTGATGGGAAATGATATAGAATTCTTGGAAAGTATAAAGGCCTATTTGAATAAATGTTTTTCAATGAAGGACCTTGGAGAAGTTGCTTATATATTAGGCATCAAGATCTATAGAGATAGATCAAGACGCCTCATTGGTCTTTCACAGAGTACATACCTTGACAAGATATTGAAGAAGTTCAGTATGGATCAGTCCAAGAAGGGGTTCTTGCCTGTATTGCAAGGTGTGCAATTGAGCACGGCTCAATGCCCGACCACGGCAGAAGATATAGAAGAGATGAGTGTCATCCCCTATGCCTCGGCCATAGGGTCTATTATGTATGCCATGCTGTGTACCAGACCTGATGTAAACCTTGCCGTAAGTTTGGTAGGAAGGTACCAAAGTAATCCCGGCAAGGAACACTGGACAGCGGTCAAGAATATCCTGAAGTACCTGAAGAGGACTAAGGATATGTTTCTCGTTTATGGAGGTGACGAAGAGCTCATCGTAAAGGGTTACGTCGACGCTAGCTTCGACACAGATCCGGATGACTCGAAGTCACAGACCGGATACGTGTATATTTTGAATAGAGGAGCAGTAAGCTGGTGCAGTTGCAAGCAAAGCGTCGTGGCGGGATCTACATGTGAAGCGGAATACATGGCAGCCTCGGAGGCAGCACAGGAAGCAGTCTGGATGAAGGAGTTCATTACCGACCTAGGGGTGATTCCCAATGCGTCGGGCCCGATGACTCTCTTCTGTGACAACACTGGAGCTATTGCCCTTGTGAAGGAGCCCAGGTTTCACAGGAAGACCAGGCATATCAAGCGTCGCTTCAACTCCATTCGTGAAAGTGTTCAAAATGGAGACATAGATATTTGTAAAGTACACACGGACCTGAATGTAGCAGATCCGTTGACTAAACCTCTCCCTAGGGCAAAACATGATCAACACCAGGACGCAATGGGTGTTCGATTCATCACAATGTAACTAGATTATTGACTCTAGTGCAAGTGGGAGACTGTTGGAAATATGCCCTAGAGGCAATAATAAATGGTTATTATTATATTTCTGTGCTCATGATAATAGTCTATTATTCATGCTATAATTGTATTGTCCGGAAATCGTAATACATGTGTGAATACATAGACCACAACCTGTCCCTAGTAAGCCTCTAGTTGACTAGCTCGTTGATCAACAAATAGTCATGGTTTCCTGACTATGGACATAGGATGTCACTGATAACGGGATCACATCATTAGGAGAATGATGTGATGGACAAGACCCAACCTAAGCATAGCATAAAAGATCGTGTAGTTTCATTTGCTAGAGCTTTTCCAATGTCAAGTATCTTTTCCTTAGACCATGAGATCGTGCAACTCCCGGATACCGTAGGAGTGCTTTGGGTGTGCCAAACGTCACAACGTAACTGGGTGACTATAAAGGTGCATTACGGGTATCTCCGAAAGTGTCTGTTGGGTTGGCACGGATCGAGACTGGGATTTGTCACTCCGTGTGACGGAGAGGTATCTCTGGGCCCACTCGGTAATGCATCATCATAATGAGCTCAATGTGACCAAGGCGTTGGTCACGGGATCATGCATTGCGGTACGAGTAAAGAGACTTGCCGGTAACGAGATTGAACAAGGTATTGGGATACCGACGATCGAATCTCGGGCAAGTAACATACCGATTGACAAAGGGAATTGCATACGGATTGATTGAATCCTCGACACCGTGGTTCACCCGATGATATCATCGTGGAACATGTGGGAGCCAACATGGGTATCCAGATCCCGCTGTTGGTTATTGACCGGAGAGGCGTCTCGGTCATGTCTGCATGTCTCCCGAACCCGTAGGGTCTACACACTTAAGGTCCGGTGACGCTAGGGTTGTAGAGATATATGTATGCGGAAACCCGAAAGTTGTTCGGAGTCCCGGATGAGATCCCGGACGTCACGAGAGGTTCCGGAATGGTCCGGAGGTGAAGAATTATATATAGGAAGTCCAGTTTTGGCCACCGGGAAAGTTTCGGGGGTTATCGGTATTGTACCGGGACCACCGGAAGGGTCCCGGGGGTCCACCGGGTGGGGCCACCTGTCCCGGAGGGCCCCGTGGGCTGAAAGTGGAGGGGAACCAGCCCCTAGTGGGCTGGGGCGCCTCCTTGGGCCTCCCCCCCCCATGCGCCTAGGGTTGGGAACCCTAGGGGGGAGTTCCCCCTTGCCTTGGGGGGCAAGGCAACCCCTTCCCCCCTTGGCCGCCGCCCCCCCCCCCCCCCCCTTGGAGATCCCATCTCCTAGGGCTGCGCACCCCCCTTGGGGGCCTATATAAAGGGGGGGAGGGAGGGCAGCACACTACAGCCTTTGGCGCCTCCCTCCTCCCCTGCAACACCTCTCTCTCGCGCGCAGAAGCTCGGCGAAGCCCTGCCGGAGAGCCGCTACATCCACCACCACGCCGTCGTGCTGTTGGATCTCCATCAACCTCTCCTCCCCCTTGCTGGATCAAGAAAGGAGGAGACGTCGCTGCACCGTACGTGTGTTGAACGCGGAGGTGCCGTACGTTCGGCACTCGGTCATCGGTGATTTGGATCACGGCGAGTACAACTCCGTCATCCACGTTCATTGGAACGCTTCCGCTCGCGATCTACAACGGTATGTAGATGCACTCCCTTCCCTCGTTGCTAGTAGACTCCATAGATGCATCTTGGTGAGCGTAGGAAAATTTTAAAATTATGCTACGATTCCCAACACTTGATGCGTGCAACGCATGGGCATCTTGCTAGTTCTAAAAACCTTTCCATCATTTGCCACACTGCTGGTTGCAGATGAAAAACCTACCCAAGCACAGCGCGATACAGGAGCGACGCACAATTACAAGCTGATATTCTGTTGGACAATGGAGGCTATAACCAATTACTTTTACGGGAACAATAGCACCCAGGAAATTTGAAGGGTAGGTATGAACAAAATTGGAACTGCACATGTACTGCTAAGTGATTCAATACACACATTACCAATCGAGGAGGAGAACGATGGTCGCGGCGGCCTCTGTGAGTCATGGTCGGCAACGGGAGTCAGTTCATTGTCCACGATGGTGGTACTTCTGCGCTTGGCGTCGGCTTCCGGGAAGCAGATCCGAGACCGTGGAAGACGATGTCGGGGAAGAGGCTCCGTGTACGACGACGACGGTGGACCGGCTCAAGTGCGGCGTACGAGGTCGTCGATGAGGCAGATGCGCTGCGGTGGACGAGTGCGCCGATGTAAAGGGGAGGAGCACGAAGGTTGCGGTGCCATGGAGAAGTCTATTTTGCGGTATGATAGAAAATGGGGAGTATTCAGGTGTACTGCTCTCGGTGCCGGGGTGGGGTTGGCTGGGTAGGGTGAACCTGAAGTTACGAAAACAGCCCCCTACCAAGCGTCATCCGTAGGCCTGTTTCGATGGCTATGATGGTAACTTCCCACTGCTCGAATCAGGGTCGCGGGAGATTTTCCCGCCGACCTCAAAATTTTGTGACACTGGACTCCCCGTGTGGCGTGTTGAGTGATTCGGCTAAGCAACTAGCGAGTAGTAGTAGTAAACTCTGCATATTAGGTTTGACCGAAGTCAAACTTCCTAAAGTTTGACCAAGTTTATAGAAAAATATAAACATTTACCATAACAAATATGTATGATGTGAAAGTACATTCAATAATGAATCTAATGGTATTTATTTGTTATTGTATATGTTAATATTTTTTGTTATAAGCTTTCTGAGAGTTTACAAAACTTGACTTTGACCAATCCTAATACGCGGACTTAAATAAAAACGGAGGGAGTACACATTTGTTTTCTTAGTTTGTAGTGAACTAATCATTTGTTGAAATTGTGAAATAAATATATTAGGCTATTGACTTCGAATGTAATGGTCTATACAATTCAATAGTTACAATCATTGTCGAATCCCAAGATGTATACAAGGTCTATAGTACTTCACAACATGCTCAAACTCACATAATCCCAGTCAAATGAGAATCTAAACGCATTTCATAGTTATTACTTTGTAGGATGCAACAAAAACAACCATAACTCTACATCAGCCATTATAGAAGCAACATTTTGACATATCCCAATGTGTGAATGAAACATGCAGAGAGAGCTTTTGAAGATGGAGCAGATAGGGCGGGAAAGATTGTATGTATGTGGACAAGAGAGTAGGAGACAAACCTAACGAGACAGAGAGAGAGAGAGAAAGAGAGAGGAAGAAGTTAGGTCTGTGAGAAAGATGGATACATGTAATATACTAGTAAGGTACACATGCATTGACCGCATGATATTTGGAAACCAAATTATGAATAAATAAACAATAGAGCATGTAAAGCTTTGAGTCATATATGCATGATGTAGATGTTCGTTTAGTTCTTATAGTTCATCTCATTCAAAATCAATTAGTTTTATAAAAAGGTTAAGATTCATGGGATTGTGCATTGTAAAGCATAAAGTAAAAAACAAATAATGGCAATTCATTTAGAAAAAAAAGTTTGGGCAATTATGATACGGAAGATTCTAGAACAAAGGAGAAGTGCTTGTGTTTTGAGGTTTGTGCATTATGCTAAGTTCAACCATGGGGTCTTCTAGATTGTACATGTGACAGAATCTGGTGGAATGTTGATGATATCCAACGGCCAGTAGTGCTCGGATTTGCCATCTCTGCACTGTCGGATTAGCTTCATCCAACGACCATCTTTCAAAGTTATTCGCACACTATATAGGGGTATAGACATGAGATGTGTGTGCATCTGGATTCTATATACGTGGAAGGAGAAGAGACAACATGTTTGATGAGAGAGCTGGAAAAACATGGACGAGAGGGGAAGGATCTCGTGGGTTGAGGGATTGAAAATTTTGTGCAGGGGAGAGAGGGATTCGTAATTTTGTGCAAGAGAGAGAGAGGGTGGGGGGGGGGAGTCAGTCAGCCGTTGTCACATCACCCTGCTTCCAAATGACCCTGCATTCTCTAGCGCGGTGTGGTCGCCGTCTTCGATCTGCTCGATGCCCTCTTTGAAGATTGAGGTGTTGTGCATGTTGGGGTGCAAAGAAGCACAAGCGAGAGTGGTCGCCGTATAACCTTGGATGGGGATGAATTGTGTGCTCGGGGGAGTGTGTGTGTGTGTGTTGTGCTGCACGCGCACGTGTGTGTGTGTGTGTCAAATATTGAGAGAAAACAAACCTAAGGAGAGAAATGGGTATTCACGAAGAGATTGTGCGGGCCTTGAGGTGGGCAGGGGCCGGGTGAGGGTGTCAAAATGTGCGCGTTGATGCATGTGTTGCATGCGACCATGCGAGGGACGGACGAATCGAGAGAGATGGTTGTTGTGTTACGGATGCTCCTCCCGCTGTCTCTCTCCCTCTCTCTCTCTCTCTCACACACACACAAGTAAACTAGAAGACCGTTCTCTCATGTATACACAACGTATCGGCATCTGTCTATGTCTCACTCATGCATGATCATTTGCACATTCACACCTCTCTATGTCTGTATCACACGCACACCGTCTCCACATTGCCCTTCCGCCACAACACATATGGACACATACACACGTTCTCTCTCAGTCACACACACAAAATCAGTATTAAAAAAACTAGGGCGCACCTAAAACGTCCAAATCCAAATAAACACGAACTGGAGCTAAATTCAAATATATGGAAATATTGCAGCGTCAAGAACTTTCACAGGAAAAAAAAAGTTGAGTAATATTTGAGGATTGTTTTCACACACACAAAAAGGTTCGGTGAAAGTCCTTCGAGCGCGACACGGTGACGCACCGTTCGATCGACCGCGCGGCCGCGGTTCACGCGCTTGCACAGGATTCCGTATCGTGGTTGTGGTACTAACTAATAAAAGCGCTGCCTACGTCTAATGTTTACGTGTACTAGTACGGTTTTCTTTTAAGTTTGACCAACCTTATATATAAAACTAAAGTAAGCTCCCACACACGCACTCATCAATATGCCGCCGCTGCCGTTGCGCATGCCGGCGCCCGCCTGCTCCGGCCAAGAATTTCTCGCCCATCACCGCCGTGTCGCCGCCATCCCTGTGCCATGAAGCCGAAGGCTCGCCCGCTCACGTCGTCTGCAGTCCCTCCTCGCGATGCCGCCGCGCTGCCAAGCACGTGAGCAGCTGGTGGAGCCGCGTCTATGCATGCAGCGTACGAAGAGGAGGACGAGCGCGTGCTCCAGCACGCCGGCGAGGAGGAACTAGCGTGCCATTGTCGTCTCCGCCCGCGCGGAGGAGGCGCGCATGGTGGCTGTCGCGCCGGAAGTCGGTCGCGCGCGCGTCGAGCCCGCAAACCGGGTGCGAACGCGGAATCTACCTTCGAGACCTTGAATTCCATGTGGATCCTGCAATCTGAAGGAGCAATTTGGGTCAGTTGACTCATGTGAGCCGTTTGATGCAACATGGATGGCTAGAAGGGCTTCTTCCACCTCTTCTGTCGTCTTCTTCCTTCTCTCCGTCGAACTTCTTTCACAAATCGACTGACCCAAATTATACTACTAGTTTGAACGTATTAAGTACAGTAGGAACACGAAGATACGAGCAGTAGTACCAACTGCAAGAAGAACAGTAGTAAGACATAGTACTAGTACTACTGTACGTACTAAAGAGTTCAAATAATGAGAAAGAACATAAACATAGTTCTGCTGGGGCCTCAGCACAACACACCCTTGAAAATAAACTAAGCAACTAGTCCGCTTGACACTGCAGTAGAACCAGCATGAGCGACGGCACTGCCACCTACTCGGAGTCCGAGTCCACGTCCTCGACTTCGTCCTCGTCCCTCTTCCTCTTCCTCTTCACCGACACTTCTTTGCTTGAACCAGACACTGGGATCTGCTTCTTCATCCAACCCTTGTAGATATTTAAACAAAGGTAGGCATCCATTGCTGCGTACAGGATGTGATCTTCATCTAATGTCTTCGACTCCCATGCATGATGAAACTCGTGATGAGGTTTCTTCAATTTAGCGTACGAAGGATCAATCATGGCTGCTGCCAGGGTCAGCATTGAAGGTTGAGAGGAGGACACCAGGCTTGCCTTCTGGAGATCGAAGGGCTGGCCTACAACGAGACCTATCCGACGCAGGACATCCCTGTCGTTCTTAAAGCCTACAGTAACGAATTTCACTCTTTTGTCCTTGAGGAAGTTCTTAAAATCCTGGCACTCAACATCGGCATCTTCCTCTCTTCGTCCTGCGTCCTTCGACCTGCTGGCTGGAGTTTCCCCCGTCAGGCACCCATCTGGTTCAAGCCGTCAGCCAACCTCCATAGCTTAATAAATAGTAACATCTAACTAAGCCAGTTAGTTAGATGCGTACACTTGGTGTAGTAGGATCTTTATTTAGTTTGATGCATACACTTGTTCTTTTTTGGTAGCCCTTTTGTAATGATGGCTGATGTTTGGTTTGGAAGAGAGAGCTGCGTCTTCACTCTTCTGGTCTGCTTACTGCTTCTGTTGCACCCCCAGCCCTGGTTGCTGTTGCTGCTGTTGTTTTCAATGTACAATCAGTAGTATATTTTGTTTGTTGGTTGAATAAATGTGTTGTTAGAACGACAAACACAATGTTTTGGAAGTCGTTGCATGGTTCGATCCTTTAGTGCCCCGTACCGTACGTAGCGCATACTATTTTTCGTACGGAACACATTTTCCACTTGTTGATAACATGCAGCCCACTGATGAAGGCCCAATAGAGAAGCCCATAATTAACTGGAAGGGAGGCTCTCACATGAATCCGGCCCAGGTACATGCTCATGGTCCCCTAAACATAAATAAGTAAATAAATAAAGCTAAATGCTCATGCACCAGTTCTTTGGGAAAATAGGTAGCCCAGTATTTCTTTTTGAAGAATACCCAAGCTAGGCCTATTTGTTTTCTCCGAATTACTGGGCTGCAAATCTTTCAAGACGAGGAGGGATGCATTCCGGCCTGGCTTAAGAGTATGGTCAATGTCTGTTAAAAGTAATATCAAAAGGGGTTGAAAATTCCAAAAAATTTATACCAAATGGGATATAAGTTTCTTTTTTTGTTTTTGTTCTTCACTGATATCTTATACGTATTTCATTGGATTTAACATGACATAGTACTAATTTATTTTTAAATTTGTTTTAGTATGGCTATTAATTTTTGGATTAAGAATATTTCGTTCCCCAGCAAAAATTTGCGAATTTTCAAAATTTCCTACATATTTAGTTAATTTTTTGACCCTGGTACTGACCAGAAAATGGCCAGCAATTCTAAAAATGGAAAACGGGCTGCAATAAATTCCATATGAATTAGAAAATGAGTAAAAATTATAAAAATAATAGCAAATGGGCTGTACACGCCACAAATTTCGAGGCTGACTTGTTTACGCAAGGCTTTGTCAGTGAACACACGATTCTAGCAGCAGTGACTGTTGGATGTCCATCCAACGGCCGACGTGCTTCTTCAATCTCTGATCTTCCTGCTCCAGCCGCCTAAACTAGCACCGGCGGGACTGCCTGCTCCCTCCTCTTGTGGCCCGCTGTGATGCCGTGCAGGCTTCCCCGGCCCACCCTACTCCCTCCGCTGGCCAGGCCGCATGCAATCAACTGCCTCCTTATTACGCGAAAAAATGATTCCTCCCACTGACATCTGGGGCGCACCGGTTGGGAGGCTGACATGTGGGCCTACTAAGTTGACGCGTACGCAGGGCTTGTCAACTTAGTCAACAAACAATTCTAGCAGCAGTAACCGTTGGATTTGAATCGAACGGTCCTGCTGCTTCTTCAATCGCTGCTCTTCTTGCACCAGCCGCCCAAACCAGCGCCGGGGAGACTGCCTGCTCCTGCCTCCAGTGGCCGGCTATGCTGCCGTTGAGGCCTCATCGCCCCTACTACTCCCACCGCTAGCCAGGCCCTGCGGCGACTGCAGCCTCACACCGCAGCCGAACCACTGAACCCTCGTACTCCTCTCCGCGTGGGCATCCACTGTCGCGTCTTCCCCGGCTCCGCGTCGTCCCCTTCCTAGGCCTCGCCGTCGTCCACCGCCTTGGTGCTCTCAGCGCGGCGTGGTCAACGTGGTCAACACATTCCATCGGAAGAGTACTGTACGTGGAGAGGCCGACAGCTGGGTCCACGGCCACAGCCCAGTTTTTTTGTGATTTGCCAAGTAAGTCGCTTTGTCAGGCATGTTGGGCTGCAAATCTTTCAAGACAAGGAGAGCTTTCATTCGGCTGGCCGAGAAAATGGCCCATCAGTAATGAGAAATGGGTTGTACATTTTTAAAACACATCAAACCGGCAATTAGTTTCAAATATCTTTTTTTTCATTTCGAGATTTTAAATTACATTAATTTTTATGCGTGGAGAATTTGTTGGATTTTATATTGATATACATTTATTTTTAAAATCAGTTTGAATGTGAGTCAAAATTTTGGGATTAAAAACAGTTCGGACCGCACCGAAATATGCAAAATTTCGTATAATTTTTTAACCGTGGCCACAATATGGGCTGTAATGCTAACAAAAAGAGTATGGGCTCCAAAAAAACCTTAATAATTAGCAAATGGGCTGTAAATTATTAGAAATAATGGCAGATGGGTTGTATGCTGTTTTCCACAGATTTGAGGCTTTCCTAAAAAAAGGTTGACGCATAAGCACTGACTGTTGGATGTCCATCCAACGGCCGTCGTGCTTCTTCAATCTCTGCTCTTCCTGCTCCAGCCGCTCAAACAAGCGCCGGCGGGACTGCCTGCTCCCTCCTCCCCGCGACCGGCTCTGCTGCCGCGCAGGCCTCACCACCCCACCGTACTCCCATCGCTGGCCTAGCCATCCCTCTACTCACCCACACCTGCTGTTATTCTCCGGCGACGGCAGACGAACCAGTAAACCCTCGTACAGTCGTACTCCCCTCCGTGTGGGAAACAACTACCGAGTCTTCCCTGCCTCCGTGTCGTTCCCTTCCTAGGCCTCGCCGTCGTCCACCGCCCTGGTGCTCTCGGTGCGGCCTGGTCAACGTGGTCAACGACCGACATGCATCTGAAGTGGACTGTACGTGGAGAGGCCGACAGCTGGGTCCACGGCCGCACGCAAGGAAATGCCTCATTATTACGCGCAAAATAATGATTCCTCCACCTGACATCAGGGACCCACCGAAAGGGCCTCTGTATTTCGCGAAAAAAACGTTACCGCCGCTGACAGCTCGGACCCACCAGCTATATCTTCGCACGCAAGGAAGTGCCTCCTTATTACGCACACAAAAATGAATACTCCCCCTGTTAGCTGGGACCCAGTATAGTGGCAGGCTGACTTGTGGGCCTACTAAGTTGACGGGGACGGAGGGCTTTGTCAACTTAGTCAATATGCATGATTCTAGCTCCAATGACCGTACGATGTCCATCCAACGGCCGTAGTGCTTCTTCAACCTCTGGTCTTCTCGCTCCAGCTGCCCAAAGCAGCGCCGATCGTGCCACATGCTCCTGCCTCCCGTGGCCGGCTGTGCTGCCGTGGAGGCCTCACCGCCCCCTACTATTCCCACCGCTGGCCAGGCCCTGCAGCGACGACAGCCTCACACCGCAGCCGAACCAGTGAACCCTCGTACTCCTCTCCGCGCGGGCTTCCACTGTCGCGTCTTCCCCGGCTCCCCGTCGTCCCCTTCCTAGGCCTCGCCGTCGTCCACCGCCCTGGTGCTCTCGGCGCAGCGTGGTCAACGTGGTCAAGGAACGACTTCCATCGGACGTGGATTGTACGTGGAGAGGCTGACAGCTGGGTCCACGGCCGCAGCAAGGAAGTGCCTCCTTATTACGCGGAAAATAATTATTCCTCCACCTGACAACTAGGACCCACCGGACGGGCCACTGTATTTCGCGAAAAAAATGTTTCCCTCTGACTGTTGGGACCCACCAGCTACATCTTCGCACGCAAGGAAGTGCGTCCGGGCAAAAAAATGATTCGCCCCCTGACTGCTGGGACCCACCAACTACATCTTCGCAGGCAAGGAAGTGCCTGACAGTCGGGACCCACCTGGTCGAAGCGTATGTAGCGTTGTCATTCTGGTCACGAACGTGTACGTACATATATACTGGTGGATGTAGAGGCGTGCACGTGTCATAGTAGAGGCGCGTACGTGTCGTAGTAGAGGCACGCACGTAGCATGTACACGTACGTACAGCGGCTAGGGTGCAAGAAAGAAAATACGGCCACGTATGTGTACATACGGGCGGGGTCTCGAATGCCTACTCGCGCATACGTACGGCCAGGGCTCGTGTACATGGCTGGGTCGGAACGGAGAAACAACATCATCGTCGTGTTCATGGGGAGGCAACGGAATGTGTCGTGTTCATGGGGAGGCAATGGAATGCGTCGTGTTCATCGGGAGGCAACGGAACGCGTGGGAGCCAACCGGCTGGGTAGGAACGGAATGTGTGGTCGTGTTCATCGGGAGGGCTTGGATGGAACAGGCGATGGAAACGAGGCCTGGCGTACCGCACAATGGAGGAAACGGACCGCCTACGTTCGGAACGGGGTCCTGTTGATCGGGAGGGGTGTGGCATACCGCAAAACAGAGGAAACGGACCTCCTACGGTCGAAACGGGGGTCCTGTTGATCGGGAGGGGTGTGGCGTACCTCAAAACGGAGGAAACGGACCTCCTACGGTCAAAACGGGGGTCCTGTTGATCGGGAGGGGTGTGGCGTACTGCAAAACGGACGAAACGGACCTCCTACGGTCGAAACGGGGGTCCTGTTCATCGGGAGGGGTGTCGCGTACCACAAAACGGGACTCCACGGGATACTGTTCATCTCCACCGTCGACCTCCTCCAGCCTCCACGGGCTACCGTCGACCTCCTCCAGCCTCCACGGGCTCCTGTTCATCCAGCCTCCACCGCGCGCTACTCCACCGGCTACTGTTCAACCACCCCTCCACTGGCACCCCTCCACCGTCTACTGTTCATCCAGCCCTCCACACCACGGGGTCCTGTTCAACCACCCCTCCACGGGCACCCCTCCACCGTCTACTGTTCATCCAGCCCTCCACACCACGGGGTCCTGTTCATTCAGAGGCAACGCCAATGCTCACTGTTCATCCACCCCCCCCCGCAACACTCACCGTTCATCCAATCGATCGGCTTCAGTTAGCAGCAGTAGCGAAGGAATTGCTCGATCGGGTTCAGTTAACAGCCATCGATCGATCGCTCGGGTTCAGTAACGCGTAGCCTGCAGTGCAATCGCTCGGGTTCAGTAAGAGCCCAACGCCTCGCTCGGGTTCAGTTAGAGCCAACGCCTCGCACACATGCGCGTACGTGTACAAGAGAAACGCGCATCGCTCGGCCCCCGACCTCCCATCATAACCGGGAACTCCCCGAAATTTTCCTCGCCCTCGATTCTACCATGGTTTTTTCCGTCATGGACGGCCCAAAGAATGTCATGCAGCTGCGTCTCCGGCCCGCCCAGGACGAAAAGCCCATTTTCTGTCATGATTTTTTTCATAGAAGTAGGAGCCCACCAGATCTATGATGATACCGGGTTTTGTCACAATTATCGTCATAGAAGTGTCATATGTATGACAGAAAAAAAATTCGTTTGGCCCAAAATGTCACGGATGTGTCTTTTTTTGTAGTGATGTGGTTTGATCAAATACATATACCCTACCTCATACTTTGGATCAGAGCAGTGTTTAACAAGGGCTGTCCAGTCTTCATCTGTAATATATTCCACTGGAGATGTTTGGGCGATTTCATTGTTAGCCTTGCCTTCATAGTGAGATTTTCTAAGGTGGTACTGATACTGTCGCAGAGCAGACTGAAAAACATGAGTGCATGCTTGTTTAGTTGTATCATCTTTTGGATCCAACTTGAACCTCATCTGTTGAAAAAAGAATGTGAGTCTTATTAGGAGGAAGCTAGAAAGTATGGCACAGAGCAAGACAATATTACAAATTGCGATGAATAACATTACTTACGAATAAATGGTCAAGGAAGGTGTTAAACTGGGTATTGTCATTCTCATTCCTATACTGGATCCACGTTGGGAGGATACGTGCATGACACCTAACGGCAACGGCTGCCTCTGATACTAACTTGGCTGACTCTATAGCATCACGCGGCCTTTTTAAACCTGCCTCAAAATGGATCTCCATTCTTCCTCCTTTAGATTTTGTTAATCTGTCAAGCATTATCCCTGATGTCTGTTTCCGCTTGCGCCGTGGTGCTAGTTCAACAACGAATATGGAAAGTGTTAGTGCACATCAAACTGTGAGAGTACATATAAAGGAGCATGCAACTGCAACTTGACTCGGTCAGGTACCGTCTTGGTGTTGATGCTCATGAGGTTCATCTGATCTTGCCAAGTCCTGTTGTGTCAGCAGTGCTTCAGAAGTAGTGTTAGGTGCGAAGGCAGCTTGGGAACTGGCCGGTTCCGGAGCAAACGAACGAGTAACTCATTGAGATGCTGGTACAGTTGAAGCAGATGCTGCAGCTGGTGGAGCAGGTGATACTGTGTTTGTAGATTTAGCCGGTGGACTTGGACCTTCTACTGCACTATAAGTACCAGTAGAATCTCGAGGGCAGATCCTTTTCTGTTTCACCCGATGAGTAACACCATTCCCTACTATATTCTTTTCCTTGCTCTTTTTTGACTTTGCCATGTCAAGCCATACCCACAACACAAAAGAATAAAATCGCTCTTTAGAACTCATTGATGCATGATACAGACAAGCAATACTTTGATGTAAGACAACCGTATGAGGATGGAATATGTAAGAAAAACAGGATGGCGTGACATATTCACAGCTACGATGTGTAAACTAAGCAGAAGGATTTTCAAGAAAATAGAGTAATGCAAGCTAGACACCATATGAAAGATGCAACCAATATCACTCTGCCAAGCTAAAAGTGTCTTGTCATAAGTGGCATTTCGAAAAATTAGAAGCAGTACAACATAGAAATCAATGCAAGATGCAACCACTATCAAACTGCCATGTTAAAAGCGTGCAATCATGAGTGACTGATGTGGGATACACAACAGCAGTACTTTGATGTAAGAACATGGTATGATTGATAGATGCAGTGTATTCTAGACACAGAAAGGCATGTCATATGCACATGTATAACGTATGAACTCAACAGGTGCAATTTAATCAAAATAGAAGAAATACAGGCTAGACAACATATGCAACATGAAACCAATTATCACACTGTCAACTTAGAGCAAGCACCTGCGATGGTGGACTTGGGACTTCAACTTCATTAGCAGTAGCAGTGGCAAATCTAGAGTCTCTGTTTGCGTCGGTCCGGAGGACCACCAACATCCCCTAACTTACTCTTTTCCTTCCTATTTTCTGATATTGCCTTATGAAGTCAAAACCAAAAGAAGATGAATAAAATTAGCTCTGCATAACTGGTTGATGCATGATACAGACGAACACTACTTTGATGTAAGGCAAGCGCAAGATAGGAGGATGGGATATATATACAAAAAAAAGACAACATTGCATATTCAGACGTACGATAGGAGGATGGAATATGTATGAAAAACAGTAAGCAGAAGGCATTTCAACAAAATTAGAAGAAATGAAAGCTAGGCACCATATGAACATGCAACCAATATCACTCTATCAGGTAAAAAGTGTCTCGTCGTAAGTGCCATTTCAAGAAATTAGAAGCAGTACAAGCTAGAAGACAATGCAAGATGCAACCTACATCACACTCCCAAGTTAAATGTGTCTTATGGGTAAGTGATCGTTGCAGGTATAAGTTGTAAGCTACGCAGATGCAATTCAACAAAATCAGAAGCAATACAAACTAGACATCATACGGAACACACAACCACATATAACAGTTCCAAGTTAGAGCAAACACCTGTGATGGTGGAGTAGGGGACATGTGCTCATCATCTACACATATGTTCTAGAAACAGGAACATATGTCATATTCACAGGCATTATGTGTAAAGTAAGCAGATGCAATTCAACAAAGTTAGAAGCAATACAAGCTAGACATCATACGCAACATGCAACCACATATAATAGTGCCAAGTTAGAGCAAGCACCTGTAATGGTGGAGTAGGGGAGATGTGCTCATCATCCACATAGCTACATTGACTGTCTAGCCTTGCGTTGTCTTGCGAATCTTGTTGGGAGGATGGCGGAGTAGAATCTGTAGAGACCCTCCGTTTCAGTTGCTCGGAAGGACCACCATCATCCAATGCCTTACCAATTTCCTTCCGCTTTTATTGATTTTGCATTGTGAGGTCAAACCGACAATAAAAAGGAATAAAATTCACTCTTTAGAACTCATTCATGCATGATACTGACAAACACTACTCTGGTGAAAGGCAAAGTCATGATACGAGGATGGAATATGTACGAAAAACTGGACGGCTTGACATATTCACACATATGATGTGGTAACTAAGCAGAAGGCACTACAACAAATTAGAAGCACTGCAAGCTAGACACCATATGGAAGGTGCAATCAATATCACTCTGCCAAGTTAAAACTGTCTCGTCATTGGTGGCATTCATCAAACTAGAAGCACTACATGCTAGAAATCATATTCAAGATGCAAACCAATATCACACTGCCAACTTAAAGGTGTCCCATCATAAGTGACTAATGAAGGATACACAAGAAGAGTAGTTTCATGTAAGAACATGGTGTGATAGACAGATATAGTATATACCAAAAACAGGAAAGCATGTCATATTCACACGTATCATGTGTAAGCTAAGAAGATGCGGTTTACACTAATTAGGAGCAATACAAGCTAGTCACCATATGCAACATGCAACCAGATATCACACTGCCAAGTTAGAGTAAGCACCTTGGATGGTGGAGTAAAGGAGCGGAGACTTGGAACTTGTAATGCACTAGCAGTACAAGGAGAATCCGTACAGATGCTCTGTTTACGTTGCTGCAAAGGACCACCATCATCGTCTTCCTTACTCTTTTCCTTCCTCTTTTTTTTGATTTTGCCTTGTCAAGTCAAACCCACAAGAAAAAGGAATAAAATTTGCTCTTCAGAACTCATTGATGCATGATACTGACAAGCACTACTTTCATGTAAGGCAGCCGCATGATAGGAGGATGGAATATGTATGAAAAACAGGACGGCATGACATATTGACATGTATGATGTATGAATTGTAAACTAATGTGACACCCAAGTTTTTATTTGGATTTTTCAAAAAAGATTTCTATTTGACTTGAGGGGAGCAATTTAAATTTTTCTTTAAGAGAACTCTCCCTCTCATATATTTTTCCTTATGGCAAAAGTTTTGTTTGGATTCACCCAAGAACTGCCTTTGGTCTTGGAAGTTCTTACTTTTCATTTGGACTCAAAACAAAATGTTTTTCATTTGGGAAAATAACTTCTGGAAATCTTTTTGAATTTGCACTATGGCTTTTGGAAAGTCCTTTACCACTTTCAACTTTCCCTTCTTACCATGACATTTGTGCAAATCCTCTCCCCAAATCCTTCCCTCACCTTTGGATCATGTTTTACACCTAATCCAGCAAGTTGAACCTCCCCATGTGATTATTCCCATTCAAATTTCATTCAAACAAATTTCTGCCTTCTATTCTACCACTTGGAGATATACAAAGGAACTCCATTTTCTGTTTGGACTTTTACCACCAAACTTCTTTCCCCTCCTAGTCCTTTGAACCCTCAACCTGGAACCATGAAGATCCACTAGTCTTCAGGTCAAAAATTTCAAACTACACCTGCTGCAAGTTTGGACCAGATTTGGCAAATTTGGTGAAATTCATTCAAAACCTTCCCCAAAAATTCCAAGTAAATTCAGGCAGCCCCTGGGTGCTTTGAGTGATCATCTCACCAAGTTACAGCTCCAGAAAAATTTATCTCATAGCCAAAACCTTCTGTCGAACACCTGCAGTGCACTGTCTTTGTCAAAGTTCAGAAAGTTCAAAGATTCAGTTCAGTGCTCACTGTCGTTTTCTTCAGAGATGGACATCGATCTCGCCAGTGCCACCGCGTCGCCTTGCTCCTCGTCCTCGCCCCCTTGTTCCTGCACCGCACGAGTGCCTGGCACCTTGCGGGCATCGGCGACGAGCAGCAGAAGGTGCGCCACCCCGTGACCAACGCCGGCGGCGGCTTTGCGGGCGCCAGCGGGAGACACGGCGCCGACGACGCCACCCAGCGCCGCCCAAACCACCGGAGCTCGCCGCGTGGCCTTCCACTCCCCCGAACGCGCTGCCGCTCTCGTCGTGAACCGCAGGGCGCGGAGCGCGCTCTCTGCCGCCGTTGAGCCCGTGCGGTCACCTCACCGTGGACCGACGCCATTACGCCAAGACCAACCCCGTTTAGCTGCAAATCGAGTCCAGTAACATCTACTGATGCTGCCCGACCGCTCAAACCCCCTGCCAACCCACTGCTCCGCCGTAATCGCTCGCCGGAGATTCACCGTTCACGGCCATCCCGTCGATCTGCCTATAAATAGGGGCCCCGAGCTTCAACTCGAGCACCCACGAGCCCTGCACTCCCCCTAGAGCACGCCTAGCCACTGGAAGAGCCCCGAGGAGGTCTCCTTCCTCGACTCCGGCCGCCGCGACCCGCCACGGGATCCAGCCCGATTCGCCCCCGTGTGTGCTCCTCCGCCTCCATTCTCGTGCCAGTAGCCTCACCTTGCATCCCTCATTCTGACCCGCGCTTCAATTTGTAGCTTGCAGCCCTCCACCGGAGTTCCCCATCCTCACCCGAGCCACCGTCCGCCGGAGAAAGTGTCGCCGTCGACATAGTGCTCCACGTTGGACGAGTCCACCACCCACCGACGCGGAAGAGGACGCTAAAGCTCTTGGTACCCTCCGTTTCTCCTAACTCGCCGTGGTTCGACGCCGGCGTCCACCGCAGTCTTCGGGCGCCGGCGAGCTTTTCAAACCTGACATGTGGACCCCGCATGTCAGCCTCTGTTCTTTTATTCGCGAACCGTTTTCTGTTGGCGCCTTCGGGCAAAATACGTTTCCTCCTTTGCGCTTGAGCATTCCCAGCCGAAGCATTTTCTGTTTTCTCAGTTAAAACCCTGGAACTTTTCTGTTTCATTACAGATAAGTCCCTGGACAGAAACCTTTATAACTTTTTAATAAAAAGGTATTTTTGAGTGATTCTTTTTCTGACAATCTTCAAATTTTGTCTAGTTTTTTATGGGATTTATTTGAAAAATAATTGGAAAAGTTTCTGTGTATGTGTTGGTTTTCACGTTAGTGCCTGTTTCGTGATTTGCTGTAGGTTCCGGGAGGGGTGACGGAGCCGCGAACTTCGCCGAGCTAGACTCCGACTTCTCCGAACCAGGCAAGCATGTTTGAACATTTGATATGGCAGATGTTTTGCATGTTCATGTGAAAGTTTGTGCGTGGTATGTGAGTGTCGATAAATACCGCGTCGCTCGTAAGGCAACGACCCGGTTGTCCCAAAGTTGCGATGACCTCTGTTGAGAGGTGGCCTAATCATGTGGTGACATGAAGGGCGGTAAGGTGGTACTGTTGTAGCATGCCAGCCTTGCACCATCCGACTTTCTTCGACATGAACGTGGTTGGAGCCACGTTATCGATCTTTTCCCGCATGTTCCAAAGTTGCGATGATCTCTGATGAGAGATGGCCTAATCATGTGGTGACATGAAGGGCAGCAAGGTGGTACTGTTGTAGCATGCCAGCCTTGCGTCATTCGACTTTTCCGACGTTAACATGGTTGGAGCCGTGTTACCGTCCCTTCCCCTTTCCGTGCTACCACATGTCTCATTGCCAGGATGCGGTTTAGTAAGTTGGTAACCTCTTTCCGTGTACAGACCAAACAGAGAGGCCGGGATGATGGTACCTTGGCCCAGGATTAAAGCCAGTCATTCGGTCAAGGGGCATGGGTGTTTCCGGTTGGGACCGAGAGGGGGGGCACCCCCTTAGAGCGCGCGTATATAAATTTGATCCCATGCTACGCGAGGTTGTAGCCTCCCCGTCTCAAGGTTTTTCTTGAACGTCGCCGAGGGTGATCCCTGGCTTCGGATGGTTGAATTGGGTGTGTACTGGTTAGACGTGTTTCCTCCAAAACACCGCAGACGGAACTAGTCCCCGTGACTACTGAAATCCGTTGGCTGTGGTTAAGTACAAACTCTGCAGAGTCAATTCTTTCCAAATCATCGTATCCATGATCAGTAGTGTAAACATTATATCCATATCTATCCGTGTGAAAAACTTGTCCCCGGTGAACAAGCTCAAGTGGTAAAATTTCAGATTTATTGTTATTCCAGTGGATGGACTAACTTTATTTTGTGTCTCATGCTTGTGATAATTTATGTCTCCGAACTGTTGTAATAATGAGATGTGATATAAGCCCTTTAGGTGACGTCGCGCAGACGTCCGACTGTGGCGTGTACTCGTTTCTCACTTTCGATATAAGCCCTTTATGTGATGTCGCTCAGACGTCCGGCTGCGGCATGCACTGTCTTTACTTTCTGTTATAAGCCCTTTATGTGGTGTCGCCCCGACGCCCGACTGTGGCATTATTATTCTGCATTTACCTCTCGAGGAGTCTTTCAGACACTCGTTTGGCACCCGCATTATTATTCCGCATTTTCCGCTCGAGGAGTCTTTCAGACACTCGTTTGGCACCCGCATTATTATTTCGCATTTTCCGCTCGAGGAGTCTTTCAGACACTCGTTTGGCACCAGTATTACTATTCTGCAGTTTCCGCTCGAGGCGTCATTCAGACCCTCGCTTGGCACCCAGTATTTATTTATGTCTATCGCACTGGTTAACTTATTCACGTGCTTCATGTTTACATTTGTTATACCTTATGTCCGAACTGTCTTGCGAGTACTTTCATAGTACTCACCTGGCTTGTTGTTTTGGCCAGATGTTGACGAAGGTGATCTCTTGGATGAAGAGTTTGATAGCGCGTCTGATGCCTAGAGGAGTCCCAGTCAGTCCTGCGCGATCCCGGATATTGGTCACTTATGTTGTTTACGCTTCCGCCACCCGCAATAAGTCTTCTCGAGCCTCACTCCGACGCTCGATGAGTTGTAGTCTTCTGGAATCATATCACTCGCTTCGCGATGATATTTCCACCACCGTTATTATCGTGAGTTAGAAGTTTGCCACCCTATCCGCCGTATTGTTTTATCGGCGTGCCTGTAATAAATTATTGGGCAGTCTCTGCTCAACCTTGTGTTATATTTAGTACTCCTGGTATTTTTCTTCTGTGACCAAGATTATTGTCTACCAGTGAGAAGGAATTCTTCTTCGCTGGTCCGTAAAAGGGATTGGTCTCTCAATAATTATTTTATTGAAAAACCGGCCGTGACAACTAAGCACAAGGTGTTTGAACTAGTTAGAAGCAATACAAGCTAGAAACCATATGAAAGATGAAACCAATATCACTCTGCCAAATTAAAAGGGTGGCCTAACAAATGTATTTGACCAAATTAGAAGCAATACATAGCAACAGGCTAGAAATAATATGCAATATGCAACGAATAAAGGTGTCTCATCGTAAGTGATTGATTCAGGATACAGAAGAGAGGTAGTTTCATGTAAGAACATGGTTAACACATAGATGTAGTGTGTACCAAAAATAGGAAGGCATGTCATATTCACAGGTATAATGTGTAAACTAAGCAGATGCAATTTACCCTAATTAGAAGCATTACAATCTAGACACCGTATGCAACATGCAACCGCATATCACACTGCGAAGTTAGAGCAAGCACCTGCGATGGTGGTGTAGGGGAAGTGCGGTCTTCAAGTACAGAGTCACGTTCAATATCTTCATTTAGGCTTGCTGTTTCTTGAGAATCATGTGGAGAGGATGAAACTGCACTCTTTATAAGAGTAGCGCGTCTCATACTAACCCACGGGCGTGATTGTCTCATCATAAGCGATAGACGTATGATACACAAGAACAATAGTTTGATGTAAGAACATGGCATGATAGGCAGATGTAGTATGTACCAAAAACAGGAAGGCGTGTCATATTCACATGTATAATGTGTAAGCTAAGGAGATGCAATTTAACAAATTAGGAGCAATACAAGCTAGGCACCATATGCAACATGCAACCAGATATCACACTACCATGTTAGAGCAAGCACCTGGGGTTGTGGAGTAGGGGAGATGAGATTTGAAACTTGCACTACAGTAGGAGTAGTAGGAGAATCTGCAGAGATCATCTGTTTCAGTTGCTTCGGAGGACCACCATCATTCCGTGCCTTCGTCCTTTTAGATTTTGCCTTGTCAAGTAAACACACAAGAAAAAGGAATGAAATTCGCACTTCCAAATTCGTTGATGCATGATACTGATGAACACAACTTTTATGTATGGCAACCACATTGTAGGAGGATGGAATATGGACGAAAAACGCTAAGCAGAAGGCATTTCAACAAATTGGAAGCAATGCAATCTAGACATCATATGAAAGATCCAACCAAAATCACTCTACCAAGTTAGATGTGTCTCATTATAAGTGGCACTTCAACAAATTAGAGGCAATACATGTTTGTAATGATATGCAGGATGCAACCAATATTACACTGTCAACTTGAAGGTGTCTCGTCAGAAGTGATTGATGAGGGATACACAAGAAAAGTAGTTTGATGTAAGAACATGGTTAATAGAAAGACGTAGTATGTACCAAAAACAGGAAGACATGTCATATTCACAGGTATAATGTGTTACTAAGCAGATGCAATTTACCCTAATTAGAAGCATTACAAGGTAGACACCATATGCAACATGCAACCACATATCACACTGCCAAGTAAGAGCAAGCACCTGCGATGGTGGTGTGGGGGAATTGCGGTCATCAACTAGAGAGCTACGTTGACTATCTTCATTTAGCCTTGTTGTTTCTTGAGAATCATGTGGGGAGGATGAGACTGCACTCTTTAAACGAGTAGTGTGTCTCACAGTAACCCACTGGGGTAACTGTCTCATCATAAGTGATTGATGAGGGATACAAAAGAGCATTAGTTTGATGTACGAACATGGTTAATAGACATATGTAGTATGTATCTAAAACAGGAAGGCATGCCATTATCAAAGGTATAATGTGTAAAGTAAGCAGATGCAATTTAACCAAATTGGAAGCAATACAAGCTAGACACCATATGCAACATGCAACCATATTTGACAGCGCGAAGTTAAAGCAAGCACCTGGGATGGTTGTGTGTGGCAATTGAGATCATCAACTACAGAGCTACGTTTACTGTCTCCATCTGCTGACACTGCACCCTCTAGAGCGCTGAAACGCTTAGTGCTTATCTTTGAATTACACTGGAGCAACTTCTGTCTTTTCTTTTTTGTATTCATCAACACTGCGTCAGAGTCTGAAATACCCATGCATAAAAAACAATAGTGTGAGTATGGGTGAAGTGTGTACACAAGTAGTACAGTGTAAAGGTAGCAAATAGCAGGTCGGTGAGAAATAAATGACGGGAGACATATGATAGCTCTACAACATGCATGGCACACAAAATTACTAGATTATAGGATTTTGAAATATGAGCACATGGATGGCTGGGAAATGCAGATGCTCCTCCAGCACACCACAATATGTGGTCCTATGAAAATAACAGTCGACTGAAAACAAATAGGTCAGTCCATTTTTTCTACACCGTCCGATGTACAAAGAACGGGCAGATCGCCTTCATCTACCTCCGGCCAGTCAGTGTTACGATCTTCCTCGAAACGCCAGCGACCACCGGCCCAGTCCCCTGCCTCCGCCCTCCCCTCGACCTCACCGCACCGCCATGCTTGGCACCGCCCCCGGCCATCCCTTCAAGCCCCGTCGACCTCCAGATCGGGCGCAAGCAGCTCCTACGCCCCACACCCCTATGATAGACACCGATGCGCCGCTTCCCCGGCGAACAGGCGGACTAGGTGCCCCGCGTGCCTAAGCAAGTGTTGCTTCTTTTAATTGCGATTCGACTGACCCTGAATTGAAATCCAGGCAGGCTACTGACCTCTAGCAAAGGTGAAATAGTAAATGGGAGGAAACCATGTGCATTTAGTATCACGAAGAAGATGCAGTAAGAAGTGCTCAACTAGTTTCTTTCGTGGGATGAATACGGTGTGAGCAAAGACGTAAGATTTGCACGAATAAGGGAAGAGGAGTACCTCTTCTGCTGGCAGTGATGTGTCCTCCTTCTGTTTTTCCAACGATCTTCTTGTGGTTCACTGGAAACGAGAAGTTGTGGAGGACGGTGGAGCCTTGGATGAACCCATGGCCAAGTTGTTGAGTGTGGTGCGGTGGCCGTCTTTCGGCGGCGGGGAACCAGATCTGAGGCGGCGAACAATGGCGTAGCGGGAATAGCTCTGGTGCGGTGGACGGTTGCGACAGTGGAGCGGCAGTGGTGAGGCGCAAGACGGCGTGGTCGAAGTGGTTCTCGTATGGCGCACGTCGGCGTCGGCATCGGCGCCGTGGAGGCAGCTATGCCTCAGCTTCAGCTGCTAAGTCCTTGAGGGCATTGCGGTTGCGGTTGCGTTGGACGACGACGTCGGGGTACCGGCTCCGGCGTGATGGAGGAGGGCGGCAGTGGATTGGGCGCGATTGGGTGGAGGACGGAGGAGGAATTGGGTTTCGCGGCTGGTGGAGAGGGCGTTTTGGCGCCCATGGAGTATGAATGGGGAAACGGAGGGAGGGGGACTAAGGGGGAACAATGTTTTGGTTTGGGACGCGCTTGTTTGAAATTTGGGGAAAGTTACAAACTTTGCCCCCATCTAAAATTTCGGACATATTGCGGGTTGGGGGTAGGACAGTAATCTCAAGTGTCCCAAATGGTGGGCAGGATAGATTTCGGCCGAGCGCATGGGTGTTTAGGCGCCCACGGCGTATGAATGCTTCTCGGAGGCAGTTGAGACTGGCGTCTTGGTGAAGTTACACACCTACCTCGGTTTAGACCTTTGGACATCAGGCCGATAGGCTACACGGGCCAGAGTCAGGACAGTAATTTCCTACCACCAAACATTAGTCTCGCGCGGTTTCGGGTGACCAGAGGCTTATTTGGTGCTTCATTCAATATTTGGGAGCAGAAGCATTATCGTTTTCGGTTCTCTTGAATTGAACTTTCAGGATTTGTCAAACTTCACAAATCTTTACTCTTGAAATCCTAAAACTACAATTATTTTAGAATGGAGGGAGTACATTTGAATATACATTGTACACGAGTATATATTAAAAAATATGCAACTTACCTCAGTTCATGCATGGTTCTAGATATAATCTCCTTGGTTGCAAAAAAATAATTAGACATGCATATGAATATATAGCATGTTCAAACGCACAACAAAGATTGATGCCCCCTTTTAGATCTGATTTACAAATGCCATTATCTCGGGTTCAAATAGATGAATGCACTTCCTATGAATTCGAATCTTCGAAACCCCCTTTATGTTGAATGAAACATGTATTCTATTTCGTAGCTAGCAATTTGGAATGTATCCATGTAAGTGACAAATGTATAAAGTGCTTCACACTAACAACATGGAGTGCACTAATTAATGTTTATATATGAATTGCAAAAGCAATGCATTGCCTGTATTTCAAACCGCTCTCACTCTATGGATCGATAATATGAAATAAACACATGCACATGCTAGAATTCAATAGAGTATGGGTGTCTGATAGACCGATTTTTGTTCATACGCAAATTCAAAATTCATGATCTCATCCAAAAATAATAATGCCATTTATATTTTAATTTAATGCGTAGAACCGCCTTTTACATGTAGATGCACTATGCCTCGGCCCGTTCTCACAAACGCGCTATATATCTCTCTATCTAACGCATAAGTGCACACACTTTATATACGTCGGCATTTCTCTTTCACACATGCTCACAATCTCTCCCGGGGTGTCGGGGTGTCTCACGCACACACTATCTCTATATCTCTCTCTCTCTCTTTCTGACTACTATGTACCACTCTTTTCACTACTCTTAGTTGGAAAACACTATTTCTCTAACATGCATATATACACACGCACGGTCTCTACTAGCCCTCTATATGCACATATATGTGCCTACGTGTCTCCCGCACGCACATTATCTTTAGGCCTCTCTCGCACACATTGCCCCCCACAGACACACCTCTCTCTTAGTAGTTGGCAGATATGATTCCATCAGATCAATCGGTAGGATATCCCTGACTGTTAGGCTGGATGGTAATACGAGGCAAAGTTTTACCCAAGTTCGGACCCTTGCAGTTGAGGAAAAAGCCTACTCCTGGTAATGTATATTAGTGATACGGGTGTGTACAAAGTACACGTGAATACCAGGCATTGTGCGTGTGTGTATACTATCGACGAACTAGCCCCCAGGCTTCTATAACATACTCGGGGCCTGAGGTTACAAATCATATATAGTCGGCTTATCACCGGTGGGGATAGAGTCCTCCACGACTCTGGTAGCTTCGTGTTGTACGCCGAGTCCTCCACATGGGTCTTCGTATAATGCGTCTCGGTCCAACCTATGTGGCGCAGGATGGAACCGACCCATGAGTCCTCATGTTGACCCACCACAACTAGAAATGATGTGCCCACCCCAACTAGAAATGGTGTGCCCACCACACCACACACGCAAGCCACTAAGAAAATAAGCATATACAATAGTACAATGTTATACATGAAAGTTAATTGCATGGTGCATGCAAAAATATTTGTTCTGCATTGTGAATGTTTATATTTTCTCCTAAAATATTAGTCACGGGAAAGAGAAACGAAGGGCATATCTCTCCTTGTCTCCACCGGAAACCCCCTCTTTCTACACCACTTTCACGTACGCACAGAAACTATCTCTCGGCCCTCTAAAAGTATGCATGCCCATGACACATTCACGCGTGACAGTCGCTGTATTTCAAGCGAAAGCACTATACGGTCACTGGACTTCAGAATATGCTCATTATGGTCACCGTATACATTCTCGTGGTGATCATACAGTATCTAGCTAATGATACATCTCCGTATTTTTTTCATGACACTGACGGACATTGTATTTGATGCGTGCTCTGCATTTTGTTGACGACACTTACGGTCATTGTATTTGAAGCGAAAGAACGATATGGTCACTGGACTTCAGAATAAGCTCATCACGGTCACCACATACATTTTGTGGTGCTAACCAACCTGTGGTTGGATGGTTAGGAGGACAGTTGTTTCCCGAGCCCACTAGGGTTAAAGTCCTGGTGCTCGCATTTATCCTGGGTTAATTTCAGTATTTTCCGGCGATGTGGGTTCAGTGGGAGGAGACGTTCCACTCGACTACGAGGCACCTATGGTGACTTCGTAAAATCTCAAGATCATATGCTGGCTCACTCTCTCGAAGGTGCTCATAGGGGTAGGGTCTGCGTGTGTGCGCTTATAGCGATGAGTGCTTGCACGTATATATGAGCGCTTGCGTTTGTACCATATTAAAAAATACATGTCGTGATTATACGGTCACTGGCTCACCCGTACAACTCCGTATTTTGTTGATGACACAATCAATTACTAGTCAAACGTTCCACGTGGCACAACTAGTGTTGCACCATCGGCGCGCGTAATCGTGGGGCCCACCTGTCAGCGCGTATATGAAATAAAGAAATGGTAGTTTGAGTATGGACTGTGTTAATAAAATACATTTTAGGGTGATCATACGGTCACTGCCTCACCATACAGCTCCGTAATTTGTTGATGACACGATCAATTGACCAGTCAAACGGTCCACATTCAGCAGCGCACATTACCATAGGGCCCACCCGTCAGCGCATATATGAAGGACAGAAATGGTAATAAATTAGTGGTCGGTGGGGATTCGAAGTCGTGAGATATCTGGTTGGCAGTCGCCGGCGGTGGGGGGCGCGGTGATTGGGCGGTGGCGTGGGGATCGCTGGAGAAAAAGCTTGGTGCAGGGGGCCTAGAGGGATGGCCGGGGCGGCGGCGGACCGGTGGTGGGGAGTGGTTTCGGGGCGGGTTGGCCGCGGGCGGCGCGGGCCGGCGGTTCGGCCGGTGGTGGCTGGCGGCTCAGGGGGTGGAGGTTGAAGATAAACTGCAGGCCCTTGATTCCGTATCCAACGGCTGGAAAATCTACTGACCAGAGATAAAAAGTCAGTCGACTGACGTGTAGCCGAGTGTAGCCTCACCCCGCACGTACACATGCACGCATGCAACACTCGCATGAACACACGCACGCATGCAGGCATGCAACACTGACACGTACACATAACGAACGAACGCACGCATGCAGGCGTGCAACACTGACACGTACACATGCACTCACGAACACACGCACGTACGCACACATGCATGCAACACTGAAACGTACACATGCACGCACGCAACACTCGCGCGCTTGCATGCACACAACACATGACGCAAGACACATGCTCAACCTATACGTGCATGCACCCTTTGTTAAGGATATGGATTGTTACGGGTATTAATCAATCTTATCTGTGATAAGAAGAACATTGATGTTTGCAGCGGTCTTTACGAATAACAACGTATCGAACGGGCTATCAACGTATATATGAATTTTTTTAAAATTCTCTTACATTATATAGTAGGATTATCTACATGAAATAGATGACGTCACACTCAATGAACAATCATCGGTTTATGAAATGCCCGCTTCTGACCGCCCTGGCCCACGAAAAGTTCCTTTGCCGTGCGCTCCCTGCGTTGGGTCACTGACATGCAGGCCATGTACCCAAAGAGCCCACACGTCAGTGGAAGAACGACGCAGTGTCGTACGTCAGAGTCGAGGGCACCACTCGCTGCACGCCTGGCTGAACACGCCTCCTTGCCGCATTCAAACACCTCCATGAAACCCGTGTGGAAGCCGAGAAACCCACTCTGGACACACATCCGTTCATGACCGGGCCGGCATTAAACGAAACGCCAGTCGAGCTCCTCCCGTCCGCCGTCTATTTAATCTCCTATTTAAACGAGGCCAAATGCCGGCCAAGAATCGCACACCTCCGCCGCTCCCCTATCTCCTCCTTCACCATTTTGTCCACTCTTACAATGTCTTACGAAGAGTAGTTATCCCGCATCCAAGCCGGCTGGGTGGCCCGCCGAGCCCGCCGGATATGAGCTATGCAGCTCGCTGATCCATCTCCCTCCCCTCGCCTGACGGAGCCAGTTGCCGCCCCAAGCCGGCGCGCGATTCAGCAACTCGCCGCTCAAGGCCAGCTCGACGAGAAGCAGCGCACGGGCGTCGTCGTTGTCGTCCACGCCGCCGCCTCGTACCGCACCTCCCGTGTCTGCGACTGCGTCTCCCGTTTTTGTGGCCGAGACTCCCATGCCGGCGGCTGCGCCATGCAAGCAGAGACAGAAGCCAGGTGCGCGGAGAGCGATGAGTCGGTGGCCAGCGCCTCCGCGTCCGCCGCCATCATCGAGGAGAAGTAGAACACAGTAGGCCGCCGCTGCTTGGGTCCCATGAAGGCCACCGCGGAGGCGATGTCGGCATACACAGCAGGTGTCTTGCCGGAACCTTTTGTCGCAAGGACCTTTGTCGACACCGCATGGGCTCCACGGAAGCGGAGAAGCCCCCTTCCACCATCTTCTTGGGCATCAGCTGTGATACCCAAGTTTTTATTTGGATTTTTCAAAAGATTTCTATTTGACTTGAGGGGAGTGATTTAAATTTTTCCTTTAAGAGAACTCTCCCTCTCATATATTTTTCCTTATGGCAAAAGTTTTGTTTGGATTCACCCAAGATCTGCCTTTGGTCTTGGAAGTTCTTACTTTTCATTTGGACTCAAGACAAAATGTTTTTTTTTCATTTGGGAGAATAACTTCTGAAAATCTTTTTGAATTTTGCACTATGGCTTTTGGAAAGTCCTTTGCCACTTTCAACTATTCCCTCTTGCCATGGCATTAGTGCAAATCCTCTCCCCAAATCCTTCCCTCACCTTTGGATCATGTTTTACACCTAATCCAGCAGGTTGAACCTCCCCATGTGATTATTTCCATTCAAATTCTATTCAAATAAATTTCTGTCTTCTATCCTACTACTTGGAGTTTTACAAAGGAACTCCACTTTCTGTCTTGATCTTTGGCCCCAAACTTCTTTCCCCTCCTAGTCCTTTGAACCCTCAACCCAGAACCATGAAGATCCACTGGTCTTCAGTTCAAAATTTTCAAACTACACCTGCTGCAAGTTTGGACCAGATTTGACAAATTTGGTGAAATTCATTCAAAACCTTCTCCAAAAATTCCAAGTAAAATCAGGCAGCCCCTGGGTGCTTTGAGTGATCATCTCACCAAGTTATAGCCCCAGAAAAATTCATCTCATTGCAAAATCTCTCTGTCGAACACCTGCACTGCATGGTCATTGTCAAGTTCAGAAGTTTCAGAGATTCAGTTCAGTGCTCACTGTCGTTTTCTTCAGAGATGGACATCGATCTCGCCAGTGCCACCGCGTCGCCTTGCTCCTCGTCCTCGCCCTCT
The DNA here is from genome assembly GCF_002575655.3 of Aegilops tauschii subsp. strangulata. NCBI lineage: Eukaryota > Viridiplantae > Streptophyta > Magnoliopsida > Poales > Poaceae > Aegilops > Aegilops tauschii. The sequence continues at coordinate 112,506,777 of NC_053038.3, forward strand.
TGTTCCTGCACCGCACGAACGCCTGGCGTCTTGCGGGCATCGGCGACGAGCAGCAAAAGGTGCGCCGCCCCATGACCGACGACGGCGGCGGCTTTGCGGACGCCAGCAGGAGACACGGCGCCGACGACGCCACCCAGTGCTGCCCAAACCACCGGAGCTCGCCGCGTGGCCTTCCACTCCCCCGAACGCGCTGCCGCTCTCGTCGTGAACCGCAGGGCGCGGAGCGCGCTCTCTGCCGCCGTTGAGCCCGTGCGGTCACCTCACCGTGGACCGACGCCATTACGCCAAGACCAGCTCCGTTTAGCTGCGGAACGACTCCAGTAACCTCCACTGATGCTGCCTGGCCGCTCAAGCCACCTGCCAACCCACTGCTCCGCCGTAATCGCTCGCGGGAGATTCTCCGTTCACGGCCACCCCGTCGATCTGCCTATAAATAGGGGCCCCGAGCTTCAACTCGAGCACCCACCAGCACTGCACTCCCCCTAGAGCACGCCTAGCCACTGGAAGAGCCCCGAGGAGGTCTCCTTCCTCGACTCCGGCCGCCGCGACCCGCCACGGGATCCAGCCCGATTCGCCCCCGTGTGTGCTCCTCCGCCTCCATTCTCGTGCCAGTAGCTTCACCTTGCATCCCTCGTTCTGACCCACGCCTCAATTTGTAGCTTGCAGCCCTCCACCGGAGTTCCCCATCCTCACCCGAGCCGCCGTCCGCCGGAGAAAGTGTCGCCGTCGACGTAGTGCTCCCCGTTGGACGAGTCCACCACCCACCGACGCGGAAGAGGACGCTGAAGCTCTTGGTACCCTCCGTTCCTCCTAACTCGCCGTGGTTCGACGCCGGCGTCCACCGTAGTCTTCGGGCGCCGGCGAGCTTTTCAAACCTGACATGTGGACCCCGCATGTCAGCCTCTGTTCTTTTATTCGCGAACCGTTTTCTGTTGGCGCCTTCGGGCAGAATACGTTTTCTCCTTTGCGCTTGCGCATTCCCAGCCGAAGCGTTTTCTGTTTTCTCAGTTAAAACCCTGGAACTTTTCTGTTTCATTACAGATAAGTCCCTGGACAGAAACCTTTATAACTTTTTAATAAAAAGGTATTTTTGAGTGATTCTTTTTCTGACAATCTTCAAATTTTGTCTAGTTTTTTATGGGATTTATTTGAAAAATATTTGGAAAAGTTTCTGTGCATGTGTTGGTTTTCACGTTAGTACCCGTTTCGTGATTGCCGTAGGTTCCGGGAGAGGTGACGGAGCCGCGAACTTCGCCGAGCTAGACTCCGACTTCTCCGAACCAGGCAAGCATGTTTTGAACATTTGATATGACATGTGTTTTGCATGTTCACGTGAGAGTTTGTGCGTGGCATATGAGTGTCGGTAAGATGCCTCGTTGCTTGTAAGGCAACGACCTTCTTGTTCCAAGGTTGCGATGACCTCTGATGAGAGGTGGCCTAATCATGTGGTGACATGAAGGGCAGCAAGGTGGTACTGTTGTAGCATGCCAGCCTTGCGTCATCCGACTTTCTTCGACGTTAACGTGGTTGGAGCCACGTTATGGATCTTTTCCCGCATGTTCCAAAGTTGCGATGATCTCTGATGAGAGATGGCCTAATCATGTGGTGACATGAAGGGCAGCAAGGTGGTACTGTTGTAGCATGCCAGCCTTGCGTCATCCGACTTTTCCGACGTTAACATGGTTGGAGCCGTGTTACCGTCCCTTCCCCTTTCCGTGCTACCACATGTCTCATTGCCAGGATGCGGTTTAGTAAGTTGGTAACCTCTTTTCATGTACACACCAAACAGAGAGGCCGGGATGATGGTACCTTGGCCCAGGATTAAAGCCAGTCATTCGGTCAGGGGGCATGGGTGTTTCCGGTTGGGACCGAGAGGGGGGCACCCCCTTAAAGCGCGCGTATAGAAATTTGATCCCATGCTACGCGAGGTTGTAGCCTCCCCGTCTCAAGGTTTTTCTTGAACGTCGCCGAGGGTGATCCCTGGCTTCGGATGGTTGAATTGGGTGTGTACTGGTTAGACGTGTTTCTTCCAAAACACCGTAGACGGAACTAGTCCCCGTGACTACTGAAATCCGTTGGCTGTGGTTAAGTACAAACTCTGCAGAGTCAATTCCTTCCTAATCATCGTATCCATGATCAAGTAGCGTAATCATTATATCCATATCTATCCGTGTGGAAAACTTGCCCCCGGTGAACAAGCTCAAGTGGTAAATCTAGATTTATGGTTATTCCTGTGGATGGACTAACTTTATAATTATCTCGTGCTTGTGATAATTTATATTCTCGAACTGTTGTATTATTGAGTTGTGATATAAGCCCTTTATGTGACGTCGCGCAGACGTCCGACTGTGGCGTTTACTTGTTTCTTACTTTAAATATAAGCCCTTTATGTGATGTCGCTCAGACGTCCGACTGTGGCATGCACTGTCTTTATTTTCTGTTATAAGCCCTTTATGTGGTGTCGCCCCGACGCCCGACTGTGGCATTATTATTCCGCATTTTCCGCTCGAGGAGTCTTTCAGACACTCGTTTGGCACCTGTATTATTATTCCGCATTTTCCTCTCGAGGAGTCTTTCGGACACTCGTTTGGCACCTGTATTATTATTCCGCATTTTCCTCTCGAGGAGTCTTTCAGACACTCGTTTGGCACCAGTATTATTATTCCGCTTTTTCCGCTCGAGGAGTCTTTCAGACACTCGTTTGGCACCTGTATTATTATTCCGCATTTTCCTCTCGAGGAGTCTTTCAGACACTCGTTTGGCACCTGTATTATTATTCCGCATTTTCCTCTCGAGGAGTCTTTCAGACACTCGTTTGGCACCTTTATTATTATTCCGCATTTTCCTCTCGAGGAGTCTTTCAGACACTCGTTTGGCACCCGCATTACTATTCTGCAGTTTCTGCTCGAGGCGTCATTCAGACCCTCGCTTGGCACCCAGTATTTATTATCTCTATGTCTAATCGCACTGGTTAACTTGTTCATATGTTTCATGTTTACATTTGTTATACCTTATGTCCGAACTGGCTTGCGAGTACTTTCATAGTACTCACCTGGCTTGTTGATTTGGCCAGATGTTGACGAAGGCGATCTCTTGGATGAAGAGTTTGATAGCGCGTCCGATGCCTAGAGGAGTCCCAGTCAGTCCTGCGCGATCCCGGATATTGGTCACTTATGTTGTATACGCTTCCGCCACCCGCAATAAGTCTTCTCGAGCCTCACTCCGACGCTCGATGAGTTGTAGTCTTCTGGAATCATATCACTCGCTTTGCGATGATATTTCCACCACCGTTATCATCGTGAGTTAGTAGTTGCCACCCTATCCGCCATTTTATTTTAGCGGCGTGCATGTAATAAATTGTTGGGCAGCCTCTGCTCAACTTTGTATTATATTCAGTACTCCTGGTATTTTTCTTCTGTGACCAAGATATTGTCTACCAGTGAGAAGGAATTCTTCCTCACTGGTCCGTAAAAGGGATTGGTCTCTCAATAATTATTTTATTGAAAAACCGGTCGTGACAAGCTTGGTATCAGAGCCAGGCTGACTGTAGGAAGCCACTAGGTGCGATCGCTAATCGGTTATTAGCGTCTTTTGTGCTTTTTCAGCATTTCTGCAATTGTAGCTATTTTCTGTTGGTCATCATAAAATTTATGACATGACTACTCAGAATTTTTGCCTACTTTTGTAGATGGCTGGCAGCAGCTGTGAGAATCGAGTGTTCACCAACGTGCCCGAGGGGTTTGTCAAGCTCCTCGTCTCCATCACCAAGCTCGCGATCGGGCCAGCAGCTCGCCCGGAGTTCATGCTCTATCAGCACAAGCTCAGTGACGACGTGTCTATGCACCAAGCCATGGTGCAGTTCAAGGGAGGACGTTCAGCTGCACGCCACTTCCGCTTTGTGGGAAGGGCCATGCCTACGGAGAGGCATGCCATGCAGATGGCTGCCCGTGAGGCGATAGCTCGCCTTCGGGACATCCTTCCTACGATGAAGACTCGTCGCTACCGCTACCTCCCATGCCATGTGCCTTACACCAGCCACTATGCGTTCGCCTGCCATCGGGGAGAACGAGATGAAGCCATCGAGATGGTTGTGGAGTATCTCAAGGCTCTGGAGGAGTCTTTCGACAACCTCGTAGATGATCTTGTGGCTGCCCGCATGGACTTAGTCCGGGGCAGTCCCGCCAGCAGGAAGGAGCTTCTCCACACGGCGCCGCCTCTGACATTCGTCTCGTCTTCAGCCTCGTATGCACCGGCCGTTTTGGCCACTGCTCGCCGTCTGCCTACCACTGAGGAGTTCGACCGAGTCATCGCTCCTACCCGAGTCAGAGCCGCCCCGCCTGCCGCACGCGCTCTACCACTAGTCGCCCCCGCACCATCACCGCAGCGCAGCGTCACGCGCCAGGAGCCAGCTAGAGAGGAGGAGGTTGATTCTCCTGGACCGCTGAGCCTTGCCATCGGCAAGGGGAAGGAGATCTTCACCATCTCCGACTGAGAGCCCCGAGTAGCCATGTGTTATGCCTGCTTGTATGATGTGTTGTTTTATCTGTACGCTAGTTTGTATTGGTGTGTTTGCTGCCTTCCGGAGTAGTACGCTGGTTTTTAATAACATGTCAGGATTGTGTACGCGCATCCTGAGTGCTGTATCTTGTGTTTGCTTCCGCATGTAAGATTTGTGTTAAGCACTTCTTCTCCGTGAAAAATCATTTGTGTTTCTTTGAAAACCTTGAAGCCTTTTTGATTATTGCCTTTGCAAGATTTTTCTTGTGCTACACAATTTTTCTCATGGGTTTTGCAAATAATACCCCAGACTGGAAAAATGTCTCGCCCATGGACTCGCTCTATGCCCAATCAGCCAGAAGAGGTTTACGGGACGCAGACCAGCAACAATTTCACTCAGGGTCAGTCCAGCCAACAGGACAGCGAAGCAGCACTGTCTCAAGTATGCCGTCTCTTCGAGCAAAGCCAGCAACAGCACCAAGAGATGATGAACCATGTCATCAATATGGGAAACCACCGTGAACCCTATCAACCACATTCCAAGTTATCTGAGTTACAGAAGACTCGCCCCTCAACTTTTGCTCACACCGACAGGCCACTGGAAGCCGATGATTGGCTTCGTGAGATTGAAAGGAAACTGATTATCGCTCAGTGCTCAGATCATGAGAAGGTTCTTTATGCACCACACTACCTTACTGGAGCAGCCGCAGCATGGTGGGAAAACTTCCTACACATGCATCCCAGGGAACACAACATCACCTGGGAAGAATTCAAGGAGGGCTTCCGTGGGGCACACATCCTCAGGAGCATCCTAAAGATCAAGAAAAGAGAGTTTGATGACCTGAAGCAAAGAGGCATGTCCGTCACAGAATACAACGGCCAGTTTACCCAACTGTCTCGTTATGCCTACGACGAGCACATGACAGAAAACAAGAAGATGGAAAAATTCCTGGACGGCCTGGCACCAGCATTAAGATGCCAACTGATTGTACACACCTTTCCGGATTTTAAGACGCTGGTGGACAAGGCCATCACCCTGGAGAATGAGCGCCGTAGTCTGGAAGATATCCGCAAGCGGAAGAGGGACAAGACGACTCTTGCCCACAGCAACCGAGGCAAGACTAAGGTCCCAAGGACAGACACGAGGAGATCCACGGCTACTGAGCCAAGACCCGTCGGACAATTTCATGCCAGAGACAAGGAGTTCACATACCGTCCAGGGGTCACCTGCTATGCTTGTGGTCAACAAGGGCATTATGCTAAACAGTGCCCGAAGCCAAGAGACACGGCACCCAAGCCGAACAATGGTGGAAACAATCCAGCCCCCAAGCGCAACAACTTCAATCCCAGCAACAACCACAGGAAGGGTCACTTGAACCATGTGACCAGGGAAGAAGCGCAGAATGCCCCAGACATCGTGCTCGGTACGTTCCCTGTCAACACAGTACCTGCCACGGTTTTGTTTGATTCTGGAGCTTCCCATTCGTTCGTTTCGAAGAGTTTTGTTTCGCAACATGGTTTTCCGATACTCCCCTTGGAAAAATCTATGATCATCAAGTCCCCCGGAAATAAGCAAATTGCTCAGGGTTACTGCCAGGGAGTGGTCATTGAGTTCGAAGGACTACCATTCCACGCGAATCTCATCGTGTTGGAAAGTAAAGGACTGGATGTCATTTTAGGAATGGACTGGTTAACCACCAACAAAGGATTCATCGACTGTTTCAATCGGACAGTGATTCTCACTCACCATCACGGCAAGACAATAAGGGTTTCCTCTCAAGAAAGGCCACGATCACAGAAACCAAAACTGAACAAGATGGACATTGCAGAATTAAGAAAAGTGCCAGTGGTATGCGAGTTTCCTGATGTGTTCCCGGAAGAACTGCCAGGCATGCCACCAGACCGAGAGATAGAATTCAGTATTGAACTAGCACCTGGCACCGCTCCCATCTATAAGAAGCCGTATAGAATGGCACCCTCAGAATTGGTGGAGTTGAAGAAGCAGATAAAGGAATTGTTGGACAAAGGATTTATTCGAGCCAGCTCCTCACCATGGGGTTCGCCTGTGTTGTTCGCCAAAAAGAAAGATGGGACACTAAGGCTGTGCATAGACTATCGAGCCCTCAATATGGTCACCATCAAAAACAAATATCCGATGCCACGAATAAATGATTTGTTTGACCAGCTCGCACAGGCCAAGGTATTCTCAAAAATTGATTTGAGATCGGGATATCACCAATTGAAGGTACGGACGGAAGATATTCCCAAGACAGCTTTCACTTCCAGATATGGGTTATACGAGTTTACAGTGATGCATTTTGGACTAACAAACGCCCCCGCATACTTCGTCCACCTCATGAACAAAGTGTTCATGAAATTCATGGACAAATTTGTGGTGGTATTCATTGACGACATTCTGGTTTACTCAAAGACACCAGAAGAGCATGCTGAGCACCTCAGAATTGTTTTGGGAGAATTGAGGAAACATCAGTTGTACGCCAAATTTAGCAAATGCGAATTTTGGCTAAGACAAGTTGGTTTCTTGGGCCATATATTGAACCAAGAAGGCGTGGCCGTAGACCCAGAAAAAGTCAAGGCCATACTAGACTGGAAGCCACCCGCGAATGTTACAGATGTGCGGAGTTTCCTAGGAATGGCCGGATATTACAGGAGATTTATTGAAGGATTCTCCACTGTGGCAAAACCTATAACACAGTTACTCAAGAAGGACAAGAAATTTGTATGGACGGAAGCATGCGAGCAGAGCTTCCAAGAACTCAAGAAGAAGCTGACAACCGCACCGGTCTTAACCGTACCAGACATACACAAGAGCTTTGAAGTGTATTGTGACGCACCCGAAAAGGTCTCAGATGTGTGCTAATGCAGGATGGCAAAGTTGTCGCATATGCCTCCAGGCAGCTGCGAAAACATGAGGAAAATTACCCAACACATGACCTGGAGCTAGCAGCAGTTATACATGCACTCAAGGAGTGGAGGCACTTTCTGTTGGGAAATCGCTGTGAAATATATACGGACCATAAGAGCCTCAAATATATTTTCACACAGCCAGAGCTGAATTTACGCCAACGACGCTGGTTGGAACTGGTCAAGGACTATGACGTCGGTATTCACTACCACCCAGGGAAAGCAAATGTAGTGGCCGATGCCCTTAGTCGAAACCCCAGCCCGGACAGTGACGGTCAGCAAAATTTGAGGCCTGAGTTTCAACGAGAGTTCACTCGGCTCAACATGATGTTAGTCTCTGAGGGCACCGTATCGAACCTGGAGATACAACCCACCCTAGTGGAACAAATCAAGAAGGCTCAACAGGGACATCCCAGTATCGAAGGCATAAAGAAGAAAATGAACCTTAGTAAGACTTCAGAATTCGTCACGGACAGTGAAGGAACATTATGGTACCGGGACAGGCTTTGCGTACCTAACATTGAGGAACTCAAGCAACAGATCTTGACGGAAAGCCACACCGCCCCATACTCGATCCATCCTGGAGGAACCAAAATGTACAAGGACATCCAGGAAAGATTTTGGTGGCACGGTATGAAAAGAGATATAGCCACATTCATCGCTTGTTGCGATTCATGTCAGCGCATCAAGGCCGAGCACCAAAAGCCAGCAGGGCTACTCCAGCCTAACAGGATACCGGAGTGGAAATGGGATGAAATCGGAATGAACTTCATTGTCGGATTACCCCGATCACAACGCGGAAATGACGCCATATGGGTCATCACAGACCGACTAACCAAGGTTGCTCATTTCATTCCCGTGAAGACTACCCACTCCACACAAAGACTGGCAAAACTCTATCTCTCCCGTATAGTTTGCTTGCACGGAGTCCCAAAGACTATAATATCAGACCGAGGCACCCAATTCGTCTCCAAATTTTGGGATCACCTACAACAAGCTCTGGGCACGCAACTAGCTTTCAGTACAGCATACCACCCTCAGACTGATGGACAGACGGAACGTGTGAACCAGATCCTAGAGGATATGCTAAGAGCCTGCGTACTCACCTATGGATCCAGTTGGGAAGAGAGTTTGCCGTATGCCGAATTTGCTTACAACAACAGTTACCAAGCCAGCTTGCAAATGGCACCCTTTGAAGCGTTGTACGGACGAAGATGTCGTACCCCTCTGAATTGGTCAGAAACAGGTGACAGCCGTATCTTCGGCCCAGACATACTTAAAGAGGCCGAGGAGAAAGTTAAACGAATCAGGGACAGACTCAAGACAGCACAGAGCCGACAAAAGAGCTACTATGATCAGAAGCACCGTGAGGTCAGTTTTGAACCTGGTGATTCCGTATACCTCCGAGTATCTCCTATGAGGGGTCTGCAACGGTTCAAAATTAAGGGGAAGCTAGCCCCAAGATTTATTGGACCATTTTGTGTAAAGGCACGAAGAGACACGGTGGCCTACCAACTAGACCTACCCAAGGAGCTGTCAGACGTCCATGACGTATTCCACGTCTCACAGTTAAGAAAATGTGTGAGCAACCCAGAAAAACATGTACCTCATGAGGACGTTGATATGCAACCAGATCTCACCTACAGAGAAAGGCCAGTAAAGATTTTAGAAGAGTCTGAACGGAGGACCCGTCAGAAAACGACAAAGTTTTTCAGGGTTCAGTGGAGCAACCACACTGAGGATGAAGCCACATGGGAAAGGGAAGATTTCCTCCGAGCAGAGTATCCATATCTATTTGAGGATCAGCAGAAATCTCGAGGACGAGATTTTTCCTAAGGGGGTAGGTGTTGTGACACCCAAGTTTTTATTTGGATTTTTCAAAAGATTTCTATTTGACTTGAGGGGAGTGATTTAAATTTTTCCTTTAAGAGAACTCTCCCTCTCATATATTTTTCCTTATGGCAAAAGTTTTGTTTGGATTCACCCAAGATCTGCCTTTGGTCTTGGAAGTTCTTACTTTTCATTTGGACTCAAGACAAAATGTTTTTTTTTCATTTGGGAGAATAACTTCTGAAAATCTTTTTGAATTTTGCACTATGGCTTTTGGAAAGTCCTTTGCCACTTTCAACTATTCCCTCTTGCCATGGCATTAGTGCAAATCCTCTCCCCAAATCCTTCCCTCACCTTTGGATCATGTTTTACACCTAATCCAGCAGGTTGAACCTCCCCATGTGATTATTTCCATTCAAATTCTATTCAAATAAATTTATGTCTTCTATCCTACTACTTGGAGTTTTACAAAGGAACTCCACTTTCTGTCTTGATCTTTGGCCCCAAACTTCTTTCCCCTCCTAGTCCTTTGAACCCTCAACCCAGAACCATGAAGATCCACTGGTCTTCAGTTCAAAATTTTCAAACTACACCTGCTGCAAGTTTGGACCAGATTTGACAAATTTGGTGAAATTCATTCAAAACCTTCTCCAAAAATTCCAAGTAAAATCAGGCAGCCCCTGGGTGCTTTGAGTGATCATCTCACCAAGTTACAGCCCCAGAAAAATTCATCTCATTGCAAAATCTCTCTGTCGAACACCTGCAGTGCATGGTCATTGTCAAGTTCAGAAGTTTCAGAGATTCAGTTCAGTGCTCACTGTCGTTTTCTTCAGAGATGGCCATCGATCTCGCCAGTGCCACCGCGTCGCCTTGCTCCTCGTCCTCGCCCTCTTGTTCCTACACCGCACGAACGCCTGGCGTCTTGCGGGCATCGGCGACGAGCAGCAAAAGGTGCGCCGCCCCGTGACCGACGCCGGCGGCGGCTTTGCGGACGCCAGCAGGAGACACGGCGCCGACGACGCCACCCAGCGCCACCCAAACCACCGGAGCTCGCCGCGTGGCCTTCCACTCCCCCGAACGCGCTGCCGCTCTCGTCGTGAACCACAGGGCGCAGAGCGCGCTCTCTGCCGCCGTTGAGCCCGTGCGGTCACCTCACCGTGGACCGACGCCATTACGCCAAGACCAGCTCCGTTTAGCTGCGGAACGACTCCAATAACCTCCACTGATGCTGCCTGGCCGCTCAAGCCACCTGCCAACCCACTGCTCCGCCGTAATCGCTCGCGGGAGATTCTCCGTTCACGGCCACCCCGTCGATCTGCCTATAAATAGGGGCCCCGAGCTTCAACTCGAGCACCCACCAGCACTGCACTCCCCCTAGAGCACGCCTAGCCACTGGAAGAGCCCCGAGGAGGTCTCCTTCCTCGACTCCGGCCGCCGCGACCCGCCACGGGATCCAGCCCGATTCGCCCCCGTGTGTGCTCCTCCGCCTCCATTCTCGTGCCAGTAGCTTCACCTTGCATCCCTCGTTCTGACCCGCGCCTCAATTTGTAGCTTGCAGCCCTCCACTGGAGTTCCCCATCCTCACCCGAGCCGCCGTCCGCCGGAGAAAGTGTCGCCGTCGATGTAGTGCTCCCCGTTGGACGAGTCCACCACCCACCGACGCGGAAGAGGACGCTGAAGCTCTTGGTACCCTCCGTTCCTCCTAACTCGCCGTGGTTCGACGCCGGCGTCCACCGCAGTCTTCGGGCGCCGGCGAGCTTTTCAAACCTGACATGTGGACCCCGCATGTCAGCCTCTGTTCTTTTATTCGCGAACCGTTTTCTGTTGGCGCCTTCGGGCAGAATACCTTTTCTCCTTTGCTGTCACATCCCTAGCTTCTCGTATTGCACTGGGCTAGCTTCATGTGTGCATCATGTTTGAATTTTGCAGAAACTTGAAATGGGGATGACAGAACCCCCAGCACCCCCCTGAAACTAACTAGGGTTTACTAAAATTGGTTTCAATGAACCCAAAATGCCCTTCACAAAATGTTCATCATTTCTGGATTGGGCTAAAACCCCTGGCAAAAAATGGTGCACACTTTTCTAGGACATTCTGGATTTTTGAATTAAATCATAAGTATTTGAATTTGAACATTTAAATTCTATAAAATATTTTAACTGTCCAAATAATCTTGAAAGCATTTGAGGGCTATTGGAGATATTTTCAAAAGTGCCCACAACTATTTTCAGGATTTTATGAAATGGTTTAGTATTATTACTAAATCAAAACAGAGCAAAAGAAATAGAAAATAGAAAGAAAAAATAAAGGACAGAAAACCTACCCAGTCGGCCCAGCCCACCAGGGGCAGGGAGGTCTTCTTCCTCCCGCCAGTCGGACGCATAGCGCGTGCCCGACGCGCGCACGGCCACCGCATGCCACCTCCAGCCTGCCTGGCTCCTCCCCGATGCACCTGGACGGCGCCACGACACCCCCTCGACGCCTCGACCTCTCCCTCGAGCTCATCCCCTCCTCTGTCTCCCTCACGCGCGTCCACCCGAACACAGCCGTCGCCGCCGCTCGCCACCACCGCGGCCACCGCCTCCCCCTCGCCTCACCGACGCGCCCAGAAGCTCCGCCATTTCGTCCTCGACCCCCTCGCTGAGCTACACAACGCCGGACGCCTCGAAGCGCCGCCGCCGACGCCTTCTTCTTCCTCGGGTCGTCGAGATCGCCTCCGCCGCCCTGCTCGCTTCGGACCTCCTCCGAGCTCGCCGTAGCCTCTGCTGCAACTACTGTGAGCTCACGGACCTACTCCCCTTCCTCTCCTACTCGCGTTCATGCTCTAGCTTCGTTCCCCATCTCCGCCGAAGCTCGCCGCCGCCATTGCTAACGAGCTCCGTGCTCCCGAGCTCGGCGGCTCGCCCGAGCATCACCAGCGTGCTCGCCGCGCTCCTATGAACCTGAAGCACCCACGGGTTCGCCCTGCCGTGCCCTGTAGCGCCATCTCCGCCGTTGCCCGAGCTCCGGCCGCCGCCCAAGTGGTCGCCACCGTAGTTCCCGACCTCCCCTCGCCCAGCCGCCTGCTCCGTTGGATGCGGTGCACGTCCAGCAGCCCGTAGGGCCAAACCCCGAGCCCAATGGTCGCCGGATGGAAAAACCCGATGCCTCCGCCGTGCGGAATGCTTGCCGCCGGCCATATTCCGGCGAGGCTGACGTGGCGACATCATTAGCGGCTAATGACGCCACTAACTAACCCCCTAGCTCACTGACAGACGGGCCCCGCCCTTAATTAACCACAGGGTTATTTCCTGTTTAAATTAAGCTAATGCCGTGGACCCCACATGTCAGCTTTGACTTTGGTCAAGTCAACGTTGACCGGTCCCACTTGTCATCCACCCAAACCAGCCAGTGACACTGACATGCGGGCCCCACGGTCCAGGTTTGACCTGGACCGCCCAGTTGACCTGCTGATGTCACTGTGACGTAATGCTGACGCTATAAATCATTTTCTGGATTTATTCTTATACAGAAAATTCCAGAAAATCCTATAAACTTCTAAAAATCATAGAAAATAATCTATAACTCAGATTGAAAAGATTTATATATGAAAAATTATCAGAAAAATCCAATCTATCCATCTGTACCATTTCCATGCATGTTAGAACAACTTATGACTACTGTTTAGGACAATTCAATTAAATGGCATTTAAGAAATCACATATGGAGTCTGAATTTGAATCTTTGATTCAAGCCAACTCCATTTAACTTGCTGCTAGTTGCATTAACCCAAACCACAGCATATTGCCATGTCATGATCATGCATCATATTGTGCATTGCATTGATTGTATTTCTTCTCTGTTGCCGGTGTTTGTCCCCCCTCAGTAGACGATGTTCCGACGTTGTGATCGATGTCACTAATGAAGTCTCAATGCTATCTTCAGAAGTGCCAGGCAAGCAAAACCCCCTTGTTCATTCCGATACAATCCCACTCTCTCGCTCCTGCTCTCTTTTACTGCATTAGGACAACAACGATCTATCTGTTACTTGCTGCGGTAGCTGAACCCCTTTATCCTCTGCATGACCTGTCATTGCCACAGTAAATAGATGAAACCCACTAGCATGAGTAGGAGTTGTTTGAGCCCTGATGTGCCTACTCATTCATGCTTGTTTGTCATGCCTGCTATTGCTTAGAGTTGTGTCAGGTCTGATTCATCGGGAATGAATTGGAATGTGGTGAACATGTCCTACTGTTGAGAGCTAAGTGTGTGAACACGATTTGGTAAAGGTAGCGGTGAGAGGCCATGTAGGAGTACATGGTGGGTTGTCTCATTGAAACCGTCCTCAGGAACTGAGTTCTGTGTTTGTGATCCATGAACAGTTACTACCACACATTGGAATGCTTAAGTGCCCCTCTCGACTTATTAATCAACTTGATCTCTATCCAGGAGTTGCAACTAGTTTCTGGTGTTTGTAGGTAGTGTTAGTAGTCTACCAAGTGGTACCCGGTACAGGTGGGCTTGGGACAGACTAGGCACCGTGGCACGATGTACCAAGCGTAGATCCATCCATCAAGGTGGGCTTGGGAACCCTGTTCACATCGTTTGGGGCCGTGAGCGACACCCCGGCCGGATCTCCTTGCGGATGGAACCCGAATAGGCGATAAACCTGGACTAGAGACTTGTGTGGTTAGTCAGGTCGTGGCCGACTCCCTCGCCAGGCTTCCGCTTGAAGGTTGCCGAGGTACACGACGTATACATGGTGGTAAGTGGCGAGAGCGTGTGTGACGAAGTACACCCCTGCAGGGTTAACATCATCTATTCGAATAGCCGTGTCCGCGGTAAAGGACTTCTGGGTTGCCTATAACAGTTCATAGACAAGTGAAAGTGGATACTCTAAAATGCGCAAGATAAGCGTGAGTGCTATGGATGGCGTTCTCATAGGGAGACGGGAGCAGATCCATAGTGGTGTATTGATATGGTGAATATGTGGACTCGTGTGCGCCACCTCAAAAGAGTTACTTGCAGTCATAGTTCAGGATAGCCACCGAGTCAAAGCTGGCTTGCTGCAGTTAAACTCCACCACCCCCTTTGTTGATACCGATGCATATATAGATAGTCCTGATGTAAGTCTTGCTGGGTACATTTGTACTCACGTTTGCTTATTTTATGTTTTGCAGAGAGACGTCAGTCTCGCTAGTAGTTCCGTGTGGACTTCGACGTTTAGCTTGTTACCTCAGCTACGATCTTGTGCCCTCGGCAGGATCTGGTAGATAGTCAGGCTTCTCAGCCTTTTTCATTTATAGATGTCTGTACTCAGACATGTTAAGCTTCCGCATGTGCTTTGACTTGTATGCTCTGAATGTTGGGTCATGAGACCCATGTTTGTAATATCTGGCTCTTCGGAGCCTAATGAATAAATACTCTGAGTCGTAGAGTCTTGTTGTGATGCCATGTTGTATTTGTACATATCGAGCATATTGTGTGTATGATTGAAATGCTTGGTATGTGTGGGATCCGACAATCTAGTTGTCTATCCTTAGCAGCCTCTCTTATGGGGAAATGTAGTCTAGTGCCTCCTTGAGCCATAGTAGTCCGCTACAGCCCGGTTCACCGGAGTCCTGCTAGCCCAGCACTACTGCTCTGGACACTTGACTGGCCGGCATGTGTTTCATATCGTTCCTGTGTCTGTCCCTTCGGGGAAATGTCACGCGGTGACATCCGGAGTCCTGCCTAGCCTGCTACAGCCCGGGTTCCCGGAGTCCTGTTAGCCCAGTGCTACAGCCCGGATTCGCACGCTGCTGACCGACACGTTCGATGTTGATTCATGTATGCCTGTCCCCATACGTTAGTGCCGCTTTGGGTTCACGACTAGCCATGTCGGCCCGGGTTCTATGTCATATGGATGCTAGCGACATTGTCATATACGTGAGCCAAAAGGCGCAAACGGTCCCGGGCCATGGTAAGGCGACACACGTGGGAGTACCGTGCGTGAGGCCGCAAAGTGATATGAGGTGTTACAGGCTAGATCGGTGTGACCTGGAATCGGGGTCCCGACATTTGCGCTTGCGCATTCCCAGCCGAAGCGTTTTCTGTTTTCTTAGTTAAAACCCTGGAACTTTTCTGTTTCATTACAGATAAGTCCCTGGACAGAAACCTTTATAACTTTTTAATAAAAAGGTATTTTTGAGTGATTCTTTTTCTGACAATCTTCAAATTTTGTCTAGTTTTTTATGGGATTTATTTGAAAAATATTTGGAAAAGTTTCTGTGCATGTGTCGGTTTTCACGTTAGTACCCATTTCGTGATTGCCGTAGGTTCCGGGAGAGGTGACGGAGCCGCGAACTTCGCCGAGCTAGACTCCGACTTCTCCGAACCAGGCAAGCATGTTTTGAACATTTGATATGACATGTGTTTTGCATGTTCACGTGAGAGTTTGTGCGTGGCATATGAGTGTCGGTAAGATGCCTCGTTGCTTGTAAGGCAACGACCTTCTTGTTCCAAGGTTGCGATGACCTCTGATGAGAGGTGGCCTAATCATGTGGTGACATGAAGGGCAGCAAGGTGGTACTGTTGTAGCATGCCAGCCTTGCGTCATCCGACTTTCTTCGACGTTAACGTGGTTGGAGCCACGTTATCGATCTTTTCCCGCATGTTCCAAAGTTGCGATGATCTCTGATGAGAGATGGCCTAATCATGTGGTGACATGAAGGGCAGAAAGGTGGTACTGTTGTAGCATGCCAGCCTTGCGTCATCCAACTTTTCCGACGTTAACATGGTTGGAGCCGTGTTACCGTCCCTTCCCCTTTCCGTGCTACCACATGTCTCATTGCCAGGATGCGGTTTAGTAAGTTGGTAACCTCTTTCCGTGTACACACCAAACAGAGAGGCCGGGATGATGGTACCTTGGCCCAGGATTAAAGCCAGTCATTCGGTCAGGGGGCATGGGTGTTTCCGGTTGGGACCGAGAGGGGGGGCACCCCCTTAAAGCGCGCGTATAGAAATTTGATCCCATGCTACGCGAGGTTGTAGCCTCCCCGTCTCAAGGTTTTTCTTGAACGTCGCCGAGGGTGATCCCTGGCTTCGGATGGTTGAATTGGGTGTGTACTGGTTAGACGTGTTTCTTCCAAAACACCGTAGACGGAACTAGTCCCCGTGACTACTGAAATCCGTTGGCTGTGGTTAAGTACAAACTCTGCAGAGTCAATTCCTTCCTAATCATCGTATCCACGATCAAGTAGCGTAATCATTATATCCATATCTACCCGTGTGGAAAACTTGCCCCCGGTGAACAAGCTCAAGTGGTAAATCCAGATTTATGGTTATTCCTGTGGATGGACTAACTTTATAATTATCTCGTGCTTGTGATAATTTATATTCTCGAACTGTTGTATTATTGAGCTGTGATATAAGCCCTTTATGTGACGTCGCGCAGACGTCCGACTGTGGCGTGTACTTGTTTCTTACTTTAAATATAAGCCCTTTATGTGATGTCGCTCAGACGTCCGACTGTGGCATGCACTGTCTTTATTTTCTGTTATAAGCCCTTTATGTGGTGTCGCCCCGACGCCCGACTGTGGCATTATTATTCCGCATTTTCCGCTCGAGGAGTCTTTCAGACACTCGTTTGGCACCTGTATTATTATTCCGCATTTTCCTCTCGAGGAGTCTTTCGGACACTCGTTTGGCACCTGTATTATTATTCCGCATTTTCCTCTCGAGGAGTCTTTCAGACACTCGTTTGGCACCAGTATTTGATTTGGCCAGATGTTGACGAACGCGATCTCTTGGATGAAGAGTTTGATAGCGCTTCCGATGCCTAGAGGAGTCCCAGTCAGTCCTGCGCGATCCCGGATATTGGTCACTTATGTTGTATACGCTTCCGCCACCCGCAATAAGTCTTCTCGAGCCTCACTCCGACGCTCGATGAGTTGTAGTCTTCTAGAATCATATCACTCGCTTTGCGATGATATTTCCACCACCGTTATCATCGTGAGTTAGTAGTTGCCACCCTATCCGCCAATTTATTTTTGCGGCGTGCATGTAATAAATTGTTGGGCAGCCTCTGCTCAACTTTGTATTATATTCAGTACTCCTGGTATTTTTCTTCTGTGACCAAGATATTGTCTACCAGTGAGAAGGAATTCTTCCTCACTGGTCCGTAAAAGGGAGTGGTCTCTCAATAATTATTTTATTGAAAAACCGATCGTGACATCAGCCAACAATATCTGTTGGGCAGTGGGGAAGTGAGCCGTTCTTTGCGCTGAAGCATGATGACCCACAAGTATAGGGGATCAATTGTAGCTCTTTTCGATAAGTAAGAGTGTCGAAACCCATGAGGAGCAGAAGGAAATGACAAGTAGTTTTCAGTAAGGTAGTGTCTGCAAGAGCTGAAATTGTAAGTAGTGAGTAGTTTGGTAGCAAGATAATTTTTAACGAGCAAGTAACGATAGTAGTAATAAGTATGCAGCAAGGTAGCCCAATCCTTTTGAGGCAAAGGACAGGCCAAAATAGTCTCTTATGATAAGCAAATCGCTCTTGAGGGTACACGGGAATTTCATCTAGTCACTTTCATCATGTTCGTTTGATTTGTGTTCGCTACTTTGATAATTTGATATGTGGGTGGACCAGTGCTTAGGTGTTGTTCTTACTTTAACAAACATCCTACTTATGATTAACCCTCCCGCAAGCATCCGCAACTATGAGAAAATTATTAAGAATAAATTCTAACCATAGCATTAAACTCTAGGATCCAATCGGTCCCTTACGGAGTAGTGCATAAACTGGGGTTTAAGTTTCTGTCAATCTCGCAACCCACCATCTATTTACTACTCCACGATGCATTCCCTTAGGACCAAATGTGGTGAAGTGTCATGTAGTCAACGTTCACATGACACCACTAAGCGAATCACAACATACATACCATCAAAATATCGAACACATATCAAATTCACATGATTACTTGCAACATGATTTATCCCGTGACCTCAAGAACAAAGGCAACTACTCACAAACAACAAATATGCTCATGATCAGAGGGGTATTAATATGCATAATGGATCTGAACATATAATCTTCCACCAAATAAACCAAATAGTAATCAACTACAAGACGCAATCAAAACTACTAGTCACCCCCTAGCACCAATCTATAGTTCCGGTAACAAGATTGAATACAAGAGATGAACTAGGGTTTGAGATGAGATGGTGCTGGTGAAGATGTTGATGGAGATTGCCCTCCCCAAGATGGGAGAGTTGTTGGTAATGATGATGACGATGATTTCCCCCTCTGGGAGGGAAGTTCCCCCGGCAGAATCGCTCCGCCGGAGGGCAAAAGTGCTCCTGCCCAAGTTCCGCCTCGAGACGGTGGCGCTCTGCCCCGAAAGTCTTCTCCTTATTTTTTTCTAGGTAAAAATCAGTTATATACCAGAAGATGGGCAACGGAGGTGGGCTGAGGAGGCCACAACCCACCAGGGCGCGCCAGGGGGGCCTGGCGCGCCCAGGTGGGTTGTGCCCACCTGGTGGCCCCCCTGTGGTGCTTATTGGCTCCAGTATTTCTTAAATATTCCATAAAAAATCCTCGTGGAGTTTCAGCTCATTTGGAGTTGTGCAGAATAGGTGGCCCGACGTAGCCTTTTCAGGTCCAGATTTCCAGCTGCCAGAATTCTCCCTCTTGGTGTGTACCTTACAAATTATGAGAGAAAAGGCATTAGAATTACTCCAAAAAGCATTATTATGGATAAAAATATTGTAAATAACGGTAAGAAAATGCAAAATGGACGTATCAACTCCCCCAAGCTTAGACCTCGCTTGTCCTCAAGCAAAAACCGAAATCGAAAAACATGTCCACATGCTTTGAGAGAGAGGTGTCGGTAAAAACAAAATACGGACATATAAGCATCATGTTGATTATTATAACAGCAACAAATTTAAACATAAGACTTTTATCATAGAAATTTATCATATACTTCCCATGAATAACTAATAGTTCATCACACAATCGAAGTATAAAGCAAAAACTCTATTAGAAACCAACAAACTATGTTCTCAGTCAACTTTGCAACTACAATTCATCATCTTTTCACAAAGGGTCACGTGTTGGAGCCTTTGGGCAAGTCCACATACTCAGCCATCATATAGTCTTCTATGATTGTTAATACTCACCGAGTACACATGAGCAAAACGTTTCAACCGGACACATAGAAAGATAGGGGCTTATAGTTTCGCTTCCCAACATACTCACCTCAAGGGTGATGTCAACAATAATAACTCATGCTATCTATATTCAGCTGGACATATGTGCCTAGATCTTTCCTCACCACATGATGCTTGCCAAAAGAGAAAAATAAAAGGAATAGAAGGAAAACTTTGACTCTTTGCATAAAAGTGAATACATAAAAGTAAAAGACAGGCCCTTCGCAGAGGGAAGCAAAGGTTGCCATGCGCTTATTTGTTTGCATGTTCAACCTCTTAGTGCAAAAGAACGTCACGTTACATTGCCCCTTAAGATGACAACCTTTATTATGCAGTTTGTCGCTTTTATTCTTTGTCATCCAAGTTCGTGTAACGCTCAATTTTCTCTTACACTAAAAGATCTCACATATTTAGAAGCAATTTTTTATTGCCTTTTTGCACTGATGACAACTTACTTGAGGGATCTTGTTCAATCCCTAGGTAGGTATGGTGGACACTTGAAAAAAGATTTGGGTCTAAGGGTTTTTGGATGCACAAGTAGTATCCCTACTTAGTGCAGAATTTTTGGCTAGCAAAGATAGGGGCAAGCATCACATGTTAAAGGATCTATGACAATATGACTTCTATGTGAATATAAACAAATAGAAACCATTATGTTGTCTTCCTTGTCCAACGTCAACAATTTTGGCATATAATATTTTAGTGAGGGCTCACAATCACAAAAGATTTCTAGGATAGTATATTTATATGTGAATCTTCCCTTCCCTTATTAATTCTTTCTGAGTTGCATCACTGACCAATGCTATGTTTGTCAATCTCTAATGAAATTTTCTTACTTATACTTTTCCTTATGTGGTGCTATCACATACCATAGGATTAGTATATGATCTTATTGATTTATTTCCTTTCTTTTATTTGCTTTATTTCTCTCTTTCTTTTCTTTATTTGCAACATGAAGGTAAGGAATGTAAAAACTTGAACTACTTTATTATATAACTTGCACACAATAACAATGATAGATCACTAAACAAACTCTCAAAGAAGAAAAGATCGAGCTAAACTTTATTCATCTAAGCAAAAGATTGAACTAAGATAAGTAAAAGCAAAAAGATAGTGGGATGATACGATACCGGGGCACCTCCCCCAAGCTTGGCGGAAGCCAAGGGGAGTGCCCATACCCGATACTCAGTTCTCCTTTGGTGGTGAAGAAGGTGATGGTAGTGATGAAGCGATCCTGTCCTTAAGGGTCAAGAGATCCTGCAGCCGACGGCTTGGCGTCCGTAGGCTCCTCCCTGTTCGTCTCGATCTTCATCAGCCAAGCATCTTCTTCCATGTTTTTGGAGGAGCAGGAAGACATGATGACTGGCATGACAAATCTGACCAGAAACAGCAAGAAAATAGAACACTGGATTTTCTCTGTGATACGGTGGTTAACAGGTATGGGAAGTATATATAGATTTTTTTATCTTGGAGGACAGGCACATGGAAGAAAAATGAAGTACGGGAGGTGTCCCAGGTGGGCACAACCCACCTGGGCGCGCCAGGCAAGCTTGGTGCGCCCTGGTGTCTTGTGCCCACCAGGGGACGCTTCCTGGAAGTTTCTTTATTTCCAAAATTTTAAAATATTCTAAAATTGATAAAAAATATTTTTGCAGAATTTTCGGAGTCCGTTTACTTACCGTATCACGTACCTCCTTATTTTGACGATTCTGGAGTGTTCCGGAAGGACTCTTTTATGTGTTCTTCTGGTGTCAAAGTTTGGATAATATTGCTTTCAACATTAATAGGCGTACCTGAGATATAATGCTTTATTCGTTGCCCGTTGACAACCTTTGGGTTAGTGCCCTCGAAATTATTTATTTTGATAGCTCCAGACCGGTAAACCTCCTCGATGACATAAGGGCCTTCCCATTTGGAGATGAGTTTGCCTGCAAAGAATCTAAAATGAGAGTTGTACAAAGGAACATATTCTCCAACTTTAAACTCACATTTTTTAATTCTTTTGTCATGCCATCTTTTAACTTTTTCTTTGAATAACTTTGCATTTTCATAAGCTTGGGTTCTCCATTCATCTAATGAGCTTATATCAAATAACCTCTTTTCACCAGCAAGTTTGAAATCATAATTGAGTTCTTTAACTGCCCGATATGCTTTATGTTCTAACTCAAGAGGCAAGTGACAAGTTTTTCCATAAACCATTTTATAAGGAGACATGCCCGTAGGATTTTTATAAGCTGTTCTATAAGCCCAAAGTGCATCATCTAATTTCTTAGACCAATTCTTCCTGGACCTATTAACAGTTTTTTGCAAAATTAATTTTATCTCTCTATTGCTAAGCTCAACTTGACCACTAGACTGAGGATGATAGGGTGAGGCAATTCTATGGTTAACATCATACTTAGCAAGCATCTTACGAAAAGCGCCGTGAATAAAGTGTGAACCACCGTCTATCATTAAATATCTAGGGACTCCGAACCTTGGGAAAATAACTTCCTTAAGCATTTTAATAGAGGTGTTGTGATCAGCACTACTGGTTGGAATAGCTTCTACCCATTTAGTAACATAATCAATAGCAACCAAAATATGTGTATACCCATTAGGGGAAGGAAAAGGTCCCATGTAATCAAATCCCCAAACATCAAATGGTTCAACAGCAAGTGAATAATTCATAGGAATTTATTGACGCTTACCGATATTACCTATTCTTTGACATTCATCACAAGATGAGACATACTTATGGGCATCCTTGAAGAGAGTAGGCCAATAAAATCCAGATTGCAATACCTTGTGAGCAGTTCTATCTCCATCATGATGCCCTCCATACGCTTCGGAGTGACATTTCCGTAGGATTTGTCCCTGTTCATGCTCAGGTACACAACGTCTAATAATACCATCTACTCCTTCTTTATAGAGATGTGGGTCATCCCAAAAGTGATGTCTTAAATCATAGAAGAATTTTTCTTTTGTTGGTAAGTAAAGCTAGGTGGCAAATATTTAGCAACAATATAATTAGCATAGTCAGCATACCAAGGAGTACTATTAGCAACATTTATTGCAGCTAACTGCTCATCAGGAAAACTATCATCAATAGGAAGTGGGTCATCAAGCACATTTTCAAGCCTAGACAAGTTATCAGCTTCGGGGTTCTCAGCTCCCTTTCTATCAATAATATGCAAATCAAATTCTTGTAATAAGAGAACCCAACGAATAAGTCTATGTTTAGCATCTTTCTTTTCCATAAGATATTTAATAGCAGCATGATCTGTGTGAACAGTCACTTTGGAATCAACAATATAAGGTCTAAACTTATCACAAGCAAACACCACTGCTAAAAATTCTTTTTCTGTAGTAGCATAATTTCTTTGAGCACTGTCTAGAGTTTTACTAGCATAATGAATAAGATTCAATTTCTTATCAACTCTTTGTCCTAGAACAGCACCAATAGCATAATCACTAGCATCACACATAATTTCAAAAGGCAAGTTCCAATCAGGTGGTTGAACAATAGGTGCAGAAATTAAGGCTTTTTTGAGTGTTTCAAAGGCTTCTAAACAATCATCATCAAAAACAAAAGGGATATCCTTCTGCAAAAGATTAGTAAGAGGCCTATAAATTTTAGAAAAGTCCTTGGTAAACCTCCTATAGAAACCAGCATGGCCTAGGAAACTACGAATACCTTTGATGTCCTTAGGACATGGCATTTTCTCAATAGCATCAACCTTAGCTTGGTCCACTTCAATACCTTTTTCAGAATTTTTATGACCCAAGACAATGCCTTCATTAACCATAAAGTGGCACTTCTCCCAATTCAAAACAAGATTTGTTTGTTCACATCTCTGCAAAACTCGATCAAGATTGCTTAAACAATCATCAAAAGACTTCCCATAAACAGAAAAGTCATCCATGAAAACCTCAACAATCTTTTCACAAAAGTCAGAGAATATAGCCATCATGCATCTTTGAAAAGTAGCAGGTGCATTACATAAACCAAAAGGCATACGTCTATAAGCATAGGTTCCAAAAGGACAAGTAAAAGTGGTCTTTTCTTGATCAGGTTGAGAAACAGGTATTTGTGAAAAGCCAGAATATCCATCAAGGAAGCAAAAGTGTGTGTGCTTAGATAATCTTTCAAGCATTTGATCAATAAAAGGCAAAGGGTAATGTCTTTTCTAGTAGCTTTGTTTAATTTTCTAAAATCAATTACCATTCTGTAGCCTGTAACAATTCTTTGTGGAATAAGTTCATTCTTATTGTTAGGAACAACAGTAATACCTCCTTTCTTCGGGACACAATGAACAGGACTTACCCATCTACCATCAGCTATAGGATAGATTATACCTGCTTCCAGAAGTTTTAATATTTCCGTTCTTACAACTTCTTTCATCTTCGGATTTAACCGACGTTGGTGATCAACAACGGGTTTAGCATCAGGTTCCATATTAATTTTGTGCTGACATAGAGTGGGACTAATGCCCTTCAAATCATCAAGAGTATATCCAATAGCAGCTCGGTGCTTCCTTAGAACTTTCAATAATCTTTATTCTTCATGTTATGAAAGGTTAGCACTGATAATAACAGGATATATTTTCTTTTCATCAAGATAAGCATATTTCAAAGAGTCAGGCAATTGTTTTAATTCAAACACAGGATCACCTTTAGGTGGAGGAGGACCTCCTAGAGTTTCAATAGGCAAATTGTGTTTGAGCAGAGGACGTTGCTCAAAGAAAATATTATCTATTTCATTTCTTTCATGCATATGTAAATCATTCTCATGGTCTAGCAAGTATTGTTCTAAAGGATCAGTAGGTGGCACAGCAATAGAAGCAAGACCAATTAATTCATCCTTACTAGGCAATTCTTTTTCATGATGATTTCTACTAAACTTGGAAAAATTAAACTCATGAGACTCATCACCAAAACTAACACCGACAGTTTGTTTCTGGCAGTCTATCTTATCATTAACTGTGTTCAAGAAAGGTCTACCAAAGATAATGGGACAGAAGTCATCTTGTGGGGAACCAAGAATAAGAAAATCAGTAGGGTATTTTATTTTCCCACACAAGACTTCAACATCTCTAATAATCCCACAAGGTGATATGGTGTCTCTATTAGCAAGTTTAATAGTAACATCTATGTCTTCTAACTCTGTAGGTGCTATGTCTTCCCTAATTTCTTGATATAACTTGTAAGGAATAGTACTCACACTAGCACCCATGTCACATAAACCATGATAACAGTGATCTCCTATTGTAACTGAAATAACAGGCAGGCCAACAACTGGTCTATTTTTATCCCCTTTTTCGGGTTTAGCAATTCTAGCAGCTTCTGCACAGAAGTAGATAACATGCCCATCCACATCTTCTTCTAAGAGATCTTTAACCATAGCAATATTAGGTTTGACTCTAATTTGTTCATCAGGTTTAGGTGTTCTAACAAAGCTTTTGTTAACCACAGTTGAAACTTTAGCATGTTCCTTTATCCTAACAGGAAAAAGGGGTTTCTCAATATAAGCAGTAGGAACAACGCGATCAACATTATATAGTATAGTTTCTTCTTTAGCTGGTACCGGTTCTTTAATTTCTTCTTTAATAGGTGGGTGATATTTAAACCACTTCTCTTTAGGGAGTTCAACATGAGTAGCAAATGATTCACAAAAAGGGGCTACTATCTCAGAGTCAAGTCCATATTTAGTGCTAAGCTTTTGAAAAGCATCGGTATCCATAAAAGATTTAACACAATCATACTTAAGCTTTATACCTCACTCTTTACCTTCGTCGAGTTCCCAATCTTCAGAGTTGCGTTTAATTCTTTCCAAAAGATCCCACCGGAATTCAATAGTTTTCTTCATAAAAGAATCAGCACAAGAAGTATCCAGCATGGTTTGATCATTACGAGAAAGCCGAGCATAAACGTTCTGAATGATAATTTCTCTTGAGAGCTCATGATTGGGGCATGAATATAACATTGACTTAAGCCTCCCCCAAGCTAGAACGATACTTTCTCCTTCACGAGGCCAAAAATTATATATATAATTCCGATCACGATGAACTAGATGCATAGGATATTTTTTTGGTGAAACTCCAATTTTAAATGATTCCAATTCCATGTTCCAATATCATCGCATAGCCTATACCATGCCAATGCTTTTCCCTTCAAAGATAAAGGGAAAACTTTTTTCATCACCTCATCTCCGGGTAAACCTGCAGGCTTAAACAATCCACAAATTTGTTCTACATATATCAAGTGCATATCAGGATGTTCGGTTCCATCTCCTGCATAAGGATTAGCTAGCAGTTGTTCTATCATACCCGAAGGAATTTCATATTCAATATTTTCAGTAGGTGCAGTAGGTTGAGGGGCAATTAATTGTGGTTTCGGACGAGGTGAAGATACCCCGAAAAACACCCTCAAAGGATTGTTTTCCATAGTAGCAAGTGACAATAAATTTCAGCACACTATATAAATATTTCCTTACCGAATTCCACTTACCAAAGGCGCTTCACTCCCCGGCAGCGGCACCAGAAAATAGCCTTGATAACCCACAAGTATAGGGGATCAATTGTAGCTCTTTTCGATAAGTAAGAGTGTTGAACCCAACGAGGAGCAGAAGGAAATGATAAGTAGTTTTCAGTACGGTATTGTCTGCAAGAGCTGAAATTGTAAGTAGCGAGTAGTTTGGTAGCAAGATAATTTGTAACGAGCAAGTGATGATAGTAGTAATAAGTATGCAGCAAGGTAGCCCAATCCTTTTGAGGCAAAGTACAGGCCAAAATGGTCTCTTATGATAAGCAAAGCGCTCTTGAGGGTACACGGGAATTTCATCTAGTCACTTTCATCATGTTCGTTTGATTTGTGTTCACTACTTTGATAATTTGATATGTGGGTGGACCGGTGCTTAGGTGATGTTCTTACTTGAACAAACCTCCTACTTATGATTAACCCTCCCGCAAGCATCCACAACTACGAGAAAGTATTAAGAATAAATTCTAACCATAGCATTAAACTCTAGGATCCAATCGGTCCCTTAAGGAGTAGTGCATAAACTGGGGTTTAAGTTTCTGTCACTCTCGCAACCCGCCATCTATTTACCACTCCACAATGCATCCCCTTAGGCCCAAATATGGTGAAGTGTCATGTAGTCGACGTTCATATGACACCACTAAGGGAATCACAACATACATACCATCAAAATATCGAACACATATCAAATTCACATGATTACTTGCAACATGATTTATCCCGTGACCTCAAGAACAAAGGTAACTACTCACAAACAACAAATATGCTCATGATCAGAGGGGTATTAATATGCATAATGGATCTGAACATATAATCTTCCACCAAATAAACCATATAGTAATCAGCTACAAGATGTAATCAACACTACTAGTCACCCCCTAGCACCAATCTATAGTTCCGGTAACAAGATTGAATACAAGAGATGAACTAGGGTTTGAGATGAGATGGTGCTGGTGAAGATGTTGATGGAGATTGCCCTCCCCAAGATGGGAGAGTTGTTGGTGATGATGATGACGATGATTTCCCCCTCCGGGAGGGAAGTTCCCCCGGCAGAATCGCTCTGCCGGAGGGCAAAAGTGCTCCTGCCCAAGTTCCGCCTCGAGACGGCGGCGCTCCATCCCGAAAGTCTTCTCCTTATTTTTTCTAGGTAAAAATCACTTCTATACCAGAAGATGGGCACTGGAGGTGGGCCGAGGAGGCCACAACCCACCAGGGCGCGCTAGGGGGGCCTGGCGCGCCCAGGTGGGTTGTGCCCACCTGGTGGCCCCCCTCTGGTGCTTATTGGCTCCAGTATTTCTTAAATAATCCATAAAAAATCCTCGTGGAGTTTCAGCTTATTTGGAGTTGTGCAGAATAGGTGGCCTGATGTAGCTTCTTCAGGTCCAGATTTCCAGCTACCGGAATTCTCCCTCTTGGTGTGTACCTTACAAATTATGAGAGAAAAGGCATTAGAATTACTCCAAAAAGCATTATTATGGATAGAAATATTGTAAATAACAGTAAGAAAACATGATGCAAAATGGACGTATCAAAGCATTTACCTCTGGGGCTCCCAGCAGTCCGGTGATCGTGCTACCAGACATGAGGAACACAAATGGATCGGCGGGCGACCATTTAGGCCAGGTATTATATACCTTTGTTGTCCAGAACTAGCACCGCTTAGTTGATTTGAATGTAATGAAATCCGTCATGTTTGTATGAAAATCCGGTATTTTATATGAATTCCGTCATTGTTTATATGAAATATCGCCGTGTTTGCATGAATTTCGTCCGGTTGGTTGAGTTGCTGTCAGAATGTGTGCGGCTACAGTTGGATGGCGTAATTTGCAGGTCGCCGGTCGGTCTGCGGCCGGCACGGGCAGCGTGGTGGGACAAAAAAAGCATAGCTCGTGTGAGCTCGTCTCCAACGTGCGCGCTGGAGTATGCATGAGCACCCGAGCCATTCCTCGTTCATCGGTGGCAAAGGCACCGGTGGACAAAAGGGTCGCCAATATTTTGGCTTCCCCGGGCAAGATCCAAACAACCCTTAGCTCCCAGCAGATTCAAATCCCTTGTTCGCCATGAAATTTTGCCATGTGTTGTTTTCATGGACTAGCAAGATGCCCGTGCATTGCACGGAACATCAAGATGCATTTTTTTACAAAACACCTGTTGTGATTGACCCATGTAGGAGTAATCCCATGTGTAAAAACTAATGATATCTCGAGAATTTTATCGGAAAAATGGTATCTCGAGAATTTCATTGAAAATGATATCTCAAGAAATATGAGAGGTAAGGTGAGGAGGAGTGGGGCGTGCTGGTGACTGGTGGTCGAACTGGGCGGAGGCATGGGGATGGATGGCGCATTATGTCTAGGTTTGTATCTCTCTCACACACACCCACTTAGGTGGGGGCGTGCACGAAGAGAAGAGGTGCACGCACGGCGCACGTACTCCCGTCTCTTTCCCAACCACACCCGCGCGGGTACACGGTGGAGCTCATTTCTATATGAAAAGGTAGCCCACGTGGTAATTTGACACGTGTACTGGTTGTCCACTTGATGGAGGATCGTCTACCATGGGTGAACAAACAAATTGCGACTTGACGCATTATGTTAAAAAAGAGGCAAACCATGTGGGGCCTACCTTAGAGGCAAGCTCTATACACTCGAGATGCTCTGTACGTATTACGTACTTTTGATGTGTCCCATCAACTCGCGGAACGAGGAGAAGCTTGCTTAGTACGCCATCTCCCCCGCCCCCGGGCGCGGTGGCTCGCAGGACGAGATGAATATGAGATCATCTATTAACTAGCTAGACCTCGGTTTATATAACACACCAGATGCCTAGGGTTTTAGGAGAGTCCTCGGCTTGTGCGCCAAGTCTTGTGGAAACCTCCTTTGTATGCGGAATGGGCTTGCCCGAAGTGGCCCATTAGTGAACCGCCATGGGGTTTCTGAGGCCGATCCACCTGGTCGGGATACGACGTGGTGAGTGCCCCCTAGTCCAGGACACCATCACATGGGAGAAGTCATGTTGCAGGTAATCATGTGAATTTGATATTCGTTCGATATTTTGATGATATGTATGTTGTGATTCCCTTAGTGGTGTTGTGTGAATGTCGACTACATGACACTTCACCATCTTTGGGCCTAAGGAATTGCATTGTGGAGTAGTTATTAGATGATGGGTTGCTAGAGTGACAGAAGCTTAAACCCTAGTTTATGCGCTATTCCGTAAGGGGCTGATTTGGATCCACATGTTTAATGCTATGGTTAGATTTTATCTTAATTCTTCTTTCATAGTTGCGGATGCTTGAGAGAGGGTTAATCATAAGTGGTAGGCTTGTTTCAAGTAAGAACAACACCCAAGCACTGGTCCACCCACATATCAAATTATCAAAGTAGCGAACGCGAATCAAACCAACATGATGAAAGTGACTAGATGAAATTCTCGTGCGTCCTCGAGAACGTTTTACTTATTATCAGAGACCGTTCCGGCCTGTCCTTTGCTACAAAAGGGATTGGGCTACCTTGCTGCAATTATTGTTACTATTGTTACTCGTTACTTGTTGCAAATTATCTTGCTATCAAACTATCTGCTATCGACAATTTCAGTGCTTGCAGAAATTACCTTGCTGAAAACCGCTTGTCATTTCCTTCTGCTCCTCGTTGGGTTCAACACTCTTACTTATTGAAAGGACTACGATTGATCCCCTATACTTGTGGGTCATCACCCCCCGGGGCGCCCCCTGAGCTTGTGGCCACCTCGTGGCTCTTCTGGCCTCCCGCCGAAACTTCCAGGGTGTCTTGTGGTCCAAGAAAAATCGTCAAAAAAGTATCATTCCATTTGGACTCCATTTGGTATTGATTTTTTGTGAAAAAAATAAGGAAAAAAACAGCAACTGGCACTGGGCACTAGGTTAATAAGTTAGTCCCAAAAATGATGTAAAATAGCATAATAATGCATATAAAACATCCAAGTTTGATAATATAATAGCATAGAACAATCAAAAATTATAGATACGTTGGAGACGTATCAACCGGCGCCAGCTAAAAGAGGACGGTGCGCATCGGCTTCCTCTATCGCCGACGGCCACAATGTCAAAGCTGCACCTCCTCACCTCCCGCAGCGGACAGGATCCAGTCAGATCTGTGACCACCGGTGAGGAAAGAGATAGAGTGGACATTGTCGTCTTGTTTAGATATGGAGTGGGTGAGAGAGCGAGACGCGTGAAACCCTATCAAACAAGAGGCTACATGTACAATAGAGTAAAAAAATCTCCATAGCAGTGGTTTTAAATAGAATATGCGCGTTCTCGGAAAAAAGAAACAAAAACTGACGGGCATTAACGTACCAAGAAAGAAAACTCGATCAATAACACGCCCCCACTTCCAGGTCGCACTTTGTATCGCTCACGTGTGGTCCCCGACCCTCCATTATTAGGTGAAGAAATAAAGGGTCAAATTATTACGTAAGCTGCCTCTTCGTGTACAAATGCGCTCCATCGTGTACTTGCGGGTATGTCGGAGGCAGAGTGAGTGCATGTACATTTCTTCTTGTGCGTAGTATTCCATTTATCTCACCTCCTATTGTTTCCCATTCCTATGATATTCCTATCCTAGGAACAAGATGAGGCCGTACTAAGTTTTTGTGTGTGTAGGGAGAACGGGACATCCATGATGTTTACGAGTAGTCGCGAGAGTCGTCACTATGTGTATGTGTGCGTACATAGACATACATATCCGTGTTTACGTAAAATTCTTACTTTCATCTCCATCTCCATCTCCAATCATATTTGCCCAACTGGCACATTATTTTATGTTAATTCAGTAGCAATATTTTGTATGTCCAGCATCTCTCGTTTGCGGTCGTCCGGACCGCTGCCACGCCCTGACCGCCCTGGCCAACCCAAACCCTCTTCATCACGCGCGCGCTTCCTGCCCGAAATGTTCAATGCTGCATTCATGCCCGGCCAGAGAGAGCGCCGCCCGCGCCGCTCCCCGGTGCACGCGACTGCTCCGCGTTCAACGACACCACGGCCAGCCACAACATGCATGCAAAAAAGTTGTTGGGAGTTCGTGCTACAACTAGTTGTCCTCGCCTCCTCGTCTATCTCTTACAGTAGTAGAGTACTAATACTCCATGGCGCAATCCATCGACAAGCGGGCGAGAAAGTTTGTGTTTGTTGGTTTGTGGTGAGTGACATGCCGAGCGACCGTGTGGGGTGAGATGCGAACACGACAGACGTTGGTTTTGCTCCATGGCGCGATCAACCGAAACGAAACATTGGTTTCCAAAAGAATATGTAGTATACTGTACCGCATGAGGGAGAAGCGGATTCAACGAAGAGTGGTGGTTGCTTCGTTCGTCCAACTTATTGCCGGGTCTATGTGATTTGACGGCTCATTGGTCATTGTTACTGCGGTGGTAGAGCGTTGTAGAGTGTCTGCACTCTTTATCTTTTTATTCTGTGATAAAACTAATTTTCTTCACTCTTACACCGGAGGAGTGCAAAACACGGCAGCCTAGTGAGTACATGGCCCACCTCACACTATCACCATATTCCTCAGACATCGTGCGACACCTTCGGTCCCTTTTTCTTTGCGTTTAACACCTATGTAGTAGCCCGCATGCGAAGGACACAAGCGCTCGGAAAAAATTACTACACCGGAGTAGTAGACTATTTGCCGCCAGATTTGCTATGGAGGAAATGTTGGATAGTTACGTGCATGCAAAGTATTGGCTCAGCCTGCAACCCTCAATTCTTGTGCACAATTACTCCTCTCTCCTCTTCATCTACATGCATCTCTCTCTCCGGTTTTGCATGCATGCAACTCTCTCTATATATATATATATATGCAAGCATGCCTTGGGAAGGGACGAGGAATATGGGAGAGAGGGATGGGAAGTATTGTGGTTGCGTGTGCGGTACTATTGGAAAGAGCAGTACAAAGATGCTAAGGCGCAGACCATTGCGGGAAAAATGAGATTATCTTTACGCATACAAAAAAGGACCGGAGAGACTACTACAATGCTATGAAGCTTTCAGCTTCTGTTTCATGTATGTATCTTGACTTCAAGGTTGCCCCGTTACAACATTCCATAAAATACAAAGGAAAACTAACACGCATGCTGATGCATCTCAATGATTCATAGATCATAGCCAATATTTACTTCACAACTAAAGACAAAAGTTGTGAGAGTGTGTACAAATAAAGAAAAAAATGATTGATGCAGTCCCTATGCCTTAAACCCTACACCCTAAACAGGCTTTAATTTCCTGGCGAGGTAGAACTTGTCGAAGGAAAGAAGCCTGGAACCCATGGACCATCCGATGATCTTGTGCCACTAAAATCGAGCTGGGCATCCCTGTTGGCAAAGATATCGAAGAAGTGTGATTAGAATAATAGTAGTGGCACTAGTTGATGAGACATAAACTCATCACAAATAGAAGTTGGTAGAGAAGTAGAGAAAGATCCACATGGATATGAGCTACATGGGGAGCTGCGGTAGTGGAGCAAGCCGGCTCCAAAAGGAAGTTGTACCTAAGGGACGTCAAGACGTAGCTAGGAAGGCGGTGGGAGGCGGCATCAACCCATACCGTGGGGAGCCCCGATCCGGACGCACCGATAGTGGGTTTTCTCCATCGCCGCTGTCGACCACGTCTACGCAGAACATCCTCCACTTCCCCGGGCGGCGGGATCCGATATGTGACCAGCGGTGTGGCCACCGTCGTTATATGTGAGAGAGTGTGAAGAGAGCAACCCCCAGCAAGCAGGCATGTAGCTTAGGCTCCTGGCCAGTATTATGTTATTATGTACTAGTGTATATGTAATGGAGAACTGTTTTCTTTTTCTCTCCATACCAACATTTTTATATTGCGTACGTGTCATTGAAGAGTGAAATGATGGTTGCTTCGTTCGACCAACTTACTGTGTGATTTGACTGCTCATTAGTCATATTACTGCGATCCTTGCACGTATTCCCCCTACGTGTATGACCGTTCCTGAGTCTCACTTGTACTTATCTCTATATTTTCTTGCATGACACGTGGACCCGGATGATGGATGTCCCACATGTCAGCGAAATGAAGAAGAACGAGTTCCGACGACCAAGAGGTAGTATTTCTATGCAAACGGGTCTTACGCTGCATGAGTTGTTTGTTGTGTTATTGACCAAAATACCCCTATCGCCCTACGTGCAGGTTTGTCTCACTCCTATGTGCCCTACTTGCTCTAACATCCATCATTTCAGCAAGGGATAATGCCGTCTAAGACTACATCCACGCAGTACATTATGGGATTTTGGCCAAAAGCATAGGCTGGTCGTAGTGGGGAGTATCATACACTAGTATCATATGCATGATACTAGTGTATGATACTACCTCCTTAATGCATAATATCATAGACTAGTATCTTAGGTGGTCTTATTTATTTCCATGCATGACACATACTAGCATATAATTTATTATGATACGGTATTGTAATATGATACTTAACCATCTCTTTCCTGATTTAATTCTATGCCACATCATGAAAATTGCCTAGTTAGCATGCATGATACTAGCTATGATACTCCCATTACGACCAGCCTTATGCGCACTATAAAACGGAACAGAGGGAGTATGTTGCATGTTGTGGCGCGGTGTTTTCTTATGCATGTTCATGTGGAAGCATTGTGAATTAAAACCCACTGATAATGCACTAATGCATGTTGCGTGGTAGAGGATTCTTGAGCATACTACATCAAACGGATGGTAGTGGATCTAGATAGTAATCCGTCTATACTGGGCCCATGTGTCAGTTAATTGAAGAAAGAGGTGTGTAAGCGTAATTTCGGAAGCGTGCTCAACTGGCAGACATGATGGCATTAGAGAGTAAGGCATACATTGTCACTTCACTGTGAAGACTAGTTGAATAGTTTTCTCTAGCCGATGGGAACAATGCCTCCACGCGCATCCTGTCCAATAACAACAACCACTTGCCAAGGCTCCGGGCACCAATCACGTACCTACTCCCTCCTTCCGGTTTACTACTAGAGTACTAGTAGATGATGACTCCTGAAATACTTTTTTGTACTACTTTTTTTTACATCTTTTCATCTTTTTTTTGTACTACTACTTTGCAAAAGTACTCAATTCACGGGCTCGGTTTCCTCAAGAAATTATCTTTACCAATGTATTAATATCAGCAATGCATGGATGCATGCGTTAATAACAAATGATTAAATCTTGCATGCAACGTTTTAACGAAGCTTTGACATGTGATGCTGTGAACATGTGAATGTGAGGGACTACAACCCTCATGCATGCATGCAACAGTCACACGTATACATGCACACAAAAACGCGTGTGACGCCCTAATGCATGCAACACGCAAACGTACACATGCACACACTCATGCATGCGTACAACACACGACGGAACACAAACGCTCACGCTCAAGTGCTCAACCTACGCGTGCATGCACACACATACACACCTAGTGTGAGCTAGTGACCGTATAAACACCGAAAAATGTATATATTGACCGCAATGAGCATATTATGAAGTCCACTGACCGTATTTTTACAAATATACAGTGACCGTCAGTGTATTTTTCAAATTAAGCCATATTAACCGGAAAGGAGGCAGTACTGGCTAGCACTACTTTGTTGTATCCTGTCAACTCACAGAACGAGGAGAAGCTTGCAGGACAAGGTGAAGCTTCCTTACTATGCCCTCTCCATGTACCACATGCACGGTGGCTCGTAGGACAAGGAGAAGCTTTTGACTAATGCAACTCTCCCTCGTCCAGGCGGTGGACATGCAACAGTTCATTTGGTGTCAGATTGCCAGAAGCATACACTGTAGTGCCATCATTGTTCGGCTTCCCGAAGAGGCGAAGAGCCAAGCGCAAGGTTTAGTAGTACGAGTAGTACTAGTATTTAGGTACTAGGAACCGCATGGTGGAGCGTCTACACTCTTATTTTTTTATTTTGTGATAAAGTACACATTTATTCCGGAGAAGTGCGGAAAACGTCAGCCCAATGAAGTGGTACTATTCAAAAACATCGAACATGTATAGATGACATCCATCAACCATGCTCTAATATTTCTTGGCCTCTGTGCGACACCTAGCCCGTCTGTGTTATCGCTCCTCGTCTCTCCCAGAGCCCGTCTGCGTTCTCGCTCCTCGTCTCTCTCAAGGAGTGGCGGGTTGGCCATTTTGCCATCAATTTAGATTGGTTTGCTCACACTCCGGTCCCACATATCAGTGATATGCCAAGAGGAAGCGCGTTGACCGACAGGCCATACACGCACTTGGTTTTGCACCTTCATACTAGTAGGAACGGATTCAAAGAAGTGTGTATTGATGGATGCTTCATGTGAGCAACTTCTATGGGAAAGGTGGAGCTTATGATTTGACTGCTCATTACTCACCATTAATGCGGCGCAATGACTGGGCTGAGTTTACCATGCGGTTGTGCACACTAATTTGGTGCATGGCACATGGACCTAGATGTTGAATGGCTTCTGGCAATGCTATCAAGCTTCCAGCATTTGTCTACATAATTGATGTACACATAATATTCCAGCGCCATAAAATTGTACGATCCTCTGAAGCTTTCAACGTTTGTTTCATGTGTGTTGCCAGCTAGAAGGTTGTCTCGTTACAACATCAATCAAATAGAAAGGAAACTAACATCCATGCTCTTTCGCAAAAAAAATTAACTTCCTTGCTAATGCATCTCAATGATTAGAAGACCAGAGCCAGTATTTACATCACAACTGGAGACAAAGTTGTGAGAAGTTGTTATAAAGAAAAAAATAAAATTGATCCATGCCTACATTGGTAGCAACTTTCCCGTAGCTCTGTCTAAATCAACAAGACATGTTGGAAAAAAAGTAGTTGTCAGGAGCATGAAACATTTCGATCATTTTGTGCAGTTCCACTAAAATAGAGCTGAGCGTCCCTGTTCCAAAGATATTGAGTAAGTGTGATTACAATAATAAAGGATTGTTGTACAATAAACACATAAATAGAAGCCGGACACCTTTGCAACCTCTCTTAAGACTAACTAGTTAGAGAAGATTAAGCAAATAGTTGAAGAAGATTAGGCTCGGAGTTGGATGAGGAGGATAGAGCAAAACCAATCTCCCTTTTTGTGGTCCCACTGAAATGTACAAACGTTGCCCGTGTGACATTTTAGCAAAACTGCACAAAACAGTGTTAAGAAAAAAGTGATTTGTGCAGTTTGCCAAAAGGTTGCAATAGCAACGAGGTGAAATGGATAGCCCTATTTGCAAAAAGCAGGTAGAAAGGAATCAATTACTGGCCAATAACAGTTGATGACACATACGCCAACAAAAAAGAAGCATATTCCTTGTCCTAAGGGAAGATAGCAGCACGACTGATTATCTAAAATGGTGCGAGGACGAGATTGCAACATGAAAAGTACGCAGGTTGAGCTACGTTTTAGGCAAAGAACTAGGGAAGACCCACATACAGGATTTTCCACATGCAACGATGCGGGAAGATGGGCAGTGGAGCTAGGACAGAGCGGAGGACTGTACCTGGGGGTCATCGAGATGTAACTAGGAGGGCGTCGGCGGGCGGGATCTGCCCTACCGCGTCGAAGCTTGGTCCGAGAGAATGACGGGTACCGCAGATTGGGACGTGCTGTTGGGGAACGTTGCATGGGAAACAAAAAAATTCCTACGCTCACCAAGATCCAATCTAAGCGAGATGACCAACTACGAGAGGAGAGATTGGATCTACATACCCTTGTAGATCGCTAAGCGGAAGCGTTAAGAAACGCGGTTGATGTAGTCGAATGTCTTCGCGATCCAACCACGATCCGTCCCGCGAACGTCTTCGCGATCCAATCATAATCCGTCCCGCGAACTCCCAATCCAAGTGCCGAACAGACGGCACCTCCGCGTTCAACACACGTATGGCTTGATGACGCCTTCACCTCCTTGATCCAGCGAGCGATGGCGAAGTAGTAGCTCGAGTCCTCCGGCAGCACGACGGCCTGGTGGCGGTGGTGGCGGCGGAATCTCAGCAGAGCTTCGCTAAGCACTACGGAGAGGAAAAAGGCTACGAGAGAGAGGAGGGGCAACGCCGTGGCGTATAGATGTGTTCTAGGGTGTGGCTGCCCTCTCTCTACCTCTCGATATATAGGGGGGAGGGAGGAGGAGGAGGAGGCGCCCTAGATCCAATCTAGGAGTGGCGGCCAAGGCAGATGGGATCTCTCCCAGGGTGACTTGCCCCCCAAGCTGGGAGGTGGGAAGCCCTAGGGGGCACCCCCACCCCTCCTGGTTACGTGAGATGGGGTGAGGAGGGCGCTCAGCCCCTTAGTGGGCCGGTTTGCCCCCTCCTCTTGGCCGATGGGGCCCCCCAACACTTGCTGGGGCCCCCCGAAACCCCTTTCGGTTACGCTGGTCATCACCCGGTACCCCCGGAACAATTCCGAACTCCAATACCCTTCGTCCAATATATCGTTCTTCACCTACGAACCATTCCGGAGTTCCTCGTCACGTCCAGGATCTCATTCGGGACTCCGAAAAACCTTCGGTAACCACCATAATGACTCAACTATACTTATATCGTCACCAAACGTTAAGTGTGTAGACCCTGCGGGTTCGAGAACTATGCGGACATGACCGAGACACCTCTACGGTCAATAACCAATAGCGGGACCTGGATGCCCATATTGGTTCCTACATATTATACGAAGATCTTATCGGTCGAACCTCGATGTCAAGGATTCAACTAATCCCGTATGTAGTTCCCTTTGTCTATCAGTATGTTACTTGCCCGAGATTCGATCGCCGGTGTCTCCATACCTAGTTCAATCTTGTTACCGGCAAGTCTCTTTACTCGTTCCGTAATACAAGATCCCATGACTAACTCATTGGTCACACTGCTTGCAAGCTCATTGTGATGTTGTATTACCGAGTGGGCCCTGAGATACCTCTCCGTCATACGGAGTGACAAATCCCAGTCTTGATCCATGCCAACTCAACAGACACCCTTGAAGATACCTGTAGAGCACCTTTATAGTCACCCAGTTACGTTGCGACATTTGGTACACAAAAGGTACTCCTCCGGTGTCAGTGAGTTGCATGATCTCATGGTCATAGGAGCATATACTTGACATGCAGAAAACGATAGCAATAAGCTTGACACGATCATATGCTAAATTCATAGTTTGGGTCTTGTCCATCACATCATTCTCCTAATGATGTGATCCCGTTACCAAATGACAACCCATGTCCATGACTAGGAAACCATAGCCATCTTTGGTCAACGAGCTAGTCCGGTAGAGGCTCACTAGAGACACGTTGTTGTCTATGTATCCACACATGTATTTGAGTTTCCGATCAATACAATTATAGCATGGATAATAAACGATTATCATGAACAAGGAAATATGATAATAACCAATTTATTATTGTGTCTAGGGCATATTTCCAACAGTCTCCCACACTAGAGTCAACAATCTAGTTCACATGGCCGTGTGATCAACACTCATAGTTCACATCGCCATGTAACTAACACCCAAAGAGATTACTAGAGCCAATAATCTAGTTCACATTACCATGGGATTAACACTCAATGAGTTTTGGGGTTTGATCATGTTATGCTTGTGAGAGAGGTTTTAGTCAATGGGTCTGGAACATTCAGATCCGCACGTACTTCACAAATCTCTATGTCATATTGTAGATGATGTTACCACGCTCCACTTGGAGCTATTCCAAATGGTTGCTCCACTATACGTATCCGGTTTGCTACTTCGAGTTATCTAGATAGGTGTTAAATCTTGCATCGACGTAACCCTTTACGCAGAACTCTTTATCACCTCCATAACCGAGAAACATTTCCTTATTCCTCCAAGGATAATTTTGACCACTGTCCAGTGATCCACTCCTAGATCACTCTTGTACCCCCTTGCCAGACACGTGGCAAGGCACACATCAGGTGCGGTACACTACATGGCATACTATATAGAGCCTATGGCTGAGGCATAGGGGACGACCTTCATCCTTTTCCTTTCTTTCGTCGTGGTCGAGCTTTGAGTCTTACTCAACTTCACACCTTACAACTCAGGCAAGAACTCCTTCTTTCACTGATCCATTTTGAACTCCTTCAAAATCATGTCAAGGTATGTGCTCTGTGAAAGTCTTTATCAGGCATCTTGACCTATCTCTATAGATCTTGTTGCCCAATATGTAAGCAGCTTTACCCAGGTCTTCCTTTGAAAAACTCCTTTCAAACAACCCTTTATGCTTTTCAGAAATTCTACATCATTTCCGATCAACAATATGTCATCCACATATACTTATTAGAAATGTTGTAGTGCTCCCACTCACTTTGTGGTAAATACAAGTTTCTTGCAAACTTTGTACAAAACCAAAAAGCTTTGATCACCTCATCAAAGCATATGATCCAACTCCGAGATGCTTGCTCCAGTCCATAGAAGGATCGCTGGAGCTTCCATTCCTTTTAGCATCCTTAGGATCGACAAAACCTTCTGGTTGTATCACATACAACCTTTCCTCACGGAAACCGTCAAGGAAACTTTGTTTTGACATCCATCTGCCAGATTTCGTAATTGAAAATGCAGCAACTGCTAAGATAATTCCAACAGACTTTAGCATCGCTATGAGTGATAAAGTCTCATCATAGTCAACTCTTGAACTTGTCGGAAACTTCTTTGCGACAAGTCGAGCTTCACAAATGGTGACATTACCATTAGCATATGTCTTCTTCTTAAAGATCCATTTATTCTCAATGGCTAGCCGATCATCGGGCAAGTCCACCAAAGTCCATACTTTGTTCTCATACATGGATCCTATCTCGAATTTCATGGCTCCTAGACATTTGTTGGAATCTGGGCCAACCATCGCTTCTCCATAGCTCGTAGGTTCACCGTTGTCCAACAACATGACCTCTAAGACAAGGTTATCGTACCACTTAGGAGCTGTACGTACCCTTTTCGACCTACGAGGTTCGATAGTAACTTGATCCAAAGCTTCATGATCATCATCATTAGTTTCCTCTTCAACTGAAGTAGGTGCCACAGAAACATCTTTCTGTGCTGTGCTGCTCTCTGGTTGAAGTAAAGGTTCAACAACCTCATCAAGTTCTATCTTCCTCCCACTCAATTCTTTCGAGAGAAACTCTTTCTCGAGAAAGGACCCATTCCTAGTGGCAAACACTTTGCCCTCGGATCTGAGATAGAAGGCATACCCAACCGTCTCTTTTGGGTATCCTATGAAGACGCATTTGTCCACTTTGGGTTTGAGCTTTTCCGGCTGAAGCCTTTTGACATAAGCATCGCAGCCCCAAACCTTAAGAAACGACAACTTGGGTTTCTTGT
This sequence comes from Aegilops tauschii subsp. strangulata, assembly GCF_002575655.3. Taxonomy (NCBI): domain Eukaryota; kingdom Viridiplantae; phylum Streptophyta; class Magnoliopsida; order Poales; family Poaceae; genus Aegilops; species Aegilops tauschii. The sequence goes on from NC_053038.3 coordinate 112,547,069, forward strand.
CAAACCACAATTCATACGGTGTCGTCTCCACGAACTTAGATGGTGCCCTGTTTAAAGTGAATATAGTTGTCTCTAATGCATAACCCCAAAACGATAGTGGTAGATCGGCAAGAGACATCATAGAGCGCACCATATCCAATAAGGTATGATTACAACGTTCGGACATACCATTACATTGTGGTGTTCCAGGTGGCGTCAACTGTGAAACAATTCCACATTGTCTTAAGTGATTGCCAAACTCATAACTCAGATATTCTCCCCTTCGATCGGATCATAGGAATTTAATCTTCTTATTACGATGATTCTAAACTTCACTCTGAAATTGCTTGAACTTTTCAAACGTTTCAGACTTATGCTTTATTAAGTAAATATAACCATATCTACTCAAGTCATCGGTGAAGATGAGGAAATAACGATATCCACTGCACGCGTCAACACTCATCGGACCGCACACATCAGCATGTATGATTTCCAACAAATCACTTGCCCGTTCCGTTGTTCTGGAAAACGGGGTTTTAGTCATCTTGCCAATGAGGCATGGTTCACATGTGTCAAGTGATTCAAAATCAAGTGACTCCAAAATTCCATCAACATGGAGTTTCTTCATGCACTTTACACCAATATGACTTAAGCAGTAGTGCCACAAGTATGTGGTACTATCATTATTAACTTCACATCTTTCGGCATCAATATTATGAACATGTGTATCACTACGATCGAGATTCAATAAACCATTCACATTGGGTGCATGACCATAGAAGGTATTATTCATGTAAACAGAATAAAACCATTATTCCCTGACTTAAATGAATAACCGCATTACAATAAACATGATCTCATCATGTTCATGCTCAACGCAGACACCAAATAGTATTTATCTAGGTTTAACACTAATCCTGAAGGGAGAGGGAGCGTGCGATGGTGATCACATCAACCTTGGAAACACTTCCAACACACATCGTCACCTTGCCCTTAGCTAGTCTCCGTTTATTCTGCAGCTTTTGTTTCAAGTTACCAATATCAGCAATTGAACCGGTATCTAATAACCAGGTGCTACTAGGAGTACTAGTAAGATACACATCAATAACACGTATATCAAATATACTTTTGTTGAAGTTGCCAGCCTTCTTATCTACCAAGTATTTGGGGTAGTTTCGCTACCAGTGACCGTTCCCCTTACAATAGAAGCACTTAGTCTCAGGTTTGGGTTCAACCTTGGTTTTCTTCACTGGAGCGGCAACTGGCTTGCCATTCATGAAGTTTTCCTTCTTGCCCTTGCCCTTCTTGAGACCAGTGGTCTTGTTAACCATCAACATTTGATGCTCCTTCTTGATTTCTACCTCCGCGGCCTACCGCGAACAGCTCCGGGATCATCTCCATCCCTTGCATGTTATAGTTCATCACGAAGTTCTAGTAGCTTAGTGATAGCTAGTGTCTGGAGAACTCTGTCAATCACTATCTTATCTGGAAGATTAACTCCCACTTGATTCAAGCAATTGTAGCACCCAGACATTCTGAGCACATGCTCACTGGCTGAGCTATTCTCCTCCATCTTGTAGGCAAAGAACTTGTCAGAGGTCTCATACCTCCCAACATGGGCATGAGCCTGAAATACCATTTTCAGCTCTTGGAACATCTCATATGTTCCATGGCATTCAAAAAACGTCTTTGGAGCCCCGATTCTAAGCCATAAAGCATGGCGCACTAAACTATCAAGTAGTCATCTAAACGTGTCTGCCAGATGTTCATAACATCCACAGATGACGCTAGAGGGGTTGGCACACCAAGCGGTGCATCAAGGACATAAGCCTTCTGTGCAACAGTGAGGACAATCCTCAGACTACGACCCTAGTCCGCATAATTCCTTACAATATCTTTCAACTTAGTCTTTCTCTAGGAACGTATTAAAACAGGGAGCTACAGCGTGAGCTATTGATCTACAACATAATTTGCAAAGACAACTTAGACTATTGTTCATGCTAAATGAGTTCAACTAATCATATTACTTAAGAACTCCCACTCAAATTGACATCCCTCCGATTATCCGAGTGTAACATGATCCAAATTTACCAACCCAAGTCTGATCATCACGTGAGATGAGGTGGTTTCAATGGTGAACATCTCCATGATGATCATATCTACTATATGACTCATGTTCGACCTTTCAGTCTCTTGTGTTCCGAGGCCATGTTTGTACATGCTAGGCTCGTCAAGTTTAACCCAAGTGTTCCGCATGTGCAACACTAGCTTGCACCCGTTGTATGTGAACGTAGAGTCTATCACACCCGATCATCACGTTGTGCTTCGAAACGACGAACTTTGGCAACAGTGCACACTTGGGGAGAACACGATTTTATCTTGAATTTTTAGTGAGGGATCACCTTATAATGCTACCGTCGTTATAAGTAAAATAAGATGCATAAAAGGATTAACATCACATGCAAATCATAAGTGACATGATATGGCCATCAACTTGTGCTTTTGATCTCCATCATCAAAGCACCGGCATGATCTCCATCGTCACCGGCATGACATCATGATCTCCATCGTCACCGGCATGACATCATGATCTCCATCATCGTGTCGCCATCGGGGTTGTCACGCCAACCATGCTTCTACTAGTATTGCTACCGCTTAGCGATAAAGTAAAGCATTACATAGCGCTTAATGATTGACACGCAAGTCATACAATAATTAAAAACAACCCTATGGCTCCTGCCGGTTGCCGTATGCATCGACATGCAAGTCGATATAAACTATTACAAACATGAGCATCTCATACAACAAATATATTTCATCATGTCTTTGGCCATATCATATCACAACATACCATGCAAAAACAAGTTAGACGTCATCTAATTCTTGTTGCATGTTTTACGTGGCTGCTATGGGTATCTAGCAAGAACGATTCTTACCTACGCAAAGCCACAACGGTGATATGCAAGTTGCTATTTAACCTTCTACAAGGACCGCCTTTGTCGAATCCGATTCAACTAAGGTGGGAGAGGCACACACCCACCAGCCATCTTTATGCAACAAAGTCACATGTCTGTCGATGGAACCGGTCTCATGTACGTGGACATGTAAGGTTGGTCCGGGATGCTTCATCCCACAATACCGCTGAATCAAGAAAAGACCAAGGAAGGAAGCAATCTGAATATCAACGCCCACAAACTCCTTTGTGTTCTACTCGTGATGTCATCTACGCATAGACCTAGCTCATGATGCCACTGTTGGGGAACGTTGCATGGGAAACAAAAAATTTCCTAAGCTCACCAAGATCCAATCTAGGAGATGACCATCTACGAGAGGAGAGATTGGATCTACATACCCTTGTAGATCGCTAAGCGGAAGCATTAAGAAACGTGGTTGATGTAGTCAAACGTCTTCGCGATCCAATCACGATCCGTCCCGCGAACTCCCGATCCAAGTGCCGAACGGACGGCACCTCCGCGTTCAACACACGTACGGCTTGATGATGCCTTCACCTCCTCGATCCAGCGAGCGATGGTGAAGTAGTAGCTCGAGTCCTCCGGTAGCACGACGATGTGGTGGCGGTGGTGGTGGCGGAATCTCAGCAGAGCTTCGCTAAGCTCTACGGAGAGGAAGAAGGCTATGAGAGAGAGGATGGGCAGCTCCGTGGCGTATAGATGTGTTCTAGGGTGCGACTGCTCTCTCTCTACCTCTTTATATATAGGGGGAAGGGAGGAGGAGGAGGCGCCCTAGATCCAATCTAGGAGTGGCAGCCAAGGCAGATGGGATCTCCCCTAGGGTGACTTGCCCCCCCAAGCCGGGAGGTGGGAAGCCCTAGGGGGAGCCCCAACCCTCCTCGTTACGTGAGATGGGGTGAGGGGGGCGCTCAGCCCCTTAGTGGGCTGGTTTGCCCCCTCCCCTTGGCCCATGCCCCCCCAACACTTGTCGGGGTCCCCCGAAACCCCTCTCGGGGACGCTGGTCATCACCCGGCACCCCCGGAACAATTCCGGACTCCAATACCCTTCGTCCAATATATCGATCTTCACTTTCGGACCATTCCGGAGTTCCTCGTCATGTCCAGGATCTCATCTGAGACTCCAAACAACCTTCGGTAACCACCATAATGGCTCAACTATACTTATATCGTCACCAAACGTCAAGTGTGTAGACCCTACGGGTTCGAGAACTATGCAGACATGATCGAGACACCTCTACGGTCAATAACCAACAACGGGACCTGGATGCCCATATTGGTTCCGACATATTATACGAAGATCTTATCGGTCAAACCTCGATGTCAAGGATTCAGCTAATCCCGTATGTAGTTCCCTTTGTCTATCGGTATGTTACTTGTCCAAGATTCGATCATCGGTATCTCCATACTAGTTCAATCTCGTTACCGGCAAGTCTCTTTACTCGTTCCGTAATACAAGATCCCGTGACTAACTCATTGGTCACACTACTTGCAAGCTCATTGTGATGATGTATTACCGAGTGGGCCCTGAGATACCTCTCCGTCATACGGAGTGACAAATCCCAGTCTTGATCCATGCCAACTCAACAGACACCCTCGAAGATACCTGTAGAGCACCTTTATAGTCACCCAGTTACGTTGTGACGTTTGGTACACACAAGGTACTCCTCCGGTGTCAGTGAGTTGCATGATCTCATGGTCATAGGAACATATACTTGACATGCAGAAAACGATAGCAATAAACTTGACACGATCATATGCTACGTTCATAGTTTGGGTCTTATCCATCACATCATTCTCCTAATGATGTGATCCCGTTACCAAATGACAACTCATGTCCGTGACTAGGAAACCATAGCCATCTTTGGTCAACGAGCTAGTCCGGTAGAGGCTCACTAGGGGCACGTCGTTGTCTATGAATCCACGCATGTATTTGAGTTTCCGATCAATACAATTATAGCATGGATAATAAACGATTATCATGAACAAGGAAATATGATAATAACCAGTTTATTATTGCCTCTAGGGCATGTTTTCCAACACGTGTTGCCTCAATGCCATCGAGCGGAGCAATGATGCACGTCCTCCCTTTCCGCCGGCGGACGGGATTGGGCCGGATCAGTGACCATCGATGAGAGAGAGAGAGAGGCCACCACCGTCTTGTGTGAGAGACTGTGAAGACAGACCGACCCCAGCAGGCAAGCTCCATTGTATATTGTGGAGCGGATTACTTTTTTCTCGATAACAATCGTTTTATATTCTGTACGTGCCATTGAGTAATATAACTTTATTGAAAAATAATGCGCCAATGCATCAAGTCGAACTTTGGTTCGTGCACGCGTGGTACACGACCCTTCGTCAAGTAAATAACGGCTGCACGCTCACAAATTAGCACGCGGGCTGCCTTTTCGTACAGAAATGAACTCCGTCGTGTACGCGCACGCAATTGCCCGCACGGGTGTGGCTGGGAACAAGACGTGAGTACGTGCGTCGTGCGTGCACCTATTCTCTTCATGTAAGTACACCACCTACGTGGGTGTGTGTGTGAGAGAGATGGTGTGTGGGTTCGTGAGTGTTTTTTGGGGGTGTGTGAGAGATAGACAGGGAATATGTGTTGATGATATCTCAAATAAAAAATGTAACATATGCAATGTGTGTGAAACAGACGCCTAGATATATCATATATAGAGGGGGCGATCCACGAGAAGAGTGTGGAGGGATCATCGGCGTGAGATATTGATAGAATCAAAGAGAGGGATGAAGTGTATGGGTGCGCGATTGATAAAGAGAGCCAGCTAAATTATGTGTGCCCACGTCAAAGATATAGGGAGGCTTGCCTACTGGAACATGAGAGGGGAGAGTTGCAGTTTGTCTGTGTGGCATGGATACCTACCTACAACGTTCTACTATCGGTGTATGTGTGTGTGTGTGTGTTGGGGGGGGGGGGAAGAGACCTAACTATAGAGAGGTAGATCGACTGGTATATGTGTGAGAAGGAGAGAGACCTAGGTATGTATTGAGGGAGATCGATCGACATCCATGCATATTTGTAGGAGAGGAACAAGGTTGGGAGAGAGACAAAGCTAGAGTGTCGGAGGGTTGATGGTGGAGTTGCTTCTCACATAGGGTGGGAGAGGCCTGCTAGACAAACGGAGGGTACGACTGCAATAACGATAAGAGAGGGGATGCGTGTTTGTGTGTGCTGTGAGAGACGAGTTGGGAGGCATGCATGGATGATGAGAGGGGCCGATATGTCCGTGGTAAGCACACCTAACTACATAGGTAAATCAATCGCCGTGTATCGGAGAAAGTGAGAGACATAACTAGTGAGGTAATCAATCGGTGCGTGGGGGAAAAAGAGTTACAGTCGACCTAGCTATATGTAGGGAGATTGACCGGTATGCATGCATCTGTTAGAGGCAAATAAGGGTCGGGGAGACGGATAGAGAGAGAGGTATGCGGCTAGGAGATGGTGCGAGAGGCCTACTATGTCGAGAGGGGAAGGAGTGTACGAGTGCGAGATCGATGAAATGAGGGGCGAGAGTGTGCATGTGTGTGGGACCGTATTAGATACAGGGAGGCATGGACAGTGAGAAGAGAAGAGGAAAAGCGTGTGTTTGTGGTAGGCAGACCTGGCTAGAGAGGTATAACGATCGGTGTGTGCCGAAAAGAAGGGGCCGAAGACACTTGCAAACACCGTGGGAGAACGACCTAAAGAAAGATGGAGATAAAAATATATTAGCTTTCACTCAAAAAAATATTTCTCGGGTTGTTTTAATGAGGTGAGGAAGGGATATGGTTGATTTCAGGATATTTTCAGGAAATTAGAGTAGAGAAGTGAGGTTTTGTTGCAACAATGTCACAATTTCGCCCATAATTATTAGGGAAGTGTTTGTGGCCGGGGCGCCGGCCGAACCGTTGCGCCGGTCCCGCGCGAGCCACTCGATCGAGGCCATCGTATGCCTCGCGCGAGCCCCTGCCCCCACCTTATCTTCTTTTCTCCAATCCCCTTCTCTCTTAGCCGCATCCACGCACGGGGGGTCGCCGCGCTCCTGGTCTTCCTCCTTCGGGGGTAGCCGCGCTCCTGGTCTTCCTCCTTCAGATCCCGTTGTCGCCATGGATGCGTCTGTCATCATGCCCGCTCCCTTCGCCATGGCCGTGCGCAACAAGGCCAAGCACCGGGATGCCTCTGACAAGCAAGCGGTGCTACAACCAGCATCCAAATATGCTACGATCGGTGAGCCAAAGTGCTACAACGGGCATAATTTTTGCTACTACGGACGGTGACCGCTGTGACCACACCTGCAGATGCTGCAACTGTCTGGCTAGATGTTGGAACCGGCATGATTTTTTGCTACTACAAGGTGGTGACCGCGGGGACCACGTGCCCACAGATGCTGTACCCCGCTCTCGCTAGATGCTGGAACCGGCAACGAAAAATGTTGAAACCACGGTGTTCATTTGCTGGAACCGGCGAGGTGATTTGCTACAACCGAAGACCCTAATGTTCACGACTTGCACGATGACTACAACTAGCGGGCGACGACCATGATGTTCTTTTGCTACAACCAGGGATTAGGATTGCTGGAACCGGCGCAGTGTTTTGCTGGAAGTAGCACCAAAAAATGCTTCCATCAAAGTCTTCTTTGCTGGACAAGCAATTGTTCGCTTCATCCGGCATCTTTTTTTGCTACATCCGGCATCGTTTTTTGCTGGAACCAGTTGACTGTCCGCTACGAACGCCAACGCGATAGAAGCTGCAACCAGGGTAGAGAAATGCTACAACCGGTGTATAAAGTTGCTACTAGCGGCAATGGAAAAGCTTCTGAGCGGCATGAGGAGAAATCTGCCACCGCGGGAAAAAGGCTTCAATGGTGGAAAAAGCTTCAAGCGGCAGTGGAAAAGCTTCAACGGGCAGAAGGAAAAGCTTCAAGAGCTAATGACAAGAAAAGCTTCAACCAGGGGTGCCGGGCGGCGACTGGGGGCGAGGCCGGCGACCGGGGGCGAGGACGGCGACCGGGCGGCGACCGGCGGCGAGCTGGTGATTCTTCAAGGTCAGGCCTCGCAGCGTCCATGGCGGATGGATGAAGGCGATGCTGCTGTTCGTGCGTGCGAGAAAGGGGCGATGCTGCTGTTCGTGCGTGTGTGATCTAACGGCTCCAGGCAAAGCGATCTGACGGTGGGCAGGCGACCGGCCGAATCGTTCGGCCGGCCACCGGCGCAGATCACTGCCCTAATTATTAGATGCAATCTGATGATCAGAAATGATGGATGACAGACATACTATCATGAGCAATTAAGTGTTTTATAGGATAGAGAAAAGATGAGTATATGTACTTATGTATAAACGTTTGTGTGTGTTAGAAAACACAATTATTCTTGATGTAAAAAAAAGTATTCTTCTTTAGAAAAACAGGCCATAGTGTAAAAGCGAGCCCACATTTTCGAATCGATCCCCAAATCCGAAAACGCGGAGCCTTCACTCCCTCCGAAAGCCGAAAATTTCCGAATTCCTCCCGCCCTCCCTGCTGTCGCCGCTATCCCTTCCCGCACAACAAAACACCCAAATCCAAATCCAAGTCCAAACCCCCCTCCGCCATTCCTCCAATTTTCCATTTTCGATATTCATGCTGCAATGGTGCGTGAGCTCCGCGCCGACTCCTTCTACGCCCGCCTCCGCGCCGCCGCCGCCGCCGCGGCAGCGGTTTCCTCCGCCTCCGCCTCCCCTCTCCTGATCCTCCCGTCCGCGGCCGACGCCGACTCACTCTGCGCGCTCAGGATCCTCGCCCACGTCCTCTCCGCCGACTCCGTCCGCTTTTCCGTCTACCCCGTCGCCTCCACCGCCGATGCCGCCGAACTCCTCGCCTCCTTCTCGGGCGCCACTGCGTCCTCACCCCTGTCGCCGCCGCCGCTCTGCGTATTACTTATCAACTGGGGCGCGCGCTCCGACCTCCTCCGCGGCATCCTGCCGCGCGGCTCCACCGCCTTCGTCGTGGATTCGCACCGCCCCGTGAACCTCCGCAACCTCGCCGCGGGGAACGACCGCGTCATCGTGCTCTTCACCGCTGATGACGAGCGCGCCGCCGACCTGTCGTATGACTTCGACGCGTCCTCCCTTGCCGACGCCTCCGACCTAACGGCCGAGGGGGACGCGGACGACGACCACCTCCGCGCCTCCGAGGAGGAGGAGTCAGATACCTCGGATTACGATTCCGGCGCCGAGGGCGGGAGGAGGAAGAGACGGTGGGCGTCCGATGACGCGGAGGCGGACGGTGACGATCCGGTGAGGCTGTTCGGGAGGCTGCGGCGGGAGTACTACCGGCTCGGCACCTTCCACGGGAAGCCGTCGGGGTGCCTCATGTACGACCTCGCCCACGCGCTGCGCAGGAACACCAACGAGCTCCTCTGGCTTGCCTGCGTCTCCCTCACCGACCAGTTCGTCCACGAGCGCATCACCAACGAGCGCTACCAGGACGCGGGCATGGAGCTCGAGCAGCACATCAACGGATCCGGCAACCTCGATCCGTCCGGCGTCGGCTCCGTGGTCACCCTCAAGGACGGGACCAGGATCCGTGCGCCCGAGACCTCCCGCATCGCCTACGAGGACGAGCCGAGGCTTATGCTGCTGCGGGAGTGGACCTTGTTCGACTCCATGGTCTGCTCCTCTTATGTCGCGACGAGGCTCAAGACGTGGAGCGACAACGGGCTCAAGAAGCTGAAGCTTCTTCTGGCGAGGATGGGGTTCCCGCTCGCCGACTGCCAGAAGGGGTTCCAGTACATGAGCATGGAGGTCAAGAGGAAGATGCGCGATGAGTTTGACCGCTTCCTGCCGGAGTATGGGCTCACCGAGTTCTACTACAGAAGCTTCCTGCGGGTGCACGGGTACAAGTCCAAGGTCTGTGCTGCGGATGTTGTGTATGGCGTCACAGCTTTGCTTGAATGTATGAGTGCCGAGTCCAACGATTCGAAGGAGTGTTCTGCTGCTGAGCAATTCTGGGTTGCATACTCTGCGCTGTCTCCGAGCAATGTGGATCAGCTGCAAAAAGGAATGCAATCTGCAATTGAGATACAGAGGGCTATATTGAGGCAAGGGAGCTCGGCAATTACCAAGAGCGGCTTCATACGGAGTGCAAAGAAGTTCAGGTGGGTGAAGCTCGATGACCCAGTGGACACGAGCAAGCTGTGCCACCCTCAGGCGCTTACCAAGTTCTGCTTCTTCCTGATGGATGCACTGAAGGAACGGGGTGCAAGGACGAAGCCACTGGTGTGTGCTTGCTTAGGGAGGGAGCCTGAGAAGGTGCTGGTAGTTGGGGTATGGGGGAAGCCCAGGCTTGGGGCAGTTCAGGGGAATTCGTTCGGTAATGCATTTAGGTCAGCGGCAGGGGAGATTGGCGCAGACTATTTCCATGACATGTTTGAGTCATCATGGATTGTTCTTGACGTTGTTGCTGTCAGTTCTTTCATGATTCGGTTAACGGAGAAGCTGTAATGATGGCATGCGCTGTCTATGCTAGTTATCCTTTTAGTCCCAAAACAAGAAGGGACTTGAGGCTTGATTCTGCCTCCAAATATAGGAGCTTCAGTCCTGGCGGTACATGACATGTATTCTCTCCTTATCCACCTGAACTTTTTCATGATCATGTTTTGCAGCGAGAAAGGAGGTTTTCCCACTGTTTAGCCAATTCAATTAGCAAATGATAGATCAATAAAATTCAGATGCAAACCTTGTCACAATATGGAGATGGACAAGGTATATGGTACTGTTGACCTGATAGTGTACCTTGTATCTGTGCTTGCATAAGTACGTGCCTTCTGATTATAGAAAAGTGTCGTCTCCTCTTTTTGTGCCACTAGAGTTACTTGAAGTTCTTGAAGTGTGTAAACTAACGAGCCTTTTTTTGAATATGTGGTGTTAATGTGTTATTAGCACAAGCTAACTTAAATGCATATTTGTTTTAAATTAAAATCATGTGGATGCATTTGGTTGTCTCTTGATCAGGATAGATGTTAATAAATGTATAATACTTCTGGTGGTTGATTTTACATTAATATCCTTCCACAAATTCAGTAGATCATTGTAAGAATTTCATTTACCCAATCCTCCTCTCCCATATATTTCTTAGTTCTTACAATGCAAAGACGATGCTATGGAAAACAAAGCCCTTCTGTTGCAGCAAATAATTTATTTTGTTGTTCCACAAAGATATAATCAATTTGTTGAATGCTCTCACTCAAATGTGTTAGTTGTTGCAAACTTGATTAGTCTGAAAGAATAGACTTCAATTTTTTTTATCAAGCATGAAACTGTGTGATTCAGACCATGTTGGTTGATATGCCAGTTGCACTGCGCTAACCAAGTTCCATAATATGGAAATCTTGGCACCTTAATCAACTATATTACAAATTCATAGGCCCATAAGGAGTACAGTATAAAAATATATACATGCAGTGTTTGTTATCTGTGTGGATCATCTCAATTATCTATGACTTGATAAATAAGTAGATGATCTTTTTGTACGGTAACTCTTGCATCCTATGTTGACATCTATTTATAAAGAGAGAAAACGACTGACAGTCCAGCACTCCCACAAGACTTGTGAGTTGTGATTAAGGACCTTGGGTTCTTCTTCTCCTAGAGCGTTTCTTGTTCAAAGTGGTTATGTGGGTTTGCTTCTTTGCAATACACCATGTTTGTATGTAATTTTGCCATCTGAATCTGAGTTTTATTTGAATTTTAACTCTTCCCTGGAGGTGTCCCAGAACAGCTACAAGTTAACAGAGCCTTTTCTGCCTTTCCTGACGTAGCCTGCACCCATGCTCAAATCCTCAATTGTAAGTTTCTCTTCTTACCATACCTGCTTGATTTTGGGTTGTTAGGAACAAACAGATCTTCATTTGTATCACCACGTCAGTATTACAAAATTTACAGTATTCTCAGGTGAATTTTCCCTCCCCTTTTACTGCGGTTCTTTGGTAAGTCAGGCTACCAGGGAGTAAAAAAACATTTGGTTTTTTCGTCCTTGCTCTACTGGTTTACCTAAACAGGCCATGCACTTTACAACCTCTGCCTATTTCTGTCACGTGCAACACATATTTTCCTGTACTTAGGTCAAGTTAGGAAGTTAGAATGGCCCATCAACTGTTGACAAAGGTCAAGGCATGCTGAATAACCATTTAACTAACTTTGATGCATTCTTCCATACAACTGCATTACTTCTGGAGTTAATGCATTCACTGATTCACATGGGCGATATGAACAATTGAAGTTTGACAGCGGCATCAAATTATGTCTTCTTTTTCGAGAAGGGGATGACCCTGGCCTCTGCATGAAACGATGCACACAGCCATTTTATTCAAAATGAAAAGTCAAAGTCACTGAGTACCAAAATGTTTACTGCAAAATACGACTAAACTGGTAAAAAACAAGATTACTAGCTCATAGCTCATCCACAATCAAATTATTTATTTTGTAATGATTACTCCATCAATACTTCATTCTAGTGTTTTCTTAAGGAAAAAGTCTAAATAAAAAAAACGATATCGACTGCTGTTGCTATCAGATTGTATTGTTTTGATTTGAAAGAGTGAACCGTTTCTGATCACATCTTGAAGAGAGAGCTTTGTACTGTCTCTGTTCAGTTTGCACCTATCAGAAATGCCACTTCAGAGTTCCTTACTAATATATCGACATGTAACTTGTTGCCTAGGGTTTGCTTCTGTGGCAGTGTTGCCTGACGTCCTTAGGTTAAGCCTGTCCTTCTCAATTACCGAACCACAAAAGAATTGTCCAATTTCATGCTTTTGTTCCTGTAGGTATTGCAATCAATTGGTGGACCCATGCCAATTGCTTGTGCCAGAATAGTTAGTGTGATGCAACCCTTTTATTTCTGATTAAGGCTACTAAAAATGGTCAACAACAGAAGCTGCTGCTATGAATTGGTATTGCACCTCTGACTCATTTTCCGAATGAATATGAAACTTGTCATCTACCTTGCTTGCTTCATGGAAATAGGTACTGGTTCCAAATGCAGCTAACCTGAGCATAAAGCCACACATACTCAGATTTCAGACTGACCGCATGAAAACTATATAAGGGGTTTGTCTAGTGAATAGTCATCAACATGAATCAACTTCCATTCTTGCTGAATCAAGCAATCAATAAGATTAATCCTTCGCGACACTAGATTTGCCCATATTTCTGAAATTTCTTTTCTTTGCATTGCTGCTTCAACTGATTTCCTTTTTATGTTCAGTTGCAAAAATAATCTTAAGCATTGTTCAACCTTTAGGATTTGCCCTCTTAAAGGCATGCTTATAACAATCTCATGGGAGCTTTGCTTCAATTTCCAAATGAACAGTTCAATTCCTGCATTCCATGTGTTGATGGTTCCAGAGAAAAGCAGTAGTGTTATTTGGAATGATTTGAAGACAGAACAGTATGAAAATTAGAGTTTACCACAATTCATTGTGAACTGAAGAGATATTGGCTTTGTCTTCCATAACCTCAACAGGAAATTCGAAATTGATTTTCCTGACCGCTTACAGCATTTTAGACTGCTATCATAACTGGCAATTGGCAGTTACTTCCCCAGATTTTCTTTTCTAAAAGCGTACAATAACTGATGGAGCTGCATCTCTCATTAATTTTTTTTGAAATATGGACCTGGAACAACGAGTTCGCATTAATTTTCCTAACAGGCAGATAGTGCTACATTTCTGTATGAGTGAATATATACCCTAAATCATGCCAAATGAATTGGCATCTTAATCAAGTCCTCTGATGTAGCATAGGGCCTCTACACATTGGCAGGAACGCATGGCTGGCAGTGTGACATGTTGCATAGCCTCTTGTCCACCATATCAAGGGGGCTTACTGATAGCACACTTGTGGGGAAAATGTTCATTAAATAATTGGTTACAATTCTTTTTTGCCATTAAATGTAGACATGCCTATGATGCGACAGGTAACATACAATTATGAGGATCATGTTGTAATTTTGTTTGTTTTTATGTGTGCATCACTGAGTTACCTAATGACGTTTCTCATCGCTCAAACAGTGGCATCCTGCATTGGACTTGCTATGTGACTGAATGAAAGCTCTGCAATGATTACTGGTATTTCAGAGGATTTAGGGGTGTGAATAGCTAAAAGGCTCCTGGTTTGCTTCTAATTCTAGGTTTTAGTTATAATTTTTTTGCACAAATATCATAGCAGGTGCATATTTAAAAGAATCCAAATGAACGTGCTCATTTTGTTTGTATCCTCTTGATGCTTCATTGTGTCAATAAATCCACCCTTTATTGAAAAGAATTGCCAGGGAAAGTATATAAATGTAACTTTTGGTTAAAAGTGTGATTATTTGTGATTTGTGCAGAAACAAAAGTAAATAGTAAATATGTTACTCCCTCCGATCCATATTAATTGTCGCTAATTTAGTACAAAGTTGTAATAAATCAGTGACAATTCATATGGATCGGAGGGAGTACCTTTTTGGCATAGTAAACTGTAAAATTTTAACTGAATTTTAGATACCCCCTCCGTGACTACTTTTAAATACAAATTCAATGGCATGAATTTTGGTTAAAAATGTGAATATTTTAAAACACAAATTCAATGGTATGTTATTGTTGACAGATAACCCAAGTTTCTGCTCTTTTTTCTTCTTCAAATAGTAAGAACCCAAATTCACGTCCATGAGGACTTGAGCCCAAGTGGTGGGTTTGTACATCCAATTCCCTGACCAAGTGAGGGAGTGAGGCAAGACAATTGTTTAGGGGCGCACATTTGACCTTTTTCTTTTTAGTAAACTTTACAGCTATCTGTAATTTATGCATCTCCTTTTACACTATGCTATCATTCATACAGATATATGTGAGGTCCAGCAACTCGAAGCAGCTACTGGTGTAAGCACTGTACCCTGTAAATAGCTACCTTTCTGTCAGTCAGGAATATATGTGCACCGTTATGCTGCAATTTGTTGCTCTGTGTACACTTATAGACTAATCTTCTGAGTTTGATAACATTTGTTAGAGAATGGTATCCATCACATTCTTGCCACAATAAGATGCAAGTAACAGGTGTCAAGTCTCAACTGAAGACTGAGGGCATTGCCGGTGGTGCCTTTGGGTCAAGTCCTCAACTACAAAAGAGTTGGCTGGCTGAGGTGGTCCTTGTGGTGTTGATTTGGTTAGTGGTTGGGAGGTAAGCAGCTAACTCTGTGAGCTGATCATATTGTACACTAGTACTTTCATGTGAACTAAGATATGAACAAGTTAAAGCACTGTTTAGGGGTGTCCTTTTTGTGACCACCTTTTGAGCCATTAGCTCTGGTTGTTCACTTGTGAGTAATGTGTATCCCAGGCTCTTTAATTTTGTATCAGCAGCTGCGTATGGTCTACACAGCTGGTTCCAGTCTTGCTTTTGATTAGATGAAGTATTCTATCACTGGAAATCCTTTTTTTTACACAAGTAATTAGTGCTTTGGTTGCAGATTAAATAAATGTACAATACTTTTTAAGCATTTAAGTGTTGATACTCACTAGTTTTAACCCGCGCGGAATGTGGCAGACATTGTTACATCTGTCTGTCTACACGCGTCGTTTTAGTACTACCTAATCAAGTCATCTACTGTCATGTGCCTGTGCAATGTTTCCTCCTTATATCACCTTTAATCCAAGGCAAAATCTGGACCAGCGAGTACCTATTGCACTAATGGGTCATTAGTACTCTGACAGAGATATTTGGAAATAGGAATTCTAAAGCGCATACTATTCGGAGCAGAACGGTAATTTCTTGAATGAAGTAGGTGACTGTAATTTGTCTAATAACCACGCAGGCTACTTTAATCAATGTTTCCACTTTTCTTTGATTAAATGGTTCAGTTTTGATTAGTAACTCATTAGATTTTAAATATGATAGTAAGAAGTTGCAACGGCGCTATGTGGCGTTTGCACAAATTCCTTGATTTTCTAGCATAGCAGGTGTTGGGACTTGTCAAACAAGAGCTTAGTTTCCATAGAAGTATACACAGTTATATGAGATACTTTGGTTGGCATAGTAAACCAAACCATGTTACATAATTTTTGTATTAGAAAACTGACAAATACCCCCTCCGTTCCATAATAAGTGTCGTGGTTTTAGTTCAAAACCACAACACTTAGTATGGAACGGAGGGGGTAGTAGTTTTAAAAAACTGGAAAGCGAAGTTTCCTCCAGTCAATGGCAATTGTTCATCAATTCAAAGATTGATTCATGACACTTGTGTGTGCCTTCAGATCTCCCCTTAGTTCATACATCACCTGTCTATTAAAGAGCAATTAAATACTTGATGATGACATTATCCTTACACTACTATATGCCCCTCCTTCAATGCATAATTGTATGCTTGCTCCTGAGGATATCTCTTAGGGTCCCCTCCACCCCCACACCCCAAATTGGTGAACCAGGGCTCAACTTGGAGCCTATGCCTTCATTCCTGAAGGAGATGGCAACTTATGTCTGTCAATGAATGACATCTGAATATGTGCATGGTACAAATATATGCAGGCACGCGAAGATCGATTACTTTTGATGTTGGTGCTGGCAAACTACTTCAGGTATAGCTTAGCACAAAACATGTGTTACTTGAAATGGCAGGAAGTAATAAAATAAGAAAATATATTGCTATACGGGTTGATGAATGGTCAAAAATGGCCTCGTACAGGTCTCGTCCTCCTCCACCGCTTCCACTCGCCGTCTTCGCTTTGATATGCGCCCGTAGCCCCCTCGCGTCGCCTCCCCCTAGGCGACGCCAGGGGCCCTCGAACCCTAGCGCCGTAGGCCTCCTCTCGCGCCTCCCTTTGCCGCCGCTGCCGCCGGCGAGGGCCGCGGTGGCGGTGGGCCCGACGCCGAAGGCACCTGGGCGGGTGGATGCAGCGAGATCTCATCTGAGGCGGCAGGGGCGGCCCTTCTCGTGGGATCCGAAGGCGGTGGTTGGGGTGGCGATCCCTTGCCGTGCGGCGGTGGCCGAAGCGCCATAAGCCGGCGGAGCGGTGGCCCTGAGATGGACAGCGGCGGTGGCAGCGCCCCATCCGACGGGGTGCCTGATCTGCGCGAAGATGGTGGCGGCGGCGACTGCGGATCCAATGCCCCGATCGGATCCGCCGCGGGGTGGCCTTCCCCCGACCGGCGGCGCGTGGAGGGACCGGTGAGGAGATGTCGGATCTCCGCCGGTTTACCGACAGCGGCGTTCGTCTTCGTGGCGTGACTCCGCTCGGTTCCAGCCAACCGCGAGATCGGGACGACGTGGCTTCCGGTGAAAATCGCGCCTGGCCGCGGTCATGGCGGACGATGCCGGCGTCTTGGACGTCGTTCCCTTCTCGAGGTATCGTCATTGCAGGTCACGTCAACCTGATCGGAAGGTTCCGGGAGAAACCCTAGATCTGGGTCTACCAGATCGGACGATGACGACGTTTCGATATCGTTCTCCCTCCTGGGGGCATCGTTTTGGAGCAAGTGTTGGCTGGAGGGGACAAGAGGAGGAGCGGCGTGGTATCTGACATGTCGACAACGGCGGGTCTCAGCGGCATGGAGCAGCGGGGTCTCGCCGGTGGGCGTGTGATGATGGATGAGCGCAGGATGGTGGCGTTGTCTGGCGTCGTGGTGGCGTCGACGGCTGCTAGACCGGGCAAGGTACATGCAGCAGTACAGCACTAAAGATGGATTGGTGGCAGGTGGCTGCGGCGGCCTCATACCCGGCAAGCGTCTTGGTTGAGGAGTGCGCCGGACTGGTGGGTGCCCCATACCCCACAGGCGTCCTGGTTGGGACCTCAGGTCTTAGATGTTAGGTTTGGCTGCAGGGTTTGTTTGGTATTAGGCCCAGACTATCAGCTTCCCTTCATCAACTGGATAGGAGTAGCGACAGATGTTGTCTAGACGGTGGCTTTAGTCTTAGTTTTGTATAACTTTGTAAGGTCTTGTGTGAATAATTAATAAAGTGGCTGCATGCATCGTCCAGATGCAGAGGCCGGGGGTCCTCCTCCATTTCGAAAAAAAAATCACTCCATTGAATGCTTTGCTTTTTCTGGGGATGATTTTATTCAGAAATTTAGATTATTCCCATTTCCTCAATTGACCATCAGTTTCACTGCAGCGACAACACAGATATACACAAGACTCTTTGAAAAGGCTGGGACTGGTCTTCTAGTGCCAAGGTTAGAACACTGGCTTTATTTTATCTTGAATCCTTGGTTAGGAGAGTTTGAAGCTGTTGGCGTATTCTGAACTAATTTATCGTGTTTTGCGGCCTAGCGGGACCGGCACCTGCATCCTTACTGTACAACCAAAAAGGTTTCCTGGAAGGGTCAATGTAGCTTGTTCATGGGCTCCAGTGAGGTAACATGGATCGATCTTTCGTACTTGATTGCTAGCTGCTGGTTGGTTGTCCAGTCCTGGCACTCCGTTGGCACCCTTAAACTACACGTGCACCAGTAGCCTTAGGCCCCATCCTGTACCGTGAATGATGGCTACATCAAATCGAGACGTATACCCCTACTTGATTCTTATGCCTCTACTCGATTCTTATCATGTTCTGAAGTCTGATGATCATCTTTGGCTTAGATGAGTTAAACACAGTAATATACCAACAAGATGATGTAGTACTATTACCGTTACCTGACTTTTGAGATAGATGAATTTGAATTACATCCAGATGGTGTTTCGTATCGCTTGATGCAGAGGTCGGGAATAATCCTCCTTTTTGAAAAAAAAGATGATGTTTCGTATTAGTAACTAATTTGTCAGCTCTGAATCTACATCGGAGTTTGCAGAGATTGAATTTATACCGGAGGGTTCAAAGGGACGTGTAACGGAGAAGGACGTGACGGCCCATGTCTTGATCATTTTTTTTGAAAAGGGGGGTCGCCCCGGCCTCTGCATCAGAGTGATGCATACGGCCATCTTATTAACCAAATGAAAAGGTTCCAATAAGGTTCCAAAATCTCCGACTGAAAAAAACTAAAAAGACAGCTCACATAGAGCTAAAAAGGCTAGAGACACAAACTAGCCAAGATAAAACGCCACAACCGGCTGGCTAAGGATAGATAGGTAAACTAATTGCCTATCCTATTACATGACCGCCATCCAAACCGGTTGAAGATATCCCGAGCTACCATCTCCCAGCGGATAGATCCAGTAACCAAATGCTCCCTGGCCTCCATCGGAGTGAGTAGCGACCATGAACGGATCACGGCCGAGGCTCGGAAAATAACCTGCAAAAAATGAATACGTGATGTTCTGTTAAAAACCAAATCATTTCTGCAAGTCCATATAGTCCACAACAAAGCACAAACTCCAACACGAATATGTCTCGCTAAGTCAGGCTCAATCCCAGTGAGCCATGTCCCAAATAACGTGGTGACAGAATTCGGTGGAGTAATATTAAAGGCTATGTGTACCGTCCGCCAAAGGACTCTGGCAAACGGGCAATCAAGAAAGAGATGTTTGATCGTCTCGTCCCGATCACAGAACCTACACCTCGTAGGTCCTGTCCAATTACGCTTAATTAAGTTATCCTTGGTTAAAATAACTTGTTTATGGACAAACCACATAAACACTTTTATTTTCAAAGGAACTTTGACAGCCCAAACATGCTTGGAGGTAGGAATGGAGCTCGAATTAATAACATCAATATACATTGATTTAACCGTGAATACTCCAGACCTAGTCAGTTTCCAGCGTAATTCATCGGGTTGTTGAGAAAGCTGTACGTCCATTAGTCTCCGCACTAGAAGGAGCCATTCTTCCCAACGATTGCCCACTAACGACCGTCTGAACTGAATATTAAGGGGGATAGATTGAAATACCGTTGCAACGAACACCTCACGTCGCTGAACAATGCGATATAAAGACGGATATTGAATGGCCAAGGGTGTCTCGCCGAGCCAAGTATCCTCCCAGAAGCGTGTACTAGCGCCGTTGCCAATAACAACCTTTGTCCTATTAAACAAAGATTGTTTGACTTTCATCAGTCCTTGCCAGAAAGGCGAGTCAGTTGGCCTGACTGTGACCTGGGACAAGGATTTTGTCTGTAGGTACTTGCTGCGAAGGATTTGGGCCCACATGGCATCAGTCTCAAAAGAGAGCTTCCACAGCCACTTACTAAGAAGGCATCTGTTCTTAACTTCAAGATTTTCAATACCAAGACCCCCTTGGTCTTTCGGTCTACAGATGATATCCCATTTTGCAAGTCTGTATTTTCTTTTTAGATCATCACCCTGCCAAAAGAAACACGATCGATAAAAGTCCAGTCTTTTCCTAACACCAACTGGGACTTGAAAGAACGATAAGAGAAACATAGGCATACTCGTGAGCACCGAATTAATCAGAATTAATCGGCCTCCGTATGACATGAGTTTGCCCTTCCAGCAACTCAGTTTCTTCTCAAACCGGTCTTCAATGCACTTCCATTCTCTGTTAGTCAGCTTTCGATGGTGGATTGGAATACCTAGGTAAGAGAAAGGTAAATCCCCCAAGTCGCACCCAAACAATTGCCTATAAGCCTCCTGTTCGTCTTTGGCTCTACCAAAGCAGAACAACTCGCTCTTATGAAAGTTAATCTTTAACCCGGTCAATTGTTCGAAAAGGCATAACACCAGCTTCATATTTCTCGCCTTGGCCAAGTCATGCTCCATAAAGATGATTGTATCATCAGCGTACTGAAGGATGGATACACCTCCATCAACCAGATGAGGTACCAAGCCACCTACTTGACCATTCTCCTTAGCCCTTCCTATCAAAATGGCTAACATATCAACCACAATGTTAAACAGGATAGGGGACATCGGATCTCCTTGTCTTTGGCCTTTATGTGTCTGGAAGTAATGACCAATATCGTCATCACTTTAATTCCCACACTCCCTTTTTGCGTAAATGATTCAACCTGGCGGCGCCAGGCTTCATCAAAACCTTTCATACGCAATGCCTGTTGGAGAAATGGCCATTTGACCTTATCGTACGCTTTCTCGAAATTCACCTTAAAAATTACGCCATCTAATTTTTTGGAATGGATTTCATGGAGCGTTTCATGAAGGACGACCACCCCTTCAAGGATGTTTCTGTCCGGCATGAAAGCAGTTTGGGATTGATGCACCACAGAATGCGCAATCTGTGTGAGCCTATTAGTCCCGACCTTGGTGAAGATTTTAAAACTAACATTGAGAAGGCAGATCGGCCTGAACTGCTCAATTCTCACAGCATCCGTTTTCTTAGGAAGCAGTGTGATCGTTCCAAAATTCAAGTGAAATAATTGAAGCTGTCCAGAGAACAGATCATGAAACATAGGTAGCAAATCCCCCTTAATAATATGCCAGCACTTCTTGTAGAACTCAACCGGGAATCCATCCGGTCCAGGAGCCTTATTATTTTTCAACTGTGCAATAGCATCAAACACCTCCTTCTCTGAGAACGGGGCAACCAGAACATCATTATCAGCAGCCGATAGTTGGGGCACATCCTCAGTCCTGGACTTATCGAGGGATACACAATTATCCTCCGGAGATCCAAATAACTGCCTATAATACTCGGTTATATAGGTTTTTAGGTTATCCTGTCCTAAAATAGTGCCCTCATCTTGTTCAAGTTGGAATATTCTCTTCTTTCTGTGCTTACCATTAGCAATCAGATGAAAGAATTGAGTATTCGCGTCCCCTTGAACCACTTTGCGGACCTTAGCCCGCAAAGCCCACTTCAATTCTTCTTCGCGGAGAAGTTCTTTCAACCTCTTCTCTGCCTCAGTTTTAACCTGGATCTCAGCAGGCATCAAAATCGTGGATTCGGCCTTAATGTCAAGGGTCTGTATAAGAGAAAGGAGCCTGTCCTTTTCAATCTTATACACCCCACTAAGGTGCTTAGCCCAACCCCGCAAGAAACTTCTCAAATTCCTAATCTTATTCTGCCAACGCTCGACCGCAGTCCTACCTCCTACACCCTTCGCCCATTCCCTAGCGATCAGGTCCAAGAACCCTTCCGTTCGAACCATGCCATCTCGAATGAAAAGGTGTTTTTGTTTCCCACGTGGTTCGGCTCCCCTGAGTCCACGAACAAGGGTGTGTGATCGGAAAAGCCCCGCGAGAGAGCTTGCACCGTAACAAGAGGGAACTTCTGTTCCCACTCCACACTCGCGAGAACTCGATCAAGCTTTTCGTAAGTCGGGTTTGGCAAAGAATTAGCCCAGGTAAACTTTCTACCAGAAAGCTCTATCTCCCTCAGATCCAAGCTTTCAATAATAGTATTGAACATGAACGACCACCTGCCGTCAAAGTTATCATTATTCTTCTCCTCTCTCCTCCTAATGATATTGAAATCACCCCCAACTAAGATTGGAAGCTGCTCGGACCCACAAATCCGAACAAGGTCCGCCAAAAACTCCGGTTTAAGCTCGGGCTGTGCGGCACCATAAACCGCCACCAACGCCCAGTTGAAACCATCAACCTTAGACCTGACTCGAAACTTAACCGCGAAGTCGCCCATCACTACACTACGGACTTCAAGCGAATCGCATCTCACACCCAGTAAGATACCACCCGATCTTCCTCGCGGAGGGAGGCAATGCCAATCAAAATCAACACCACCCGCAAGAGAGGAAAGAAACTGGGGCGCAAAGTTATCTCTACCAGTTTCCGATAGAGCAATAAAATCTAGACGATGCTCCAGAGATGCCTCAGCAAGAAACCTTCTTTTAGCCAAGTCTTTCAGACCTCTGCTATTCCAAAAGATTCCTTTCATCACTCATCATGAAATTTTTTAGTAGTCCGAATCCTAGCACTCCTACGAACTACAGAATCGGGATAAATTTTCCATTTCCACTTGCGCTTTGGTTTACTAGGTTCAGTCTCCCGATCCTCATAACCGGGCTCAGCGGTACAAACAACTGCATTATCTATGGGCATATCATCGTCCTCAGACTCATGATTGGAGGGTGCTAGATCCATACACATATTATCGAGCACTCTGACCCCTAACGCATCAATTTCATTATCATTCATGGGTTTAACCGCGGCAAGATTAGGAATAGTCTCTAAGGCACGCTCTGCCTCCAAATCTAACAAATCATTCACCGAATTGGAAATCTCACTATCAGTAGCCCCTAGTGAAACTCCTAATTGGTTTGCATTATTTATAATTTCCTCATTAGAAAAATGCAATAAAGAATTAGATATGTTGACGGACATACCAGTAGAGATCTCAGCCGCATGAAGCTTGGCCGCCCTCATAGCGCACCTCTGCTGCATGTCATCAACCTCCGGAAGCTCCTGAATGCGAGCACTCATCCGCCTCCCCGTCGAGGCCGGGTCCGGGATCCCGCCAAAAGCAACGACCTCCTCCCTAGTAACTCCTCGTGCTGAAACCCGCGAAGGGTCAAGCAAGGTTACCGGAGGAGGCGGCTGCGGGCTCCCATACCCCTCGGACAAGTGCCCCAAGCCGAGACCCATAGCCACGGGTACGCTGGGAGAGAGGATGGCGGGGGCCGCCTGCCCGAGCCCTCCTCCCGCCCCACCCTTCGGCGAAGAATGGGTCGTCGTCGTCGCAGGAGACGCGGTCCTCCTGACCGCCGAAAAGGGAGGAGGAGCCAGGGCCACCTGCCCCAAATCCCCCACCCCCAGCGCCTCTGAAGGCGCGGGTGCCGCCGCCACGACCGGAGGAGACGCGGTCCTCCTGACCGCCGACGAGGAAGGAGGAGTCAGGGCCACCTGCCCCAAACCCCCCTCCCCCAACGCCTCAGAAGGCGCGGGCGCCGCCACGACCGGAGGAGACGCGGTCCTCCTGACCGCCGACGAGGAAGGAGGAGTCAGGGCCACCTGCCCCAAACCCCCCTCCCCCAACGCCTCAGAAGGCGCGGTCGCCGCCGCCACGACCGGAGGAAAAAGAGCCGAAGCCGCCTGCCTTGGGCCCCCTCTCCCAGCACCCGCCGATCCCGCCACGACCGGCGACGCCGACGTCGGGATAGTGAAGAGGGAAGTCGAAGCCACCTGCCCCGAATCCCCTCCCCCGCGCCCCACCTCGGCCGCAGCCGTCATCTCCGAAACCTCGACTTCAGGTGAAGCCAGGGAAATGGAAGCAACCACCGACTCCCCGTCCCCAGAGCCAACCAAAGTCCTCGCCGACGATGCCCTCGCCAAGCATCCAGCCAGGGCCCCGCCGGCACCCTCGAACTCCAACAAAGGTAGTGAATGCTCAAACACATCATCAGAATCTACCCGGTCACTCCATAGTCTGGGAGGGGCAGAGGCTGGCTCAAAGGACCCAAACCGCAACGAAGTCATAGGCACCGATGGTGAGGGTGCCGGCTCAACCCCGGTCCCATCCCCGGACTGAGCATCAGGACGAGAACCGTTAGTCCCCTCACGAGTCGACTCATCAGTCGGTGCTCCCTCGGCTCCCGCACTGTCGTCCCCCTCGTGCATATCAACATCATTCCCATTCATTGCCTCGGCAAACAGGGCAGCGTCCTCAAACTCGATCTCAAGTGGAAACACCTCTCCCCTATAAGTCCAGTTAACCACATCAGGCATGAACTCAATATCCAAAACGCTCACTAAGATGCGAGCCACTCCATGTGCACGGGTAAAGGCCATATCCACTTTCTCCGTCTTGCCCACCATAATACCCATACTGGCCACAACTCGAACATCCTGCAAAGGCTTAGATGGAGCCCCCGAAAACCTCAACCAGACCTGCGTAAGCGGCTTTCCCTTAGGCTCCACCTTCTGCCACTCATGAAACTCCAGAATGCACCTAGTGCCAGGAACTCTACACAAGCCAAAACTCAACAGTCTCTGCAGATCATCCACAGATGGGAACTCAACCTTAAAAACATTGGCCTCGAGAGTAACCAGCTCCCATTGGAAGTTCCCCGGTGCCAGTTCCTGAAGCCTCTGCACAATCTGAGCCTCCGAAACCTCACCCTGAGTAGCTTTGACAACCCCGGTGGTCAAGCTCAAAGTCTCCTCCGGAATCTCTCTCGCGGCCGGGGACTCAAAGAACATTAGCTCAGCATAATAAACTCCATACATTGTCAAAGTCGGAGCCTGGTCACGCAACAACGGGCAATCCCCCGAGGCATGTGCTGGCTTACCACACGACTCACACAGCTCTGCCACGCATTCAACAATGAAGTGGCCTTTCTCACCACAACGGTAGCAAAGCATCCTTTCCTTCTTACGCGCCCACTTGGACGCCCTCTCAGCATCAGTCCTATCGGTAGCCTCAGCCACAATCCCAGTCGCAGGAACCTCAACATTGGCTAAAGCCGTCACCACCTCCATCGCCTGGGTAGGGAGCTCCGTGGAATCTGTCTCCACTGCTGACGCCGCATGGTCAACAACTGCCGGAGGCGGAGGCGGCCTGCGATACCTCCCGCGGCCACCGCCCCGGCCACCACGATGTCCACGGTAGCCACCTCTCTGGCGGTGATCCGGACCGGAGGCACCCTCGACAAAACCTCCTGGAGGGCCGAGAAAAGGTCTCTCAGTAGACCCGTCACTCTGCCAGGCATAACCACGACCTCCTCCCGTGGAAGAGGAACCATGATGTTGTCCATCACCATACACATCTAACCCATCGTCCCCCCCACTGGCCTCGGGGCGGAACACGGGACTCTTTAGAGCTTGAATTCAGCCTCGTCTGAGACGGTCCCGACCGGTTTTGAGCCGGCCTGGCGACGAAGTGAGGCGGAGGCGCGGCATGAGGCTGACCGCCCGCATGCGACGGCACGACCCCAGGGGCAGCACCACCTCTGCCATCACCCGCTACACTGGCCACGCCCGGTGCTGGAGGCCTAGGCCCGCCTCGACCCGCTGCCGGTGGAGCGCCGGACGCCGGAGGCCTGAGCCCGCCCTTTCCAGCCGCCGTTTGCATGGGCACCCCCGGCGCTGGAGGCCTAGGCCCACCTCGACCCGCTGCCGACTGAGCGACGGGCGCCGGCGGCCTCACGCCCAAGTTAGCATTACCACGGCCCGGGTTACCCAGATGAGCACCCCTGCCCGCCTGCTGCCTCTGGCCTAGCGGCACCAGGGCTCCACGCCCGGCACCCGCCGCCGGCGGCGGATCCTCCCCGCCCCGCCCTGCTGGAGCGGACGAAGCCAGCTTCTTGGTTGGCGGCGGCGCAGCCCCGCGGCCGGCCATGTCCAGGAGAGGCCGGATCCTCCTTGCCCGATGAGCACCACACACCGGGAATCCTCTGATCCCGCGCCTGTGAACCCTAGGAGCAACAAGAGACGGCGCACGACAGGAAGAAGATCGATCACCCTCGTACGTGCATGCGATAGCGATATGGGCAGGACTATGGTCCGGTACAGCATGGGCCTCATACCCATCTGACCCAGGCCCATCTCCTCGTGGACCCGGCTCCCTCCGAGCCGGCCCAACAGAGCCCAGCAGGCTATTCAAACGCAGCGATCACTCCTCCGAGATCCCCATCGCCGGCGCAGCCAAGACAGGCGCCGCCGGTGCCTGACGAACGCCGATCCGCCTCGCATGTTTCCTCTTCTTAACCGTAATCCAAGACTGCGGATGAATTAAATCGAAGATCGTAAGATTCGGGAGACAAACCTTAGGCAAGGGGCCCTTCCATGGCCTGATCGCAGCAGCCGCCGTCCTTCGATGAACGACACGACGAACCATCTCCTTCTTCTCACCCGCGTGTAATCCAACCCTAGCCGGATCGTCGGGAGGCAGGATCGCGTCGACCGTGGATGCCACCTCGTCACCTCGCGTCGGGATGCAGGCCTTCTCACCATGATGTCACCCCGTCGCCCTCACTCTCTCTCATGATGTAACCAGCAGCCACCATGTCTTGATCATGCAATTACTAAGCATTTCCCTGGGTATTAATGCCCATTCCGTGTAGTACTGCCTATGCTCAATTTTGACCTATAACACTAACAAGTTTTTTTTTTCGGGCTATAACACTAACAAGTCAACAATTCATTTCCAGTAATGCTGATGTCCCTAAACGTAGGCGCCATCAAATGTGAAATTTTGTACAATTTTCTAACTGAAGCTTGTAGTTGCTTAATTATTAGTTTGCACATTTCTCTGCAGAGCTTTTCTGCGTGAAGAACAAAACAAGCACCCACTGTGCTGATGTTCTGCTTCTTGTGATTGATAAAACCAGAAATAACATGATCAGAGTGCTCTCCAGCCTCCAATTTTTTTTCACCATCAGAGACAATTTGTTCAAGGTCAAGTGACATAAATATATGCAGGCCTTTTCTTCCCTTTTTGAGCATAGATAACCTTGGTTACATCATGCCTACGGAATGCAGATGACACAGTTCGCCACTTCTGCTAAATCCCTGTCGCTGTCTCTAGCCCTTCGACGTTTCAGCCTACAAGGAGGTGCGTACATGCGTATGCGTAATGTCGGCTATGGACGCTAGGAAATTACCAACAGAGGCTTGACTCGTTACTTGTGTGTATCAAACATGGATGCATAGGTAGAGTATCAAACATGGAGTAACATAAATTAATTAACCTAATTAACACAGTATGTTTGTGCGCGCGCGTGTGGGCTGTGACGCCATCGGCCATTGTTTCTTAATTTACTTTCCCAGCTAGCTAGCTAGAACAGCATTGGAACGGAGTAGCACTCATCGGACAGCTCCAGCTCCGCGGCCTCATCAAACAGCCACTTCTCGATCGAAGACAGCGGCGCCTGCTGCTGCTGTTTCGTCTCGTGGTCGTACTCGTACGCGACGCGTCCCCCCATCAACGCCGGCTGCTGCACGCTGGCGGTGAAGCTCAGCTCGGCGCTGCCGGTGCCGGACATACTGTCCAAGGGCAGCAGAGGCTTGACGTCGTCGCCGTCGTAGTTGCTGTGCGGCGGCGGCGGCGGCGGGGAGCTCTTCATGAAGCCGCCGAGCAGCTTGGATATGTTGTCCACGCTCGAAGCGTAGGACGACGAGGAGCAGACCTCGGCGGCAGCGTCGGCGAACGGCGAGTGACCACGCCCAGCGATCAGCTGCGAGACCTCCGTGTTCATGTACGCCTGGCCGGCCCCGTAGCCGTCGGCCCTGGAGACCATGTCATGGTGGTGCTGGTGGTCGAAACTGTCGCCTGCTGTGCCGGGGGAGGATGCCGCCGGCGGCGCGAAGATGGCTCCCATGGCTTGCTGCTTCCTGAGCTTCTTCTTGAGGTGCGTGTTCCAGTAGTTCTTGATGTCGTTGTCCGTCCTCCGCGGCAGGTAGGACGCGATCGCCGCCCATCTACATTCAAAGCAAGAGATGGAATTGTTAGCTGAATCGATCGCCATGGACGCCAGGCCACTGCCCCAGCCCCCCATTGATCGATGATATGAAGTTCATCAGTGGTAAGTATACCTGTTGCCGAGGAGTGACTGGAGGTGGACGATGACGCCTTCCTCGTGGCTTGTGAAGTTGCCGCGCTTGATGCCGGGGCGGAGGTAGTTGGTCCAGCGGAGGCGGCAGCTCTTGCTGCAGCGCATGAGGCCGGTGCTCACCGGCACAGACCGCCAGTTGCCGGGGCCGTGCTCCTGGATGTAGGAGACCAGGATGATGTCCTCCTCCGGCGTCCACGGACCCTTCTTCACGCCCAACTTGTCGCAGCACGGCGGCCTCCCCATCACTACTGTTCGATCACTCTCTCTGGATCCCCCGCTTGATTTGATCTCGTCTTTTTCTGGCCGTGCACTGTCTCAAGCGTGTCGTGTGTATATATAGCAAGGAGCTTGGAGCTGAATGGGAGTGAGTGAGTGAGCTCCTTTTCACTTGTTGCCGTCTACGTACGTACACCTGTGACGCTCTCGCTACTGTGATTTTCACTTTCTTGCTAGCTGCTGATCGGTCTGTAGTACACACGCTTTCTCTTTCCATCAACAGCATCACATGAATGATATAGGAACCCATCGATCCACCTGGCCCACGCCTTAAAGGGTGGACGGGATAGCCATATAGCCAGAGGTGTACTGCCTACTGTGTGAAATTTAAAGGCTCCGGCATTTGCATCGCGTGCAAGAGGCCGACGGCAGATGGCTCATCCAGCTTGATTCATCGAGGCATTTCGTTCCGCAATAACATGCACAAATCACGCATAGCCATGAACCCATAATATTTTTGCGAAAGGTGTTGAACCCATAATAAATCTTGAAATTCCGTCAAACTTTCTATAAGGAAATCACCATTTTAAAACTTTTTCATACAGAAGACAGTAAAATTACCAGTGTTATTAACACCAGTAATGCTACACCCACGTAAGGATTTCTACGTAATTACCGTAACTGATTACATGGCACGTTTAGGCTAGAGGAAATAAGGGGAGGGCCCCACCCCCGGTTGAAATAGGGGGGGGGGGGGGGAGGGGGTGCGAAGAGATAAGTTAAGGCAAGTTACGTAACTTTACGTAGGCCTAGCATTTTTCTATTAACACTGGAGGCATAGTATTGAGCATGGAGAAAAATCAAGCTACAAAAAGTGAAACTAGAGATGGCGACTTCGACGAAACTTGATGTAACCTTTTGTTTTTATCATGGATTTTTATTGTCGGTGTTTATTTTGGTTTATCCGACTACTTTGTTTGAATGATCAACAAAACCAAACTATTCACTTGAAAAATAATAATAAGTGATGCCTAATGTTAACTTTTTTTTTGCGGGTGATGCCTAATGTTAACTACCTTTTGTAAAAATGTGATCTAAACGCTTTTATATTTCTTTACGGAGGGAGTAGAAAACATAAATGGCACTTCATGGTTTGGTTCCTTTTGGTGAAACCAGCTCACACAAGGTCAGGTCTCAGGCCTGGCATGTTTGCTCGCATTTTTTTAAAATATTTATTTTAGACTTTTCAATGATGTATATTTCGGTGACCGATGACATTCTAGTCGACTATGAGATGTATATGATGACTCCGAAAATACCAAAATTTGCCAACAACCTAGCCAATGTGCTCATAGAGATACATGTGTGTGCATTCATTCATACACATACATGTTTGTGAGCGTAAACGTGTGTATCTCGTGTTCCTTAAAAAAATAGATTGATACATCACGTAGCATTGATAATCTTATCTATCCGGTCAACAAATAAACCACTATTAATATTGTGGAGGTCATATACATTTCGCACGCAGGTAGGTCCACCTTGTCCATATTATTTGCAAGGCTCATCTGCGTAGGCAACACCAGCAGCAATGTGCCAACACCTGAGCCACACATCTCTTATTAAAAAAAGTGATAAACGCAAGAAACACAATCTGATGCTACCAACTATGCATTCACCATTGTTTCTTGTGGGTGTTGCAATAAAGTCAATCACCTCTGATTAGTTTTTTTTTTGCAGGAAAACTTCCGATCTATTCATCTTCAATCATGGTAATACAACGAACACCAGAAATAAAAATTACATCCAGATCCGTAGATCACCTAGCGACGACTATAAGCACTGAAGCGAGCCGAAGGCGCGCCGCCGTCATCGCCCCTCCATCGCCGGAGTCGGGCACAACTTGTTGTAGTAGACAGTCGGGAAGTCGTCGTGCTAAGGCCCCATAGGACCAGCACCCCAGAACAGCGACCGCCGTCGATGAAGAATAACGTAGATTGGAAGGATCCAAACCGAAGACAGACCAACGTAGATGAACAACGACGAGATCCGAGTAAATCCACCAAAAATAGATCCGCCGGAGACACACCTCCACACGCCCACCAATGATGCTAGACGCACCGCCGGAACGGGGACTAGGCAGGGAGACCTTTATTCCATCTTCAGGGAGCCGCCGTCGTCTCGCCTTCCTAAGCAGGACACAAACCCTAACAAGATTGAAAAAAACCCGACTAAAACCGGAGCCCTCCCACCGGCCCTTGCCCGGATCCACCGCGCCTCCATGGCCCTAGGGCCACCGGAGACGAGGCGGACCTGCGTCGGCGCCTGCGGGAGGCACAAACCCTAACTTTCTTTCTTGGAGGAGGAGCACCTCTGATTAGTTAGTTAAATACAACTCCATGTAGATCTCGAGCCAGGCGCTAGGCATTGGGCCCTACCAATGGGAGCTTCAGTGAAGATGGGCCAGGGGTCGTGGGTGCTGCAGTCACGAGGGGTACGACACTCTGGTTCTTGGCCAGTGATTCAATCTACCTTTCGTGCTCCATGGCCGGATCCGGGCTGGGCTCTATTCAGCGAGGTGGTAGTCAGCGGTGAGGTGCTTCGCGTGTTGGTCCGTGCGATGACCACTTAGACCCACGTCAGCGGTCACTGTGAATTGCAATGGCCATCGAAAAATCTTTACAAGGGCTATCCCTCTAGATTCGGTGGTTGCCTTTGACTTTGACGATGAGATGCAATTTATGGACAATGACTTGACCTAGAGGGATGGTTGTGTAGTGGCGGGAGTCGGTTTCTAGCCCAGCGCCTTGCAGCTACTATGATCGTGGAAAAATGATGACGTCAACACATGATTGACTCCGATGGTGGTGCTTGACGAGTACTCGGTCTCGAGCTCCGGTGCGAAAACCCAAGTCTGACGCTAATATGTTATACCTGACAATGACGATGTTTTTGCGTCATTACCTTGTTGAAGGCATTGTTCGGATATGCTCGGATTGGTTTTTCATGGTGAAAAGCTAGACGACCTTTTGTGGTTGGATCTGGTGACGACGACGCTCAAGCTTCGCTATTGAAGAATCTCATTGTCCTTGTGTTGTCATGAGATGATTGGTGCGGATATGATCATTGATGTAGTTTGTCGATCGTGGATTTAATCGCTCAGTTTTTTCTCGTTTAGGCATAGCTTTGATCTTATATGACTTTACTATTTGTCGACGATTTCTTTTATTGATGTTAGCTGTGTGCATTCTAACTATGCAGAGGTCGGTTGTGCTCTTATTGTGTTTGTATCTACTTGATGCTCCATTTGAGCCAACAAAATTGACTCTGTCGAAAAAACTGTACTAGATCTTAAGCCTTTCATTGCTGTAGCGAACTGCAAATGCACAGCAGTTCTGATGCTACACCTCGGGGCCAGGTCAACTTAAGTAAGTAACTCTTCCCAAGGATGTCGTTTTGGTGTTGGGGAGCATCTGCTCCTAGTGATGAACAACAAATCAAAATTAAAATGAAAAATAAAAAATATTTTTTGGCACAAAAGATGCACAAGTTTTCTAGGTGTATGAAAAACATTCGTGGCGATGGGTGCTCTGACAAAAAGACCAGAGTTTTGAGCAAGGTTCAGAATTTTTGATTCTGGAGCATTGATTTTATTTTTTTCGTCCCGAGTTCCCCTATCTCACATTGCCATGAAACTTTGCACGCCCGCAGAAAACTTGTTCATTTTTGATGTATAAAAATTTCAGAAATATTTGAATTTACCGTTCATCCGGGCGCAGGTGTGCTCGTGTTCAGCTATGGATTTTTGACTCTTCCCCACCAAAAATAAAATAGTTCCTCCAAAATTTTAAATTAAAATTAAAATAACTCTGGTGCAGGGTAGCTAATCCTGCACGAGAGTTTAGAAAACTCAACATTGTTTTATCTTGCTTAAAAAAACACCCGCGTTGCTTTCTAGGGGGTGGCATGAGCAAACCCTTGCCGCCGCCGCCCTGTCCCATCCCACCTCACTCTCCAGCCTGGCCATTGCCGGAGGAGGCCGACGGGCGAAGCCCATCTCGATGGAAGGCAGCGGCAGGGGGAGCTTCTCTCGTGGCGTGCTGCTTCGTCCCTGGCCGACGTGGATTGCTTGCGGAACGAGGACAGAAGTCAGAGCAGCGGCCTCAGGCGGAGGTGCCGATGGCGGACCTACTCGCCTGCATGATGGGGAGGCCGAGCGCGGCGAATCATGTGGTGGTTCGACACATGAGGGATTTGGGCTCTGGTGCCCACATTCCTTGGCCACGACGAAGTCCTGTTGTGCTCGTAGGGATGACGACCGACCAACGTGGTGGTGGGCGTTGCTGTAGCGCACGGATTCGGGGCGGTGGCTCTAGTGGGTCATGGCGGTTTGTCAAGCTATGGGGCGGCTAAACATCTGGCGGATTTGGGCCCAGATGTCTAGCTTGGTTGGCGACGGCAGTGCTCGTCGGATGCGTGGGGTTGGCGGGAATGCGGCGTGTCGTTATGGTGGTTCTGCTACTTGCGATGGTCGGTGCTCTGGAGGTCGTCGGCCTCAGGGATGCTTGTGGAAGTTGGGGCATGGGCGGTGGTTATGTGTCAATCCAGGTGAAAGCTCCTTTTGAGTTCCATGTTAGAACCGACAATGGCGACGCCTTTGGGTACCACTCACCTCCATGGAGGCATTGTTCGATGGAGCTGTGACACTTCCTCCTGGTCTGCAAGTCTTTGGGGAAAACCTCAAATTCATCCAGATCCATTGACGGTGGCGCTTCAAACGTCACTCCCCTCCTTGAGGCATCGATATTGAGTTGCTCTATTTGCCATCTAGCTGACATCATCCAGGGTCAAGTGGCTTGTTTGTGGTGGTGTGATTTCTATTCTTCTCTGTCTGTCCCGGTGGTGATGGAGTTTACCTTCTACCAACTCGGTGGTTGATGTGTACGGTGAAGCGATCCGGGTGTGGACTCGGCTCCTTGATGCCCTTCGGCTTTGCGGTGCCGTTGTTGTGTTGTAGCCTCGACCGCATGTGGCTCTACGTCTGGGTATGGACTCGTTTGATCATTTCCTTTTGACTGCGCCAATAGACATGAGGCATCATGGACGGTCTCGGTTGATGGAACTCTTCGTCTATGGTGGTGGTGTTCCTCGTGCACCCTCTCATCCGTGAGAACAATGGAAGATGATGGCACTCTGGTGTTGGGATACATAGTAGGAAACAAAAAAAATCATCCTACGAATAACGTTCCCAGGATCACCATGAAGATGCATACAAGATTAAATCTGATTGTTACCAACTTTGAATTGCAGCAGAAGAAGAGTTAGTGAAGATTGTTCTTGAATTCCCTCGAACCATCCCATGAAGAAGAATCGAACATACGATCCCTCTATGGATTGCACGCATTCAACACCAGTGATACAGCAGTGCTTCGCCGCCTAGAGCTAGACGATGACGGGGTAGAAGACGAGGGAGGAGCAGCCCTTCGGGAGGAACAATTTTGGTGTAAGAATGAGAGAGCCAGAGAGAGAGAGCCAGAGAGAGAGAGAGAGCCAGAGAGAGAGAGAGAGAGAGAGAGAGAGAGAGAGAGAGAGAGAGAGAGAGAGAGGATGCAGCTTTGCACAGAAAATTCTATGCAAAAGAGGTTCTACCCCCTCCACTATATATAGGCAGAGGGGAAGGGGAGGCGCCTCGGGAAAGGGGGCAGCCCCAAGGGTTGCGCCCCCATCTAGGGCTGGCGTCCACCCAAGGGGTGCGTCGCCTTCCAACCCTAGCCACACCTAGGGGGCTTGGCCCCAAAGCAAAAGGGGCGGTGCCACCAATAATGGGCCTAAAGGCCCATGTGGGCCTGCCCACTTCGGACATGCGAAGTGGCATCCCCCTTTGGCTCCCTACGAAAAATTCCAGAAGGTTCCAGACACTTCTAGTACCATCTCATATATTTCGGATACTAGTTAGGGTTCTTCAATATTTTTCCTGCTTCTCGGTTTAATCCGGTTTTCTCTGAAACACCTTCGGGTATCTTCGAAACATTTTCGGTTTCTCCGATAGGAGCCAAGGGGGCAAGGGGGCAGTCAACTACAAGGAGCACCTAGTTCGACCCAACTAAGGAGAGACTCCTCCCCCACCTCCTCCCAATTCGTCCCACCCCTTCCATATAAAGGGGGCGCCCCCTTTTGGGCCTTTTCCCACTATAGGCTGCCCTCTTGGTTCGGACCAAGAGTGACTTCTCTCCCAAAAAATATTCCGGAACCTCTCGAAAACTTTCCATATAAAGATTCAAAACTTTTTTGGCCATGTTATACCTTTCTGAAATTCCCGAAACCCTTCCGGCACCATCCGAAACACTTTCAGTGCTCATTCTCTCCTTTCTCTAGTTATCATAATTACTAGTTGTTAAGCATGTGACCCTACAGATTCGGAAATAAGCGAACATGACCTGCATCACTTTCCGGTTAATAGTTAATTGTTGGATCTAGACACCCTTGTTAACTCTTGCATATTCACAAAGTTTTCAAGTGAACCTTTTGTTCCCGAGTATCATTCCATTTGCTTCCTGATATGTTATAAAACCTGAGGCGAGATATTATCGGTATCCTTGTGATTAACTCCTTGATCACTATGCATGTTACCCTGGTTACTGGTTTTGTTCTCTTTACTCGTATTCGTATTCCGGTATCCCTGTGATCTCCATCACAAGTGTCTGGACAGACGATAATGATACCGTAACACCGAGTGGTCCCAAAGAGTATTTTTCATCGTCGGAGGACGAAATCCTAGTATTGAACTATTGATACCGAGACATACGTTTTTGATATACCCGTAAGTTACTTTTATTGTCACCCAGTTATAGAGTGACGTTCGATAACCCCAAAGTAACCATCTGGTATGTTGGCATATGATATTCCCATGGTCTAAGAGACTAGCCAAGCATTAACACTTTATATGAAAATACCGACAACATAATAAATATTTGATCTCTCAGTAATTCATAAGTTGGGTCTATCGAACACCATTGTTTTGATAACAATGTGTTCTCATTGTTGATAGCATCCTTGTTACTATAATAATGCTCGGGATCAGGAACACAAGATCATCATCAACACATGAGCTAGTCTCAGAGGCATGACCAGGGATTATATTGCTGTTTATGTTTCCACACATGAAATTGTGCTTTCCTCTAGATCCCATATTGAAGAACCAATACAATTATATCATAGAAATATAAACTTAATTATGAATATGGAAATATAATAATACATTTATTATTGCCTATAGAGCATATTCCAACAAATACACCATTTCGAGTTCCATGTTCAAATTTGAGACTTTCCTAGATTTAATACGATGTATTTAGGGCATTTAATTCATTTCTAGATATATTTTTGACTGAATACTGTGAGGCAAAATCCCCACAACCCTTTATTCAAAACCTCCACCACAAAGTCCAACACAGTCTCTATTCATTTCTAGATATTTGATGGAGATCAATCAAATTTGAAGTACATGTACATTAAAAAGGCTAAAAATTGGTGCAAAAAAGAAACCCATTTTAGTTCTTTAGTGTGTAGTTAGGTCATATATGTGAGAAACAACTACATGTTCATTAATTTTATATGCGGGGCGGCACATCGTCTTCACTTTCAAGCAACCTACATCATCATAGCCTATTCAAATATTTTTCAAATTTTAACCACATACTCTGCATGTCATGTGATGACACCATGTAAAGTTTCACAGTTTCCAGACAATATTTAAATTTGTTGTAAATTCAAAAAACCATTTTACATAATTAAAATTGGTTTGTGTGTTTGAATTTTCACATACACATATTTGAAAGCACCAACCTTTTGTTTCAGAGGCCCTAAGTATGTGCTAAATACGTCGATAACTCCAAATGGTGCCCAGGATCATCTACACTCGATGCACTGTATTTTTGTGTGTGTAAAAGGTCCAAAAAAAACTGGAACTTTTAGGCATCTAAGATGCTCATATACGCAAGGTGTGTGCAAATTTCAGATTGGTCCGACATCTGAGGAGTTCATGCAAAAACAAATCGGCTCTAAATAGTGTTCTTTTTCAAAATTTCTCAGACACAAAGTTTTGTCTTTTTTGGCACGAGGTCCAATCACCACAAAATTTTACACGCACCTTGCGCACATGAGTATTATCTTTGAATTCACTATTCACGCCCATGCATAGATGAGTCTGGGTGCAGAATAGTCGATCTCCTAATTACATTATCCATGATCTTTCTCCCAGTTAATTTTTTTTTAAACATAAGTTCAAAGTTGAAAGATATCCGATGAAATACAAATTTATTCATAAAATGCATAAAATATAGGAAATAATGAAACCTACAAAGTTCAAACCATTTTTCATAGAATGCCATAAAAAATTAAACACAAATAAAAATAAAAATACACAAAACAACTCAATATCACAACTATGCTACAGAAGTTCGACACCGTGAGAGCGATGCTCAACCGATCTCGCTACCGTCATGGTGATGCCCAGGCACTTGCAGAACTACCAGAGCTCTGCTCCAAAGCTTGTGTGTCATCATAACTGTTTCTCTGATGAGCTGATTGCCGTGAGGGTGGTGCCCCAACATCTGTGGGCCCTTCAGAGCTGTGCTTCTTTAGTTGCGGAACCGCCAGAGGCCTTTTGAGCCATATTCGATCAAAACAATCATTAACGCATAACACCTTCAGGTTAGACTCAAACAATCAAACTGGTCTAAGCCCGTTCCAAGGGACCGGGGCTCGAAGACTCACTTGGTCTGGTTCAAACGAGTCAAATCAAGTCAAAAGGAGCAGAAAGAGGCACACCAGCTATGCGTGACGTCAACGGTCGTTGTACATGCCCAGTAACTTCCTCGACCGTGGGACGTGTCAAAGGAATGCCCGGACATGTGGCGAGCAATTAGCAGCGGAAGATTCGGTGCCGTCGGTTATAAGATAACCAAGTGGGAAAAGTTTACTATTCACCGTTGTCACTTGCCCTCGTCTTCCTCGAGTTCGTCTTTGCCATTCCAGTACTTCGAGCCCGTGCTTCCACCAAATCCAATGGCCCTCTGCCACCACCGCATCTCACTCTACTCGGGTGCGCAATAACAAGGGCTAATCTTCTATCGGCCCCGCCTTTAGTTTTTTATATAGATGAGGCTGAAGGCTGCCCTTGTATTTATATATATGCACCGTGCACCCGATCAACATATCGAAAGTTGCATTGCTTTCAACATGGTATCAGGTTTCTTCCCGATCCAATCCTAACTTCCGCTCCTCCCTAGCAGCCGCCGCCGCCGCAGCACCACGCTGCCGCCGCCGCCACCATCCACCTGCGCCGCCGCCGCCGCCACCATCCACCCGCGCCGCCGCCGCACCCGAACCCCGCCGCCGCGTGCGCCTCTCCACCCCGATCTCCCTCCCCTCTCCCGAGCCGTCTCTCTATCCCGCGCCGCCTCCCCACCCGATCCCCCTCCACACCCGATCGCCACCACCGCGCCGCCACCACCTCGGTCGTCGCGCCGCACCAATGGCCTCTCCCCACGCCGCCGCCTCCCTTCCCTCCAACCCCTTCGAAGGTCCGGCCCCTCCCCCGGTGGAGGTCGTTCGCGATCTCGACATCTTCGCCCGCATGCCCGTCATCCTCGACTACGCCAACTCCACCTACTACGCTTGGAAGACTTACTTCTCCCTCGTCTTCCGCGAGTACCACCTCATCGATCACGTTGATGGCTCCGTCGACTCCGACGTCATGTTCGCGGATGACGACTGACTAACCATCGACGCCACCATCACCCGCTGGCTGTACCAAACCATCTCCAAGGACATCTTCCACACCATCGTTTGCGACACCGATGACGCGCAGACGGTGTGGGCGAAGCTGAACGGGCTCTTCCTCGATAACGCCCTCCAGCGCCGTGTGTTCCTTCAGCAAGAGTTTTTTGGCTGCCACCAGCTTGACTCGTCTATCGACGATTATTGCATGCGCCTTAAGAAACTTGCCAACGAACTTCGCGACCTCGGGGAGCGGGTCTCCGACGACCTCCTTCTCAGCACGCTCACTGCCGGCCTGAACGAGGAGTTCAGCAACGCGGCCTCCAACCTCACGTTTCTTCCGGACCCGACCTTTCCTCGGGTTGTGGCCTATCTTCAGTTGGAGGAGAGGAGGATGAAGATGGTGAAGTCCTGGGCCACGCACACGGCCCTTGCCGCGGGCACCTCCCGCGCCGCCCCTCCCACGGCTCCGCAGCCGTCGCGGCCTCCGCCGCCACCGGCGACCTACTTCCAGGCGCCTCCACTGCTGGTGTACCAGCCGCCACCCCTGCCCCCGATCGTCGCCGCGGGGGGCGTCGCGGCAAGAAGCAGCAGTAGCAGCACGGCGCGGGGGGGGGGGGGGGGGGGGCGCCAGCCACAGCAGTAGGCGTTGCCCCCGGCCCCCTGGGCCGCCGCGACCAACCCTTGGACGGGGGTGGTCCACGCGTACACCATGCCGGTGCCACGGGCCCCCGCCCCGGCGCCCATCAGGCGATGTTCGCCGCCCCAGGCAGCTGCCCCGCCACGCCCCCTGCCGCGGCCGCCGCACTCCCACCGGCACCCTGGGATCCGGCCCTTCTCGCGACGCTTCACTCCGCTCCTACACCCAACACATACACCGGAGGCGGCGGCTGGTATATGGACACCGGGGCTACCGCCCACATGACTTCCAACCCTGGTAACTTCAACTCCGCATATCCAATTTCTACCGCATGTCGTATCACTGTTGGGGACGGTTCATCCCTTCCCATTACTCATGTCGGTCATGGTTCATTTCCGTCTAACTCCATGCCTATACATCTATCTAATGTCTTAGTTTCACCTGAGTTAGTTACCAATCTTGTTTCCGTTCGTTCTCTTACACGTGAAAATCCTATAACTGTTGAATTTGATGAAGTGGGTTTTTCTGTCAAGGACGCTCGTACCCGGATGGTACTCCACCGATGTGATAGCCCGGCGGCCTCTACCCGGTGAACTCCACCAGCACCTCCACATCCGCTCCGGTCGCTCTCTCCGCCACGGTGGATCTTTGGCATGCTCGGCTGGGACATCCGAACCCGGCCACCCTTCGTCATATTCTTAGGACTTTTTCATTCACGTGTAATAAAACTGATGATCATACTTGTCATGCTTGTCGTCTCGGCAAGCACGTCCGTCTTCCGTTTAGTGCGTCCTCATCGATGGCGTCGTATCCATTTGAGTTGATTCATAGTGATTTATGGACATCTCCTGTATCCAGTAATACGGGTTTTTTATACTATCTTGTCATACTTGATGATTTTTCGCATTATGTGTGGACCTTCCCGTTGCGGAGAAAATCCGATGCACTCTCCGTTCTCACTACCTTTTACTCCTATGTCGCTACGTAGTTTGGGCGTCCTATTCATGCCTTGCAGACTGACAACGGGAAGGAGTTCGACAACGTCGGGGTTCGTACCCTCCTTGCCACACATGGCACGATTCTTCGTCTCACTTGCCCGTATACCTCGCAACAAAATAGTCGCGCCGAACGGATCCTTCGCACTCTCAATGATTGTGTGCACACTCTTCTCTTCCACGCTAATGTCCCGCCCCGGTTTTGGCCGGACGCCCTCTCCACCGCCTCTCTCCTCGTCAACATTCGTCCGAGTCGTGCTCGTGGGAACTTTGCACCACATCATCTCCTCTTCGGTAGCCCTCCCTCCTATGACGACCTTCGTGTTTTTGGGTGTCTCTGTTATCCAAGCATCGCCTCCACTACTCCTCATAAACTCGCACCTCGCTCCGTGGCATGCATCTTTCTCGGATACCCACCAAACACCAAAGGTTATCGTTGCTATGATCCGGTTTCCCACCGAGTTTTCACTTCACGGCACGTTTACTTTGACGAGAGGTCTTTTCCCTTTCACCAGGTACCACCGCCGGTCGACTCGCCATCGTCACCCGCGCCTCCTGGTGCCCCTCGAGGCGGCCGCTCACTTGCGCTCGGGCCTCCTCCCGGCTTCGGGTTCCCTGCAGCGCGTGGGCCTCCCCTGGCTTCGACGCTCCCTCCGCGCCTGGGCTCCGGTCTGGGTCCGTGGCATCGGACCCGGCCCCGTCACCCGCCGCCCCAGGCTCTCCCGCCGGCCCGGCCGCTTCCTCGCCGGCGGCCATGGCGCCCCCGACTCCCGTTGAGTCCGTAGCCCGGTCAGCGAGCGCATCTCATGCGCCTGACCCTGGCTCCTCGACGACTTCCCCGGTGATCCCGATGGGCTCTTCGTCAACTCCGCCCTCGGTCTATCCCCCCTCGCCGGCCTCGTCAGCCCCGCCGGCCGCGCCGGCCGCCCCGGACACCCGCATGGTCACCCGTGCTCGCGCCGGTATTCACCGACCCAGCACGCGCTATTCCGCGGATGAGTACCTCCTCGCTGCCTCGACGTCTGCACCGTCACCTCTCCCGTCGTCAGCTCGAGCCGCGCTTCGCGATCCGCATTGGCTCGCTGCGATGCAGGAGGAGTTCGACGCGCTGGTGCGCAACCGCACCTGGCAGCTTGTTTTGCGGCCCGCCCATGCCAACGTCATCACTGGCAAGTGGGTCATCCGGCATAAGACTCATCCTGACGGGTCTCTCGAGCGCTATAAGGCTCGGTGGGTGGTACGCGGGTTCCGGCACCGTGCTGATTTCACCGACACCTTCGCCCCGGTTGTCAAACCGGGCACGATTCGCGCGGTCCTTCAGCTCGCGGTCTCTCGCACCTAGCCGATGCATCAGATGGATGTGTCGAACGCGTTCTTGCATGGCCATCTCTCGGAGCAGGTCTTCTGTCAGCAGCCTACTGGCTTTGTCGACGCGGCTCGTCCTGACCACGTGTGCTTGCTCTCCCGCTCCTTATACGGGTTGAAGCAGGCCCCTCGAGCCTGGTACCAGCGGATCACCGGCTTCCTTCAGCAGCTTGGGTTCCGAGCTACTCGCTCCGACGCCTCGCTGTTTGTCTACCACCAGGCTCCGGCGACTGC
This sequence comes from Aegilops tauschii subsp. strangulata, assembly GCF_002575655.3. NCBI lineage: Eukaryota > Viridiplantae > Streptophyta > Magnoliopsida > Poales > Poaceae > Aegilops > Aegilops tauschii. The sequence continues at coordinate 112,588,623 of NC_053038.3, forward strand.
TTACCTGCTCCTCTACGTCGACGACATCATCTTGACGGCCTCCTCGCATATTGCTCGCCTCAGCGCCGAGTTCGCCATTAAGGACCTCGGCCCGTTGCACTACTTCCTCGGTATTGAGGTGGTACGCCGCACCGACGGGTTCTTTCTACGCCAGCAGCAGTATGCGCAGGACCTTCTTGAGCGGGCGGGCATGCTTAACTGCAAGCCCGTCCCCACGCCTATCGACACGAAGACCAAGGTTTCTGCGCTCGACGGCTCACCCGCGCCGGATGCGGCGTTCTACCGCTCCATCGTCGGCGCCCTTCAGTACTTGACACTCACTCGGCCGGACCTACAGTACGCCGTCCAGCAGGTGTGTCTCCATATGCACGCCCCTCGCGACACTCACTGGAACCTGGTGAAGCGGATTCTTCGGTACATCCGCGGCACCACGGCTCTGGGTCTTACGTTGACGGCCTCGCCCTCGACCGACCTTGTAGCCTACAGTGACGCCGATTGGGCCGGCTGTCCGGACACCCGTCGCTCTACTTCCGGCTATTGCGTCTACCTGGGGCCCTCGCTCATATCGTGGTCATCTAAACGACAACCGACGGTATACCGCTCCAGTGCCGAGGCTGAGTATCGTGCTGTGGCCAATGCCGTCGCCGAGTGCTCGTGGCTCCGGCAGCTTCTCCAGGAGTTGCTTCTTGATGTTCCGAAGGCCACCATTGTCTACTGTGACAATGTCTCTGCAGTCTACCTCTCCGCCAACCCCGTTCATCATCGTCGCACGAAGCATATTGAGCTCGACATTCACTTCGTGCGAGAGCAGGTGGCTCTTGGGCGCATCCGTGTCCTTCATGTTCCCACCGCTCAGCAGTTTGTCGATGTCATGACCAAGGGGTTACCGACGCCTACATTTGAGGAGTTCCGGTCTAGTCTATGCGTCACTGGTGGCGTATCGACTGCGGGAGGGGGAGGGAGGGGGGTATTGAACATATTATGTGCATGTATCTGTTAGGATAATTTCCTACCGGCCCCGCCTCTAGTTTTCTTGTATAGATGAGGCTGAGGGCTGCCCTTGTATTTATATACGTGCACCGTGCACCCGATCAATATATCGAGAGTTGCATTGCCTTCAACAAGGGCAAAGGGGAGATGAGTGCAACATCAAGGAGGTTCGACTTTGGGGCTACAAAGTGGAGACGATCCCGTGGAAGACCTAACACTGCATTTCATGGTTTCCAACATCACCATCCGCGACCTCGATGTCCTTCAGGTGGATAGACTCCTTCCACATATGATGTTCATGTTGCGGCACATCGTTCTGGGCACCGGGGCATCGCTCTAATGAGCCACTTTTCTCCACCACCACCATCGTTCGTGGCCTGTGGCAACCTGTGCACAACTTCCCGCGGGGGCTACGGTTCTTCTACGGGCTGGACTCACACAACCTGAACCACAACTCCATCCTCTACGTGGTGAACTTTGTCATGTTCTGCGAAAGTGCGAATGGTTCATCAGAGTACGCGTACCCAATCGTAACATCTCATTTCGGAGACACACATACACTCATCATGGGCTACGGTTCTTCTACGGGCTGGGGTTGCACAGCCTCAATCCCAACTCCATCCTTTGCGTGGTGAACTTTGTCACGTTCTGCGAGTGTTTCATCGGAGTACGCGTACCCAAACCCAATAGTAACATCTCATTTCATACCCACACATCACGATGCAAATACTAAACCCTCCAAAATAACAGCAACCACGTTGAAACGGGATTATGTGAATAATCCAAGACGACTTTTCTTGTAATAATCCAAGGGAGTATAAGTCAGTGTTTAGCTCTCTATGAATAATCCAAGACGACTTTTCTTGCAATAATCGAAGGGAGTATAAGTCAGTGTTTCCCAAAAAAAAAAGTCGTACGTGTTCCCTGCGTCTTGTGGTCATTTGCCGTTCCACGTCACTTACACGGCTCGTCCAATTGCCACCACCATGTAGCTAGTACGAGCCATTCCTGGTGCAGTCGCTATTTTCCGATTTACAACCCCACGTGCATGCGGTACGAAACACTATTCGAGCTTTATCTACGCACATACGCACAGATTGATCCACTGCGGACAGAAGAGGACTCGCGGCTTAATTTAGATGTCTGTGATCCATCCATCCATCCATCGATGTATCATATCGCGAAATTAATTAAGGACCACCGTGTGGGGGAGCAAGCAATTTAAGGGCGGAAAAAGAGCCGCGTACCGCCACACTTGATATCTTATATGCCGACTTGGACTTGACACAATTATGTCATAAATGGAAAACGTGCACGTTTTCGTTCTCCTTTCAAGGCATATGGCACCGCCTAACCGATCCATTTATACATACATTTGCCAATTGCGCGTCGACGCGTTTACCCCGATGAGGCACCAGGCCTCTCTAGCCCACGCAATGACACAAACCATCTGTCTCCTCATCTCGTAGGTCGGTCCCGAGCTCCAGGAGACACATCACCAGTGGTGGTGTCACGACTTGAATCATGAGTAGTCAATTCAAAACTCTCTAGGCTAATATTTGTGTTTACATGAATTCTGCATTATTATTTTTGCATGACAAGTGTATATGATGTTTTTGCCCAAAAGTTGTGTAGGCAATGTAGTACCACTTAAAGAATAGTGCTGAAAGGTCTATAATACAATGTAGGAATATGCGAGCACACTCTAGAACTTGGATCATGGTGGCCTAGTTCCACCACAAAGAACCTAATCATTTAAGCTATTTTTAGTTCTCAAACAGTGCATTATTTTTTATTGTCATTTCTAACCATTCATTGTTTGGAGATCCTAGATAGAATTATGGGCAATTAAAATTAACTCTAAAAGCGAGTGAATAAGAGAAGAAATCTCATACAGTGAAGATAAATGTCTTATCTTTCTTCCTCAAAGATAATATCTTAGCTGCGAGAAGGCAATCCTAACTCATTCACTATGATAGCTCTATTCACACACTCTAAGGGTATCTTCAACGATAACCCGTAAATTTTCTCACACATCCGTCCGCGGACAAAGGGGGTTGCTACCTCTTGAGCATGTGTTGGTTTTCTCTTGAAAAGGAAAGGGTGATGCAGCAAAGTAGCGTAAGTATTTCCCTCAGTTTTTGAGAACCAAGGTATCAATCCAGTAGGAGACCACACGCAAGTCCCTCGTACCTACACAAACAAATAAGAATCTTGCAACCAATGCGATAAAGGGGTTGTTAATCCCTTCACGGCCACTTGCAAAAGTGAGATCTGATAGAGATGATAAGATAATATTTTTGGTATTTTTATGATAAAGATTGAAAGTAAAGATTGCAAAATAAAATAGATTGAAAACTTATATGATGGAAAATAGACCCGGGGGCCATAGGTTTCACTAGTGGCTCCTCTCAAGATAGCATAAGTATTACGGTGGGTGAACAAATTACTGTCGAGCAATTGATAGAGAAGTGCATAATTATGAGAATATCTAGGCATGATCATGTATATAGGCATCACGTCCGCGACAAGTAGGCCGAAACGATTCTGCATCTACTACTATTACTCCACACATCGACCGCTATCCAGCATGCATCTAGACTATTAAGTTCATAAGAACAGAGTAACGCATTAGGCAAGATGACATGATGTAGAGGGATAAACTCAAGCAATATGATATAAACCCCATCTTTTTATTCTCGATGGCAACAATACAATACGTGTCGTTTCCCCTACTGTCACTGGGATCGAGCAACACAAGATTGAACCCAAAGCTAAGCACTTCTCCCATTACAAGAAAGATCAATTTAGTAGGCCAAACCAAACTGATAATTTGAAGAGACTTGCAAAGATAACAAATCATACATAAAAGAATTCAGAGGAGATTCAAATATTGTTCATAGATAATCTTGATCATAAACCCACAATTCATCGGATCTCGACAAACACACCGCAAAAAGAGTTACATCGAATAGATCTCCAAGAGAATCGAGGAGAACTTTGTATTGAGATCCAAAAAGAGAGAATATGCCATCTAGCTAATAACTATGGACCCGAAGGTCTGTGGTAAACTACTCACACATCATCGGAGAGGCTATGGTGTTGATGTAGAAGCCCTCCGTGATCGATTCCCCCCGGCGGAGCGCCGGAAAAGCCCCCAAGATGGGATCTCACAAGTACAGAAGGTTGCGGCGGTGGAAATAGGGTTTCGTGGTGCTCCTGGATGGTTTCTGGGTATATGGGTATATATAGGAGGAAGAAGTAGGTCGGTGGAGCTGCGAGGGGCCCACGAGGGTGGGGGCGCGCCCAGGGGGGCATGCGCGCCTCCCTGCCTCGTGGCCTCCTCGCTCATTTCTTGACGTCCACTCCAAGTCCTCTGGATCACGTTTGTTCTAAAAATCACTCTCCCGAAGGTTTCATTCCGTTTGATATTCCTTTTCAGCGAAACACTGAAATAGGCAAAAAAAATTGCACTGGGCCTTGGGTTAGTAGGTTAGTCCTAAAATTAATATAAAAGTATATAATAAAGCCCATTAAACATCCAAAACAGATAATATAATAGCATGGAACAATAAAAAATTATAGATACGTTGGAGACGTATCAGGGGTCAGTCCGCGGACACGGATGCGGGCGACCGTCATCAAATTGTAGCCGTATACATTTTAACAACAATTCAAACCAACTGAGCGAAACTCGTTCAAACATGTCCGGATTTCATATAAACACGTTCAGATTTCATATAAACACGTTCGGATTTCATATAAACATGATGGATTTCATATAAACATGACTAATTTCATTACATTTACATCAAAGCGGTGCTAGTCCGGCTATAGAGGTATAACTAATACCTAATCTGAATGGTCGCCGGCGCCCGTTCCCCGTGTCCGGCCATGAGCCCGAGAACTGAAGCTTCGTCGTCTCCAGTTTCGCCTTGGTGCTCTCTAGCTCCGCCTCCGTAACATCGTAAACATGATGGATTTCATATAAACATGACTAATTTCATTACATTTACATCAAAGCGGTGCTAGTCCGGCTATAGAGGTATAACTAATACCTAATCTAAATGGTCGCCGGCGCCCGTTCCCCGTGTCCGGCCATGAGCCCGAGAACTGAAGCTTCGTCGTCTCCAGTTTTGCCTTGGGCTCTCTAGCTCTGTCTCCATAACCTCCGCCTCCCGAAACCCCGGAAGTGAAGCTGTCCGCCTCCACATTGCCGCCAAGCGACTAATCGGCCGCTGATGCTGAGCCCACCAAGCTTGCCATCGGCGGGAGGGGAGGAGTGGTGGCCTTCCTAGCACACGAGCGGCGGTCTTCCTGGGACACGAGCGGCAGCGACCTACCATGCACTACTCTTCCTCGCCGTTGGCGACGCCCGCGGACGTGTCGACTTCATGGTCGTCGTGGCGAGGCGCGGACTCGGCAATGTCCTCCTCCTCCTCGTTGGTCTCGCCGAACACCGCCTCGCCCGCGGCGTCGCTCTCCTGTAGGTGGCTGCCACCTCCCTCCACCTGCTAGCAGTACCGCCAGCGGGCGAGGCGGATCTTGCAGGCGGAGCGGTAGGATTCGAGCAGCGCCTCCTGCTCTACCAGGTCCGCATCCGACGCGACCGCCCTGCCGACGGTGAGCTCCTCCTCCACCTGCACGTGCTCCTAGAGGAGGTGGTTGTTGTGGGCGGCATTGGCCCGTGCCTCCCAGAACTGCTCCTCCTGCACCATGTCCATGTAATGGGCACGGGCCTTGTCGATGGTCATGGTGCAATGCACTGGTGAGGGTGGCGCGAAGGAGGAGGGTGGCGCCGGTTCGTCGTCGGCAGCGTTCTCCATTGGGACGTCGTCGTCCTTCGGCTGCCTGCCAGCCAGCCAACCGGCAGCGATGGCGGCCATCTCCTTCTTTTGGTCCGACGGCAGCCCGTCTGATGTCTACTACACAACTTATTCTTGTAGACTCGTGTTGGGCCTTCAAGCGCAGAGTTTTGTAGGACAATAGCAATTTTCCCTCAAGTAGATGAACTAAAATTTATCAATCCATGGGAGGCGTAGGATGAAGATGATCTCTCTCGAACAACCCTGCAACCAAATACAAGAAATCTCTTGTGTCCCCAACACACCCAATACAATGACAAATTGTATAGGTGCACTAGTTCGGCGAAGAGATGGTGATACAAGTGTAGTATGGATAGTAGATATAGGCTTTTTGTAATCTGAAAATATAAAAACAGCAAGGTAGCAAGTAACAAAAGTGAGCACAAATGGTATTGCAATGCTTAGAAAGAAGACCTAGGGTGCAGACTTTCACTAGTGCTATCTCTCAACGGTGCTAACATAATTGAATCATATAACAATCCTTCAACGTGCGACAAAGAGTCACTCCAAAGTTCCTATCTAGCGGAAAACATAAGATGAAATTGTTGTAGGGTGCGAAACCACCTCAAAGTTATCTTTTCCGATCAATCTATTGAGCCATCCCTATAAGTGTCACAAACAACCCTAGAGTTCCTACTAGAGTAACATCATATGATACACACCAACCAACTCTAATGTCACCTAGATACTCCAATGTCACTCACAAGTATCTGTGAGTTGATTATTCGATATGCATTAAACAACTCCAGATTCATAATATTCAGTCCAACACAAAGAACTTCAAAGAGTGCCCCAAGGTTTCTACCGGAGAAAGAAGGACGAAAACGTGTATCAACCCCTATGAATAGATTACCCCAATGTCACGATAATCCGCAAGTTGAATACCAAAACATATATCAACTGAATCAATAGAACACCCCATTGTCACCACGGGTATCCATATGCAACACATACATCAAGTGCTCTCAAATCCAAAATGTATTCAATCGATAATAGTGAAACCTCAAAGGTAAAAACTCAATTCATCACAACAAGATAGAGAGGGAGAAACACCAAATGATCCAACTATATTAACAAAGCTCACGGTACATCAATATCGTGCCAAATCAAGAACACGAGGGAGAGAGAGAGAGATCAAACACATAGCTACTGGTACATACCCTCAGCCCCGAGGGTGCGTGAACTACTCCTTCCTCGTCATGGTGGCCGCCGGGATGATGAAGATGGCCTCCGGTGATGATTTTCCCATCCGCCAGGGTACCGGAATAGGGCTACAAATGAGATCGCTCCGGTACAAAGGCTTGCGGCAGCGGAGCGGAAGTTCTCGGTTAAGTTTTGGGGTTTTCTAGATTTATAGGATTTTTGGGTGTCGGTTTCACGCCAGGGAGGTGCTCGAGGGCCCCACAAGCTCGGGGGGCGTGCCCTAGGGGGGGCACCCCTAGGCTTGTGGCTTCCCGACCATCCCCTGGTACTCCTCTGGCACTCTGTGGGCCTCTTTTTTCCATAAAAAAACACCAAAAAGTTTCAGCTCATTCTGAGAACTTTTATTTCTGCACAAAAAATAACACCACAGTAATTGTGCTGAAAACAACGTCAGTCTAGGTTAGTTCCATTCAAATCATACGAAAACCATATAAAATTGTTATAAACATGGCATGAATACTTCATAAATTATAGATATGTTGGAGACTTATCACCGTCCGAGAGAGCTTTGGTGGGGGAGGAATCCATGATGGGAGTGGTGCGGAGAGGGATCAGAGGCGGATGGCTGCGGCTATGGCCGGGGCAGCGGTTTATATAGCAGTGGTGGGCGGCAGAGGGATGGATGGGTTGCATAGGAGAAGACGCCTTGGCAACCGCATGCCATCAATGTGGTGGCAGATGGATGGACGGGCTGTCGTCGTGTCGTTTGAACACGCAGTAGTTGCCTGCACCAAGAAGCGGCGCGGCCGGCGCCCTACTTCAATGGCAGCGCCAGTGAGTGGTCACGTCCGCTCTGGACGGGCATGAATGTGGGCACTGACGCTCTGGAGCAGCGCTGACTGAAAACACGCGGGAGGGGGAAGGGGTTTTGGGTGGGCCAGGGTGGTCGAAAGAGGGCTTGGGAGCGAACCGAACTCCCACAAAGCCCCCCTGTTTGTCTCCGATTCGTGGGAGAAAACACGCCCGGACCGCTTCACGGACCAATACAGAACCGCATTGGATGGCTTTCACAGTCCGGACAGCGCGAACCGGATGCATGCGAGATGTTTGCAGGTCGACGTTGGAGATGCCCTAATTCCTCCGTTGGACCATGTCTACATGGTCTGCTATGCCTCCTCCACTCATCCCCATATTGCGTGTGGTTCAACATTGTTTCTACCATGACCATGTGTGTGATCTCAGGAGCCGCCAGTATGGGGGTACTTCTCCATGGTCACCTTGCGGCGTACCAAGTGTCACAGTTCCTATTGTTGTCGTGTCCGGGGGAGTTGTCGGTGCCGCCATTACCACCGATGCCGATTACGATCGTGGATGAGCCGTCGGTGTGATCATGTGAATCGAGCGGGATCTCCTGCAAAAGAAGCCTATACCATGCCTTGATGAACATGTGGTATGACACCTGCATTTGGAGGACGATCGCCATCACTTGCAAGCGACTGGAGAGGCCACATATGAGTTGTGGCATCAGGGTCATGTCGATGACTGGTTTTTTGACGTCGATAAGGGTGTCTGTGTAGGCCTTGATCCAAGTACTCTGCGGTCCTCATGTCTCTTTGCATAAGATTATGGAAGTTGGCACCGAGGTGGATGGCTTGGTCAAGCTAATTATCGATGAAGAAGGCATTGAGCTGCTTACAAGCGGTGTTGTCAGTAGACTAGATGACATCATACATCTCATCTGAGATCGTTCCAAACATCCAAGGGAAGATGGTGATGTCGATGTGTTGCTGCACAACAACCAACTCCAACAACATGTGCCGTGTGACTTGGTCCTCCGCCTCGTGCATGGGACATCACACAACGCAGGATGTCCTTCCACTTGGAGTAGTTGCCCACGAAGAAGATCATCTTAAAGGGGATGAAGTGTCCAATTCGCAAATGGTGCATGGAGGGGGTACCTTTAGTGGTGTTGGGAGCAGTGGGAGCACGGAATTGTTAGTGGAGTGCTGGCCACAACGAGGTGTAGCTCATCAGTGAGAGGAGTTGTGGTCGGTAGTGCAGGAGTTGTAACCTCGCTAGTAGGGAGCGTCGTTGAAGAGGTTGGGGCACCGACGGCGTTAGCATGGACAATGGAGATCACGGGAAGAAACTGTTCCGATGCCAAGAACATCAGAACTCTTTGTGGTTCTATTACTGTGCATATGCATGGTATAAATACATGCACAACATGTATGAATTACAATAGTTAATAGTTAGTGCTGGTACGTCTCAAACGTATATAAATTGTTGATTGTTTCATGCTATTATATTATTATTTTTATATTAGTTTATATTATTTTTATGGACTAACCTATTAATTTAGTGCCAAGTGCCAGTTTCTATTTTTTCTTGTTTTTGGTCTCGCAAGAAATCAATACCTACGGAGGTCAAAATACGTTGCCGATTTAACACATTTTTGGCAACAAGAAACACTAGAATCTTTGGGAGAGATCGAGACAAGCCATGAGGGGGCCATAAGGCCAGGTGGAGCGGCCAGGGGGTGGCCGCCTCCCAGACCTTGTGGGGGGCCCCAGTTACCGCCTTGACCTGTTTCCACCGCTATAAATTGCTATAAATACCGAAACCATCCGTAGTACCTCCATAAGGATTTTATCGCTGCCGCAAGCCTATGTTCCGAAGAGATCCCTCTGGAGCCCTATTCCGGAGTTCTGCTAGAGGCGTCTTCATCAACCTTGTCAATACCATGTTCCCCTTCTTTCTTGTATAATTGAGATCAATCCAATGTAATTCTATGGTGTGTATGTTGGGATCCGATGAATTGTGAGTTTATGTTCAGATTGTTCATTGAATATTATTAAATCTTTTGAAGTGTCTTTGTTGTACAATTATAAGTAGCTATATATGCTTTCCGATATATTTGTCTTCTCTCGCCAAGATTGACGGGTAGTTCTCCAGAGGAAGTGGTGCATAGTAGTGGGTTCAATCTTGCGGTGCTATAACCTAGTGACAATAAGGGCCAAGACACGTATTGTATTGTTGCCACTAAGGATAAAATGAAGGGATTTAATATTATTGCTACCATTTCTTCCTGTCTACATTAAGTTATCTTACTTATTGCATTACTTCGTTTCTTGTAAACTTAATATTTTGAGTTGCATGCTGGATAACGGTTTTGGGTGGAGTATTAGTAGTAGATGTCAGTAAGTTTAACGATCTACTTATCACGGATGTAATGCCTATATGAGATTATGCCATGAACTATCATAGTCATAAAGATTGCTTTTTCTGTTAATTGCCCAACTATAATTTGTTTACCATTTCATTTTCCTACTTTCGATAGTGAGATGCCACTAGTGAACCTATGCCCCCCGGTACATTCTCCGTTAACATTTTCTTCTACAAAATTACCTCTTCATTTGCCTTTTACTATTTGCTGTTTCACTATGCCATTACTATCTATCTATTTACTTTTAACCCTGTAACTAGCAAGACAAGGGGCTTGACAACCCCCTTGCCACATTGGGTGCAAGTATTTTATTTTGTTTCTGTGTATGTGCTACTTATCTTGTTGGATAGTTGACTCCTATTGGTTTGATTAAATCTTGGTTCGTAACTGAGGAAAGTACTTCTACTCTACATCACCCTTCCTCTTTGGGGAATCCCGACAACCCATACAGGAGTGGGTGTACAACAAAGCATAAGCCAACTATGGGTAGGTGTGCGCCATGCACGCACACAACATAAGTGTGGCACGCGCATGGGAGCTAGCCGAGGAGAGGCCGGTCTCGGTCAGTCATGTACCGTTGACATCTTCCAATAAATCCAACAAACATATCATTGGATTTTGTACGCATCATCCAGCCATACTCACATAATCTTGATAAAAATGGGAGCCAATCCTTGGTTGAATGGTTTTTAAATGTGATTGTAGGGCTAGTACACTAGAAATGCTCGGTGTGTCTCATTAAACAAACTATTTTTCAGTGGAAAACTATGTTTCGGTGGCTAAAGAGACGACTATGGAAACTTCATATATTTTGCAACACTGAGGTGACTGCTTGGTGCCCTACACTGTAATTTCTACTTGGGAACGATGAAGACGAGTTGTAAATTTTATGAAGACTTTGTGTGTGGCATTTGTATTGCTGTACTAACAACCTTCTGTTCTTGAGCTTCTTGTTCTCCATTGGAGGTTCCTAATTCAGTTTACACTTTTGGACCACTTGAATCCACTTGTACAGACAACATCATATATCGTATCATGACCCGTGGATGAGACAACAATCAGCTATGGCATGTGCCTCATGAAGACGTGATGCTTCCTCACAAATAAATCTAGTTATACAAGTTGCAAACACATCAACTATATGCCAAATGTATTCATTCCTTTAAGCCAAACTGTAATATTTCATGTCTGGTCTGGGCATAAGGAATTAGCTGAATCACAATGTTCAGCGACCTATGAAGTGGTATAGGTGTTGGAGATATGCCCTAGAGGCAATCCTGTATGATGATATTTTCTATATGTTTATGAATAAAGATAGTCCTTGGACATTATCAATGATATGTATCAACAAGTACGTGACTTGTTTGTGGGACTATGCATTGTATGATGACTGTCCTAAAAGGTCCCTAGTCGAAAGGGTTGTGTGGACGCAGAGCCGACTAGACTAGCATATGACACGGTGGATGGCTCGGTCTCGCTAGCCATGGAGCATTGGATGCTAGCCGGATAATATGGACTCGGAAGGATCTGGTCGTATTTGACGTAGTCGGATCCGAGTCAAGATAAGGTCCGAGTCGGACATACCCACCTATGAGACGCAACGATATGTCATCTGTGAGTATCTAGTATAATACACGTTCTATGTCCTAAGACCTGAGCTGGCGCATGTACTCGGGATGGTGACATACCTGCTTTGAGCCGACTAAACGCTACTCCGTGCCTAGGTAGTTACAAAGGTAGGTTTCAGGCTTGTCTAGACCCATGCTGCAAGACATGGTCGAGCGAGATGGGAATTGCCCCTCCGAGAGATATACTCTGGCCCCTCATGTGATCCGACTAAGATAAGCATGGCTATGCGACAAGGATTATAAGATAATCCAGTTTGTGGTCGGCATCACTGGAACGAGAAAGAGGTTGGGCTAGCACAAGGATGACAAACTCGCCTTAAGCCCGACAACATATATCGTGTGACAAAGGAAACAGAAGTGTGACATGTTGTACAGGTTCGCCAACCGGCTTCATTGTCTACTTGATGGTCGGCACGCCTTGCTAGAGGCCACAATCAGCCAGCAGGTCGGAGGTGATCCAACCTGCGATCAAGCCGACTTGAACCTAAGGGGTCGCATGCTTAAGGGAAGGAACCTGTGAGGCTCGATCTGACTCCACGAGTCAAATGTGATCCTACTCAGACTCGGATCCCGGCCGAACAGATTTTGGATTTTAGGGTACATGCGAGGCCGAAGTGTTAAGCCCGCGAAGGACGTCTATATATAGTGGAGGTGCGGCACACCCATTCGATTTGATCACTTCGGCGCTGTCACTAGGTTTTGCATGTGTTGCGAATAGCCACCTTCACTCACCGCCGATTGTGTGATCGGACCTAGCAGCTCGCCGCACGGTGTTCCTCCTGCATGCGCGGATACCGTTAGAGGCGGTGCACTTGCGACCGCCCCGGCGAACCAATACGCCGGATCCGACGACCGGGTGTTCGAGGGAGATCAGACGAGGAGGCGATGAACCATGCGTACGCGCTGCCCCAACTCTTCTTCCGCTGCACGACACCGCGCATCTAGTGGTAACGACCAGTGATCCATCTCTGTTAGCATGTTCCTGGTTGATCTGCGCATAGGAGAAAATTTATTTGCAGTCGACGCACCCTACCGTAGATCCCAACAATAGGCGCCCAGATACTCCCTCTGTTTCAAAATAATTGAAGTTCTAGATTTGTCGTAAGTTAACTTTGTTTAAGTCTGGCCAATTTTATAGAACAGAATTTCCATTTCACATCTAGATGTGAAATACTACCTCACATCTAAGTCCCTCACCGTCGGGTCTATCGTTGCTTTTCTTTCATGCAAGCTGTTTTTTTAGCATATCATATGAGTTGTTGATTCTCGTTGCCGCTTGTGTCCCCCATGTTGTCTTCGTCGGGCTTTTTGTCAGCCCACTATTCCTGTGTCCGGGCTGTTTTTAGGCCTGTTTTTTGTGCTTTTTGCCGCTTTCTTTAACCATAGCGTCATTGTTTCTATTATGTTATGCTTCAAATTCAAGTATAAAAAGAAAAGGCTAATTTCTCACAAGCAAGCGGAGCGAGGCTCGTAGCCGGTAGGCTGGGGCCGAAGCAAAGCGTATGAGTCTGACCTAGGTCACCTGTGTTATATATACCTCTTGTAAGCCGCCGCACGGGATAAGTCGATCAGTTGTAAATCCCCGGCGTTTGTAACCTCCCCCGATATAGTGAAGTTTGGATGGCTGGCGCCCATGATTTTTTCTCCTTCGTGTTGGAGGGGCTTTCCACGTTAAAATCTCGTATCCCCTGCTTGTTCTTCGTCGAGTTGATTTGCTTGTTGTATCTCTAACCCTCGTTTTAGTTTTGTGTTGTTTTTTCATGTATATATACAGAGGGAACATGAAGAGCAATGTTGAAAAAAAAGAACATGAAGACTATGTGCGCACGAATAGTCTCACTGTGCGCACATAGTCTCCGTGTCGTTGGTTGATGTATTCCCATGCCGTCTTGTCATGTTTGTTCACATATAGGCGATTTCACGTCGTGCGTCTATTTTCTTTTCTTGGACCTTTTTTTCTTGTACATTTTGTTGCAAGTCCATCCTAGAGGAGAGAGAGTAACTAGTTTTGCGTTGGGGGTGTTTGACAAATGTTGTTCAAATTATTCAAAAGTTATTTAAATTTATGAATATTTCCAAAATTCATGAATAATTTTTATTCTTCTTCATTTAATTTTTGATAAATATTTTTATTGATGGAACGATTTATGAATATGCGCCTCAATTGTAAACCCACCACTGACTCACAATTTGGGGTTGATAGTTTTTGTTCCAGTTGCAAGTCAACAATCAACTCGCAACTAGGCCCGACCTTGTTTTATTTTAGTTGCAAGATAACCATCAATTCACAATTGGTCCTTTGATCTTTTTTCGCTGTAGTTGCAAGTCAGCCATTGACTCGCAACTGGGCCCGACCCTTTTTTGGTTCTAGTTGCAAGTCCACCATTGACATGCAACTGGGTCCTTAATTTTTTCTCCAGTTACAAGTCCACGCGCGACCCGCAACTGGGCCTAACATTTTTTGACCCAATTGCAAGTCCACAATCGAGTTGCTACTAGGTTCAACCCTTTTTCTATCTAGTTGTAAATCCACTATCGACTTACACTGGGCCGACAATTTTCTTTTCCAGTTGCAAGTCCACCATTGACATGCAAGTGGGCACTTGATAATATTTTTTACTGATAAATATTTTTGTTGATGAACAATTTGTGAATACGCGCCTTAGTTGCAAGTTCACCACAGACTCGCAATTAGGGGTTGACTCTTTTTTTGTTCTAGTTGCAAGTCAACCATCGACTCGTAACTATGCCCACCCTTGTTTTATTTTAGTTGAAAGACCACCATCACTTTACAACTGGGCTCCTTGATATTTTTTTGCAGTTGCAAGTCAACCATCAACGCGCAACTAGGCCATACTTTTTTTGTCCTATTTGCAAGTCCGTCAAAGACATGCAACTGGGTCCTTGATCTTTTTTTGCCCCACTTGCAAGTCCACCCATCACTCGTATCAGGACCCAACATATTTTGACCCAATTGCATGTCCACCGTCGACTTGCAACCGGTTCATCCTTTTTTATATAGTTCCAAATCCACTATCGACTCGCAATTAGCCGACAGTTTTCTTTTCCAACAGCAAGTCAACCATTGACATTCAAGTGGGCACTTGATCATTTTTTGTATTGATAAACATTTTTTGAATACACGGCTCGGTTGCAAGTCCACCACCGACTCGCAACTAGTGGTTGGTTTTTTTGTTCCAGTTGCAAGTCAACCATCGACTCACAACTGGACCTGCCTTGTTTTATTCAAGTTGCAAGACAACCATCGATTCACAACTGTGCCTTGTTCTTTTTCTGCTGCAGTTTCAAGTCAACCATCGACTCGCAACTAGGCCTGACCATTTTTCCATCCCAGTTGCAAGTCCCCCATTGAAATGCAACTGGGTCCTTGATCTTTTTTTTGCCCTAGTTTGCAAGCCCACGCATGACTTGCAACTGGGCCCACATTTTTTGGGCCCAACTGCAAGAGCACCATCGACATGAAATTGGGTTTGACCCTTTTTTTATCCAGTTGCGAATCCATATCAACTTGCAATTCGGCCGACAAATTTCTTTTTCAGTTGCAGGTCCACCATTGACATGCAAGTGGGCACTTGATCATTTTTCGCCCCAGTTGTGAGCCCACCCTTTGACTCACAATTGGGCTTGACTTTTTTTCCACCTCAATTGCAAATCCAGCATTGACTCGCAAATTAGGGCTGACTTTTTTGTCCTGGTTGCAAGTTAATCATCCGCTAACAACTAGGTATGACCCTTTTTGCCATACTTGCAAGTCAACCATCGGCTCACAACTGGGCTCGAATCTTTTTTCCATGCCTGTTGTAAGTCCACCCTTGACATGCAACCGGCCCATTAATCCTTTTCTTTGCCCCGATTGCAAGACCACCCTAGACTCGCAACTGGCCCTGATGTTTTTTTTACCCAATTGCAACTCCACCGTCTACTTGCAACTAGGTTCGACCTTTTTTTGTCCGAATGTACATTTTTAAATTGATGACCTTTTTTTTGAATTCATGAGCATTTCTTTTATTCATGGGAATTTTTAGAAAATCATGAAGGGAGAATATCATACGGAAACCACTATTCGGTGGAAACCGGTGAAAACCACGAGAAGAAGATGTTTTGAAGTTTCAAAAAAATCTGAAAAAAATACGTGATTTTAAGAGGATGTTGTTTTATCGCCACACAAAATTTCAAGTTGAAACACATTACGAGATGTGAGCTATGAAAAAAATCAGCATTGAATAGTGTCGAATAGTAATGTCACTATTCAGGGTTGAATTTGTCTTTTTCATAGCTCACATCTCGTAATGTGTTTCAACTTGAAATTTTGCGTGTCAATAAAACATCACCATCTTAACATCCTGTATTTTTTCAAAATTTTCCGAAACTTTAAAATATGGTTTCCATGAAGTTTTCATTGAATATTGGTTTCCATATGATATTCTCCCAATCATGAAAAGTTAACAAATTCATGAACATCATTTTAATTCATGAATATTTATTGAATTTGTGAATACTTTTTAAGTTCTTAAGCATTTCTCAAATTCTTGAAGACTTTTTATATCGCGGATATATTTTTCCTAATATGTGACCTTTTTTAATTCATGAGCATTTTTTGAAATAATGGACACTTTCTAAGTTGCTAGACTTTTTTTTTCAAATTCTTAATTTTTTCTTTTTGTAATTTGTGATTGTAAAAAAATCACGAATTTTTTTCATGTTAATGGATGGGGTAAATTGACATAAAAGACGTCAACCTAGGGACACTTTGCAAAAAAGCTGAAGGATGTGAGGCTTATCAACAATAGTGCTGCTTTTTCATTGCATGCAGACTTGTACCAATTTAAGGCCGGCGTGGAGCCCTGGCGTTGGCCAGGCAACCCACGTGTATTCAACCCAACAAGAGACAACAACGAAAAACGCCAGAAAACAAACAACAACAAAAAAGGCCATCAGGGAGGATTACAAAACATATGAGGAGAAGATGTCACCGTCGACAATGAGGTGCTTACGGTGACTTCATAAATTTCAAAATAATATGCCGGCTCAGTCTTTCGGAGGTGCTCATAGGGGTAGGATGTGCGCGTGTGCGTTCATAGGGGTGAGTGTATGCGCGTGTATATGAGCACTTGCGTCTGTACTGTGTTCAAAAAAAATTCTTAGATGTGACCTAGATGTGACATTGTCGGACCCTTTATAGAAACATTTGTTAAGATCTAAAATACCAAATACACATAATACAAAAATATATTTTAGAAAGAATCTCATTACACTAATTTGGTGTTCTAGTTGTTAATATATATTTATGTAGACTTGGCCAAACTTAAAAAGAAAAGACTTATGAAAAATCTTAAACTTCAATTATTTTGAACGGAGGGAGTACAATGTTCAAAGATCTATGAAGTGGAATAGGCGTCGATGAATGATCTAAAGATAAAGCTCGAAATGAAGGGAAATAGCATTCCTAAGCTTCCTCGTTAGAAGTTCCCTTTATATTATACAAAACAAGAAAATTACTTCCTCGAAGTCAGATCACCCATTTGACCTCAAGTTTATTTTGTAGGGTATGGTTGACCACAAATAAAATCGAGCCATAGGCTGTTGAAGTCTTGGTGACTTTCTTGTAATCTTAAGCAATTAATCTACAATTGGTCTTTGATGATTCGTAATGGCGATAGTACTATCTCCAAATTGGATGGGATCAAGCCTAATCCCCAAATCCCTAAGAAACAGAAGTTGTTCAATTCGGGAGCTTATGTTCCATGTCCAAGCACGGAACTCTACGCTCATTGCATAGGAAATTTCTATTTGGTTCTTAAGGCACCAAATAGAGTTCATTCCGTAAATAAGCGCACATCCCTCTCAGTGGTAGTAGTTCGGTAAGTCAGATGGCCCATGTGAGTTCGTTCCTATTTTTTCTTCTATTTTCCCTTTAATTCTTTTTATTTTTATTTTTTTTAAATCATGAAGACTTTTTAAAATCATGTTTTTCTACAATTAATGAACAATTTTCAAAATTTATTTTTTGCACACATTGTTTTTAACTTTGCGAACATTTTTCCAAATTCATGTGTATTTTTTCATATTTGTGAATAATCTTTAAAACTCGTGATTTTATATAATTCAAAAAAATCATGATCTTTTTTTTAAGTTCACGGGCGCTTTTCATATTGAAAAAACTTTATTTATTAATTTATGAACATTACCCGTGAATGTTTTTCAAATTTACGAATTTTGCTCAACTCCGCCTACATTTTTTCTATATCATACACATTTTAAATTCATGAACATTATTTTAAATCTACAAACATTTTCAATTTTAGAAACGTCTTCAAAACAAAATAAGCAGAATAAGGTCTGTCTTTTTTACGAAACCACACACAACAGAAGCAAAAGGCTCCAAAAAGATCCAACCGTGCAAAGCGAGAGAGCAACTAGTCAAGAGTTACCCCCTTCCAGGAGCTCCGCAAGGGTCACACTGGTGGGCTGAGAGCGCGCCGCTTGGCGTGCTCTCAGCTGCTGCCATGTGTCGCATGCTGGGTGCTCGCTCAGATTTGCCTTCTTGATTTTTTTTTCTATACGCGTTTTCGGGTTTTAGATGTTTATTTTGGTTTTTCCGGCATTTTGGTATTCGCCCGGTTGGCCCTAGGTTTTGGAGAAAGTAATATTTGCATGCTTTTTTTTTCTTCCACGAGAGGCACATATTTACTTTTCATGGACGCACAAATTTTCTTCCGCAAGAAGCAGGTATGCCTCTCAGAGAAGAAAAAAAACACATTTTCTTACTTCCGCGAGAGGTATAAATTTGCTTCGGTGAGCGGCATAATTACGCCTATCCAAAAAAGGAAAAAACGCAGGTTGCTTCCGCAAGAAGTAAAAATTTGCTTCTCGTGAAAGCACAAATTTGATTCGACGAGAAGCATAGTTGTGCGTCTTGGAAAGCAACAACAACAACAACAACAATAATAATAATAATAATAATAATAATAATAATAATAATAATAATAATAATAATAATAATAATAATAATAATAATAATAATAATAATAATAATAATAAAGGTTCTATTAACATGTGATCTACTTTTGAAATCTCGTCATGAGAAATTCAATGATGAAAACGGTTTGGGATTTAGACGTGTGGTTCAAGAGATAAAATGTTTTGAAAAAAAAACAAATCTACGAAAAAAGAAAAACTCTCAGATTGCGACAAAGTGGAGCAGATGCAGTGCGCTACTTGTTAGTCCTGGAAAAGTGAGAATGACCTTTACAAGAGGTACCCCTTAATTAGTGATTTCGTGCAAACGTGAGCCACGAGAGGGCGACGCAGGGCCATTCCTATATGGCGTCGGTTGCAGTTGTTTCTGCAAACCGGCGCACACCCCGCGCTCAGCTATGGGCGGGCCCATTCTTTTTTTCCTGTTCTTTAAACGTAAAAAAGGTAAAACAGAGCCCTCACAAGGTTGCAGGTTCTTCAAGATTTTTTTTTCCAAAGTCAACGGTTTACTGCTCAATCATTTCTAGTCAGCAGCGAAACGACGTGACCGAGCCAGGAGGGAGCCAGGGAGAGCCTGCGTTTTGGGCCGGGCCCAAGACTATGGCTGCATTGGCGCCGAAACCCCTAAGTTGGCGCCTAAAGCGCTGACTAGGAGCTTCCGTGACGCAGCCATCGGGAAATCCATATTTGCTGCGTATTGCGGCAAACTGTCGCCGTATCGCACAGAGGGAAGCGCACCAACGAAGCGACTGGGCCGGCCTATTCGATCAGTTCGTTCGTTCCGGTTTGAAACCTTTTTTTCTCCTGATTTTAGTTTCTCTTTTTTACTGTTTCCTTTTTCTTCTGTTCCCTTTTCGTTTCCTTTTTTCCGTTTTCAAGTTTACTTTACTTTTTTCAAAAAATGTTTGGAAAATTCAAATATTGTTCGGAAATCACAATTTTGTTCCTATTTTCAATTTTTTTTAAAAAGTACACAAATTTGAAAAAATGCTTGTAATTTCTAAATAAGTTGCGATTTATGAAGAATATGTTTGAGATGCACAGAAAATGTTCGAAATTTTACAAAATGTTTCCGTTTTCAAAAATTGTTCACCAATTGAAAAAATGTTCCTGTTTTCCAAATTTGTTCACAAATTTAAATAATGTTCCTGTTTTCAAAATTTGTTCACGAATTTTAAAAATGTTCCCCTTCTTTTTAAAAAATGTTTGCATTTAAAGTACTTGTTCCCTTTCTGACAAATTGTTCATAGATCGAAAAAATGTTCACTTTTTCCCTTTCTCAAAAATTGTTCACAGATCCAAAAGAATGTTCGATTTTCCAAAAAAATTTCATACTTTCAAAAATTAAGTCCATTTTTCAAAAAATGTTCGCATTTGCTATTTTCTTTCAGAATTCTATAAAGTCTCTGGTTTTCCAAAAATTGTACACAAATTTTTGAAATGTTCGTGTTTTCAAAAATTGTTCAAAATGTCAAAAGTTTTTGCTGTTTTTCAAAAATTTGTTCAGAGGTGAAAACAATGTCCAACTTTATAAATAATTATTCACAATTTTGAATATGCCCGCGTTTCGAAAATGATACAGGTTTTGAAAACAAACTGTGTGCGAACATTAAAAAAAAATTAGACCTGTCGTGGCTTATAGTACTTTTCTCGAGAGCTGCATAATTTTACCGGAGAAGCTGTGGTGGTGCAATGTCTAGCCAGGAGTGGCATATGCGAGAGGTCCTGTGGTCGATTCTGCAATAAAATGCACCATTTTTTAGCGTTGCTACAGAACTCGTTTTTTTGTAGAGCTCGGTACAGACGGGCGCTACTAATGGGCCGGCCCACTAGATCGCGCCCTGTGAATTCCCGGCATTCTGTCGCAGAATGCGATACATAGGAGGTCCCCAGCCATCGCTTAAAATGTAAGCTCCCCATGGTTGAAGCTTTTCCTAGAGCACTACTGTAATGGGCTGGCCCATTATCTATCGAATCGTTATTTCGCTGGTTTGTATCGCCGGTTTAGCTTCCTTTCTGTCTTTTCTGTTTTATTTGTTTCTTTCTTGTTTTTCTGCTTTTCTTTGTTCTTTCACCGGTCTTTTTTGTTTCTTCAAAGGTTTCAGCTGTTTTTTGTTTTTATTTGTCTTCTTTATTTTTTGTTTCTCTGTTGGTTTTCAATGATTTTTTCGTTTCTTTCTTTGTTTCTTCATTTTTCTGTCAGTTTTTTTGTTTCTTTCTTTCTTTTCATCGATTTTATTTCTTTCTCGGTTTCACAGTTTTCCATTCTTTTGTACTGGTTTTATTTGGTTCTATTTTTATTTTTTCTTTGTCTTCCCTTGATTATTTCTTTCCTAGTTTTCTTGTATCTTTGTTTCCCCCGTTTTGGCTTTTCTCAGTTTTTAACACACATTCAAAAAATTTAGAATACAAATCAAAAATAGTTATATATATACATATACATATTTTAATTACATGATTAACATTTTTTAAAATCTTATATTTTTTGATGATTACTTTTTTCCATACACATTATATTTTTGGTATGTATCTAATACATTTTTATAATACACATTTAACATATTTTGATTGTAAGATTAACATTTTTTTAATAAATGATCAACATTTTTTGTATGCATATTTTCGACATTTTCAAAATTCTTGATTATTATTTGTCAAATATATGGTCAACATTTTTTCTATATATTTTTTCAATTACTTGATTAATATTTTTCAAATATAAGATTAATATTTTTTAATACATGATCAACATTATTTGTATACACTTAACATTTTTCAAATGCTTCATAACATATTTTTAATACTTGTTAAATATTTTTTCAAATGCTTGATTAACATTTTTTAATACATGATCAATTTTTTCATATACATATTTTGTGTACGTGAGAATCATTTTTTCTCTATACGTTTAATATTTTTTATATGCTTAGTTAAAAAATTCGAACATTTTATGTAGAATAGTTTTTCTAATGTATATATTTGGAATATTATAAAGTATAAACAAAAGTAAAAAAGTAAAGCAAAGAACCAAAAAACATGAAAAAATAGGAAAAATAAAACGAGGTTGTGGGCTCCCTTGTGCCTGGGTCGGTCTATCTAGCGCTCGCCTTGACGCAAGGGTTCCCTACATCTCGGTTTAAACGAGATATAGGTGCGGCCGACGTGAGCGATGGTTCAATAGGTATCGCTGTAAGCGATACATATCATCGCCCTTGATTAGGAGCTTCCCCATTGCATAAAATAGAAAGAAATTCCTACGAATCGCGTACATAGGCAGCGTATTGGGCCGGCTCAACTTCGGGCTCTGAGGTTAAGCCTAGCTTGTGTGGCTGTTCTGTTTCAGTTGAGGGGATTTCTTTCCGTCCACTGTATCCTTACCAGTTTTTCGGGCGAGAATTTTCTTCAGGTTTCCTTTCTTATTTTTTCCTCTTTTTATTAGTTTTCTTGTTTAACTTTGTATCTTTTCTATAGGATTTTGAACATGTATTTCTACAATTTGAGTATTTTTAAAATGCGTGCAAAATTATAAATTCGTGATTATCTTGAAAAAACTATTGAATATTATTTAAATATGTGAATGTTTTTTAAAATTATAATTTTGTAAAAATTGTGATTTAGTTTAAAAATCTTGTTTTTCTTTACGATGTAAATATTTTAACTTTCGTGAGAACTTTTAATTTCATTTTGATTTTAAATTCGTTAACATTTAAAAAAATGTAAAGATTTTTGATAATTTTTGAGCAGTTTGTAAATTAATGAACATTTTTTCATTCATGATATTTTAATTTGCCAGTATTGTTTTTAATTCACGAACATTTTTTCAGATTAGCGAACATTTTTCATAATTCGTGAACATGTTATAGTTTCATGGACATTTCCAAAATTTCCAGAACCTTTGCTATAATTCTTGAAAATAAATAAAACTCTTGAACATTTATGGAATTCAAGAACATTTTTCAAATATGTTAAAAAGTAATGGCCAAAATTTCCTGATCCAAGAACTATTTCTTTATAAAGTACTAGATAAATGCTCGTGCGTTGCTACGGAGTGACAAGAACACTGGCCAAACAATCAATCAAATTCAAAATGTGTGTTAAATATAATAACTTTCCATTCATATAACTTCTCTCTACTTATATTCTCATCGGCACTCGTCCCGTCTCCTTAAACGTTACATCGTACTGAACATCACTACTTGTCCTTCATTGGTGTATCTACCTTCAAGCCGTTGGAGAGCACTACCTTCAAGCATAACCTCACACGATCTTTCAGCATAACCTCATGTTGAACTACTGTTGTTCGGCAACATGTCTGCTATTATCTTCCTCTCCATCCCCACCTTCTCTAGAGGCAAACGTAGCACAACAATTGTTGGTCGGGAGAGAGGCCACGCTATGATCCAATTAACAAAAGTAAAACAAGTTGTAAAACCGAAGTCGACATCTCCTGAACAACATTCTTTATACAATCAACACATCAATTTATTTATGTTACATGAATTAACAGTGGTGCTCATTGTGAAACTGAACTAACAATTCAGAGGTCTTAAATTAGTTTTCTAGAAATGAGACTACAACGTGTGCTTATCAGACATCAGCTGATTTCTGCCGCAACTAACTGGGTAGAAGCTTTTCAGTTTCAATCTGCACGATGCACATATCCTCTATAACACTATGCTCCCTAATTTTAATGAGCCCACATTCAATTCAGGTCTCCACTTGAAACTGGCTCACCTGATTTTGACTAGGTCAATAATTTCGCAAAGCTCTCTTATTCAATTCTTCTATAATATGCTTTCTAATTTTTAAGGCCTCATAATTAATTGAGGTTTTCAATTTAGAATTGGGTCACCTGATTTTGATCGAGTCAACAATTTCTCAACGAGCTCTCCCATTCAATTCTTTTGAAGCTCTTTATTCCATTGAGGTATTCAATTTTGAATTTTTTTTTTATGATTTTGACCGGGCCAATGAACTTTCAAATTAATCAATAGTAACCGTCCTATAAAAACCATATCAATCCCGCGCACCCTCCCGCCTCCTAGAAAACAAAAGTGTCACCATGTGATATTGTAGTATCAATATAGTACATGCAGTCACTAACGCAGAAATTTCCTCACATAAATATACGTTGGTTGGTTAGAGGATAACATAAAACCACACCATGAAGTACCAATCAAATCATCGCACTATTAATAAAATTAAAACACACTTCATCATCTCCTCCACCCGCCAAGCCAAATATTCCACCAGTTCCAAAATATAAGGGGTATGCTTTCTATTTTTTAAAGCCTAATAATTAATTGAGGTCTTCGATTGATTTTGACCAGGTTAACAATTTCTCAACGAGCTCTCTCATTCAATTCTATTAATTCCCTATGTTCCATCATTTTGAAGATCTTTCATTCCATCGAGGTATTTAATTTTGGATTTGGTTTACGATTTTGACCGGGCCAACGATTTTTCGAATCAATCAGCAGCAACCGGCCTATAAAACCATACCAATCCCGTGCACCCTCCCACCTCCCAGAAAAAAGTGCTATCATGTGATACTATAGTATCAATATAGTACATGTAGTCACCGACGAAGAATTTTCCTCACATAAATATACGTTGGTTAGAGGATAACATAGAACGACACCACGAAAAGACCAATCAAATCACCGCATTATGAATAAAAATAAAACACACTCCATCATCTCCCTCACCCGCCAAACCAAATATTCCACCGTTTCCAAAATATAAGGGGTATTAGTTATTTGGAAAGTCAAATTTATTTAACTTTGACCAAGTTCAGTGCAAAAGATATCAGCATCCACAATATTAAACAAAAGTGGGTATGGAAATTCATTTCATGGTGAATCTAACCATACCAATTTTACATATGTATTTAGATATATTTCTCTACAAATTTAATCAAATGTAAAAGGTTTGACTTTTCATAAAAGTAATACACCTTATATTTTGCAACAGAGTGAGTATTTTTTTAAAAGAAACCCTACAACACCAATGACGCAGCAAAGTGCATCCAACCCTTCTAGTAAAGTTGATGCCTGAACATATATGAAACAAAAAGGATAAGCTAATATTACATATTGAATTGCAGCACTACATGAGAAAGCCAAACAGAGCGTCAGATTCTATAGATGGAGAAGTAGTTGCGCCACAAAATCAAAATGTTGAAGGAACAAAATCTTCTCCAAATTATGGATTTCTATGAAAACAGGAAATATATGCTCGTTTCAACCTTTGCCTCAACAATATCACGTACCTCCTTTGTAAGATCAGAAATTTTCAGTTTTGATGCTGCAAGCCAGCAACATTCTCGCCTAGCAAAAACATGAGCATTATTAAGTCAGTTTACAAACTAATGTATGTATTATAGATCAAGGCGACAAATACAACGTAAAGGTAGGATCCCTCACCATATTTGCATGCGACTTAAGAGCACATTCCAAGGCCAAATGAGATGTCTTCCGCCCCATCAACTGAATGCAATAGTAATACTGTTGAAGGAAAAAAAATGAAGATTTAAAGGAGATAAGCAATGTAGACTGCGTGCGCGAAACTGATTTCTATCAAAGATCAGAGTTAATGTTGAGAAAACAATTTGAACACACATATGTTTTTTTTACAAAAACATCATGAACACTGAAGCAAGCAACCAAGTTTCTTTCCATTGGGAAGCAATTTCGTATGGACACCAAATTGTACCTCCATGGCAACCATCACATCAAATCAGATCATGTCGCGTGTCAGGGAGGGGGGGGGGAGGAGGCGAAGGGTATGTAGTGGTAGGTAGTAGCGCTGCCGCCAATGATGAGCACCGCATAGCGGAGGTCGGCGTCGAGGGAGACGGGGTCAGGGTGGAGGAGGAGGAGAGGTGGGAGGTTCGCTGTTGCGGCAAAGGAGGAGCCGACGGCATACTTGTGGAGGTCCGCGTCGGAGGAGACGAGGTAGGGCGAAGAGATGCCGGGAGGAAGGAGAGGTGGTGGTGGTGGGTAGGTACGGCTGCGGCGGCCACCGCCCAGATTGGTTCCATGGCTATTTGCCGGAGGGGGGGGGGGGGTGGGGCTGGACGGACAGACTAATGATTCTTTTGTAAATATATATCAAGCGGAGTGGCAGGTCCATTATTACAAAACTGCCACAGCTTGTGCATGTGCGTTAGATGTAGATCTAGTGGTCAGAAGTGATGGATGATAGATACATCATCATCATCAACAACTGTGTTTTTTATAGTAGTAGAGATTTTCCCTCACTCTGAGACATCACTCTAAAAATGGTTGAGGGAGTGCTTTGTGGGTCAATCCCACCAAGCGTTTTAGCAACACATTGGCGCGGGGGGGGGGGGGGGGGCTGGAGCATTCATGCTTCTATTTAGTGCCTTGAGCCACGAAATGCACGTCAAACGCCCACTAGATTGATATATGGGGCCTAGCGAAGATGCATTTTTTTATTTATGAAAAATAAAAACTGTATAGATATTTGAGAAAATGTTTTTATTTCATAAAAATATTTAACTCCGGAAGACATTTAAAATATATAGTGGGATTCTAAAAGGATTAAATATTCAAGGTTTTAAAATGTTTACCTAGTGCCACATTATAATCAAGCATCATCATAAGCATCATCCATAGCAGAAGTAGCATCATCAATAACTTGTGACATACCAGGATTAATAGTATGTGGTGGTGTTGCAAGTTTACTCAAAGCAGAAGGTGAATCAAGTGCAGAGCTAGATGACAGTTCCTTACCTCCCCTCGTCTTAAAGGGAAAAATCTTTGTTCTTGTATCTGTCAGATTCTTCTTACTGATAAATAGATATAAATACCAAGCGACTCAACAAATATAGCTATACTCTCCGGCAACGGCGCCAAAAAAGGTCTTGATAACCCACAAGTATAGGAGATTGCAACAGTTTTTGAGGGTAGAGTATTCAACCCGAATTTATTGATTCGACACAGGGGAACCAAAGAATATTTGTAAGTATTAGCAATTGAGTTGTAAATTCAACCACACTTGAAGATTAAATATCTGCAACACAGTGATCAGTAGCACAGTAACGGTAAGAGCAATAACAGTTTTGTAGGAGTTGTAACAATAGCAAGAGCAATAGTAACGCAACAAGAACAATATGTGAAAAACTCGTAGGCATTAGACCGGTGAATTCGTTGGATAATATTCATCATATAACAGTCATAACCTAGGGCGACACAGAACTAGCTCAGTTCATAAATATAATATAGGCATGTATTCCATAA
Organism: Aegilops tauschii subsp. strangulata; assembly: GCF_002575655.3. NCBI lineage: Eukaryota > Viridiplantae > Streptophyta > Magnoliopsida > Poales > Poaceae > Aegilops > Aegilops tauschii. The sequence continues at coordinate 112,615,738 of NC_053038.3, forward strand.
ATAGTCATACGTGCTTATGGAAAAGAACTTGCATGACATCTTTTGTCCTACCCTCCTGTGGCAGCGGGGTCCATAAGGAAACTAAGGGATATTAAGGCCTCCTTTTAATAGAGAACCGGAACAAATCATTAACACATAGTGAATACACGAGCTCCTCAAACTACGGTCATCACCGGAAAGTATCCCAATTACTGTCACCCTGGGGTTTATGGATCATAACACGTAATAGGTGCATATGGCTTGCAAGATCGAGTCTAGAACATAGATATAATGGTGAAAACATAAACGGTTCAGATCTGAAATCATGGCACTCGGGCCCTAGTGACAAGCATTAAGCGTAGCAAAGTCGTAGCAACATCAATCTCAGAACATAGTGGATTCTAGGGATCAAGCCCTAACAAAACTAACTCGATTACATAATGAATCTCATTCAACTCCTCACCGACCAGGGAGCCTATGAAGGAATTACTCACTCTCGGTGGGGAGCATCATGAAATTGACGATGAAGGATGGTTGGTGATGACGAAGACCGAATATCCCCCTCTCTGGAGCCCCGAAAAGGCTCCAGATCTGGCATCTCGATGAAGAACCGGAGGGGGCGGCGGCACCGTATCGTAAAACGTGATGAAACTTCCTCTCCTATTTTTTCCGAAAAATAGGATTTTATAGTGTCGGGATTAGGGTCAGCGGAGTCCTGAGGGCCCCACCACCAACCAGGGCGCGCCAGAGGGGGGGGGGGTGGCGCGCCCTGATGTCTTGTGGGCAGCCAGGGGCCCCCCTCCAGTGGGTCTTGGTTCTAGTATTTTTTATTTATTGCAAAATAATTCTCCAAAAAGTTCCGTCCAAATCAGAGAACTTTTATTTCTACACAAAAATAACACCATGGTAGTTTTGCTGAAAACAACGTCAGTCCGGGTTAATTTCATTCAAATCATGCAAATTAGAGTCCAAAACAAGAACAAAAGCATTAGGAAAAGTAGATACGATGGAGGCGTATCACCGCCTGCTACAAATCTTGCACTTGGGGCCCATCACATTCCTAATTGAGAGGAAGCAAGGTGTTTGTTCGATGTTCTGCTTCGAGGGTGATGGCTCCATGTACAACTTATGGTCAGATAAGGCAATATCGGTGTGTGAACGATTATTGCTTCTTGAAGGGATTGTCTTGGAGCATTGCACCATTTGACAACTCAAATGTTGATCGATTAGAGGATTATGATGTAGTTTGTGGTGGGATTTAGAGATGTCGCTGCGAGGCGGGTCCTATATGGATGGGAATGAGTTTTTTGCAAAGTCAATTTGTTTGGCATTAATGCATGATACTATTTTAATATATAGACAATCTATGGTTGTGTGCATTAGCCGTTGAAAAGGCTAGGGTTACCCTCTTCCAAAAATTTGGTGGGCAAGGGCCTGCTGACATGACACACGAGCTACTATGTGTGTTTGATTTTTCTTCTTTGAGGAACACCGACTAGAACATAGAAACACAAGCATGCTTGCACACACAAAATCACACCAACACACATGCACCCACACATCACCTACTGAAGAGAGTTGTGGTGCTTTAAGATTGACAAAATCATGATAAATGCCTCATAATGTGCTCTCTAGAAAGTAACTCTTCTAAAAATATGTATTAATAAGACACCAAAGCTTCAAACCAGCGGTTTAATCCCGAGTGTGCTAGGGATACCACCATTCTCCTAATCAAGCAACCACTTATGGGTTTTGTATGTAAACGAAAAAAATGTATGTTCCATAAAAAGGTTTCAACCTAATCTAAGGTTAGCTCTTTATCATAAACCTAAGCATCTAAAGAGTTTAGTAATGCAAGTCCTACTACGTGCTACCTTTGTTTCTAAATGTAAGACATTTTGGCAGTTTAAATTGAACTAAGAAAACGTCCTATATTTAGGAAGGGAGGGAGTATGTACTTTGATTAGTGAAAGACAGTTGGTCGAAACTCTTTTTTTCTAGAGAAAAGGCATATGCCCGACTTTATAAATAAAGCCACACGACAGAGTACCAAACATACCAACAACATACAAACGGTGCTCACACACCACCGGGCCAACCACCACAAGTCACACATACCAAAAGACAGCGGCACACTGGCCCAAATGACACACAAGATGGCACGCATGCCAACCACCTACAACTAAGATAAAGAAGCCAACAGACTAGGGGGAAATAGCGACGGCAGGAGATGTCATCAGATTGAAAGACGCCCAAACTTTGTTGATCAACACCTCCATACCATCCTGATCCGCCGATTTAGTCAATAATTTCAACTACTGCAAGAAGATAGACATTTTAAAAAGGACATCAACAGTTTTACTAGGGAAAACACCCTAAATGGTGAATTTGTTCCTAGTAGTCCACAAGGACCAGCATGAAGCACCGAGCCCAGCCCAAAACAACCTCTTAGACAGACCCTGTAAGTTGCCAGCCAGCAAATGTAAGTCCAAAAACGAGATGGGGGCCCAAGACACATTCAACCAAGAATGAACATAACCCCACGCCAACTTAGCCAGAACACAGCCAAAGAAAATATGGTTGGTGTCTTCCGGGGCTAAGCATAAAGCATAGTAAGCGGAACTGGGGCCATTCCTTTTTCGGATCTGACCAGCGGAAGGCAACCGCCCCCTGAAGGCCCGCCAAAGAAAGATCTTGATCTTAGGGGGGATCCTGGCAGCCCAGATTTGCTTGAACTTGGAAGTGCGGGTACCGGAAATAATCCTAGCATAAAGAGACTTGACAGAAAACTTCCCAGATGCCACATGGGGCCAAGCCACTGAATCCTCCTCCTCCGATGGGGAGCAAGGCAGCAAGACGATGCTAGTCCCCCAACTCTTTGGGAGAAAGAGACCTCCGGAAGCCCAGATCCCAATTGTTACGGGAGAGCTCAGAGATTGAGATCTCAGGGTTGGAACAGTAAGAAAATAAAACCATAAAATAAGAAGCTAAAGGAGTGTTGCCAGACCACCAGTCCAACCAAAAATGAGTAGAAGCACCATTCTTAACAACAAACTTGACATGCTCACAAAACACATCCCTCACTGTGACCATGTCTTTCCAAAACTAAGGTCCACGTGATGCCGAAGCGAACATGGGACTACCAGCAGGGAAGTTTTTAGCTTTTAGAAGATCAAACCAGAGGGTTCCAGGAACCGCCGTCATGATCCTCCACCACCATTTAATGATGAGACAATTGTTCATAACCAAGATGTTCAGAATCCCGAGCCCCCCAAGGCTTTTTCCATTTGCCAAATCTATATTTACGCTTTTTATTAGCAGAGTTCCAGAAAAAGGCACCCCTATGTTTGTCGAAACTCTCATGAGTGCCCTTAGACAATCTGAAGAAGCCCATGGTGAACATAGGGAGGGAGGGGAGGCAAGCATTAATGAGATAGACTTTCCCAGCCGAAGTGTTGTATCTGCCACGCCATGACATAACTCTATTGCCCACCTTAGAAACCAATGGCTTAAACTCCTTAGCACACAAATGGAGAGGAGAAATAGGGGGCCCCAAGTATTTGAAAGGAAAGGAACCAAGAGAGCAATGAAGGAGCTGAGAAACCCGCAATGCCTCAGCCTCGTCTACCCTAGTCACAATAACCTCGCTCTTTGAAAAATTGACTCTGAGCCCCGACAAGGCTTCAAAACACAACAAAATGAACTTAAGGTTGGCTAGATGAGTCTCATTCAGCTCTACTAAAATGATCGTGTCATCAGCGTATTGGAGGTGGGTGATGCCCTGGGGAAGGAGACGGGATATGACAGGAGACATATGCCTGGCCGAGGTCGCCCGGTCCAGCATTCAAGATAAGGCATCGGCCACAAAGTTAAAGAGAATAGGCGAGACCGAATCACCTTGCCGCAGGCTCCGACCATTGGCAAAGTACTTGCTGACTGAACCATTTACTGCTACAACAGTGTGTTCTCCTGACACAAGCTGCATCAACCTATGCACAAAACCAGCCTCAAACCCCTTAGCATGCATAACCTGGCGAATAAAATCCTAGCTAACCGAATCGTAAGCCTTCTTGAAATCAAGCTTGAGGATAATAGCGCGGGATCCTCTTGTTCTAAGATCATGAACGCTTTCATGCAAGAAGAGAACACCATCCAAAATGAATCTACCTTTGATGAAAGCAGACTAGGTAGGACTAATAATGCACTGAGCAACAGGCGACAGCCTCGTCGCCAACCCTTTAGCAAGGAACTTGACAAAATTATTGATCAGAGCAATAGGGCGAAATTGAGAAATAGAGTCAGCACCCTTGACTTTGGGAATAAGAGATGAATGGCATAATTAAGACAAGAGATGTCAACAGTCCCCAAGCACAAACCTTGGATAATAGCACAGACCAGAGGGCGCAAAGCTAGCCAGAACCGTCTACAGAATGAGATAGAAAAGCCATCTGGGCCCAAGGCTGAATTCATGTTAGCAGAATTAATGGCCAACTCAATCTCTTCCACAGAGAGAGGGACCGGGAGGGCCAAATTCTCCTCATCCAAAAAACACCTATTCTGATCCCAAATACTGGCAGCCAATAGACCAGAGAAAAAATCACACACATGCCCCAAGATAAGGCGAGGATTAGAAACCCGAACTCCATCAATAATCAAATTATCAATCAAACATCTACGGTGACACCCATTGGCAATGGAAAAGAAATAAGCAGTCAGAGAGTCCCTTTTCAGGGTCCAGTTAATCGTGCCATGTTGCCTCCAGTAGATCTCGGCCTGCCGGTGCAATTGCATGAGGGGAGCGTCAAGATCATATCGCTGTTGCCAGCCAGCAGCTGAGAGCTCGGACGAGTCAGCCTCAACATCCAACAGCGAAACCTGGCCCAACAGTTCACGCTTATTTTTGTGAGTTTCGGCCACGCGGTTACGACCCCACACTTTAAGGAATTTCCGGAGCTGATACGAATAGAAATGCCAATCATCCATATGATCAGAAGACCGGACTCTAGAATTAAGAAGGGAGGTAATCTTTGCAGTAACCAAATCACAAAAACCTTCTACCAAAAGCCAAGAAGCATCGAACTGAAATATGAAAATAATAGCCGAGGAGGAAACGCCAAATCCAAGATGAGACGGGAGTGGTACGAGCCAACCTGGGGCAAGGCAAAAAGGGAGGCACGAGGGAAAAGCACATCCCAGGAAACTCATATAGAAATACAGGTTTTGCTTCCACATAAGAAAGGTCGCTACAAAGCTGGCGCACAGCAGTTCTCTCCTCTATAGTGTAAAATCATGGATGGAGCTTGATGCAACAGCCACTAGATTCTTCGGTTTTCAAGAACGACTCTTTCAACCACTCATACATCCATCCCTGCGCGGCGAAGTAGCAAAAATACAATCCAACACCGAACGAATCGGGATAGCCTGATGATTAGACCAAGTAAAACGAGAACTGGTCTGAGGGAATTCGTGAAGAGCACAATCCGCAATAAAGTCATTAAATGCATCAGCCAACGGCCATGAGAATTTCAAGTTGCTCTTCTCAACAGGGAACCTTAGAAGGTTAAAGTCACCACCAATGACCAAGGGAATGTTACAAGAATCAATCTTGGCAGAAAGCTCATCCAAAAAAGCGAGGAAAGTGAATGATCAACCAGACCATACACCACCATGATCTCCCAAAGAACATTGAGACTCTTGTGGAACACCACCATACTAGCCCAAAAGATCCCGTGATCAAAGGCAACAAAATCAAAAAAATCCACCTTGCCTATGAGAATGCCGCCTGAATGCCCAGACGCCGGAAGGCAGCACCAAACAAACCGGTCAGCACCAACAACCAAAGACAACACAATGTTAGTAAAGGAAGCTTTAAATGTTTCAATGAGGCAAAGCAGATTAACATTAGCATCACGCACCAAATCACGGATTTGGTCTCGGCGCCCCCTAGCACCGAAATCACGAATGTTCCAAAATGTAGCTTTCATATGAAAGATAGGTCTTTGATACGAAGACTCGGCCTGGTCGAGGCCACGCAGGGTTTAGCTCTACTAGACCGCCCCCTTTTGGTCATTGTGGGAGGAAGGCCACCACCCTCCCCCGACGAACCAACATCACCCACATCCGAGGCCATCACTTTCATGGTAGCGGTCTCCTTAGCCTTGGCAATAACAGCTTGGGCTTCCTCATTTAGGCGAATCAAATAAAGTGAAGAACCAGGGGAACCAATGTTGCAATCGGCTGAAACACCGATGTCGGAAAGAATATTAAGGAGATGGGAATCTGGCATAGAAGGAAGCACCAAATGAACGGGGGAAGGATAGTTGACAATACCTGGGGGCAGAGATCCTTTGCCGCAACCCGGCATTTCGCACGCTCCTGGATGGGGACAACAATATTCTGGCGGCGGAGACCCTTCGTGGCCGTCGAGACCGGGGACCACAACGGCACAATAGAGGAACGCACCGCAGGGGAGGAAGCATCACCACTAGACTGACAAGCAATAGCAGCATCGAGGTCCCCATCCAAGCGCCAGCAGAGGCCCATAACCTGCTGCTTAGCCCCAGACGAGGCCCGACTCTTGGCGGAAAACTTCCGAACCGGCGATTCTTCTTTTTGAGCTTGCTTCTAGGACTGGAGGGATGCAAGGACGATGCCGAGGGCACATCCACAATGCCAGAGAGCGAGCGGGACGCAGGGCAAGCAGGCATGTTGGAGCACACCCCCGAAAAAGGAGTGGCCCCACCCAGGTCCATAGGGTCATTCTGCTTGGACTTGCCATCATCCTCCTTGGCCGCACCATCCCCACCAGCAGTCGGTGCCCTAAAGTCAAACAGACCCCAAGACTCAGACCTCATGGCTTCCCATTCCGAAGTGGTGAAAGGATTGGCATTGCTACCCGCACCAGTATTGCCTCCCCCATCACAAGGATCCGACTTGGAAGACTTGGGAGGAGAGGGGGAGGCGAAGGAGCTTGCTGAGCTGCCAATCCCTCCGCACAAACACGAATCCTATAAGCATCCTTGGCCGAGAAGATATCAATTGAACCATGGACACGAGAAGAATCCAGACACTAAATCTTCATCCAGATAGGACCAGGAATCTCCAAAGAAGAGGGATCGACTTCAATAGCCTTTCCAATCAGCTCCCCAAAGGCCAGCAGGAAGCGAGGGTTACGAAGGCCAGAAGGGACATCATCCAGGAGAACCCACATCTCGGACAAGGAAGCAATAGATCTAGCCCCGTCCACAACAGACTTGACTGAAACCACCACTTGCTTGAGAGGGAGAGTGAAGCTAGAACAAGAAGCCATCATCTTCAAACTTTCCTTAGAGGGGAAGGTGACCGCAAACTCCGATTCAGAGACCTGATTGAATCCGCGAGCCCCACCCTTCCAAACCCCACTCTTTTAGCTCATCGGAAATCACTTGGGTTGAGATAGGAGAGGAATGACCAAAATCACAACAACATTGGACGAAACAGGTGCAACAATAGGTATGCCAAGTTCACCATCCAAAGAAAATAAGGAACAACCAGGCAGCCCAAGCCCAAACTGCTTGAAAGAGGGAAACTTGCAACGATCAGCACAGTCAATAGGAAGATGGCCCTCCGCCCGACAGATCAGACAAAAGGGGGGACTTGCACCAAGACTGGAAGTGGCCCGATCAGTGGCACACGAAGCAGGTAAGGGTAGCAGACCCTGAAGACGCACCAGCACTGTCGTGGAATTGTCACGGCAGATGTCCTCGAGCTAGGACTTAGTCGTGGAGCCATCGCAACTAGGAAGCTTGAAGGGGTTAATGTGGGACAAGGGACACGAGGGTTTATACTGGTTCGGCCCCTTACGGTGAAGGTAAAAGCCTACGTCCAGTTGAGATGGTATTGATTAGGGTTACGATCACCAGGGAGCTAAACTTGCTATGCCCGTCTCTCAATGAGATTGTTCTTGTCCCTAAACCGATGCCGGGTCGTCCCTTTATAAAGGGAGGCGGACGCCCAGCAGCCCTTAGAGTCCCGGCCGGCTCATAAGAGTGTCCGGCTCGGACTCTCAATCATACTTGCCTTACACTACAAGTTCTACCATAATAATGATTATAACTATGGGCCTTAAGCCGTATCCGGGTCTTAGCCCATCTCTGGCCCATCGTCTTCAAGCTTGTCTCCGGGCTTCTGGCAACGACCATACGAGTAACCCGGCCCCTCCCGGCGGGTGACTCTAAGGTCTATATCCTCAACATTAGGCCCCAGATTGATTTGAGCCGGCTCATGTCAATCTTCAACTCCTCTGACAGAAAAATCTCCGGCTTACCATTCATGTGAAGGCCATAACTCGGAGTGACGTCACCCTCTGGACTCCGGATAATCCGCCATGACGTCATCCTCCATTAAGTCCTTTTTTACTCCGCCAGATCCGCAACGGATCTTTGCTTTTACTGTCATTCCAAAAATCGAGGTGTCGTGGGGGGGGGGGGGAGATAACCACGCCGTGGTCTCCTTGAATCTCGCGCCCACTTATGACCTTGCCTTATAAATAGGCCGGCCCAACGGGCTCTTCTCACGCTCTCTTCTTCCTCCTCGCGCCGCTGCCTTTCTCACTGAGCTCGCACTCCGCCGCCGTCGTCTCGCCTCCGGTCTTCGTCAACCTCGGCCGCTGCATCACCCTGACTCAGACCAGATAAACGGCGGCGACTCCCGCGGCTCTCCAGCTCCGGTAAGTTTTGCTTGTCCTGTAGGATAGATCTACCGCAGGGTTCGTCATGTTCTTCGTGTTCATCGCCATTGCCACAAGCTTCGGTAGTTCTCGTAGTCACTGCCCTTGTTTGATCTTTAGCCTTGTATAGAACTAGTGCGGCAGTTGTTTAGGCCTCCTTTCAAATGCCAGTAGATCTCTTTCCACTGTATAGATGCTTCATTCGAGCTCAAGAACATCCGCTTGTCTGTTTCTAGGTCTAGAAAATTTTCATATCACCCGACCATTTTGATCCAAAAAAGTTACTGCAATATGTGAAACCTGTTTTACCACACTTAGTAAAAACCGCAACCATTGAATCTTGGCGGCTTACGATTCCGGGTAAAAGAACCCACGCGCTGTAGAATCCTCCGGTTTAAAGAAAACCATGCTTCGTAGAATCCTCCGGCTTAACTGTAGTAAGGCCGTAGATAACCAACTTAATCTGAATGCCCCTGCGGCTTAAATAACCCGCTGTACCTGAATATATATCATTAGTCCCCTTCATAAGCCGCCACCTTAGTTTTGAACTATAGATCTCCGGCTTATAATTAACCCGGACATTTTCCTTTTTGTCGTAGACTACCAACTTTCACCATGCCTCCCAAGGCTCCCATCACTTGCAACTGGATGAGGTCCAACGTCACCAATGAGACCCTAGCCAATTTTGTTAAGTCCGGATATCTGCCTAAGAAAGAAGTCATGTCCTACCGTGCCCCTGACCTGTCAGAAGAGAGACCACAGCCAAGGGACGGGGAGGTAGTGATCTTCGCAGATCATATGAGCCGGGGCTTCGCACCGCCCGGCTCAAAGTTTTTTAGAGATGTGCTCAACTTCTTCGACTTGCGGCCTCAAGATATAGGACCCAACTCCGTATCCAACATCTGCAATTTTCAAGTCTTCTGCGAGGTTTACCTTGGAGAAGAGCCAAGTCTGCTGCTCTTTAGAGAGCTGTTTTACTTAAACCGCCAGAATGAGTGTGCCAATGGGCCGAGTCTGGAGTTAGGTGGCATTTCCATCCAGCGGCGTAGGGATTGTCTGTTTCCTTATGCAGAGCCGCCGAGCCACCCCAAGGACTGGAACATGACTTGGTTCTACTGCCAAGATACGTCCCCGGCTGACGAAAGCCCGCTACCCGGCTTTCGCCCAACACGTCTAGAGCCGACTCACCCGCTGTTGGACAAGCTGACTCCAGCGGAGCGCCAGCCTCTGCTTCCTACTATCAATAAAATCAAGGCCCTCCTGGGCAACGGTCTGAACGGAATCGACCTCGTCCGGGTCTGGATCTCATGGCGGGTGATCCCATTGAGCCGCCACCCCGGCTTAATGTGTGAGTACACCGGGCGAAAGGATGACCCTCAGAGGCACAATCGCAATGATCTTCCAGAAGACGTTGCTGAGGAAGAGACCAAGACTCTTTTAAACGAGAGTCTGGCAGACTGTGGAAGGACCGGGTTAGCCCCCTTCTGCAAGACCAACCCAGCCCCAGCGGTAAGCCGCTCACTTTAACTTACTATCCTTTTCTGCATATATCCTTCATCTGAACCGTTGTAAGAATTCACCATTGTATCTTTCAGGCTGATGATAAGTTCTGGCGGGTCAAGTATGACCATGAGGCGGCCAAGAAAGCCAGGAAGGCGAAGAAAGCCGCCAAGAAAGCCGCCCCTCGCAAAAAAGGAAGCAGACCTACTGCTTCGGAGCTGATGCAATTAAGCGACAGCTCCGAGTCAGAGGTAACCCCTGAGCATTTAAACCATTACTATATTCACTGTTTGCTGCTGTCCACCTTATTAATACTTGCTTATTGACAGGATGACACCGGCGCCAGTAACCCGGTGGTTGAAGAGGTAATGTCACTTTCCTCCGACTCGGAGCCCTTGCCACAGCTGAAAGTCCGAAGGGTAACCCGGAAAGTAAGCTTTTCACATCCTTTAGCTTACCAAGACCCTCAATTTATTTTGAAGCGACAGGTTCATGAAAGTCGGCGTCACACCCGGACCAACAAGGACACCGATCTCTCCGCCGGGTTACCCGACGCGACAAGGAAGCGTCGAACTGAGGTTTTTTCTCACTTGTACCCTTTTCATCCGTTGGCGGGTGTTATCCGTCAGCCACTCAACTCTTCTGACTCCAATTATCAGGAGACCTCCCCTTCTTCGGGCGACTCTATGCAGTCGAGTCTTCCGACTTTCAAGACCGCGCCCGGGTAATGACAACCATCTCACATTATACTTGTCTGTACTTACTCTCTTTGTGCTGAATGTTTCTGTCCTTTCAGCGCCCAGGCAAAGCTCACCAAAAGAGCGAAGAAGACCAGGTCAGCCGGAGTGCCGGACTTACCTGAACCGGAGGTGACGGCTCAAGAGCCACCAGCTGCCTCCGCCCCCGAAGCCACCACTCCGATGGACACGACACCTGAAGCCGCTGCCCCAACTACCAAGGCAACGACCGAAGCTTCGGTTAACCCGGAGGCCTCCGGCTCAGCTCCGCCAGCAGACGACCCAGACGTGGTAATCACCCGGACGGAGTTCGTTGAGCCGGGGAGACCGACCGTGCTGGCCAAATGCTCCGCGAAGGGGGAGTTGCTGCAGCCCCACCGGGTGAACCTGGACCTCTCCGACTACACCAACTTGAGCATTGGAGAGCTCGTCTCTGGCTACATCAGCTAGGTGCACAAGAGCCGGGACGCGGAGGTCGCCATGGTAAACCAGATCCAACAAAAATCTGAGGTATCCTTCTGCTATCTTCTTACTTACTGCATAGTTACCTTTGCCATGCTAGCCCCCAAGTCGACGACTTATGATTTGAATATGTTATAGACTTAGGTTCCGGCTTACTCAATTGAGCCGGCAGTATGTAGATAGATACGTTCAATATGCATTAGCCCCCAAGTGCCAAGTGTCTTTGCTTGGAAAGTGCTTGGGACTTATATAGTAACTGCTCATGTCATAACCCGGAAACTTATACAGGCTGTGGGCAAGAAGCTAGAGGCGGACCTTGCGGATCTCAAGAGCCGGCTGAAGATGCAGGAGATGGAGACCCGGAAGGCAAACGCCAAGTTTGTATCCAGCATTGCCACGCAAGAAAAGTTGAAGACCGAATTTGATGCTGAGAGAAAAGCCTGGGCCGAAGAGAGGGCCGCACTGGTGACCCGGGCGGAACAGGCGGAGAAGGCTCTCTCTGAGAAGACCGCTGAGCTCTCTGGCCTAAAGCGCCAGGTTTCCCAAATGGTGGCCGCCATCTTCGGTAAGTCGCCTCACCGGCTTTCATCAAGTTTGTATATGTCATGATTCATCCTTGTCACCGGTTTATCCGATTCTGTTAAACAGGTCCCAGGAGTGCCAACCTCAACCAGAGTGTGGTCACCAAGCTAAAGGCCGTGTATACCCTGGTGGAACAGCTCTACACCGGGTCACAGCGTGCCTTAGCTGTGGTGGCCCTATCCAACGAGGTGCCAACTCATCTGGCCGAAGTCCTGCGCCGGCTCGCCGTTCTGCCTCAGCGGATCCAAGAGCTGCGACGGGCCTCCGCGAGAGCCGGAGCAATCGCCGCGCTGAGCTGGGCCAAGGCATTCCTGCCGGAGCTAGACCCGGCAGACATCGCCCTGGGTTATCCGAGCCTGAAGGAAGACGGCTCAACTTTCGATCAAAAGGACTTCGCGGCGTGCGTGAAGGCTGTACGCCCGGTGGCCACCCTCATCGGGAATGACACAGATCTGACCAAATACCAGCCGGGTTATGACGCGGAGAATCAGAGGATTCCAACCCCTCGCTATGAAGCCCTCAACCTGATCCCGCCGGCTCGTCAGCACACCTTCGCCCCGGAGATTGACCCGTCCGGGTTAATTGACGAGGAAGCCCAGTTCGAGGCTCTCAGCGGCATCGATTGGAAGTCATCAACCTTCCAAGTCTTGGGATCAGCCGGAGGAGAGGACAGGAACGAGCCGGAGACTTCCACTCAGCGGGCATCGTAACTCGGCTGTCGGTTTACCAAACAATGCTCCAACCTTGTTAGATTTGATGACTTTTGTAATAAATTAGGTGCAACAGTCTATCTCTGCCGTGCCATCGTGCACGTATTGAATGCCAAGGTATTTTGAAGTTGTCTCTTTAATGTTTCTCCGGGTAATAATCATCCCTTTGTTTTTCTCAACCTCAAAGAGGTACCTTTAAATATCCTGCATAGAAAGGCAAATCACAAGTCTCAAGGCGGCTTACCGCCCTGAGAATTAGGTGTTTGAGATAGATCACCCGGAATATGAATCAAAAAAGACTGGTCCTTAATTATACCCTTATCATAGCCGTAATAACAAAACTTAACGGCCTGTAAGCATACTTCCGGTTTAGATAACCCGGGTAACACGGTTGGCACCTTAACTCTGATTCACTTGCCTTGATGACACCCATGATGTTCAACTAACACTTGTAAACCAAAGTTAAGCCGGCAATGTGAGACCCGGCAATGCACACCTTGTCATAATCAGAGTAAACTTGTGATAAAGCAGAAGAACTTAGGGGCTTCCGGTTTGAATACGACCAGAGACCCGGCCCAAAGGGGTTAAGCCAAGATTCGGATACGATCATATAGCCCCCAGTGGGTGTGGCGATGCCAATCAAGAGGGTACCGACAGCTATGTTCTCTTTGGTTCGAATACGACCCATGTTTGAACAGGAAGCCCCCAAGTGATTTTTTAAATTTGTTTAACGACGCTGATTCGAATACGATCCACGTCGGTTCTCAGAGGGGTTAACCTATGATTCAAATATGACCAAAGGTAACCTCCCAATGAGCTCGACACTTTGCCAATCAAATGGGTATCGACAGCTATGTTCTCTTTGGTTCGAATACGACCCATGTTTGAACAGGAAGCCCCCAAGTGTCTTTACTGCTTACGGCTAGATTCGAATACGATCATAAGCCGGATCCTCTTTGAAATCATCATGTAATCTTGCAATAAGAACAACACGTGTATACTTGGAGGAGAAAAAAGGACAGAGGTCCTGCTTTATTGCTTATCATAATATATACATGGCTGAGAGAAATATGTACACCACGAGAGCCGGTGGCTCAAGTGTAGTAAGGCCGAAGCTGAGCTATGTTCCACGGCCGACGGGTCTCCTCCTCCGACTTACGTGAATCTTTGTGCTCCCGAACGTCAATGAGGTAATAGGACCCGTTGTGCAAGTTCTTGCTGACCACAAAGGGCCCTTCCCAAGGCGGGGATAACTTGTGTGCATCTGTTTGATCCTGGATGAGCCGGAGCACAAGGTCGCCTTCCTGGAAGACCCGGGATTTGACCCGGCGGCTATGATAACGGCGCAGGTCTTGTTGGTAAATCGCTGAACGGGCTGCTGCCACATCACGCTGTTCGTCCAACAAGTCAAGAGCATCTTGACGCGCCTGTTCATTATCCGTCTCAACATAAGCCGCCACGCGAGGTGAGTCGTGACGGATGTCGCTGGGGAGGACTGCTTTTGCTCCATAAACCATGAAGAAAGGCGTGAAGCATGTAGACCTGTTAGGAGTAGTATTGATGCTCCATAAGACGGAGGGCAACTCCTCCACCCAACAACCCGGCGTCCGTTGCAAAGGGACCAAAAGCCGGGGCTTGATGCCCTTCAGAATCTCCTGGTTAGCTCTCTCAGCTTGACCATTGGATTGGGGATGAGCCACTGAGGAAACATCAAGTCGGATATGCTCTCGTTGACAAAACTCTTCCATAGCGCCTTTGGATAGATTGGTGCCATTGTCAGTTATGATGCTGTGCGGAAAGCCGAAGCGGAAAATCACCTTTTTCATAAACTGAACCGCCGTGGCTGCATTGCACTTGCTAACTGGCTCAGCTTCTACCCACTTTGTGAACTTATCAACTGCCACCAGGAGGTGGGTCTTCTTATCCTTGGACCTTTTAAAAGGCCCAACCATATCAAGCCCCCAGACCGCAAAGGGCCAAGTGATCGGGATCATCCTCAGCTCCTGAGCCGGCACATGAGCCCGTCGTGAGAACCTCTGGCAACCATCACATTTACTGACCAAGTCCTCTGCATCAGCATGAGCCGTCAACCAATAAAAACCATGACGAAAAGCCTTGGCCACAAGAGACTTTGAGCCGGCGTGATGGCCATAATCCCCTTCATGGATCTCACGCAAGATCTCTTGACCTTCCTCAGGGGAGACACAACGCTGAAACGCTCCTGTAACACTGCGATGATGTAACTCGCCATCGATAACGATCATGGACTTAGCCCACCGGGTTATTTGCCTGGCCAAAGTTTCATCCTCAGGCAACTCTCCCCGGGTTATATAAGCCAGATATGGCATTGTCCAATCTGGTATGACATGAAGAGCCGCCACCAGTCGTGCCTCCGGGTCAGGGACAGCCAAGTCTTCCTCTGTAGGCAACTTAACTGAAGGGTTATACAGGACGTCCAGGAAAGTGTTAGGCGGTACCGGCTTTCGCTGAGAGCCCAGCCGGCTTAGAGCATCAGCCGCCTCGTTCTTCCTGCGATCAACGTGCTCCACTTGGTAGCCCTGAAAGTGCCCAGCAATGGCATCAACCTCGCGGCGATAAGCCGCCATGAGAGGATCTTTAGAATCCCACTTGCCTGATACTTGTTGAGCCACCAAGTCTGAGTCACCAAAGCACCTTACCCGGCTCAAGCTCATCTCCTTAGCCATCCGAAGACCGTGGAGCAAGGCCTCATACTCAGCCGCATTGTTAGTGCAAGGAAACATCAACTGTAGCACATAATGGAACTTGTCACCTTTAGGGGAAGCCAATACAACGCCAGCCCCCGAGCCCTCCAACTGCCTGGACCCATCGAAGTGAATAGTCCAATACGTGTTATCCGGCTTTTGCTCGGGTACTTGTGACTCTGTCCAATCATTGATGAAATCCACCAAGGCCTGAGACTTAACAGCAGTGCGTGGCACATATTTGAGACCATGAGGTCCAAGTTCTATAGCCCATTTAGCAATTCTCCCTGTGGCCTCTCTGTTTTGAATGATATCACCAAGAGGGGCAGAACTGACCACCGTGATGGGATGACCCTGAAAGTAATGCTTAAGCTTCCGGCTTGCCATGAACACACCATATACCAGCTTCTGCCAATGCGGGTACCGCTGCTTAGACTCAATGAGTACTTCGCTGACATAAAATTGGCCGCTGAACCGGATGCTCCTTACCCTCCTCCTTGCGCTCCACCACAATAGCCACACTGACGGCTCGTGCGTTTGCCACCACATACAGTAGTAAGGGCTCCTTGTCAACTGGAGCAGCAAGGACTGGGGGCTCTGCCAGCTGCTTCTTCAAATCCTCAAAAGCGGTATTAGCTGCATCATTCCAGACGAAGTTATCAGTTTTCTTCATCAACTGATACAAGGGCATGGCCTTCTCACCCAAACGGCTTATGAACCGGCTTAAAGCAGCGATGCGACCCGCCAAGCGCTGAACGTCATTTATACACGCCGGCTTAGCTAGGGAGGTGATGGCCTTGATCTTCTCCGGGTTAGCCTCAATGCCTCTGTCAGAAACCAAGAAGCCCAAGAGTTTGCCTGCAGGAACACCAAAAACACACTTGGCCGGGTTAAGCATCATCTTATAGACCCGGAGATTATCAAAGGTTTCCCTCAAATCATCTATCAGAGTTTCCTCTTTGATGGACTTAACCACAATATCGTCCACGTAAGCATGAACATTGCGCCCGATCTGTTTATGAAGACAGTTCTGTACACAACGCTGGTAAGTCGCCTGTGCACACTTGAGTCCAAAGGGCATAGACACATAGCAGAAGGCTCCAAAGGGAGTGATGAATGCTGTCTTTTCCTGGTCCTTAACTGCCATCTTAATCTGATGATAACCGGAATAAGCATCCAAGAAACTTAAACGTGCACAACCTGCCGTAGCATCAATGATTTGATCAATACGGGGGAGGGCAAAAGGATCAGCCGGACACGCCTTATTCAAGTCCGTGTAGTCCACACACATCTGCCAGGTGCCGTTCTTCTTGAGCACGAGCACCGGATTAGCCAACCACTCTGGGTGAAAAACTTCAACGATAAACCCGGCTGCCAAGAGCCGGGCCACTTCTTCACCAATAGCTTTTCGCCTCTCTTCATTAAACCGCCGAAGGAACTGTCTGACCGGCTTAAATTTCGGATCAACATTGAGAGTATGCTCAGCGAGTTCTCTAGGTACACCTGGCATGTCAGAGGGTTTCCATGCAAAGATGTCCCTATTCTCACGGATGAACTCGATGAGCGCGCTTTCCTATTTTGGATCCAGATTGGCACTGATGCTAAACTGCTGAGATGAATCTCCTGGAACAAAATCAATAAGCTTAGTTTCATCAGCCGACTTCAATTTCATCGCCGGCTCATTCTCCGTCGTCGGCTTTTTCAGAGAGGTCATATCTGTTGGGTCAACATTGTCCTTATAAAACTTCAACTCCTCTGTAGCACAGACAGATTCTGCATAAGACGCATCACCTTCCTCACACTCCAGAGCTACTTTCCGGCTGCCGTGAACCGTAATAGTCCCATTGTGACCCGGCATCTTGAGCTGTAAGTACACATAACACGGCCGTGCCATGAACTTGGCGTAAGCCGTCCGTCCAAATATAGCATGGTATGGACTTCTTATCTTGACCACCTCAAAGGTCAATTTCTCCACCCTGTAGTTGTTCTCATCACCAAAGGCCACTTCCAATTCGATCTTGCCAACTGGATAGGCCGACTTACCAGGTACTACACCATGGAAGATAGTGTTTGACTGGCTGAGGTTCTTATCAACCAACCCCATACGGCGAAAAGTCTCATAATAGAGGATGTTGATGCTGCTGCCTCCATCCATGAGCATCTTTGTGAACTTATATCCTCCCACTTGAGGAGCCACCACTAAGGCCAAGTGGCCCGGGTTATCCACCCCGGGGGGGGGGGGGGTGATCCTCCCTACTCCACACTATAGGCTGCTCAGACCACCGCAAGTAGCGTGGGACTGCCGGCTCAACCGCATTCACAGCCCTCTTGTGAAGCTTCTGATCTCGCTTGCACAAACTAGTGGTAAACACATGATACTATGCACCGCTGAGCTGCTTTGGATTGGTCTGATAACCCCCCTGCTGTTGTTGATGACCCTGGCCAGACTGTTGATTAAAGCCTCCTTGGCCGTTCTGAGGACCAGAATTTGAGCCGCCTCCCAGGCCATGAAAGCCGCCGGCGCCTGAGCCGCCGCCCGGGCCATTGTAATTCTTGAAGGCCTTCATGGTTGCACAATCTTTCCATAGGTGAGTCGCTGGCTTCTCTCTAGAACCATGCCTTGGACAAGGCTCATTCAACAGCTGCTCCAGTGTCGGACCTGACCCGCCGCCACGGGGAGGGGGTCTCCCCTTGCGTCGCTGGTTATTACCTTGTGAGCTGGCGTTGGCTACAAACTCTAGGCTGCCATCGGCCTTGCGCTTGCCTCCTCCTTGGTTCCCCGGGTTATGCTGGGGACCCTTGCCATTGCCATTCTTCTTTCCCTTCCCTGCCCTTTCATCATCTGAAGGGGGATCCTTGGTACCATCAGAATCGGCGTACTTGACAAGAGCCGCCATTAGTGTGCCCATGTCACTGCAGTCGCGCTTAAGCCGCCCGAGTTTCATCTTCAGGGGCACGAAGCGACAATTCTGTTCCAACATTAAGACTGCAGAGCCGGCATCCATCTTATCTGATGAATGTATGATCTCCTTGACCCGGCGAACCCAATGAGTCGTGGATTCACCCTCCTGCTGCTTACAGTTAGTCAAATCCACAATTGACATAGACTGCCTACAGGTATCCTTGAAGTTTTGGATGAACCGGGCTTTCAGCTCAGCCCAAGATCCGATGGAGTTCGGTGGTAGCCCTTTCAACCAAGTGCGGGCAGTCCCATCCAACATCATGGTGAAATACTTGGCCATGGCCGCCTCACTGACCTCCAGTAGCTCCATAGCCATCTCATAACTCTCGATCCAAGCTGCGGGTTGCAAGTCAGCTGTGTAGTTAGGCACCTTCCTAGGGCCCTTGAAGTCCTTAGGTAGACGTTCATTACGGATAGCTGGCACCAAACAAGGGACACCCCCGGTCCTGGTAGGGATACCCACATCAACGGAAGTCGTCGGATAGGCCGGGGGGGGGGGAGTCTGGTAAGCCGTCAGCTGAGGTACTTGCTCCGCCTCTTGGCCGCTTGGTCTGCTGCGTAAAAGGCTCCATTATGAGCCGGGCCACGGCCAGGGGGCGGGTCATGGCGTCGGACGTTACTTGATCCGGTCGCTGAGACCATGTGCCGGCTGTAACTCGGGCTCTGGCCTGGACGAGGGGTCGAGTGGATCCTGTCCCGACTGTAGGAGTACGCCTCTTGCTGCGCCAGTGCTGTCTGAAGGAGTTCCCTGACCCGGCGGGTCTCAATAGCCGTCGGAGAGTCGCCGTCAACTGGTAGAGCCGCCAGCCGTGCTGCCGCAGCGACCATGTTCTCCAGCGGGTTATTATAATGACCCGGGGGTATTGGCACGTACTGAGGCGGGGCAGGGGGCACCTGGGGAGGCCCCATCACTCGTGGCTGAATAAGGGGTCCAGACCCGGGTGCTATGATCCCTGGCGGGTTACTGGACCCTGCCCCTGGCGTGTTGAAGAGGTTGCGTGGATCGTAAACCGGAGGGAGTCGAGATTGGGCCTTTTGATGCCTCCTTCTCAGGACCTCATTGGCCGCGTTTTGATCCATCGTGAGTTGGAAAGACTGCGCCTGGATCAGCTGAGTTTGGGCATCGAGAGCCGCCCTCTCCGCAGCCAGCCTGATCCCTTCCGCTGCGAGATCCTCTTTAGCTTTTATTAGATCCAATTTTAACTGTGCCACCTCGGCATCGTGCTGAGCTTGATCTGCCGGGTCAACTGTGGCGGTTAACAGGGCCGTCATCTTGTCCGTGAGATCCATCAGCACCTGAGCCGGAGAAGGCACCGGGTTTCCTGCTCCAGCAGCGGGGTTCTGAACAGGCTGCGCACTGGCCATAAAGACTCCAACCTGACTCGGCGGCTCAAACGGGTCCGGAATACTGTCACCATCGGAACAGCCCATGAGCCTGCCATCTTGAAGTTGGTACAACGAGTTTGACTCATCGGTGGCCGACTCGCCGTCAGAGCCGGCGGCCGCCTCATCACCAGACCCAGATGGGTCAGAGGGCCCTCCATGGATGCATCCCACAAAAGCGCGCCTTAAGGCAGGCCAGGCCTGGGCGGGTCACGCAAGCTGAGCCGTCTCGATGAGATCAGCGCAGAGACCCGGCTCAGGGCCCGGCTCACCAATCTTGCCAATGAAAACATGAATTCCGCCGAAGGGGACCCGGTACCCGTACTCAATTGAGCCGGCGTCGGGGCCCCAGTTTGCATCGTCGATGTAGAGCTTGCCGCGACGACTCTTGGTCATCCGGCCCACAGCGTATCCCTTGAGCCCTTCGAAGCTGCCCTTCAAGAACTCAAATCCACCGTGCGCTAGCCCCACGGTGGGCGCCAACTGTCGTGGAATTGTCACGGCAGATGTCCTCGAGCTAGGACTTAGTCGTGGAGCCATCGCAACTAGGAAGCTTGAAGGGGTTAATGTGGGACAAGGGACACGAGGGTTTATACTGGTTCGGCCCCTTACGGTGAAGGTAAAAGCCTACGTCCAGTTGAGATGGTATTGATTAGGGTTACGATCACCAGGGAGCTAAACTTGCTATGCCCGGCTCTCAATGAGATTGTTCTTGTCCCTAAACCGCTGCTGGGTCGTCCCTTTATATAGGGAGGCGGACGCCCAGCAGCCCTTAGAGTCCCGGCCGGCTCATAAGAGTGTCCGGCTCGGACTCTCAATCATACTTGCCTTACACTACAAGTTCTACCATAATAATGATTATAACTATGGGCCTTAAGCCGTATCCGGGTCTTAGCCCATCTCTGGCCCATCGTCTTCAAGCTTGTCTCCGGGCTTCTGGCAACGACCATACGAGTAACCCGGCCCCTCCTTGCGGGTGACTCTAAGGTCTATATCCTCAACAAGCACCATAGGACGAGACGGCGCCACGAGTGGGGAGATAGCCCTGAGGGAGTGATACGTCTCCAACGTATCTATAATTTTTTATTGTTCCATGCTTTTATATTATTAATCTTGGATGTTTTATAATCATTTTATAGTCATTTTATATCATTTTTTGGTACTAACCTATTGACATAGTGCCAAGTGCCAGTTGTTGTTTTTTTCCATGTTTTTTACATCGCAGAAAATCAATGCCAAACGGAGTCCAAATGCCAAGAAACTCCACAGAGAATTTTTATGGGCCAGAAGGAACACAACAGGCCCTGGCTGCGCCTGGGGGGTGCCCCGAGGAAGGCACAACCCACCAGGGCGCGCCAGGAGGCCCAGGCGCGCCCTGGTGGGTTGTGCCCACCTCGGGTGCCCCCGGACCGCCTCTTTGCTCTATAAATACCCCGATATTCCAGAAACCCTAAGGGAGTCGACGAAATATTCATCTAGCCGCCGCAGAGTCTAGAACCACCACATCTAATCTAGACACCATCTCGGATGGGGTTCACCACCTCCATTGGTGCCTCTCCGATGATGCGTGAGTAGTTCTTTGTAGACCTTCGGGTCCGTAGTTAGTAGCTAGATGGCTTTCTCTCTCTCACTGAATTCTCAATGCAATGGTCTCTTGGAGGTCCATATGATGTAACTCTTTTGCAGTGTGTTTGTTGGGATCTGATGAACTTCGAGTTTATGATCAGTTATATCTTTTTATATCCATGAAAGTTATTTGAGTTTCTTTGATCTCTTATATGCATGATCTCTTATAGCCTCGTATTTCTTCTCCGATATTTGGGTTTTGTTTGGCCAACTTGATCTATTTATCTTGCAATGGGAAGAGGTGCTTTGTAGTGGGTTCGATCTTACGGTGCTTGATCCTAGTGACAGAAAGGGAACCGACACGTATGTATCGTTGCTACTAAGGATAAAACGATGGGGTCTATCTCTAGATAGATAGATCTTGTCTACATCATGTCATCGTTCTTATTGCATTACTCTGTTTCTCCATGAACTTAATACACTAGATGCATGCTGGATAGCGGCCGATGTGTGGAGTAATAGTAGTAGATGCAAGCAGGAGTCAGTCTACTAATCTTGGACGTGATGCCTATATAATGATCATTGACTAGATATCGTCATAATTATTTGAAGTTCTATCAATATCCCAACAGTAATTTGTTTACCCACCATTTGCTATTTTTCTCGAGAGAAGCCACTAGTGAATCTACGGCCCCGGGTCTTCTTTCTCATATATTTGCCTTTGCGGTCTACTTTTTCCTTGCATTTATTTTCAGATCTATTAAACTAAAAATACAAAAATACTTTGCTGCATTTTATTTCTATTTATTTTATTTGGCATTCAATCTATCAACTTGTTACAACTTATTCCCGTCCGCACGCCGTTTCTGGCGCAGTTACCCGAAAGGGATTGACAACCCCTTTAACACGTTGGGTTGCGAGGTGTTGTTATCTGTGTGCAGGGGCTGTTTACGTTGTGTTGCTTGGTTCTCCTACCGGTTCGATAACCTTGGGTTCAT
The DNA here is from genome assembly GCF_002575655.3 of Aegilops tauschii subsp. strangulata. Classification (NCBI taxonomy): domain Eukaryota; kingdom Viridiplantae; phylum Streptophyta; class Magnoliopsida; order Poales; family Poaceae; genus Aegilops; species Aegilops tauschii. The sequence continues at coordinate 112,638,047 of NC_053038.3, forward strand.
ATCTGAGGGAAATACCTACCACCACTGTGTTGCATCATCCCTTCCTCTTTGGGGAAATACCGACGTAGCTTCAAGCGACATCAAAAGGAATTTCTGGCGCCGTTGCCGGGGAGGATCTTCAACATATACCGGGTTCCTAATCAAAAATTTCATCTCCTCGCAATTTACATTATTTGCCATTTGCCTCTCATTTTCCTCTCCCCCACTTCACAAAAATTTGCCGTTCTATTCGCCCTCCTTTTCCTTTCCCCGTTTTCTCGTAAGATCTCATGTTTGCTTGTGTTTCCATGTGCCTTCTATATGCTTGAATCTTCGCTTGCTAAAAATCTATTGATATGGATCCCCATCCACTTTTTAATCTTTTTAAAAGATCCAATCATGATGAACCAATTGCTAGTGAGTTGAGTGCACTAGATTATCTTTATGAAGTTTTGCTTGAGATTCGTGAATCTGAAAATTGTGATGAAGAAATTTATGCAGTGATCCGAGATAGCTCCTTTAATGAAAAGCATGATTACAATAATTTTACTATAAATTCTATTAATGTCAATTGTGCTAATAATATGCAAAACCCCAAGCTTGGGGATGCTTGTTTTGTCATGTCCGCTACTTATTGCAATGATCATGATTGGGGTGATAATGTTTCTTATGATCTTGAAAATTTATTTAAGCCTCATGATGAATATGTTTGCGATAATATTGAAAGTCGGTTTGGAAGCGTGTCAAATTTAGCTAAAAATAATCCCGCATATTTGGAGAGTGTTCAATCTTATGATTTTTTTGATGAAATTGGGTTTGGAGAGGTCATGACTTTATTTGATGACAATCCCACTATTTTGGAAGAGTGTCAACTTTGCATGCATGTGGATCATAAAGAGAAAATTTTATATGATAGTTATATTATTGAATTTGATTATGATCCTACATCTAATTATTATGAGAGAGGAAACTATGGTTGTAGAAATTTTCATTTTATTAAATTTCCTCTCGTTGTGTTGAGATTGTCAATGTTTTATTCCTCTCCTTTGCATATGCTAGATATTTCTTGTCTTGATAATTTGTTTTCCTATAAAATTCCTATGACTTAAATGTGTTTGTCACATGTTTGATGGTGCTCTCTTCATGTTTCAACTACTATCTTTCTTGTGAGCATCATTGAAATATTATGCCTAGCTAGGGGCGTGAAATAATAGCTCTTGTTGGGAGGCAACCCAATGAATAAAATTTATTTTTTCTTTTTGCTTTCTGTTATTGAGTGTTAGCACAATTATGCTACTGTTATGATTGTATTTTTTGTGTTTTAATTAGTGTTTTTGCCAAGTAGAACCGATAGGATCTTCTTGGGTGATAGTTGTTTGATCTTGCTGAAAAAATAGAAACTTTTGCGCTCACGAAAACAATTTTTATTTTTTACGAGAGCGTGATAAAATGCCAATTCTTTTTGCAGAAGATTAATATACAAATAACCCAGGTCTTCCTAGGTTTTCAGAATTTTTTGAGTTCCAGAAGTATTCGAACAATTGCTACAGACTGTTCTGTTTTGACAGATTCTGTTTTCTTTGTGTTGTGTGCTTATTTTGATGGCTCTATGGTTTTCTTTGATGAGTTTTTGCCAGAGAAAAGTTGGAATACAGTAGATATAATACAAAAACAAAATAAGAATTGGTTTGATACAACACTTACAGTAGTGATTTATTTTTCTTACACTAACGGATCTCATGAAGGTTTTGTTGAGTTTTGTGTGATTGAAGTTTTCAAGTTTTGGGTTATCGTACGATGGATGAAGGAAGGATAGAAGAGCCTAAGCTTGGGGATGACCCGACATCCCAAGCTATTATCCAAAAATGAGCAACCAACTAAGCTTGGGGATGCTCCCGAGTGGCATCCCCGCTTTCTTCCAACAACTATCAGTATTTTACTCGAAGCTATATTTTTATTCGTCACATGATATGTGTTTTGCTTGGAGCGTCTTGTATGATATGATTCTTTATTGTTTTATTTTGTGTTTTAAGTCATCAATCCTTGCTGGACACACCTATTTGAGAGAGCCAAAATTATGTCATGACTTGTTAGAATTGCTCTCTTTGCTTCACTTAAATTTTTTATGAGCAATAGGACTTTCTCTAGTGCTTCACTTATATATTTTTGAGCACAGTGTGCTTAGTATTTTTGAAGAAATGCTCTCTTGCTTAACTTAGATTTATTTAATAGTTAGTAAAATTTTCAAGAAATTCTATCTTGCTTCACTTAAATTATTTTGAGAGAAAGAAGAAAAAATATGCTCTTGATCATCACTTATATTTGTTTGAGCTTATGAAAAGCAACACATGAAAATTAGTATCAAAGTGATAGATATCCAAGAAGGATATAATAAAAACTTTCATGAAGATCATTGGACAAAATAAACTTGATTCTTAGTAATAGTCTTGAGATATGATGATGTGATATGTGAGTTATGATGATGAGTAATTATGTTTTAGTAAGAATATTGGTGTTAAGGTTTGTGATTCCCTATGCAAGCACGAAAGTCAATAGTCATGCAATGAAATTATATCCTACTTGTGGCGCATTATTCGTTGTTATTTATGCTTAATGCTTGCTTATGAGATTATCCGTTTCTTGGTTGGTCGCTTCCCAATCTTTTGCTAGCCTTCATTTTGCACTAAGTATGATCTCTACTTGTGCATCCAAAAACCTTTAAACCAGTTTTGCCACATGAGTCCACTACATCTACCTATATGCGGTATTATTTTGCCATTCTAAGCAAATTTGCATGTGCCATCTCTAATTTTCGAAATAAACTTCTCTTTTGTGTGTTTGTTTCGCTCGCGGAGCGGTGAGGGGTGGCTAATATTTTCCATGCTGGATGTGTTATTCTCATGATGAGTGTTTATTCACTTGTCATTGCACGAGAGTAAGGCAAATGTTTTAGGGATGCCCAGTCCCGAAATGGAAAAATGAATTTACTTTATGTTGTCAAATAATAAAAATGGAAAAATGAATTCACTTTATGTTGTCAAATAATAAATTCGTTGGAAAGTGTTGGTATGGAGGGCAACCGTGCATACGACTAGCCATGGAAAGTGAAAGTATGGTGGAAAAAGGGATAAACTTTATTTTCTGTTTGGGAACCGCCTATGGCATATCTAGCATGGAAAGTGTTGGGAACTCTAAGTCGTTTTCGTTGGTGGGATGGATACACCTCCCAAAATGTTTTTATCTCTAAGTTTTTCGCTTTGAGCTCTGGCACCTCTACAAATCCCTACTTCCCTCTGCGAAGAGCCTTTCTTTTGCTTTATGCAATTTTTACTTTTGAATTTGAGTCTCCATCTTCTCTCATAAAAACCACCAACTAGGAGACAATATGATCGTACTTAAGTATTGGGTGTAGCTAACATTCGAGTGTGTTTCATGAATGGATCAATGTTTGAGCATCATGGGCTAGGGATAACTTATTTTAGCGTTGCTATTTTGGAAGACTTGGTTGCTTGTTGATATGCTTGAGTACCTAAATTATTATGTCAAAACTAGACTATTGCTTTGAATCACATAAAAAGTCCAATTGTCCATGCTATAAAGAAAAGAATATGATATGACATGATAGGCAGCAATCCACATCAAAAATTCTGTTTTTACCACTTACCTACTCGAGGACGAGCAGGAGTTAAGCTTGGGGATGCTGATACGTCTCCAACGTATCTATAATTTTTGATTGTTCCATGTTGTTATATTATCAATCTTGGATGTTTTATAATAATTTTATAGTCATTTTATATCATTTTTTGGTACTAACCTATTGACATAGTGCCAAGTGCCAGTTGCTGTTTTTTCCATCGCAGAAAATCAATACCAAACGGAGTCCAAATGCCACGAAACTCCACGGAGAATTTTTATGGGCAAGAAGGAACACAACGGGCCCTGGCTATGCCTGGGGGGTGCCCCGAGGGAGGCACAACCCACCAGGGCGCGCCAGGAGGCCCAGGCGCGCCCTGGTGGGTTGTGCCCACCTCGGGTGCCCCCGGACCGCCTCTTTGCTCTATAAATACCCCGATATTCCAGAAACCCTAAGGGAGTCGACGAAATATTCATCTAGCCGCCGCAGAGTCTAGAACCACCACATCTAATCTAGACACCATCTCGGATGGGGTTCACCACCTCCATTGGTGCCTCTCCGATGATGCGTGAGTAGTTCTTTGTAGACCTTCGGGTCCGTAGTTAGTAGCTAGATGGCTTTCTCTCTCTCACTGAATTCTCAATGCAATGGTCTCTTGGAGGTCCATATGATGTAACTCTTTTGCAGTGTGTTTGTTGGGATCTGATGAACTTCGAGTTTATGATCAGTTATATCTTTTTATATCCATGAAAGTTATTTGAGTTTCTTTGATCTCTTATATGCATGATCTCTTATAGCCTCGTATTTCTTCTCCGATATTTGGGTTTTGTTTGGCCAACTTGATCTATTTATCTTGCAATGGGAAGAGGTGCTTTGTAGTGGGTTCGATCTTACGGTGCTTGATCCTAGTGACAGAAAGGGAACCGACACGTATGTATCGTTGCTACTAAGGATAAAACGATGGGGTATATCTCTACATAGATAGATCTTGTCTACATCATGTCATTGTTCTTATTGCATTACTCCGTTTCTCCATGAACTTAATACACTAGATGCATGCCGGATAGCGGTCGATGTGTGGAGTAATAGTAGTAGATGCAGGCAGGAGTCGGTCTACTAATCATGGACGTGATGCCTATATAATGATCATTGCCTGGATATCGTCATAATTATTTGAAGTTCTATCAATTGCCCAACAGTAATTTGTTTACCCACCATTTGCTATTTTTCTCGAGAGAAGCCACTAGTGAAATCTACGGCCCCGGGTCTTCTTTCTCATATATTTGCCTTTGCGGTCTACTTTTTCCTTGCATTTATTTTCAGATCTATTAAACTAAAAATACAAAAATACCTTGCTGCATTTTATTTCTATTTATTTTATTTGGCGTTCGATCTATCAAATTATTACAACTTATTCCCGTCCGCACACCGTTTTTGGCGCTGTTACCCGAAAGGGATTGACAACCCCTTTAACACGTCGGGTTGCGAGGTGTTGTTATCTGTGTGCAGGGGCTGTTTACGTTGTGTTGCTTGGTTCTCCTACTGGTTCGATAACCTTGGTTTCATATCTGAGGGAAATACCTACCACCGCTGTGCTGCATCATCCCTTCCTCTTTGGGGAAATACCGACGTAGGTTCAAGCGACATCAGGGAGCGGGGGAGAATGCCATCACTAGCCACAGCTGTGGACGAACCGGGATCCTGCGGAGAGATGTGATGAGCCTTGGAAGGGAAAGAAGCAGGACCATAAGCACCACCCTGCTAAATCCGGCCGCCACACGAGTCCCGACCATCGCCTCTATGCCCAGCGGAACCGGGGCCAAAGCCGCCCCCCCGCCCGCCCGTTCATACGTCCATTTTGCATCATGTTTTCCTACTGTTATTTATAATGTTTTTATGCATAATAACACTTTATGGAGTAACTCTAATGCCTTTTCTCTCATAATATGCAAGGTTTGCACAGAGAAGGAGAATACTAGTAGCTGGAATTCTGGACCTGAAAAAGCTATGTTGGAGATACCAAGTGAGCTAAATTTTTACAAAGAATTATTTTTTGGAATATATAATAAATATTGGAGAAAAGAACTACCAGAGGGGGGCTGCCAGGTGCCCACAAGACACCAGGGTACGCCAGCCCCTCCAGGCGCGCCCTGGTGGGTGGTGGGCAGCCCAGCCCACCTCTGTTGCCCATCTTCTGGTATATAAGGTCTTTTGACCAAGAAAAAAATAAAAGGAGGACTTTCAGGACGGAGCGCCGCCGTCTCGAGGCGGAACTTGGGCAGGAGCACTTTTGCCCTCAGGCGGAACGATTCCGCCGGGGGAACTTCCCTCCTGAAGGGGGAAATCGAAGCCATCGTCATCACCAACAACCCTCTCATCTTTGGGAGGCCAATCTTCATCAACATCTTCAACAACACCATCTCATCTCAAACCCTAGTTCATCTCTTGTGTTCAATCTTTCTACCGGAACCTCAGATTGGTACCTGTGGGTGACTACTGGTGTTGATTACATCTTGTAGTTGATGCTAGATGGTTTATTTGGTGGAAGATTATATGTTTAGATCCATTGTGCTATTTAATATCCCTCTGATCTTGAGCATGAATATTATTTGTGAGTAGTTACCCTTGTTCTTGAGGCCATAGGAGAAGTCATGGTTCAAGTAATCATGCGAATTTGATATGTGTTCGATATTTTGATGATATGTATGTTTTTTTGACACCTGAAATAGTAGGAGAGCCTCCTACTGTGTAATTAAATTAATGAATGAGAGGATTTACATATGGTTCTGTACATGTCATCCCCTTTGGGGATGGTTGGGGGGGGGAGGGAAATAAATCAAAGAGTAGCTACAAAGGAGGTGAGAAAGGAGGTGTGTTTGTCTCCAACCCTATGAGTTAGGAGAGAAAGATCCTCTTTTAGTCTAGAAATCCAGGATGTTTTCGTGGGTGTTATTGTTCTGAAGACTTTATTATTCCTTTCCTTCCAGATGCTCCATGCTGCTTGTAGAAATATTGCCATGAACATTGGCTTGTTCCATGCTGTTTTAGCTATGCTTATCCAATCCAAACGTGAACCTTGAGAACTCCAGCAGATGGCAATACGAGACCAGCAATCCTTGCTGAAGGCACACTCAAAGAAAAGATGTTCAAGTGTTTCTTCCACGTTGGACTCGCAGAGGGGGCAAGTATAGTCATTGCCAATGTTGTAGTGTCTTCGCTTCAGCATGTTTCTGGTGTTGAGTCTATCAGACAGAAGGAGCCACCCAAAAACCTTTATTTTCATTGTAACCTTAGACTTCCATAGCCAGGTATAAGTTTGATGGGCCCTAACCTCCCTGAAGTAGAAGTTATAGTATTTGCTGGCCGAGTACGTCTGACTCGCCCAAGTATAGTTCCAGCTATCATTCCCCGAGAGGCTGTCTTGCAGTTGAATGTCACGTACCAACCATTGAAGATCTCTAGTATCTGCATGCGCCTGGACCAAAAGCGGCAGGTGAAACGTTTCGCGCAAAGTCGTGCCCCCCAAGAAATCTCTAACAGAAATATCCTCCTGGGTGGCAAATGAGAAAGTCCGCGGATATGTTTCTGCCAGAATACCATCCGTCCAATGATCCTTCCAAAATAGTATGTCCTTCCCCGTGTGTACTTGGGCTTTGGTAATCCCACGGTAAATTGGCATTAGTTTCATCACATCCTGCCACCAAAAAGACCCGCAGGGATCAGCTGCATGTGGGATCTTGTTGCTATAATACGTGCTCCATATAAGTTCCACCCAAGGCAGGTCCCATCGGTTATAGAATTTGTGGAGGTATTTTAGCAGAAGTGCATCACTTTGTACCTTGAGATTAATGACACCGAGGCCTCCAGAAACCTTGGGTTGACAGACCATGTCCCAAGCCGCAAGAGAGTTGCAAGAATCCCCATTCTCCGTTTTTTTGGTCCATAAGCATTTGTGTCTGATTTTGTCCAGTAGTTCAATAATGCTAGCTGGCAACTTGAGAGTACAAAGTGCAAAGATGATTAGGGAGGTTATGACCGAGTTGAGAAGTGATAGTTTACCCCCATAAGAGATCATGTTGAGTGTAGCAGAAAGCCTTCGTTCCACCCGACAGACAAGAGGGAAAAGGTCTAGCACTGATGGCCTGGTCGTCCCCATAGGCAAACCGAGGTAGGTGAAAGGCATTTTACCAACCACACACCCGAAGATGATATGTATGTTGTGATACCCTTAGTGGTGTTATGTGAACGTCGACTACACGACACTTCTGTCAGCGTCCTGGGAACGGGGGTGCCCAGACTTGCCTGCCTGCGGCCCGCGGCGTGGCTCCACCAACGGCCCGGTGCGGCCCAGCTTCAGCAGCAACAACTCAAGACCCTCGCAAGGGGCCAAGCCTCGTGAGGCAGATGACACCAAGACCTCCCTGGGGGCGGTCTCACTAGGCTGGCTCCCGAGGAGCGGAGATATCTATGCAAGGGGCACCTCGCGAGGCTCGCGTGACGTGAGCCATGAAGACCAAAGCCAGGCAGGCGCCAGCGGGTGCAGTGTGCCAGTTTCCTCTTTGGTGCTAAGGAGGCAAGTGCAGGCGCGGGGTCCCGAGGCATCAGGCAAAGGTTTCCATATCGGTGCAACATGTCCAAGACCAGCAGGACGGCAGGACGGAGGTCATCGCGGAGCCCATAGCAGCATCACCACAAGAGCCTTTGACAGACGAAGACCACCTTTTGGCAGGATAGCTTGTACTAGTTGTCCCCATTCAAACTTGGCCATTGTGGGATCCCTTCCCGCCTAAACATTTGGGAAGAGGACCAAGGCCAGTATTAATAGGACCTAGCCTCCACCGCAACAAAGGGAGATCATTCAGACCACCCTCTCACACACCAGCTCATTGAGTTCAAGAACACCTCACCTCCTGAGGCTGTTCATCCACTATACTAGTTCATCCTCAGCCCCTCGAGGCAATCCACCACACACTGGAGTAGGGTATTACACCGCAAGGTGGCCCGAACCAGTATAAACCCCCCGCGTCTCTTGTTCTTTGGGTTCGTCGAGCTAGGCCGTGGGATCGTTGAGCGAGCGAGCTAGGGAGAGAGTGTTCTTTGTGCGCATCCCAGAGTTCGAACCTCAAGGGTTTGCCGGAACCCGTAATCCGACATTTGGCATGCCAAGTAGGGGTGCGCTGAAACCTCTCTTCCGCCGATCGACATACCTCTGCTCCACCACTTCCATGGCTGACGCTCGTCGAGCCCGTGCTGAGCGCCGAGCCGCTCTCAACGCCCGCGTCGCTCAGATGGCGCCCTTCAGCGGGCCTCCCGGTCAATCTCCATCACCCGCTGCCAACTCCGCCATCGGCCCGGTGGGGAATGAGCAGCAAGCTTCGTTGCTGCACCCCTCCGTGCGGCAAGACGGACGCACCGCCACCCCGTCGCTGACTCTGGCCGGCTCGTCGTCCCGCGCTCGTCGCGGGCCCACGGACGCGCAGGCTGCGCTGTTCATGGCGCGCGAGCTCCTGCGTTACCTCCCTGTCGACGACCTCTACGAAGACTGGCTGGACCGCATCGTCGAGCTCGTCAGCGCCGCCGGGGGCTCTCCTGCACTACCCCTTTCGCTGCCTCATCCGCCTCCTGCAGCGGGCGACGTAGCCCATGGAGCACCTCCGCCACCTCCACATCAAGACGTCGCCCTCGCACCAAGACGCGCGGCCTCGCGGCGCGACCCACCGCGCAGGGCGCCCGCGCGTGAAGAAGGAAGCTGCCAGGAAATCCCGCGGCCGCAAGAAGATGCTCCTGCACTCCTAGCACCACCACGGAAAGATGGCGCGCCGCCTGCGGCGGTGGCGCATGGGCACCAAGACCAGGCTCCACCTCCTCGACGGGCTCCAGTGACCATAGCAGGCTGCCGCGCCTTCACCCCCGAGCTGCGCAGCGTTGTCTGGCCCGGCAAGTTCAAGCCCGACCTGCCTCCGTGCTACGACAGCACACCCGACCCTGCCGAGTTCTTGCAGCTCTACGAGCTAAGCATCAAGGTAGCCAACAGAGACGAGAAGGTGATGGCGAACTGGTTTCCCATGGCTCTCAACGGCGGAGCACCCTCGTGGCTCCTGAACCTGCCCGCGGTATCGATCTCCTCCTGGGGCGAGATGCGCGAGCATTTCGTCGCCAACTTCCAGGGCACTCGCGACCGCCCGCCTGCCGCGGGAGACCTGTGGCGCATCAAGCAGCAGCGAGGGGAGACCCTGCAGAAGTACATCCAGCGTTTCAACAGCGTCCGCCTCAAGATTCCCAAGGTGACGGACGAGGCCATCATCTCAGCATTCTCCGATGGCGTCCACGACGTCAAGATGAAGGAGGAGCTCGCCATACACGAGGACCTATGCACAGCTCTGGATATGTTCAACATGGCGACCAAGTGCGCGAGAGCTGAGGAGGGATGCCTCTCCCTCCTCGGGCTTCCAGCTGCCGACCCAGAAGACAAGAAGGCAAAGACCAAGGACGTGAAGTGCAAGGGGACTGCCGTGCTCGCGGCGGAACCAGAGATTAAGCGCGTCTGCGATCACCCAGAGTCATCCAAGGCCAACCGGCCGTTCTGCTCCTTCCACAACGTACACAACCACAACACCAACGACTGTCAAGAGCTCAGGGCCATCCATGACGGGCGCTTCGGTCGACGCCTCGAGCGCAACGACTGAGGCTACGACCGCGGAGGAGGCAGAAGTGGAGGACTCTGGGACGACTGCGGCCCCCGCCAGGAGTGGCGCGACCGACCTCGTGAGGACCGCTCGCAGGACCAACCTCGCGAGGGCACCTAGAGGGACCAGCCTCGTGAGGGCCGCCCTCAGGGCAATGCTGGCCTCCCTCCGCTGCCTCCACCATCGAGGAGGAATGATGACCATCACCAGGATGAGGGGGCTGGGGGCTTCCAGGAACCGCGTGCCATCGCCTGCATCTTGGGCGGCGCTCAGGCCCCAGCCTCCCAATGTATCTTCAAGCAGTTTGCTCGTGAGGTGAACGCGGCCCTCCCCAAGCTCGAGGCCACGCGCCTGCTCAGGTGGTCCAAGTGCACCATTACCTTCAGCTCATCCGACCAGCTCAAGTGCGCGGCAACTGTCGGCGCCCTCCCGGTGCTCTGCTCGCCCATCATCAGCAACATCCTCGTCACCAACACCCTCATCCACGGCGGTGCAGGACTCAATGTCCTTTCCGTCGAAACGTTTGACCGTCTCCAAGTGCCGTATGATCAGCTGCAGCCAACCAAGCCCTTCTCAGGAGTAACCGACGGCTCCACCACTATAACGCCCACGATGCGGCTATATCACCCACGTGTCGAGGCACGACTTGGAGGCATAACCGCATGGTGGTTTTGTCGCAAGAAGGGTCATCTTCACACAATCCCATGTAATGAACAAGAATGGGATAAAAGTTGGCTTACAGTCGCCACTTCACACAATACATAAATTAAACATACATCATTTAGAGTATAATCAAGGTCTGACTACGGAACCAAAATGAAAGAAGACAACCCCAAATGCCAGATCCCTGATCGTCCCAACTGGGCTCCACTACTGATCATCAGGAAACGAAACATAGTAATGACCAAGTTCCTCGTCGAACTCCCACTTGAGCTCGGTTGCGTCACCTGCACTGGTATCATCGGCACCTGCAACTGTTTTGGTAGAATCTATGAGTCACGAGGACTCAGCAATCTCACACCCGCGAGATCAAGACTATTTAAGCTTATAGGAAGGATGAGGTAATGAGGTGGAGCTGCAGCAAGCACTAAGCATATATGGTGGCTAACATACGCAAATAAGAGCGAGAAGAGGAGCAACGCAACGGTCGCGAAGCTAGAAGTGATCAAGAAGTGATCCTGAAACTGCTTATGTTCATACATAACCCAAACCGTGTTCACTTCCCGGGCTCCGCCGAAAAGAGACCATCACGGCTACACACGCGGTTGATGTATTTTAATTAAGTCAAGTATCAAGTTCTCTACAACCGGACATTAACAAATTCCCATCTGCCACATAACCGCGGGCATGACTTTCGAAAGATAATACCCTGCAGGGGTGTCCCAACTTAGCCCATCATAAGCTCTCACGGTCAACGAAGGATATTCCTTCTCCCGGGAAGACCCGATCAGTCTCGGAATCCCGGTTAACAAGACATTTCGACAATGGTAAAACAAGACCAGCAAGACCACCCGCTGTGCCGACAAATCCCGACAGGAGCTGCACATATCTCGTTCTCAGGGCACACCGGATAAGCTAAGCGTACAGGTACCAACGTAACCCAAGTTGCCAAGGGACGGTCCCGCACGGTGCTCTAGTTTGGACCAACACTCGGAGGAGCACTGGCCCGGGGGGTAAAAATAAGATGACCCTCGGGCTCGCGAAAACCCAAGGGAAAAGGCTTAGGTAGGCAAATGTAAAACCAAGGTTGGGCCTTGCCGGAGGAGTTTTATTCAAAGCGAACTGTCAAGGGGGTCCCATAAATCACCCAACCGCGTAAGGAACGCAAAATCAAGGAATATAACATCGGTATGACGGAAACTAAGGCGGCAAGAGTGGAACAAAACACCAGGCATAAGGCCGAGCCTTCCACCCTTTACCAAGTATATAGATGCATTAATTAAGTAAGAGATATTATGATATGCCAAAATATCAATGTTCCAACATGGAACCAACTTCAACTTCACCTGCAACTAGCAACGCTATAAGAAGGGCTGAGTAAAAGCGGTAACTTAGCCAAACAACAGTTTGCTAGGAAAGGTGGGTTAGAGGCTTGACATGGCAATATGGAAGGAATGATATAGCAAGTGGTAGGTAGCGCGGCATAGCAATAGAGCGAACAACTAGCAAGCAAAGATAGAAGTGATTTCGAGGGTATGGTCATCTTGCCTGCAAGGTTCTCAGAGTTGTCGAAAGCTTGATCCTCATAAGCGTTCTCAACAGGTTCCTCGTAAGCATTCTTATCTCCCGGCTCTACCCAAAGCAAGAACACAAGCAAAGGACCAACAATCAATCACGGGAAATGCACAAGCAACATGATGCAATACATGTCATGATATGCGAGATGTGATATGCAGTGCATATGCGTGCTCCGGAAGGGAAAATATGAACAAGGCATTAACTTGGCAAACCAAGTATGCCGCTGGAAAGATGAGATGATTTCGTTTGAAATCGATATAAGGATCACCGGAATCGGATGCACGGTTTGCAAATGACGAGCAAAACAAAGATGGCAAAATTCTGCGATTAACAGCACGATGCCACTTAGTATGCAACAAGAAGCCAAGCTACTCCACTCCAACATAACAACAAAGCATATGACAGTGATGTACTCAAGATGCTTGACAAAATATGAACACTGAGCTATGGCTAAATCACACCAGAGAAGATTCAAACAAGCATGGCAAAAGTGCAAAAGATATCAGCTTCACAGACTTGGTGAAAATACTAACATGCCAGAAATAACATCAGGAAGCCATGTTTAGAGCAAGCAAACAACATGCTACAGGAACATATAATAGCAAATCAAGGCATGTAATGAATCTACTAAATTCACAGAACAAAAGTCCCGTACTGATCATGAGCCAAAAAGGCACAGAAGATATGATGACACCTCTATAAACATAGCAAGTTTTATTACCAGATTCAGACTTAGCAGAAAACAGAGCATGGCATTAACATAATTATGAAGGCATCTTTGCGAGCTCTATTCACTCATCACAAAGCATTGCAAGACAAGATAAGCATAGAATAAGCAACAAGACATGTTTATGAAACTAACCATGGCAAGAACAAGCTCATAGCATGCAAGGATCAACTACAACAACCTTGGCAAAATTGATTAACATGTAAACAATCTGCCAGGAACATTTTATAGCAAAAGTAGAGCAAGAGTGAGACATGCTAGGGCACTCCATAATTGCAAACAGGGGCATGGCTGGATAGAGCACATCTATATATCCAAAACATCCTTACTTAAAATACTCAAAAAAAGTATGGATCTCACTGTAGCAACATGGATACATTGCATAAAAATATCCGCAGAGCAATGACTGAAATTTCTAAGTCCCTGAAATCAGCAATATCACGAGAGCTACTTTGCATGCTTGTGCTAGTCACCACATTGATCACAAAAAACATGGCATACACCCCTGTAAATATGGCATGGCATAGCCCAAAACACATGTAGAGCTCATACTCATAAGATGCACACATCAAATGCAACAAAAATGACAAAACATCATAATCTGATAAATAGCAGCAGTAAACAACATATAGCACTCTTGCAGCGATGATTTAGGCATCAAGATGAACTCAAACAAGCATGGCACAATGGAACTAAATGAAGAGCATCTCATGATGAACATTTCGATATATCGTGTGCATGAAACGGAGCTATGGGCATGGAGTTATGATGTGATGAACAGGGCAACATAATGTGACAGAAAAAGGACTTGGTGGAAATTTCGGGGTCAACCTTTTTGGATCTAGGGTTCGTGCACGCGAACCGAGGCGGGGCCGGGCTGGCCGGAGACGATGTGGCGGCGGCCGGAGGTGCGGGGCGGCGAGGTCCGGTGGTCGGGGCGGCGCGGTCCGGTGGAGTCCGGTTGGCGCGCGGGGGCGGAGCGGAGCGGAGGCGCGCGGGGGTGCGGGTTCGGGCGGCGGCGGCGATGGGCTCGGGGGCCGGCCTCGGGCCCGGCGGGCTTCGGCGGCGGGAGGCGGCGGCGCGCCACGTAGCAGCCTCCGGTTGGCTCGGGTGAGGCGGCGGATGCGTCCGGTCCGACCCGGACGTGTCCGGCGGCGGAGAGGGACTAGGCTAGGGTTTGGACTGCGCGAAAATCCGGGGGGGAAGCACATATTTATAGGTAGAGGGAGCTAGGAGACTCCAAATGGGGTGTAGTTTTCACCCACACGATCGTGATCCAATGATGGAGAGCATGGCGGGGGTTTAGATGGGTTATTTGGCTATTTTGGAGGGGTGTTGGGCTGCAACACACAAGATGCCTTTGCGGTTACCCGGTTAACCGTTGGAGCATCAAACGGCCTCCAAATGGAACGAAACTTGACAGGTGGTCTACCGGTGGTGTACCAAGGCCACTTGGCAAACCTCGGTCCATTCCGAGAACGTTTAACACCCGCTCACGAAAAGAGACAAGAGGGGTGCGCTGGTGCATGTGGGAGTGTCGGATTGCAAAACGGACAACGGGGAAAATGCTCGGATGCATGAGACGAACACGTATGCAAATGCGAAGCACATGATGACTTGGAATGAAATGCATGACATGAACAAAATACAAAATGAAGACAAAACACAACCATGAAGGAAATCTCATAACTTAACGCCGAAAATGGCAAGAGTTGGAGTTACAAAAATGGAAAGTCACATCCGGGGTGTTACAACCACCCCGATAGGACAGATACGCCTCCCTGTCACCTTCGGCAAGCGCGACAACTACCGCACTGAGCTCATCGACTTCGACGTCGCCCACATTCGCCTTCAATACAACGCCATCCTTGGGTACCGGGCCCTGGCCAAGTTTATGGCAGTGACTCGTCATGGTTACAATATGCTCAAGATGCCAGGGAGCTGTGGCGTCATCACGGTCTCTTGCGAGGAAAAGGATGCGGTCTGCTCTCTCGAGCGCGCCTACCAGGCTGCAGCGGTCGAAGACCCGGACAACGAAGGTGCCATCTACCCTTCTGAGGTTGCCCCCATGAAGAAGAAGCAACTACTCTGCCAAGGGCCTCAGGAGAGCGGAGTCCCCAGCGGCACCACCTCAGGACCTGCGCCCACAGATGGGGCGCCTCCCTCCCTCGCATAGGAAGGCGCGCCCGACGCCCTCGTCAGGCTGGGCTCGGGGGCTCTCTTCTGGAGGGCCTCTGACTTAGCTAACATCACGAGGGAGGCACTCGGGCACCACGTGGAGGCATGCTTCACCGCACGTTTCCCTCATGAGGGCACGGGGCATGGAGCGCCCGGTGCTCAGGAGTTCATCACCAAGGCGACCGAAGAGCTTCAAGAGGCGCAAGCCATGCGCGGCGATAGCCGTCCACCACCTGGTGCAGCTCCTTGTCCTGGTGAGGACGACGGGCTGCGCGTCTGCATCAATATTCCAGGGCTCAACAGAGCCGCATCTTAGGAGCGCTTCTGGCCCTCGCGCGTGGGTCGGTGCGAGGGTCCCCCTCATAGCTACGTTCGCATGCCCTTCGGCCTGCCGAACACGGCTGTCACCTTCCACCGACTCATGCAGGGCGCCCTGGCGGCTCGTGAGGCCAGGCGCCAGGCAGTCCTAAGAGAGGAGGAGCAGGAACCTCCGGGGTCCCCTGGGAACCAGCCGTCGGACGACTCATGAGGAGCGACTCCTTCAGCACGCATCTTCAGCTACTTTAACATCTCTCCAGCAATGGTGCCAGGTGACATTTTCTGGTTTATTCTGTTGGGGGCGCCCCTCGGGCTGCATCATCCCCACGCCGCATGGGTCCGTCCCTGTGGCATGTATCATTCTTGCATTTACTTGAACTAGCTTGCCTCCTCCTATGAGTCACCTTATGATTATCACCTGCCTGTCCGGTACTTCGATACCATGAATGTCGTGTGCCCTTGCAAGCCCCCACGACCGCCTCATGATTAAGGACCGGCACGGCGTCTGTGCTCGGGTCCGTCCCTGCAGCGTCGCTAAACCCAAGAGGCTGAGCTCTAGCTCGCAGGCCAACTCCCGTGTATGTCACCTCCCATGGCCCTTGGTGCCTTGTTCTCGCATGAGCCAATCACAGGCAGACGAGCCAGGGCGCGTGACCAGGTGCCTCGCCACCACGGTCAGGATTTTTTGCATGAGAAGACTGGGCACGACCTTTGTGCTCGGGTCCGTCCCTGCAACATCGATAAACCCAACGACTGAGCTCTGTCTGGCGGGCCGGCCCCGTTCACGTCACCTCCTAGGGTCATTGGTGTTTGGCCTTCTCATCTAATCACCTCAGGAGATTCATTCGGCGTAGGTTGCCTAACCATCTCGCAGGACTACCACAGTTGTCAAGAATCAAATTCAGGCGCAACCCGCCTTGAGGGGCCTCGTGTGTCCCGCGCTGGTTCACGAGTGCCAAGATACACCTCGTCTAGCCCTGCCGTGCAAGCCACGTGTCAGGGCGGGGCTGTACACACCCCGGGGGCTCCACTCAAAGGAATCCCTCACCCACGCACTAGTGGAAGCACCAAGCTCCATGCTGGCAGTTGACACGGTCGAGGAGCGGCTATGCCCGTGCAAGTGCGGAAGTGCTATGCTCTGCGCTGGTGATAAACAACTGAGGGCGGCCCCATGGTCGTATCAACCTCAGGGAGCCACCAGGCTTGGTGTCCAGCCTCATCGCAACACCTTTCCCTCGGGAGAGTTGCGCGAGGGGGCTGGGCATGGGGGGCTACGCTCAGGTCACGCCTAGCGTACGCCACCTTGCCAGGTCCCCCCGACTTGGTAGTCGCGCGCCCCTCCCGAGCGCGACCTCGGCGAGGACAGGTATGGAGGTCTGTTTGCACGTCAAGGGGGACTCTTGAGCATCGCGACTCAGGAGCCTAACTGGTCACGTATCCCCTCACCACTTGGCCTCGTCCTGGCGATCCGGACGACCCAACGGCGGCTGAGGCATGCGCGGGGCCGGGCCCTGCCGACGCAGAACGCTAAGGCCTACTTTCATATTCCCTTCCCAAGGGCTGTTTGGACATCAAGGGGGACTCCTGAGCATCGCGACTCAGGAGACTAACTGGTCACGTAGCCCCTCACCCCTTGGTCTCGTCCTGGTGATCCGGACAACCCAACGGCGGCTGAGGCATGCGCGGGGATGGGCCCCGCCGACGCAGAACACTAAAGCAACGGGAAGTAAATCGCGGAACCTTAACAAATTATTACAAGATATACTGTTCTTCAAATGCCAAACACAACTTTTAACGCCTCCACGAGGCACGGTGCATGTTGCAGGAAATAAAGTGGAGGGGAGCGCCACCAGCAAGCCTTCTCTTTAGCCTTGGGCACTGCCGTCGCCCGCAAGGGGTGTCCCTTCGACGTTGGCGTCGCCATCAGCCGTAGCCGCAGGGTCGGCGGCATCACCAGCTGGAGGCGCAGGGTCGATGGTGAGGAACTTCTCTAGCAGGGCCTCCACCCGGTCCTTCACGGCGTCGGCAACAGTTGCGCAGTGCTCCTCGTCCACGGGCTCAAGCAGGGCATCGAGGTTGATGCCGGGGTCACGAAGATGAAGATGGTTGAAGACACATGTCAGAGCCGAGGAAGAGAGCGCGCGGGCTTCCCCCTCCACCATGGGGCCGATCCCATTAACGACGCCCTCGAGCGCTGTGACAAGATGAGGGAGTAGCTCAGCAGGGCCTTCCTCGTCAGTCACCAATGGCTTCTTCAAGCCCTTCCCGTAGAGCTCCCGCAGAGCCTCGCAGGACTTCAGCTCAAGGGATTTGAAGGCCACGCGATCTTCAACGAGAACCTTCGCCTTGACTTCCAGCCGGGCCTTCTCCGCCTCCACCTTCTTCTCCAGCTCCTCCAGGCGGCTGCGCTCCGCGGCCTGCGCCCGCGCTGACTGCTCCAGCTCGGTATCACGACTGGCGACTTCGTCTTCTCGAGCCTTCATCTTCTCCTCCCACGCCTCGCACTGACGAGCCTCGACGGTGCGCTCATTGCGCATGGTCTCCAGCCCGGCCTCCACTTACCGGCAGCGCTCTTTGGCAGCCTCGACATCCTTCAGCGCCACGTCGCGGGCAGCTGCAGCCAGCCCGGAAGCCCGCTCACCTTCCTCGGAGGCTGCTATGGCCTGGCTCAATGCTGCCCTGATAGACGCATCGAATCGCAGCCATCCCGAGATCAGTTCCAGGCGTCCTGACGCCAGGCGACGGTCGGCGCCTTAAAGGTCCTCTCGGAGCCGGGTAAGCGCGGAAAGAGCCTCCTCCAGAGCGTCAGGCGAGGCAGAAGGGTCACGGCCCAGCGGCGTGATGGCAAGATGAGGAGGCAACATCGGCGCCAAGACCTGCGGGTTGGCAGCAGCAGAAGAGGTCGGGGGCTCCTGAGCCTTCGGAGCCTCAGCAGGCTAGCTGGGGGCAGGTGCCTCCGGAGCCGGCTTGGCCTTGGAGACTGCCTTCTCCTGAGGACAGGCCTCTAAATCTTGAGAGGATGACTCGGCCGCTGAGGCGCGGGAACCGCTGCCGTCCTTCCGACAAGAAGTGGAGTGGCCGCGGTAGGCTGCTGGGCTCCGGGGGTCAGGGTCGTCTCCTTCTTCTTCTTCATCGCCGACGTTGGCCTGACAGCACAAGGGAGAAGCATCAGGAAATAGCGGCAATGACAAGAATGAAAGATCAAGGTGGAGCAGTGACTGGTCCACGGCGGCGTACTCCCTCGGCCTTTTCTGAAGCACCAAGCCCGGAGACTTCCTGGGCTGGGGCACTGGCGCGCGAGCCCCAGGGGCAGATGAGGGTGCGACAATTGGATCCGCGGCAGCACCAGCGGGCGGAGAGGCGGAAGCACCGCCTTAGGTGATCAGCGTTTATCTGCTCTTCTTCGAGACCCCGGCCTTCGGCTTCTTCGGGGGGGGGGGGGTGCCCCTGGACCTCATGGTGACCCCGGTGAGGCTCGGTAGCTCTCTCACTGGGTGCTCGCCGGCTTCGTCATCATCAGGGAGGGTGCGGAGGAGATCCGCCATGCGCGGAGGAGAAGACTCCCCCGCCCCTTCCCGGGTCGCCTCCGAGTCCGACCCCTCCTCCTCGCCAGACTCGCCGGAGGACACCACCACCGGGGCCTCGCTGGGCGCCGGCGGGACGAGCCCGCGCTCGTTGAAGACATGCATGGCGGCGGTGGCCTCCGCTCCGTCCGAGCGGCAATACAGGGGAAGATGGGTATCTGGCAGGTACCCTTGGTCCTCCCCGACCAGAAGATGGAGCGCCTTGTCCAGCTCCTCGTCAGACAAGGTGTCCGAGCTCAGGCAGAGGACGTTCCCCTCTTCCGTGAGCCTCCACAAGGGGCACGAGCGCACCTGGAGTGGAGCCAAGCGCAGCGACAGAAACTCTTTGACGATCATGGCCCCCGTCAGCTTTTCCGCCTTCGGGTCGTCAGGCTTCAGGTCGGCAGCCATCTTCTCCAGCACCTGCCTCGCCCGAGGGTCGGCGAGCTTCGTGCCGAGCCAACCCTCGCGAGGCGAGGGCATCCCTATCGGCAGTGCCAGCCGGGGGTAGGAGCACTTGGCATCCATGAGGACCCACTTGTTCCTGAAGCCCTCGACCTTTTTCCCGGCTCTTGAGATTGCATTTGTCCCATTGGCTGCAACAAAATTGGCGCACCCCGAGCACTAGCCTTCCTTGTTCTGGAGGTAGAAGAAGTGGCGAAGCAGCGCCACAGACGGCATCACCCCCACGAATGCCTTGTAGTAGAAGGCAAAGATTGACAGGAGGAGGACGGAGTTGGGATGAAGATGGAGGGCGTGGAGATTATAATGGCTAAGGACGGCATAGAAGAAGTCAGAGAAATGAGGGACCAGCCCCGCGAAGACGATGTGCCAGAAGAAGGGGAAGAAAGTACTGTCCGAGGCCTCTGGCTTGGCGGAGCCAGCCCGAAGCGCAGTCTCTCCCCCCTCATCGCCGTTGCCCGCCGTCACCAGGAGCGCGGCGGCCAGGTTCTTCTCCGAGACCGTGGGCGCGCTCAAGGCAGGCTCATACCATGAGGGCGAGCGCGCGGCCTTCACCTTGTCAGATGCCATTCGCCGCGAGCTCAGGGAGAAGTTCCGGCGGATCTGGAGTCTCTTGGGGCAAGAAGAGGAAGGGGATCTGGAGCAAGACGAAGGAAGGCAATGAAGGCCCTGTAGCGTGCGCCAACCTTTTTGTCAGGCGAGTGCGGTTGCCGAGGCAGCATGGGGAAGCGGAGGCCCCCACGTCCCATCAATCGCCATGCGTTGACCAAGGCCGCAGGCACTTGGGGCCGCGGCGCTCTGCACTTTCCCTTTGGCTTCGCCTCGAAGCCAAGTCCGAGCGCGCCTTGGGCCCAGGGGCTACTGTCGGCGTCCTGGGAACGGGGGTGCCTAGACTTGCCTGCCCGCGGCCCGCGGCGTGGCTCCACCAACGGCCCGGTACGGCCCAGCTTCAGCAGCAACAACTCAAGACCCTCGCGAGGCAGACGACGCCAAGACCTCCCTAGGGGCGGTCTCACTAGGCTGGCTCCCGAGGAGTGGAGATATCTATGCAAGGGGCACCTCGCGAGGCTCGCATGACGTGCGCCATGACGACCAAGGCCAGGCGTGCGCCAGCGGGCGTGTACCACTTTCCTCTTTGGTGCTAAGGAGGCAAGCACAAGCGCGGGGTCCCAAGGCATCAGGCAAAGGTTTCCATATCGGTGCAACAATACCAAGACCAGCAGGACGGCAAGACGGAGGTCATCGCGGAGCCCACAACAGCGTCACCACCAGAGCCTTTGACGGGCGAAGACCACCTTTTGTCAGGATAGCTTGTACTAGTTGCCCCCTTCAAACATGGCCGTTGTGGGATCCCTTCCCGCCTAAACATTTGGGAAGAGGACCAAGGCCACTATAAATAGGACCTAGCCTCCACCGTAGCAAAGGGAGATCATTCAGACCACCACTACAAAAAAAGACACATCCGTGACATTTTGGGCCGAACGAATTTTTTTTCTGTCATACTTATGACACTTCTATGACGATAATTGTGACAAAACCTGGTATCATCATAGGTGTGGTGGGGTCCTACTTCTATGACAAAAAATCATGACAGAAAATGGGCTTTTCGTCCTGGGCGGGCCGGAGACGCAGCTGCATGACATTCTTTGGGCTGTCCATAACGGAAAAAACCATGGTAGAAGCGAGGGCGAGGAAAATATCGGGGTGTTCCCGGTTACGGTGGGTGGTCGGGGCCGAGCGATGCGTGTTTCTCTCATACACGCACGCGCGTGGGTGCGAGGCGTTGGGCTCTAACTGAACCCGAGCGATTGCACTGCAGGCTACGCGTTACTGAACCCGAGCGATCGATCGATGGCTGTTAACTGAACCCGATTGAGCGATTCCTTCGCTACTGCTGCTAACTGAAGCCGATAGATGCTCCCTCTGGATGAAAAGTGAGCATTGCTGGGGGGGTTTGGATGAACAGTTCCCGGTGGGGGTGGATGAAGAGGACCCCGTGGTGTTGCCTCTGGATGAACAGGACCCCGATCGATCAAGCCGGTTGGGGCTGGATGAACAGGACCCCATGGAGGCCAGGATGAACAGGACCACCCCATGGAGGGCTGGATGAACAGTAGACGGTGGAGGGCTGGATGAACAGTAGCCCGTGGAGGGGTGGTTGAACAGGAGCCCGTGGAGAGGGCTGGTTGAACAGTAGCCGGTGGAGTAGCGCGCGGTGGAGGCTGGATGAATAGGAGCCCGTGGATGAACAGTCGCAGGTGGAGGCTGGAGGAGGTCGACGGTGGATGAACAGTAGCTCGTGGAGGCTGGAGGGGGTCGACGATGGAGATGAACAGTATCCCGTGGAGTCCTGTTTTGCGGTACGCCACACCCCTCCCGATGAACAGGACCCCCGTTTCGACCGTAGCGCTCCAACACAAGTCCGTTTCCTCCGTTTTGCGGTACGCCACACCCCTCCCAATCAACAGGACTCCCGTTTCGACCGTAGGACGTCCGTTTCCTCTGTTTTGCGGTACACCAGACCCCTCCCGATGAACAGGATCCCATTTCGAACGTGGCCGGTCGAACACAAGGCCGTTTCCTCAGTTCTGCGGTACGCCAGGCCTCGTTTCCATCGGCTGTTCCGTCCAAGCCCTCTCGATGAACACGATGACGCATTCCGTTCCGACCCAGCCGGTTGGCTCCCCATGAACACGATGACGACGCAGTTTCTCCGTTCCAACACAGCCATGTACATGAGCCCTGGCCATACGTATGCACGAGTAGGCGTTCGAGACCCCGCCCGTATGTACGTACGTGGCCGTATTTTCTTTCTTGCACACTGGCCGCTGTACGTACGTGTACATGCTACGTGTGCGCCTCTACTACGACACGTGCGCGCCTCTACATCGACCAGTATGTATGTACACGTTCGCGACCAGAATGACAATGCTACGTACGCTTCGACCAGGTGGGTCCCGACTGTCAGGCACTTCCTTGCGTGCGAAGATGTAGCTGGTGGGTCCCAGCAGTCAGGGGGGCGAATCGTTTTTTTTTGCCCAGACGCACTTCCTTGCATGCGAAGATGTAGCTGGTGGGTCCCAACAGTCAGGGGGAAACGTTCTTTTCGCGAAATACGGTGGCCCGTCCGGTGCATCCCCGCTGACAGGTGGAGGAATAATTATTTTGTGCATAATAAGGAGGCACTTCCTTGCTGCGGCCGTGGACCCAGCTGTCAGCCTCTCCACGTATAGTCCGTGTCCGATGGAAGCCGTTCCTTGACCACGTTGACCACGCCGCGCCGAGAGCACTAGGGCGGTGGACGACGGTGAGGCCTAGGAAGGGGACGACGCAGAGCCGGGGAAGACGCGACAGTGGATGCCCACGCGTAGAGGAGTACGAGGGTTCACTGGTTCGCTGCGGTGTGAGGCTGTCGTCGCCGCATAATAACAGGGGGTGTGGGTGAGTAGAGGGATGGCCTGACCAGTGGTGGGAATAGTAGGGGGTGGTGAGGCCTCCGCGGCAGCACAGCCGGCCACGGGAGGCAGGAGCATGCGGCACGACTGGCGCTGCTTTGGGCGGTTGGAGCAACAAGACCAGAGGTTGAAGAAGCACTACGGCCGTTGGATGGACATCGTACGGTCACTGGAGCTAGAATCGTTCATATTGACTAATTTGACAAAGCACTCCGTCCCCGTCAACTTAGTAGGCCCACAAGTCAGCCTCCCACCAAGGTGGGTCCCAACTAGCAGGGGGAGTATTCATTTTTTTGTGCGTAATAAGGAGGCACTTCCTTGTGTGCGAAGATATAGCTGGTGGGTCCGACCTGTCAGCGGTGGGAACGTTTTTTTGGCGAAATACAGAGGCCTTTCCGGTGGGTCCCAACTGTCAGGTGGAGGAATCATTATTTTGCACATAATAAGGAGGCATTTCCTTGCATGTGGCCGTGGACCCAGCTGTCAGCCTCTCCACTCACAGTCTACTTCCGATGGTGTCGTTCGTTGACCATGTTGACCACTCTGCGCCGAGCGCATCCAAGGTGGTGGACGGCGGCGAGGCCCCGGACAGCAACGAGCTGGAGATGGGAAGACGCGGGAGTAGAGTCGCAGACGGAGAGGTGTACGAGGGTTAACTGGTTCTGGTGCGGTGTGGTTCGGCAGCCGATGGAGAAGAACAGGAGGTGTGGAGGGGTGGAGGGATGGCCTGGCCAACGGTGGAGTAGCGCTTCACAGCGAAGCGTGCTAAGCAGAGCTGCTAGCAGCAGGAGGCGGGAGCAGGTGGTCCCGGCGGCGCTGGAGGAAGAAGATGAGAGATTGAAGATGGATGCCGGTCGTGGATGTAAATCCAACGGCTAACGATGTCAGAATCATTTGTTGACTAAGTTGACAACGACTTGCATTGGCTTCGGCCTATTGGCCCACATTTCAGCCTCCAAAAATGTGGCACGTATTCAACCCATTTTTTCAGAATTTACAGTCTTTTTTTTGCGGGGTAGAATTTACAATCCATTTGATCTTTTTTTGAATTACAGTCCATTAGCTGGGCTGGGTGAACAAATAATGTAGCGTCCATGCGGCCCATTTATGTTTTTCCTAAAAAATTACAGGCCATTTGCACTTTCTCGAAATACACGATTTTGCTGGGCTGATTCTAATTATAATGTTGGGGTGGGCGCAACAATGTTATCAAAAAATAAACAAGGGCTGAGCATTTTTAATATATATATATATAAATAATAAGTGATTTCTTATTACATTGGTCCTTAAATCTTACCAAGCTTTTGTACACAATCACCAGGATTTTCGTTGCAAAAAAAATCCAGGATTTTATTGTTAAGAAATTATTTTTATAAGTTAACAAGATGTGGGATATTGTTTTCTTACATATGTAAGTATCTGTTAAATATATGATGATAATAACAATAATATATAATAACATATAAAATAATTTAAATATATATAATATAGTTAGAAGGGAAACATAAGTTGGACCAGGCGTTCCTATTCTTATACAGAAAAATAGAACAGACCTCTGCGTTTTCTTAAAAAAAAACATAAATTGGGTTGCCGATGTTTCAGGAAAAATAAAACCTCGGATGGGTGGTCCATAGGCCGGTCGATACATGACGACCCTCAAGAAAATACAAACAGCCTTATGGACCTCCCATCCGAGGTCGTGGGCTGTGCATGTTAAAAAAGAAAGCCTAGACGGGGCAGCCCAAAACCCAGCTGATACTTGCTGCCCCCGTGATAATAAATGATACCTGCCAGCTCCCCGGTTTCATTGTGAATTTATCTCCTATAGTAACTACGTTGAAGCACCTAAAAAAATGTAACTATGTTGACAAACCCGTGGGCCCCAACGTCAGTATAGCATTAGGAGGAAGTATTTTTTCGATGAGGCACTTGCTTGCGTACGACCATAGACCTAGTGGGTCCCGACTGTCCGCCTCTCCACGTACAGTCCTCTCCAGATTCCTCTCATTTGTTCAACATGTTCACAACGGCAGACAGTGGCGTCGCGGCGAGCGCACAAAGGCGCAGGAGGAGATCCGACCACCTGAGGAAGTGCCTTATTAGTAACGAAACAACTGAACTAGCCCAGTGGCTGAGTGACACTACCCGACAGCTGTTCCGCCCGTGTTCGATTCCACCTGTGTAGAGAAAATATCTCCAAATTTTTTGCCTCTGCCTTTATTGACATGTGGGTCCCAATTGTCATCTACGCACACCGCGTCCTACACATGCCAAAATTTCGTCCCTCGTTTTCTCCGTTTTTCGCACACTCGACACTGTGTGGGCATTTTGAAAATAGCATATCTTTTTGACTGTGCATCATATGAAGATGTGCTATGCATGAATGTTGATCAGCATGATGTTAACTGGCTGGTAGTTCCAGTTTTGACCATGAATAAAACTTCTAGCATGATGTTAACACTGTTTGAAAAGGCTGTGTTAATATAAATGCTCTGCCTCTGAAAGTTGTAGTTTCTTATCTGAAACTGAACTTGGAGTTTCTTATCTGAAACTGAAACTTGCAGTTTCTTCTCTGAGAATCACATTGTCTGCACTTTTATACTCCTATGAAACTACTTTTGTTAAGTGCTAAAAATAGATCTCTAGAATTCATAAAATACTTCATATGCTCAATACTGCAAATCTGAAATTCAAAAGACATCCATATCTGGAAGTACACTCAAAATACACAACACAAAACACAATTCACAACCTGCAAATACTAACAACCCTAAGCTCCTCCTGACAATACACAACCTGTCCGACTATTGGTCTGGGGGGGGGGGCAAATCCCTCCTATTCCTCGGCGGCAGATAGCCGCCTCGTGAGACAATGTGAACGGCGAGGGAGAGGATGGCGGGGAAGCATCGTCGGGCCAACTGTTTTTCTCCTCTTGCAGTTGGGTTTGGTCGACGAAGACTCCACCGGCTCGCTCTGGCACGACACCCTCACAAACGGCACCCTGTAGATGCTCGATCCTTCAATCTCTGGTGGATGCTCCATCTGGGATCGATACTCCCACCACCACTCCCTCACGATCGGATTCGGTGAATCTGTTTGCTCCATGGCCCAGAGGAGCAACTCTATGTACTCCTGCGCGACTCCCTCCGGGAGTATCGCCGCCTTTTTGCTCTGTTGCATATATTTGGCCCTGGATGTCGCCGTCGCCGCTAGTTGGTCCTTGTTGTCAAACCAAGACTGTATCTCCAACATCCTAGCTAGCTTCACAGGGTCGCCGTCTGCGATCCTCACGTATCGGTTGTACTCCTCCATCGATCTACTTCTCTACAGCACCTTCACTCGCCGGCGGTGGTTTTTGAATGGAAGAGGAGAGGAGCAACGCTGGTTTTGGTTTAGAACGGGAGAGGAGCGACGCTGGTTTTGGACTGGAACAGGAGAGGAGGGCGGTGGTCTTGAAATGGAAGAGGAGAGGAGCGGCGCTGGATTTAGATTGGAACAGGAGAGGAGTGACGGTGGTTTAAGAGGAGAAGAGTGGCGCTGGTCTTGGAAGTATTTTTTTTGTTTTGCGTATTTTGGGTCAAAGTTTGACCACGTACTGTCTTTGACAAGCAAAATGTGAATGTGTGTCACCAAAAATTGTATCTTTTGGTTCGTATCTGAATGTACTTTCAAATTATATTATTTTTGCAACATATAACATATATTTTATTTGCGAAAATCATGGTCAATTATGACCCAGAATAAAAGGGAGACTAGTTAATGTGGGGTCGCTTTCTTAATTGAAGAGTAAATTGATTTTGATTTTGATCCAGTCACAGCGCGCCGGCCCTCTCGTCCAATCCTAAATCGCTGCCGCACGCTCCTCTCCCTCTTCTCCATTGCAAAACCACCTCCTCTCCTCTCCATCATCTCCATTCCAAAACCATCGTCTCGCCTCTCCCTCTTATCATTGCAAAACCACCTCCTCTCTCCTCGGACGAGGATCCCCTGACGTAGCCCATCCTGCCATTGAGACACTGACACATGGGTCCCACCAAGCGCGGGGCCCACTTGTCAGCGACCGAAAGGCAGGGGAACCTCTCCTCTCCATCATCTCCATTCCAAAACCACCGTCTCGCCTCTCCCTCTTCTCTATTGCAAGACCACCGTCTCTCCTCCCATCTTCCAAAGCTAGCACCGGACCACTCAGAAGGACATCTATGGAGGGGATGCAGCAGTGAATCAGGCAGATCGCTGGCGGCGACCAGGCAAAGTTAGCCAGGTTGAAGGAGATCCTTACTTGGTTTGACAATGAGTGGGAGATTTCGAGGACGGTGAGGGCCATGTGGCAATGTATGCAAAAGAGCGAGACGACGGCGATGATGGCGGCGATGTACTCCTCGGCGGCAGTCACACCGCAGTCCTTCGAGTTCATCGAGTATCTCCTCTGGGCGATGGAGCAGACAGATTCGCCCGAGGCAAAAGTCAGGCGGAGGTGGTGGGCGTACAGGTCGAAGGTCGAGCACCCAGAGGATAACGAATCGATCGAGTACGGTGTGCCGTTCGTGAGGGTGCAGAGCCAGCCGAAGCCACAGGAGTATTCGTTCTCCCACCACAAGAGGAGGCCGGATGGCGCGACGTCGCTTCCCCGCCGTTGTCCAAGGTTCCCTCGACGCTCGCCTCGTTTCAACGGCGTCGGTAGGGTTTAAGGTAAGCTTCGCACTAACCTAATCTTCCATCTGCTCATGCTTACAATCAGTCTGACAACTAATAAAAATCATGCTTACAATCAGTCTCCGAGTACTACGCTAATCACCTTAAAATAGCTCTGGACCTTTGGGTCAAAGTTGTGACACTGTGTACAAATAAAGAAAAATAGATTGGTGCTTCTTTCAGAAAAGAGTACACCCCTAGAAAACTGCCAATATAAGCTACTAGTATTTTTAAGTCTAAGCTACTAGTATTTGGTTAGAGGATTTTCTGCCGAGAAAGATCCGTCCATAGTGAGCGCCACACATCCCACTGATGGTGGTGGATGCCAATGCTTAGATGGAGCAGGGTTGGTGTCGGTAATTTTTACCTGACACCTCACACTCTGCATATATGCCGGTTCCATCCGTACATTTGCGCAGTTCCACCAAAATGCAGCTGAATAACCCTGTTTGCACAGATAATGAAAAGGCGTGATTAGATTATAGTGGCACTAGTTGATGAAACATACACTAATAAACAGAAGAAAATATTACATCATACTGGAAATTGACCCAAGTCTCCCCGATACACCTTCTGCCATTGATGAATATCAGTGTACAGCGGTAGTACAAGGAGGGGCCTTGAGACATTCAAATCTCTATTTTTTTGCAGATCAACTAAAATTAAGCACCCCAGTTTGCAAAAACGCTTAAACATTAACAATGGGACTAGTTGATGAAACATAAATTAACAAAGAGAAGCACTTTCTTTATCTACATTGGAAATGAAATGATAGAGAGGACACTCGCTCTATTTTAACTGTATTATTACTTCATTTTATCAGTGACACTAGGGTCGAGCAGGTGGCAAACGAGGTGTACCGTGCGTCGCAAGGATGAAGGCCGAGGGTGCTTAGACTGGGATGCTGAAGCTAGCTCTTTCAGTCCCTATCTTCCCCCTGATGTTTCTGTGGTAGCATTTGGGTTGTGATCCAAACTTGGTCGAGCTGGTGCTGCGTCCCCCTACCTGCCTAGCTTATGTGGTGAACTTGTCTCCTGCTAGTACTCAGTCCGTTCTAGTAGTAGTTGCATAACTACCCGTTTACACTGAGATGTTGTCGGATAATGGTTCTCTATGGTTGGGTTTCTTTAATGAAATCGGAGGGAACCCCCTCTTTCGATATATAAAAAAACAGTGGCACTAGCGGTGCCAAAACATTGCCTCAAATTAATATTGCCACTAGATTAAGGTGCAAAATAATAACATTACTGCTTTATCATGGCAGTGCCAAAACAGTAGCACAAGAGCAGGATCAACATGCAGGATCTTTGGCAAACAGTCAGACCAAAAAGGAACATACCTCGTGATGGGAACCATATCTGCAGTCAACGCCATCGTAGAAGGGATGACACCAGTCACCAACATGGATGATTCAATTCATGGGACCTTTTGGTGCAGTTCACCTAAAATGAAGCAATGTCCCATGAGCTAGCAACTTCTTCTTCTTGTTTTTTTAAGAAAAGGGCTCCAGCCCCGGTTCCATTTCCATCAGAAAACGAAACCCACAGAGCTTCTTCATTAGTTGCAATAAAATTGAGCAACATCAAGGTTGGTCGTGAAGCTCCTGGAGAGTAGGCGGACCAGGACAGTTGCATCTCTAACGAAAAGAAGCAACTTATCTTAATGGAAAATTTAGCAGGACATGAAAAAAGTGCCATTGATTCATATTACTGGAGGCATTACATTGAAAACAACATTGGTTTAACGTGTCCTTACTTTTAACAGTGCGACTGCTACATTTTACCAGTGGCATTACATAAGAGCAGCTTGGGGCAACAAACATCAGAAGAGGATATCTGGGTTGGTCCCATTTTTGTTCGGTATATAGCCACCTTATACTGTGTGAGGCTAGCAAATCTAGTGCTGGACTTAATCTGTTGACTTGTCCCCCAGTCCCCACTTTCTTTCCTTTTTCAACCAGATCGGGTTTATATTGAGTTTGTACTGTGTTCCCTTTATTTCCCTATTAGACCTAGAGACCAGTTGGATAGCCAGTCTCTACTACTTTTCGCCCCCATTAATTCCTCTTTCGACCAAGTCCTAGATTCAGGTAACAAATCTTCCCCCACCCCACCCCCTTTCTTCCTTGTTTGAACCAAGTACTACTAGATTCGAGTGCATGAACTAGTTTTACCTCTTAACAGTAAAAAAAATAGGTGGTTTTCGAATAGCTGATCGATCCTATCTACACGAGGGGGCCTGAGAAATAGTAAGATACAAATGCAGCGACGTCAGGAGCTCGGGAAGTAGAGCAAGGCCGGTTTCGAAGGAAGTTATACCTGACGGTCGCCGGGATGTCGCTAGGTGGGCGGCGGGAGGCCGGATCTGCCCACACTACGGCAGCAAGGAAGAAGGGGTGGGAGGCCGTCCCTCGCCAGCGATGCTTGGGAGAGAACGGCAAGGCACGCTGATTGGGATGCACCGGCAGTGGGTAAGAGCCGTCACTGAGGACGACCGCGTGAATGTTGCACCTTCTCACCTTCCCCGGTGGAGAGGATCCGGCTGGATCTGTGACCAGCGGTGAGTAGAGAGAGAGAGTGTGGCCACCGCTGTCGTGTTTAGATCTGGAGAGGACGAGACAGTGTGAACAGAGCAACACTCACAAGCAAGCGCGGAGGCTCCTGCCTATATAGTGGAGTACTAGTTTTCTTTTGTCTACCGGCCGGAGCCGGCTTGACCTCGGCAATGACTGTCGAGAAGTCTTCATGCACGTGCCCTGGAGGCGCAGTTGTCGTCATTTTGATCTGAAGCACCGGATTATAACATATAACACGAAAAATGCCACATGACAAGAAATCATAACCTCACTGCCCAAAGGAGACAAGATGAATCCCGACGGACAAACTAGACGAGGATCAAAGCTCAAATTAAAGATAAACTCGTAGAAAAGGGGTCCGTCGATAGATGTCCTAATTAACATAGCTGGCTTGACCTAGATGGCAGCCGAGTAGTCTTCGTGCATGTGCCCCCAATGACTAGCCCAACTCAGTTGTCGCTGTTTAACCCTCACAGTGATCCGAAGCACATGACACCTAATTTTGCGAGATGACAAGAAACCTTTTTTTTAGATTTCTCACCAGAACTACAACCCTGTACAACACAACCTGCACGATATGTAGACGATAGCCAATCCAGGCGTGTCTGCTGGAGTCTGGTCACATGCATGGACGAACTGATCTTCCGTGTCTTGCAGGGATCGTCCAGGTACCAAGGTGGAGTATGTACTTCTATTAACTCACCCGACTTGCGGGGCCGGGGAGTGTGCCTATGGTCGGTTCTCAATTGCGGTCCCACATGTGTGTGCAAATGCAATATGACGAGCGTTCCATTCGGAGAGCGGCGTGCCAAACCGACTGACCGTCTGGGGTGCGACGCGAACGCGACGGGCGTGATGTATACTCCGTACATGTGTACCGCCGTTTTCTTAAGGCTTTGCTCCATGGCGCAATCCATGGATACAAAATTAGTATACTGTACTAATTAAAAGTCGAGGGCGGGGCTTTTCCCGTGCGGTAGGCGGGGAGTTCCACCTAGTCGGTTCGACAGAGACGCGAGAAGATGAGGGAGTAGGCTACTGCAAACGTAGGGCTGTGTGATTTGACAGTGAGTTACTGCTGGACAGGTGGGGCCCGGTGATTTGACTTGCCATTATCATTTTAACTGCGGCGCTACGACCGACTTGAGTCTCCTGATTCCTGACCACCTCCATACAGGTGCCTCTTCCGATGCTCCACCATGTAGAGGCTGGCTCTTGCTTGAGAGCCCACTCCTCCACTTTTTCCTTGCCTCTTTCCCCCACACATGCAAAAATGCCATGTAAAGCGGGCTTATAGCCCACTATTGTACTTGATCCTACAGGTGCTAAGCCTACCACATAGGCATAAAGTCTGATGTGGCAAGTTAATTAAGAAGAGAGATACTAGTTTGGTGACCCCAGGAAGAAACGGTGCTAAGCGCGTGTACCTAGATGAAGCAAACTTAGCAACAAAAAACTAAGCACCTATGCATTGGGGACTTGAGTTGCTCAGCCATTTAATGCCCATAGCACCTCATCTAAGCACCATTTCATTGGAAGAGGTCACTCCTTGGCAAATGCAATAAATACTACGAAGAAAGAGATAGAGAGAAGTAAACAAAAAAATACTCTTATAGCCAACCTTATAGCTAACCTTGTTGTATGAGTGACTAAGTGATGACTATGTATGACATGCCAACATCAGATAGCCGAACGCACCGTGTTAAATCTCCAAGGGCGCGACCGCGCGAGCGTGTCGGTGTACAAAAGGAGGGGCGCACTTTTGTACCCCTCTACCTGTGCACGGGCAGTCGGAGCCACGCCCACGGTCACACCAAGCAAAACAGGGGAGGTGAGCCAAGGTAAGACCGAAGCCCAAGATAATCAGAGCAAAGCCAAGGCCAAGAACACAAAGAGCAGAGGGACAAAGCAGGTTCCCCCGGCAAGACCCTTGCCGGGGCAGCCTCAGCAGCCCCGGCAAGACCCTTGCCGGGGCAGCTCGCCCCACACCAGCAGAGCGAGCCACCCTTGAGCCCACGGTCTCCAACATCACGTTGGGCCAGGGCTCGGGAGGCACCTCCATGGTGGCATGCAGATCTTTGTGAAGACAATGAACACTCAAGATCAGATGAGGATTATAAGACGACGATCCTCGGCAAGATCCTTGCCGAGGAAGGCCACCAGACCCCCGGCAAGGTCCTTGCCGGGGACGACAGCGCGCCACGGCAAGACCCTTGCCGGGCCACCCGGCAAGGCCCTCACCAAGGACGCCAGCGGGGCCACCGCCAGGCCCGCGCCAACCAAGTTTCCACCGCCGTTCACATGCAGCTGCCAGCCCAACCAGCTGGGCGGGCACCTGCGTGGCAACAAGCAGCTCCCAGGCCAATTCATCAAACGCCTGCGTGGCGACATGCAGATCTTCGTAGAGGCTCCACCACCGCACTACCTCAGCTGCCTGCCTGCCTACGTGGCGCCGCATGCGTCGCTAGCCAGGGCGCATGTCGAAGCAAGGAGGAGCGGCGACGGACGGGACGAGCCTCGCCCCCGTCCCCAATAAAGCAAGAGGACACCTAAGCTACGCATTAAATGCGTCTTGTCCTGTAATACGAGCGATAAGCTCATAGCACTGTGCGCCTTTCCACCTCCCGTGTGCCACTGTGGCAGCCCCTTTCAACTATAAAAGGAGGCCCATGGCATACTGGAGAAGGATTCGGCTCTTTCGAACGACACACTCATCACAGCTAGTTCGAGAGCTCAAGAAATCTCTGAAATACACCCACCAAAGCAGGAATAGGGTTTTACGCATCCTCGCAGCCCGAACCTGGGTAAACGATCCTTGTGCTGACTACTGATCCTGATCTTCTTGCAATCCCGCGCCTCGGCAACCGTAGGAGGGATTCTTGTGATCCCATAGTGTCGGAGTAAGTGGCCACGGGTAGCCAAACCGGCTACCCCTGGCTCTTCAGAAAATTTATCAGGCCTTTGGGCCTTCAAGCACTCCAAGCATTTGGGCCGCCTTCCCCGGCCGGCTACCACTAAAGCCGACTCCCGGAAGGCGACCCAGCCTCACCGACTCCAAGAAGCCGGCCAAGAAGAACGCCGACTCCTAGAAGCCGGCCGAGACCACAACCGCCCCTACATAACGACGACCTGACGGGGCATGGCCACAGTGCGGCCCACGACCCCCGAAGCCCGAGGCAGGCATGGTTACAGGAGGCCGTACGGGAGGGATGTCTCCCGTGCAGCCGGGCACTGTAGCCACGCCAGCTACGACGTCATCCACGATCCCCTCCTGTACAGCCCAAGGACGGCGGGCCCCTTCAGCCAGAGAGAGGCGTGAAGGCGGCCCGGCTTTCCCTAGTCGGCCGGGAGCATAGCCGGCCTCCGGAAGCCGGCTACTCCCTTCCTCGAAGCAGGAGCCCCATTAAGGAGACAAGACGAGGTGAGGCTACAGTGATAGCCCCCGAGGCGGCCCACTGTAGCCATGCTCACCTCGACAAAGCCCTCATCATCAGAGGCGCGGCTACAGTAAGCAGCCGCCGACAAAGCCCTAGGCGGTGGGGCCGACCTGTCGACCAAGTAACCGGCAGCCGGCGGGACCCAGCAGCCGGCGGAGAAGCCGGCGAGCATAGACACTGACGGCTGGGACCAGATCCCAGCCGGATTACCATTGTACCCCCAGGGGGTAGGCCTATATAAACCCCCCGGAGCACCCATGCAAAGGGTTGGCCACTGAGCATAGTTAGCTTCTGGTTGGCACCTCTGCATGTTTGGCTTCCAAGCATAGCACACGCACACACACCATAGATAGAGAGAAGCAAGAGCTAGCCTTGTTCTTCTTCTCCCTTGATCCCAACAGCTCTAGGAGCGATTGTAGCTACTCTTTACCGAGCTAGTGATCATGCGGAGACCCCGCAGAGCAGGACTAGGGGTGTTATCTCCTCGGAGAGCCCCGAACCTGGGTAAGATTCGCCGGCGTGCATGTCTTCGTCTCATCCCGTTTCCAGGCACCGACGACGTTTTATTGGCTCCCACAATGATAAGCCATCCTTTGGCATATGTCGCACCAACCACCCGACATTTGGCGCCCACCTTGGGGCCAGGTGCACCGTCGTCCGGAGACCTGTTCTGGACGGGAACCTTCTTCCTTCCCCGCGAGCGCAGCCAGCCTGCTGCGCCCGATGGCGCTTGCCCCGACGCGCTGCAAGGCGTCGACGACGCCTGCGCAGCGAGCCGCCTCGCCGATCTGCTCGGCGAGACTCGCATCTCCGACGAGCCTGCGTCCGACGCAGGCACCGACTACCCCGAGAGTCGCCTCGTCAGCCTCCTTGACCAACTTCACGTCTCCAGCGAGCCTGCTGCGGACATGGAGTCTGTCGGCTCCACCGACCCGATGCTCGTCGACTCCGACACCGCGTCGCTCGACGCCTACCCCTCCGACGTGGTGGTCTTCGACGACCCACTCCCTCGAGCTGACAGCGGCAGCAGCGCTGTCACCGAAGTGCTGGTCATCAGCCACGTCTCCAACTCGGGCGGGAGCGCCCGCGACGCTCAGCAAGCAGCGATGCACGACCTCTCCATCCCCCTCCCGGCCGACGCCGACGCCGAGACCCTGGAGGCACGCCGTCTTGCCCTCATCACGGAGAGCAAGAAGATAGCCTCGATGAGACGCCTCACCGAGGCCCACCAGCGCGAAGTCGACCGCGCCGCCTTCGGGACGCCGCCGCCGAGCGGCCCGAGCCGAGCCGGCTTCGTCCAGAAGCGCGGCGCAGCCGTTGCCAACATGCTGGGCGCAGATCGCCCCGTCTACGCCACCCCGCTCGAGAATCTGCGAGCCGCTCAGGCGGCAGCAGAGGAGCTCAATGGGCTGGGAGCCGATGAGCTCCCCTACATGACAAGACGGATCCAGCAGCTGATCGACGCGGCTGCAGAACGGCACGAAGCCGGCGCCCGAGCTGATAGCCATCCCCCGCGTCGGGAGCACGCCGCGACGTCCCACTCGTCGACTGCGAGCGGCACGCGCCAGAAGAAAGACAAGGAGCCGGCTGCCAGCCGCAGCCGGACTCGCATCACTATCGAGCGCGACACGGAAGGCCGCCCTCGGGCGGTTGAACATCAGGGAAACCTGCCTCCTCCCCCGCCTCGAAGAGAAAGACGCCTCACTCCGCCGCCCATCACACATCCGACTCTTGGCGACCGACTCGGCCGCCGAGAAGGAGTCGGCGAGAGTGACGCCCGCCACAGGATCGACCGCCTTGCTCGGTCCCTGGCGTTAGAAGAAGAAGACGATGTCGGCCCGCCATGCTTTGGCCCCCGCATCCGCGACGAGCCCTTCCCCAAAGGGTTCTCGCTCCCCAGAGACACGCCCAAGTACAACGGCTCGGTGAAGCCGGAAGATTGGCTCATCGACTACTCCACAGCCGTCAGCATCGCCAACGGCAACCGGCGCGTTGCCGTGAAGTACGTGCCCCTGATGCTGCAGGGCACGGCGCGCACATGGCTCAACAGCCTCAAGCCCTACAGCATCAACAGTTGGCTGGACTTCACCAAAGCTTTCGTCCGCAACTTCACCAGCTCCTACAAGCGGCCTCCCAAGCCTCGCCAGCTCTCCCTCTGCGTCCAGGGGCCCAACGAGTCGACCCGCGACTACCTCACGCGATGGGCCGAGCTCCGCAACTCCTGCGAGGGAGTGCACGAGGTCCAGGCCATCGAGTACTTCGCTACCGGGTGCCGAGAGGGCACCCTCCTCAAGCACCGACTCTTCTGCGACGAGCCCGCCACCCTCGACGAGCTACTCGTCATCGCCGACAAATACGCTACTGTCGACTCCTCCATGAAGGCCGAGCTCCGAGTGGACGCCTCGGGGAAAGTGGTCGCCCCGGCTCCCAAGCAGCCGGCTGGCGACCCAAAGCGGCGCCCCTACCAGAACGACCACAAGCGCAAGGGCCCCATGCCGACTTCCTCCAGTCGGCAGGTGGCCATAGTTGAAGACGAGCAGCCCGAGGAGCGGCCCGCTCCCAAGAAGAAGGGAGGCCGGCCGCCCTGGCAGCCGTCCTTCTCCTACGAACAAGCACTCGATGCCCCCTGCAAGTTCCACAGCGGCGCGAAGCCGTCCAACCATACAACACGGAAATGCCACTGGCTCACCCGCATCACCAAGGGCGAAGGGATAGTGCCGCCTCCGCCTCCTGGCCCGCCGCCTCCAGCTCCCCAGCAGCCGGCGGCCCGGCCGGCAGTCGGCGCCATCCAAGACGAGTTCCCCGAAGCGCACGACGCCTACGTCGTCTTCACGAGTCAAGTCGACGACAAGCGCAGCCGACGCCGGCAACACCAAGAAGTAAACACAGTCGCCTCTAGCACCGCTGAGTTCATGCATTGGTCGGAAAAGCCCATCAGCTGGAGCCAGGCCGACCACCCAGAGGTGATGCCTTCGCCCGGCTCCTATGCTATGGTCTTGGACGTCACCCTTGCGACGGAGAGGCGAGCTGCCAGATTTTCCCGCGTCCTGATAGACGGCGGAAGCAGTATCAACATACTGTACCGCGACACCATGGACAAGCTGAACATCAAAGCAAAGCAGCTCATGCCGAGCCGCACTGTCTTCCATGGTATCGTACCCGGCCTATCTTGCTCTCCAATCGGCAAGATCAAAATGGATGTTCTCTTCGGAGACAAAGATCACTTCCGCCGGGAAGCAATATGGTTCGAGGTGGTGGATTTGGAAAGCCCCTATCATGCACTGCTTGGCTGACCTGCTTTGGCCAAGTTCATGGCTGTGCCCCACTATGCCTATCTGAAGATGAAGATGCCGAGCTCGAAGGGGATCATCACGGTAGCCGGCGACTACAAGAAGTCCATCGAGTGTGCCATGGCCAGCGGCCGGCTGGCCAAGTCCCTCGTGGTGGCGGAAGAGAAGAAGATGCTGGAACGGGTTGTGGCCATGGCCGGCAAGCAGCCGACCTTGTCCCCCAACCCCAAGGACTGTGACGCGCAGGGCTCCTTCCAGCCTGCAAAAGAGACGAAGAAGATACCTCTAGACCCGGAGCACCCGGAGAGGTTCGCCGTGATTGGGGCGAACTTGGACAGCAAATAGGAAGGCGAGCTCGCCGACTTCCTCTGTGAGAATCGAGACATCTTTGCATGGTCCCCAAAGGACATGCTGGGTGTCCCGAAGGATTTCGCCGAGCACAAATTACATGTCCGAGCTGATGCGAAGCCGGTCAAGCAACCCCTCCGCCGACTATCAGAAGAGAAGCGAAGAATCGTGGGAGAAGAGATAGCCCGGCTCCTCGCAGCCGGCTTCATCATGGAAGTGTTCTTTCCAGAATGGCTTGCCAATCCAGTTCTGGTTTTGAAGAAGAATAACAAGTGGCGCATGTGTATAGACTACACAAGCTTGAACAAGGCCTGCCCAAAGGATCCGTTTGCTTTGCCACGGATTGACCAAGTGATAGACTCTACAGCCGGATGCGAGCTGTTGTGTTTTTTGGATGCATACTCAGGGTATCATCAGATCAAGTTGGACCCGGCTGACCGCCTCAAGACTGCCTTCATCACACCCTTTGGAGCTTTCTGCTACCTGACAATGACATTCGGCTTGAGAAACGCCGGTGCCACTTTTCAGCGTTGCATGCAGAAATGTCTCTTGAAACAACTCGGCAGAAATGCCCACGTCTACGTAGACGACATTGTGGTGAAGACAGAGAAGCGCGGTACCTTGCTGGAAGACCTGAAGGAAACATTCGCCAACTTGCGCCGATTCCAGATCAAGCTCAACCCCGAGAAGTGCGTGTTCGGAGTACCAGCCGGCCAGCTGCTAGGCTTCCTGGTCTCTGAACGCGGCATTGAGTGCAACCCTGTCAAGATCAAGGCCATCGAGAGGATGGAGATACCCACCAAGCTGCGAGATGTGTAGAAGTTCACTGGCTGCTTAGCCTCCCTGAACCGTTTTATCAGCCGACTAGGAGAGAAGGCCCTCCCCCTGTACCGACTCATGAAGAAGTCCACTCACTTTGAGTGGAATGATCAAGCCGACCAAGCCTTCCATGAGTTGAAGAAAATGCTGACCACTCCGCCTGTCCTGGCTGCGCCGACTGAGAAGGAGCCCATGCTCCTCTACATCGCCGCGACAAGCCGAGTCGTCAGCACTGTTGTTGTGGTCCAGCGCTCGGAGGAAGGCCGAGCCCAGCTGGTCCAGAGGCCGGTCTACTATCTCAGTGAAGTACTTTCCAGCTCAAAGCAAAACTACCCGCACTACCAGAAGATGTGCTATGGGGTGTACTTCGCTGCCAAGAAATTGAAGCCCTACTTCCAAGAGCACCCCATCACGGTCGTGTGCACTGCCCCGCTCGCCGAGATCATAGGCAGCCGGGATGCATCCGGCCGGGTGGCCAAATGGGCCATTGCCTTGGCGCCCTACACGATCTTCTATCAACCCCGCACCGCCATCAAGTCGCAAGCATTGGCCGACTTCCTCGTCGACTGGGCCGAGACCCAGTACTTACCACCGGCTCCCGACTCTACCCATTGGCGGATGCACTTTGACGGGTCCAAGATGCGCACCGGCTTGGGAGCCGGCATCGTCCTCACCTCTCCCAAAGGCGACAAGCTCAAGTACACGCTGCAGATCCACTTCGCCGCCTCCAACAACGTGGCCGAGTACGAGGCGCTCGTACATGGGCTCCGGCTAGCCAAAGAGCTCGGCATACGCCGGATCCTGTGCTACGGCGACTCCGACTTAGTGGTCCAGCAATCATCTGGCGATTGGGACGCCAAGGACGCGAACATGGCGAGCTACCGCTTCCTCGTCCAGCAGATGAGCGGATACTTCGAAGGGTGCGAGTTCCTCCACGTGCCAAGGGCCGACAACGACCAAGCAGATGCCCTAGCACGGATCGGCTCCACCCGACAAGCCATACCGACTGGCGTCTCCCTCCAGCGCCTCCTCAAGCCGTCCATCAAGCCGTCTCCAGAGTCGGATTCCATCTTCGTACCGCCTGCGCCAGAAACAGCCGGATCCGGCTCAAGAAATCCCGCAGGCGGCACGGGAACTTCGACGACTGCCCCGGGAACTGACGTAGTCGCACCCGGCCCAGGGACCTCAGAGCCCGGCCCGGGGACTGCAGCAGTCGGCCCGGGGACTGCAACGACGCAAGAAGTGGTGGTCGACCCCAACGCAACACCCAACCCACCCACCCGAGTCATGGTGGCTACATTAACAGCAGAAGAAGTCACAGCTCCCTCATGGGCCCAACCCATCCTCAAGTTCCTAGTCAGCAGAGAGCTGCCGACTGATGAGATCGCAGCAAGACTAGTGCAACGACGAGCCGCAGCATACACAATAATCAACAGGGAGCTTGTGAAGCGCAGCGTCACTGGAGTCTTCCAGCGTTGCGTCGAGCCAGAAAAAGGAGTGGCAATCCTCAAAGACATCCACCAAGGCGAATGCGGCCACCACGCCGCCTCAAGATCCCTCGTGGCCAAGGCTTTCCGCCATGGGTTCTTCCGGCCGACTGCCTTGGAGGATGCTAAAGAAATAGTCAAGACCTGCAGAGGATGTCAAGTCTTCAGTTCCAAACAACACCTGTCGGCTTCTGCCCTCAAGACCATTCCCCTCACCTGGCCTTTCGCCGTCTGGGGACTGGACATGGTGGGCCCTTTCAAGACGGCCCGCGGTGGCTTGACACATCTACTCGTTGCTGTGGACAAGTTCACAAAGTGGATCGAAGCAAAGCCGATTAAGAAGCTGAACGGGCCGACTGCCGTGACATTCATCACCGACATCACTACTCGGTACGGCGTGCCGCACAGCATCATCACCGACAACGGCACGAACTTCGCCAAAGGCGCACTGGCACATTTCTGCGCGACACAGGGCATCCGACTGGACTTAGCGTCCGTTGCCCACCCGCAGTCAAACGGCCAGGTCGAGCGAGCAAATGGACTTATCCTCTCCGGCATCAAACCCCGACTGGTTGTACCACTGGAGCGATCGGCCGGCTGCTGGCTCGAAGAGCTGCCGGCTGTCCTCTGGAGTCTGCGCACTACACCGAACAAGTCAACCGGCTTCACTCCATTCTTCCTCGTGTACGGTGCCGAGGCTGTCATCCCAACAGACATCGAGTTCGACTCGCCTCGGATCACCATGTACACGGAGGAGGAAGCCAAAGAAGCAAGAGAAGACGGCGTCGACCTACTAGAAGAAGGCCGGCTGTTAGCCCTCAGCCGGTCCGCCATCTACCAGCAAGGCCTACGCCGCTACTACAACCGCAAGGTCAAGCCAAGATCCTTCCAAGAGGGCGACCTTGTGCTCCGGCTGATCCAGCGAACAGCCGGCCAGCACAAGCTCTCGGCCCCTTGGGAAGGCCACTTCGTCGTCAGCAAGGCACTCGGCAACGACTCCTACTACTTGATCGACGCGCAAAAGCCAAGAGCACGCAAGAGAGACGACTCCGGCAAGGAGTCGGAGCGACCATGGAACGCAAACCTCCTAAGACGATTTTACAGCTGAAAAGCAGTATGTATCACGCTACCCCTTTTGTATTAAGTTACAAACCAACAGGCCCCCCGAACAGTACTCGGGGACTGCCTTTTATTTATCTATGGATGACGATGTCATATCCATGGATGTCCTATTACATTTTGAATTCTTGTCCGGCACCGGGTCCGACTAGTCGGCCCGGGGACTGGCCGCCTTAAGCTATATTATAAGTTCTTCCAGAAGTCAGCAAAGTAGTGCGCCGGCTCCCCAGTCCTCTCTTGTTGAAAGTCGCAGCTCAAAGAACTGACTGTCCGACTAGCAAGAGAGAAGACAGAAAGGACGCCCACACGAAAACGGCTAAGGAACAACTAACCTATATAGCAAAAAGACGGCCTCCATATATGCCTGCCGGCTGTCACAGCAGCCGGCTGGCCGGCTTCCTAAAAACTTAGCTTAAGTCTGACCGAGCTAAAAGTACTTCCCCCTCCCCAATCGGCCAGGCACTCCCCGGCTACAGATTGCAGAGCAACTGTTTGACTAGGGAGACGGCAACCAAGGGAGGGCGGCAAAGGAAAAAAGCAGAAGGACAAAAAGCAAAAGTACAAGGAAAAGCCGATTGCATAACTTATATACATAAAGCCGCCTAAAGGCTGGCAACAGAATTAAGTTTGAATACACCCAGTGGGTGGAATTGCGCAGACTTAACCGAACATTGTTCAAAGTAACAAGACAGGAAAACAAAGAAAGAAGACAAAGGCGCGAAGGCCGAGTTGGTCGGTGAAGGCAGCTCGCCGGCTGAAGGAGTGGCCGCCTAGCTGGTCCCGGCTTGACCGCCTCCCGCAACAGGAGACGCACTCGCACGCAGCGTAGTGCTGGAGGCGCGGTCAGGCTGGCCGGCTGCTCCACCAGCCGGCTCGACGTCTTCACCCTCCTCCTCCTCCTCTTCGCCCTCGTCGCTGCAGTCGATCTCCTCCGCCGAGTCCTCGCCGTACGCCGGGTCCAGCCCGAACCAATCTTCCGGCTGGGCGACTCCATTGTCGTCCACCTCGGGGGCGAAGACGTTGGTGTCGGTGTAGTCGGCGATTGCCGAAGCCCGTCGAATGATGGCCGGCCGCGCCGGCTCCAGCTCCGCCTCGGCTTGCTGCCGCCAGGTGGCCAGCTGGTCCAGATTCAGGCCTGGGTTCCAGGCCTTGACGAACTCCAGCGCCCGCCCGGCGCCGGAGCGAGCCGCTGACGCCTTCCAAGCCTCGAAGCGCCCGACGGCCACCTCCAGCCAGTCGGCGGTCCGACTGGGAGTGCGCGGGATCACTTGGCCGGGCCAGAGGGTGGCCAGGACCTGCGACCCGGCACGCTGAAGCCGGCGGAGCAGCCTGTGAGCCGGCTGGATACGAGCCTGGATCGCCAGCAGCTGCTCCGCCAGCGAGCGGCCGGCAGTCGGCGAAATCTCGAAGCGGCTTGCCTCTTCGCCTGGCGACGAGCTTCGATGGCCTGGTTGGCGGTAGTGGAATAGCCGGGGAAGTACTCTGCGCAGAAAAGAAAAGAAGAACCCCAAGTCAGAAAAACAAGTCAAAATGACAGATGGCAAGAAAGGACGAAGGGGTAGACGACTTACCGTCAACCAGATCCTCAATCTGGCCATAGCCGGAGACCAGAGTCTGCCTGGCTTCGTCCCAGGCGGCCGCCTCCGTCTCGAACTCGGCCTGGAGGGCGGCTTTGCGGTCCTGCGCGGCCTTCAGCGCCGCCTTGTGGCTTTCCTCCTGGTCGGCCAGCTTCTTGACCAGGCGGTCGCGCTCCTGCACCAAGGCGGCGACCTCCGCGTCCCTGGCACGAAGAGCAGTCTGGGACTCCCCCAGCTGTGCCCTCAGACTGGCGTTGGCCGCTGCAGAGATAGAAGAACAAGAAGAACGATGAGAAATCATCAAGGAAGATCCGAGCCGAC
This sequence comes from Aegilops tauschii subsp. strangulata, assembly GCF_002575655.3. Classification (NCBI taxonomy): domain Eukaryota; kingdom Viridiplantae; phylum Streptophyta; class Magnoliopsida; order Poales; family Poaceae; genus Aegilops; species Aegilops tauschii. The sequence continues at coordinate 112,680,952 of NC_053038.3, forward strand.
TGCTCAGCAGTCGGCCCGAATCTCGGGGACTACACACAGTGGGTGCGCTGACGCGCCCCCACATGAGATAAAGATCAAGTTACATACCTCGGCCTTCAGTGAGATCGGCGGTCTTCTGCGTCAGCTCCCGAGCCTGGGAGTTGAAGGCGGCTGCTCGGAGGTTGTGATAGTCCTGCAAGATGGACAGAAGATCGACGTGAGAACGAAAGCAACGATGAGAAATCATCAAGGAAGATCCGAGCCGACTGCTCAGCAGTCGGCCCGAATCTCGGGGACTACACCCAGTGGGTGCGCTGACGCGCCCCCACGAGAGAAATCAAGAAGAAGATGAGAATACTAACCCGGATGGCAGCCCGCGTGGCGAGGAATTCGTCGGTGAACTGCCTCCGTGCCGCGGCTTGGCCCTGGAGCCGGGTCCGGACGTCTTGCGCAGCGATGTTCACCACGGCTGTCCCTCCGCCTGGCGTCCACCCTGAGGTAGCGCTGGCCGCCTCCGCGTCTCGGGCTGACGAGCTGGAGCCCACGGCCGGCCGTGGCTCCGACGCCGCTTTCTGCGGCTCCGACGCGGCCTTCCCTGCGCGCCGGCTTGGCGGAACCCGGACCGCCACCGCGGCTCCCGCGGCCGGCTCGCCTTCCGCCGACTATGCGGGCGCAGGCTCAGTCTGGCCGCCTTGGGCCGCCCCAGTCGGAGGAGTCGGCCCCGGCGCCTCCCTCTCGAAGATGACGTCGTCACCGCTCCCGCCCAGACCCGGCTGGGAACCGCTGGCTCCCCCTGGCGAGGGATCCGCGTCCCCGGGCGCCATGGCGCGCAGGGGGGTGACCATCAAGGCCTCCCCTGCCGCCGCTTCGGCCTCGGCCTCTGCCTGGGCCTTGGCTGCAGCCTCGGCGAGCGCCTTCGCCGCCTCCTCGTCCCGAGCTGCCTGGGCGGCGGCTGCCTTCCGTGCCTCCGCCTCCCGCGCTTCCTGCTCCTCCCGCACCTCCCGCGCGTTCCTTTCCGTCGCCTCCAGGAGGGCGGCGCGGGGATCTACGCGGCGGGTGGTGCTCCCAGAGCCCCCTGGCGACTCGACAATGGAGCCGGCAGCCGCCCGCTCGAGTGACAGTGGAGCTCTGATCAAAGAAAAGAAGACGAAGGTTCAGAAAACCACCCAAGAAAAGAAAGAAGGGGAATGCACAGAAAGAGAGAAAGCTTACGCTGACACAGCCTGCAGCTGCTTCACCACTTTGCGGAAGCGAGCCGCCTTCGCGGCCGCTTCTTCCCGCCTGGTGGCTGCCGCCCCACCCCTCGGCTTCTTCGTCCGGCTACCGAACATGCCCTGGGTGGCGCGACGTTTCTGGCCTCTACCCCGAGCAGGCTGCGCGCCGGAGGAGCCCGCGCCGCGTCCGGAGGCTGGCTGGCGGGGCGGGATGACTTCGGCTTCATCCTCGTCCGGCCAATCGTCGAAGGTCGCGGAGAACCCGGCGCCGCCTGCTTCGCCGCCGGCTTGGCCACCAGCCGGCTCGGCGGCTTCCTCCATATGGACCGCCCCCAGATCGGGGTCCTCCTGGTCGTGCTCGGTCCGGTCGGGGGCGAAGCGGCGCTCCATGTCGGCCCCGCCGGCCGGCCGAAGCAGAGGATTCTGTCAAAAGAGCGAGCCGACTGAGTTAGAGTCGGCCCGGAGGAACTCGGCGACAAAGAGAAAAAGAGAAGGGGAGCGTACCGTAGGCGGAGGATTGGCGCGGCTGTACGGCTCCTTGCCGAATTGCCAGTCGTCAGGAAGCTGGCAGTTGGCGAGGTAGTTCACCATGTCGGCAGCGTCGGCCTGCGGCATCTCCTTGGTACACATCCGGCTCGGATCGAGCTGGCCGCTCATCTGATAGATCAGATGAGGCCGGCTCTGGAGCGGGAGGACCCGGCGCGTGACGAACGCGGCCAGGAGGTCGGGCCCCGTCCGGCCCTCCGTCTGGACCATCACCCGCAGGCGGGCGATGGCGGCGTTTCCTCCCTGCGACAGCGTCACCGCCCGGAAGGACCACTGGGGCAGCCTCCCCGCCGGCGGGCCGGCTACGTAAGCCGGCAGGTTGACGTAGTCGCCCCGTGGAGCGATGTTCCGCACGTAGAAGTATGACTTCTGCCACTTCTTCACCGATTGGATCAGCGTGATGACGGGGAAGGGGTTGTCGGCGCCCGATCTCCGCGACGCGATGAAGGCACCAGTGTGGGCCGGCACGCCCTTGCTGCGCGTACCCAGCTTCGACTGGAAGAACTCCCCCCAGAGCTCAAGGGTGGGGAGGACGCCGAGATAGCCCTCGCACAGGGTGACGAAGGCCGACAGCAGCACCACCGCGTTGGGGGTGAGGTGGCGCGGCTGGAGCTGATAGAAGTCCAGCCAGGTGCGGAAGAAGGCGCTCACTGGCAGGCCGAAGCCGCGCAGGAAGTGCGAGCGGAAGACCACCCGCTCGCCATCCCGCGGCGCCGGCCTGATTTCTTTCTCCGGCGCGAGGCGGACCTCCACTTTGTCCGCACTGGGCAGACGCCGTGTGTCGCGGAGGAAGTCGATGTGGTCGTTGTGGACGATGGAGCCATCCCAATCCCCGCCAAGCTGCTCTACGTGGGGAGGCATGGCGGAAGCTAGCACGGCGGCGGAGGAGCGTGCGAAGGAAGAGCGCGGCGGCGAGACGCTGTCGCAGGAACGAGCAAGGCGAGAAGACGAAGGGAGTAGGAGGAGCGTGCGAGGGTCTGCCGCCCTCCACCTCCCCCTACTTATAGCCTCACGCGGCCGAAGAGGCCGGACATGGGGGGGAGACGTGGGATTAACTGTGCCCACTCCCCCCACGTCCCGCGTTTATTACGCATAAGTGCGAGCCGAAACTGCCGCACGGAACGTGCAGGCGGTTCCGGGATACAAAGGATCCGGGCCTGGGCTGGGGCGCGGACGTGGCGGGCCCCCTCTCTGCGGCAACGTCCCGTCTCGCGCGTGGGCTGGCAGGCTTTCCGGCTACGTGGCGCGCCGTCGGCCCGTGGCCGGCCCGCAGCCCGGCGCACATGCCAGCGGGTTACCGCCCTCCGACTCCAGAAGATTTCGGCTCAGGCGACGTGCCTGACCAAGGCCGGCTCCCAGCTGCCGGCTTGTCGCGATGGGAAGCTGTTCGAGCTTCTCGAACCCTACTCCACCTCGAAGCCCGATCAGCTTCGGGGACTACTGTCGGAGTAAGTGGCCACGGGTAGCCAAACCGGCGACCCCTGGCTCTTCAGAAAATTTATCAGGCCTTTGGGCCTTCAAGCACTCCAAGCATTTGGGCCGCCTTCCCCGGCCGGCTACCACTAAAGCCGACTCTCGGAAGGCGACCCAGCCTCACCGACTCCAAGAAGCCGGCCAAGAAGAACGCCGACTCCTAGAAGCCGGCCGAGACCACAACCGCCCCTACATAACGACGACCTGACGGGGCATGGCCACAGTGCGGCCCACGACCCCCGAAGCCCGAGGCAGGCATGGTTACAGGAGGCCGTACGGGAGGGATGTCTCCCGTGCGGCCGGGCACTGTAGCCACGCCAGCTACGACGTCATCCACGATCCCCTCCTGTACAACCCAATGACGGCGGGCCCCTTCAGCCAGAGAGAGGCGTGAAGGCGGCCCGGCTTTCCCTAGTCGGCCGGGAGCATAGCCGGCCTCCGGAAGCCGGCTACTCCCTTCCTCGAAGCAGGAGCCCCATTAAGGAGACAAGACGAGGTGAGGCTACAGTGATAGCCCCCGAGGCGGCCCACTGTAGCCATGCTCACCTCGACAAAGCCCTCATCATCAGAGGCGCGGCTACAGTAAGCAGCCGCCGACAAAGCCCTAGGCGGTGGGGCCGGCCTGTCGACCAAGTAACCGGCAGCCGGCGGGACCCACCAGCCGGCGGGACCCAGCAGCCGGCGGAGAAGCCGGCGAGCATAGACACTGACGGCTGGGACCAGATCCCAGCCGGATTACCATTGTACCCCCGGGGGGTAGGCCTATATAAACCCCCCGGAGCACCCATGCAAAGGGTTGGCCACTGAGCATAGTTAGCTTCTGGTTGGCACCTCTGCATGTTTGGCTTCCAAGCATAGCACACGCACACACACCATAGATAGAGAGAAGCAAGAGCTAGCCTTGTTCTTCTTCTCCCTTGATCCCAACAGCTCTAGGAGCGATTGTAGCTACTCTTTACCGAGCTAGTGATCATGCGGAGACCCCGCAGAGCAGGACTAGGGGTGTTATCTCCTCGGAGAGCCCCGAACCTGGGTAAGATTCGCCGGCGTGCATGTCTTCGCCTCATCCCGTTTCCAGGCACCGGCGACGTTTTATTGGCTCCCACAATGATAAGCCATCCTTTGGCATATGTCGCACCAACCACCCGACACATAGGTGTCGTTTCCTCGACATCTTTGGCGCGCCAGGTAGGGGGCGCAATTGTGAGAATCTGGTTTAGTAGTTAGCCTAGCAGTTCTTCGTCGCCATGGCTCCTAAGAAGAAGACGACCACGGCGATCGGCTCGTTGGGAGCCGAACGGCCCGTGCCGGTGTGGACGAGCAGTGGACCCGTCGCGGACAGGACCCTGGCCGCGGTCCGCGAGCACCAGCATCGCCCTGGCAGTCAGAGCCTGGTGAGCGACGTCGTTCGCGTGCCAGACGACCGGCCGCACGTCGCCAGATCCAAAGACAGAGCTGGGCCCCCCGCAGGCGGCGCGGGGCCCTCTAGGGGTGTTGTTGTGCCACCTCCGGGTGGCGCCTTGACCTTCAAGACGCCCACACCGGCGACCACTACGCGCTCTTCCCATGGTGTGCGCGCCGAGCAGCGTCACCACGCTGGTGACCCTGGGCACCGCCGTGGGAAGAGCCCTGTGCGTCATCCGCGAGATGAAGGGGTTCAGCATGCCCGCCGAAGTGCTGGCGAAAATGGCACGCAGCCGCTGGGTCGTAACGGAGCTCCTTCTAACATAGTTAGAAGTCGAAGCGCGCCACGATCCATGCAGCTGTCGCCGCCGCCCACGCCAGCAGAAGCTTTGGCGCGCGCGCAGCTGCTCCTCGATTTCCCTCCGGCTGCGGAGAAGCTCGACGAGTGGAGGGCCACCATCCGGAGCCTCATCGCCGTCGCCAACAAAGACGACCCGCGACCGGCAGGTCCCTCGGGTCGGCGCTCCACCAAGCCACCACATGCTGGCGCTGGGAGGACTGGGGGTGCTGCGGCCACGGTGCACTCTCCTCCTCCTCGCCAACCGCCGCGGGCGTCTGCCCGTCGTGACGACGCTTGTGATAACATCTCTATAGCGTCGTCCGACCCGCGGACCCACCGCGACCAGCGCCAAGTTCTTCAAGAACGAGCTCATGAAGATGCTCAGACCACCATCGCGCGCCGGCGCGATACACGCCACCAGTCGGACAAGCGGGCGAGACCCGCTATGGACCACCCAGCACCGGAGGGCTCTGGCGGCCTACCTTACGAGGTGGGCTGCCCGGCCTTCACCCGTGACCTGCGGCAGTTCCAGTGGCCGTCCCACCGCACGTTCAAGCCCGATGTCGGCGAGAAGTACACTGGCAAGACCCATCCATCCGAGTTCCTCAGCATCTACACCATCGCGATGCAGGCTGCTGGAGCTCACGACGAAAGGTGCGTGCCAACTATTTCCCGCTGGCACTGAAGCCCAATGTTATGTCTTGGTTGATGCACTTGCCGGCGGATTCCATTTCTTCTTGGTCGGATCTGTGCCATGAGTTCGTTGGCGCCTTCACAGGAGGCCATCAAGCTCATGGCCTGGCCAGTGATCTGCATATCATTCCCCAGAAGGAAGGGGAAACCCTGCGCAAGTACATCCAGAGATTCAGTCGGGTGCAGTACAACATCCCCGACGTTCATCCCGCCGATGTGATCAGCGCGTTCCATCAGAACATGTGCAACCGCAAGAGGCGCGAAGAGCTGGCGAAGACCAAGGTTAAGGATGTGGCCGAGCTCTACGTTCTGGCCGATAGGTGCGCCCGGGCTGAAGAGGGAAGGAAGTACCCCGACGAAGACGCCGGTGCGGAAACCGACTCTACCGACGAAGACGCCGCCACCCCGACGAAGAAGGGCCGGCGTCGCAACAGGAAACGCAAAGGCAAGGCCGTGCTTGCCGTTGAGGGATCTGACGACACCGACGCTACCAAGAAGGTCAAGGCAGACGCCCCCAGCAAGGAGATTGCCGGGTGCGCCGCCTGCCGGGCCTTGGCGGCTACCGATAAGCCAGGAAGCTCCGACAAGCAATACTGCAAGATCCACCGCACCAAGGGCCACGACCTCCAGAACTGCGACAAGTCGAGCTGCTTGCTGAGAAGCAAAAAGCTGAGTACGAGAGGCGGGACAAGGAGAAAGACCAGGATGGTGCCGAGGGATCCGGCAAGAAGCGTGGCGGCCAAGGAGGCCGCCGCGGCAAGGAGAACCAGCAAGAGAGGCCCGCCTGGGGCCATGACAAGAAACAAGAAGACGATGGTCACGACGAGGACGATGAGTCCGGTGAGCAAGAGTTCCAGAAGGCTACGGAGGCCATGTGCGTTGATGGTGGCGCCTCGCTGCATACTTCTCACCGCCAGCTCAAGTAGTGGGCGCGTGAGAGTACAGCAGTGGAGCCGTCGTTCGACGCTCAGAAGCCGCTGAAGTGGTCCAGCATGCCCCTCATCTTTGACGCCGAGGACCACCCTGACCGCACAACCACGGTCGGGTGTTTGCCATTGTTGGTCTCACCAACGATACGCAACCTCAGGGTGAACAAGATGTTGGTTGATAGCGGAGCCAGCCTGAACTTGATCTTGCCTGTCGTGATCAAAAGATTGCAAATCCCTGATGGAGACCTCGAGGAAATGAGCACGTTTCAAGGGGTCAATCCGGGGAGGAGCCAGCCAAAGGGGAAGGCCACACTGCCCGTGACGTTTGGAGGGGAGTTGAACTACAGGACGGAGAGGATCATCTTCGACGTGGCCGAGATCCCCTTGCCCTACAACGGGATCCTCGGCCGCCCGGCGCTAGCCAAGTTCATGGCAGCCTCACACTACGCCTACAACATGCTAAGGATGCCCGGGCCATTGACCATCATCTCCGTCCCCTCCGACAAGAAGGACGCGCTGATCTGCGCCAACCAACTTTACCGGGAGGCAGTTGCAGCAGCTGCCGTCAAGGCACCCGCTCCTGCCGCTGAAGGCCCGGGAGGGAAGAAGAAGCCCGGCAAGACCTCTCGCACCCACTCCGGCAAGTGCACCTCCTCGGAGTGTTGTGCTACCGTCGAGGACGTGCCAGAGAGCTCTATCGGCAAGAGCAAGAAATCCAGAGCTGAGCCGCCGCAGACCAAGAAGGTGTCTGTTAGGGAGGATGGCACGGGAGGGGCCTTCACCATAGGCTCCACCCTCGACAGCAAATAGGAAGGCGCGCTCGTCACCTTCCTACGGGCGAATGTCGACGTGTTTGCATGGCAAGCATCTGACATCCCCGGTGTTCCCAGGGAGGTGATTGAGCACCACCTAGCTGTCTGCCCTCATGCGCGGCCCGTCAAGCAGAAGGTCAGAAAGCAGGCTCTCGAGAGGTAGGAGTTCATCACAGAGGAGATCAGGAAGTTGGAAGCGGCAGGTTTGGTGAGAGGAGTGCTCCACCCGACGTGGTTGGCCAATCCGGTAGTGGTGCGCAAGGCGAATGGGAAGTGGAGGCTGTGTATTGATTACACAGATATCAATAAGGCTTGTCCTAAGGACCCCTTCCCGTTGCCGCGCATCGACCAGATTGTTGACTCCACGGCCGGGTGTGATCTGTTATCATTCCTCGACGCCTACTCGGGCTACCACCAAATCTTCATGACAAGAGAGGATGAAGAAAAGACAACATTCATCACCCCATGTGGTACGTATTGCTTTTTATGGATGCCTTTCGGGTTGAAGAGTGCTGGCTCGACGTTTGCAAGAGCGGTCCAAATTGGTTTTGAACCTCAGCTCCATAGAAATATGGAGGCATACATGGACGACATAGTGGTCAAAACCAAGGATGGGCCGACTCTTGTGCAAGATCTGGAAGAGACATTTGCCAACCTGCGCAAGATCAACCTTAAGCTGAACCCTGAGAAGTGTGTCTTCGGCGTTCCGTCCGACAAGCTTCTCGGGTTCTTTGTGTCACAGCACGGGATCGAGACAAACCCAGACAAAATCAAGGCTATTGAGCAGATTGAGGCGCCCAAGCGGATCAAGGATGTGCGTCGGCTCACCGGCTCCGTCGCCGCCATGAGCCAATTCATCTCCAAGTCCGCCGAGCACGCCCTTCCTTTCTTCAAAATCTTGAAGAAGGCAGGCCCAATGGAGTGGACCCCAGAAGCCGAGGCAGCATTGCAGGATCTGAAGAAATACCTTTCCTCCACGCCAATACTGGTTGCGCCTAAACCACAAGAGTCGTTGCTGCTATATCTTGCGGCAACGAATCAAGTGGTCAGCGCCGCACTGGTGTCACAGAGGGAGGTCGACGAGGAGGCAGTGACGGCGGCAGAACCAGCGGATGGCAAGCCAAGGATTCCCCTGGCAGGGCCTGGTGCCGGCAAGGCACGACCCCCGGCAGAGTCTGATGCGACCAATGCAGTGCCCGCACAGTCGAGTGAGGTGGTGCAGAAGAAGAAGATGACGCAGCACCCAATTTACTTTGTCAGCCCCCTCTTGCAGGGGGCTAGGTCGAGGTATTCCGCTGTGCAAAAATTGCTCTTCAGCCTCCTTATGGCCTCGAGGAAGCTGCGTCATTACTTCCAAGCCCACGAGATCACTGTCGTCACCCGCCTCCCATTGCAACGGATACTGCATAACCCAGATGCAACCGGAAGGATTGTGAAATGGGCCTTGGAATTGTCAAGTTTTGGTTTAAAGTTTGAGAGTACCTCGACAATCCAGAGCAGAGTCTTGGCGGAGTTCATTGCAGAATGGACCTCAACGCCCGACGAAGAAATCCAGGAGACCGCTCTCCCCGGCAAGGAAGCAGACTGCGACTGGATCATGACTTTGATGGGGCTTTCTCGCTGCAAGGTGCCGGTGCCGGCGTGCTGCTCGTCGCGCCCACCGGAGAGCGCCTCAAGTACGTGGTCCAGATGCACTTTCCCAGGGAGATGTCCACCAACAACACTGCGGAGTATGAAGGGCTGCTTGCCGGTCTTAGGATCGCGGCAGACCTCGGGGTTAAGAAGCTCATCGCCAGGGGTGACTCGCAGCTTGTTGTTAGGCAGGTCAACAAGGATTACCAGATCCCATTGATGGAGGCTTATGTAGATGAGGTGAGGAAGCTGGAGGAACGCTTTGACGGTATCCAAGCGGAGCACGTCCCCTGAATGGAGAACGACATTGCCGATTACCTGTCGAAGCATGCTGCATTCAAGCTACCTGTGGAACCAGGTACCTTTTTGCTTCGGTTAACTCAACCATCCGTCAAAACATAAATGGGGCAGAACAAGCGGAGGAAGTCAGGTCCCAGCAAGTACTTTCCTACCGAGCCCCCTGGGGCTGCCGGCAAGGGTACTGCCGTGGACGCTGAGCCAGCCAAAGGGCAACTGGCTCCGGCAGGGCGTCAAGCCCTGGCCATGGAGACAGCCGCGCCCATGGCTGAGGAAATGCCTTTGGTCCCTGCCGTCGAGCCCCAGGCTCCGGCATGGGCACAACATACTGTCCGATTCCTCCAAACAGGGGAGCTTCCTGAGGAGCAGGAAGAAGCGGAAAAAGTAGCCCGCCGGTCCGCCCTGTACCAGTTCGTCGACGACGTCTTGTACAGGAGAAGGCCGAACGGTGTGAAATTGAAGTGCATCCCCCGGGAGGAAGGACTGGAGCTGTTGGCAGAGATACATGGAGGCATATGTGGCTCCTACATAGGGTCGAGGGCCCTTGTCGGAAAGGCATTCCGGCAAGGTTTCTTCTGGCCCACCGCCCTCCAGGATGCGACGACACTAGTAACCAAGTGTGAAGCGTGTCAGTTCCATTCAAAGAAGCTTCATCAACCAGCTCAAGCCCTTCAAACAATCCCTCTCTCTTGGCCATTCTCGGTCTGGGGGCTCAATATACTGGGCCCTTTCCCCCACGCTGTCGGGGGCTTTGAGTACTTGTACGTTGCAATCGACAAGTTCACAAAGTGGCCGGAGGTGGCAGCAGTGAGAAAGGTGACTGCTCAGTCAGCTGTCAAGTTTTTCAAAGGACTGGTATGCCGTTTTGGTGTGCCAAACAGAGTCATCACCGACAACGGCACACAGTTCACGAGCCACACCTTCTTGCAATACATTCAAGACCTTGGTAGCAAGGTCTGTTTTGCTTCCGTGGCACACCCACGGAGCAACGGCCAAGCGGAGAGGGAAAATGCTGAAGTGTTGCGAGGCCTAAGGACGAAGACCTTTGACAAGCTGCACAAGAGTGGAAGGCGCTGGATTGATGAGTTGCCGGCGGTTCTTTGGTCGATCAGGACGACGCCAAATCGAGCCACCGGTCAGACACCCTTTGCCCTAGTATATGGGGCAGAGGTAGTTCTCCTCACGGAACTCATATACGGGTCACCTCGAGTGCTTGCTTATGATGAGCTTGAGCAAGAGCAGTTGCGCCAAGATGACACGACGCTCCTTGAGGAAGATCGTCTTCAGGCGGCTGTGAGAGCAGCACGCTACCAGCAAGCCTTGCGCCGCTACCATAGCCGCAAGGTTCATGCCCGAAGCTTTGAGGAAGGCGACCTTGTTCTTCGGCGCGTTCAGTCGGCCAAGAATTCCAACAAGTTGACGCCAAGTGGGAAGGCCCTTATCGGGTAATGCGAGTCACCAGGACCGGCGTAGTCCGCCTGGAGACCGAAGATGCTGTCCCAGTGAGCAACTCCTGGAACATCGAGCATCTTCGCAAGTTTTACCCGTAAGGCGCGGCTTGCCGGGCCTCCCGGCAAGCCACCTTTTGTACAAGCTTTGCCGGCAAGGCATGTAACCCTTCGTACAAAGCCAGGCGCAGACCCTGAGCATAAATAAATGAAGCACTGGCGCCCTAAGTTATAGCATGCATGCTAGGTCGAGTCTCTTCCTTGGTCAGGGTTGATAGTGCTTAGCGGCAACTAACCCCTAGCCTAGAGGTCGAGTGCGCGTCTATCTGTTTCTTTTCTGTCCTCCTTTGGTTCGCAGGGCACATGAGCACTTCTGCTGAGCTACTCGGAAGAAAGGAAACGGACCGGCGTCCCGACCCTGGCAAACCAGAGTTGTCGGGGGCTGCAAGCACAAGGATCCAACCGCGGCAAGACAAGGTTGCCGGGGGCTGCAGATCCAGATAAGTCTTTCATCCTCTATCATGCATTTCGGAACGGAACCGGGATATGTGAAACCTCGGTTTTTTTCTAGGCCACCGTGCTCCCCTTTTCTATACCCAAGGATTATCTCCTGGGCCCGGATTTGGTTGTAGTCGTGATGGCAAGGAAGTAGAACGAGGAGTCTAAGCCCACTTCATCCCTGCCTCCGCCAAGGGCGCGAGAATGGTCGAGCAAAGTGGGGGGACGGCAAGGCCTGTTGCCGGGCGGAAAACGTTTATCTTAAATAGTAACAAGGATTCGCTCCTTGTCGCGGGGTCTACCCACGAACGAAAAACCCGACAAACATCCCTTTTCATTAAAAACATCCCACACAGGTACAGTCCGTACGGAATGAAAAACATGAACAAGGGGGATTACAAGCTTTAAATTTAACAAGGCCCGAAGGCTTACAGATTAAAAAAGAGATAAGATGCCCGTAATCCCTTTCTTGTCCCTCTCCTCAGGAGGCAGGTCAAGGAGGCGAAAGGGCAAAAGGGGCGCCTAGGCGAGCTACGAGCAGCAGAAAGCACCAAGAGAACACCTCGGTGGCCACCTACGGGTGGGCCGGTGATGACGGTGCCAGGAAAGGAGCTGGAAGACGAGGCGGCATGACCGGCAATACACGATGAAGGCTTCGGTGCCCGCGTACTCCGAGTTGACGGCCTTGCTGCCCGCCCTCTTCCTCTTCTGCATCCTCCCGATGCCAGCCGCCCAAGGAGACAGCCCTGAGAAGTTCAAGGAGCTGGCCCCACCCCCGGCAAAACTCTGTCGGAGGAGCGGCCAGGTGCAGATGCTGCTGCTGCCGCACCCGCCCAGGCGCGGGGTGTCCGACGCCTAGTCGGACTCATCCGCGTCATCTGCCCCGCTGTCCTCCTCATCACTCTCGTTCGAGGAAGAGCTTCCATCGTGGGAATCTCCATCGGAGGAGCTCTCCACGCAGCACTTCAGGCGAGTCCCGAAGTCTCCGAAGACCTTGACGGAGAGCAGGCCGTCCTCCATTAATTTGAAGTAGAGGACGAGCCCCGCCGTCAGGCTGTGGATGCGAGCGAACGTCTTCCACCCACGACGGAGGTACATGACCCGAGGAGCCGGGAAGTCGACGTCGACCCGCGTGCCCCCATTCCCACAGCCCCTCATGTGCAACCTGAGAGATTGGGGCGGGTCACGCTCCATCTCCTGAGCAAACGGGGCGGGAAGACGAAGACGGCGACGCGGAGGCCGGCGCAGCCTGATGAAGAATTCGCGGGGCTGGTCTCCAACATGGCCTTCCATCGGAAAAGGCATCATTGGCGGGGGCGAAGCCGGCGCGCTGCCCCGTCCTCCTCTTCCCCGAGCATTACGACCTCTGCCCCGGCCTCGCCCACGGCCTCGCCCCCTCCCCCTTCCCCTCGCGGCCGGCTCCACCACCGCGGGCTTAGGAGGGGGAGGGGCGCGCTGTCGAGCGGCGACCCTCGCTGCCACCGTCGAGGGACCAGGATTCCCTTTCTCCATGGCAAGTGAAAGGAAGAAGCAGAAGCAAGAGGAGATGGGTGACAGAAGAGTGCGGGACGCCATCCCACCTTCCCCTCCTTATAAAGGGGCGGGGTCGGGGCTCGGCCGCCCCGCTCCGCCAATCCAGCCACCAGAGGCGCAGGGAATCAGGACCGACCCGCTGCCCCAACCAGAGACGGCCCGGTTTCCGGCCTGCACCGCTTGCCACCCCAAGCGCATGGAGGACGCGTGGCGAACGTGCAGAATCGAGGGGACGGGTGAGGCGACCTCTCCCCACCCTGTGATCATGGGGTGTGGACGCCTTGAAGACCGCGACCCGGCCCCGCGCGGTAAATGAGCCGCGCCTCCACGCCTCCCTCTTTTTATGGGGAAGGTGCGAGCCGCCTCTTTACCTTGATGTGACGCATGCGTGCAGGGACCACCCCACGCATGCCGCCCACGTCACGCGCACCCCTCCACGCCACGCCGCGTCGCGCGCGCGGGTCGTGGGAAGCGCAGCGCGCGAAAAGTTTTACCGCGGTAAAAACCACCCCGCCTGCCCGCGCACCGTTTTGGGCCTGGCCCAACAACGTGTCGCGCCTATGTGTGGCCCAGGCCCAGGGGCTCCTGTCGGTGTACAAAAGGAGGGGCGCACTTTTGTACCCCTCTACCTGTGCACGGGCAGTCGGAGCCGCGCCCACGGTCACACCAAGCAGAACAGGGGAGGTGAGCCAAGGTAAGACCGAAGCCCAAGATAATCAGAGCAACGCCAAGGCCAAGACCACAAAGAGCAGAGGGACAAAGCGGGTTCCCCCGGAAAGACCCTTGCCGGGGCAGCCTCAGCAGCCCTGGCAAGACCCTTGCCGGGGCAGCTCGCCCCACACCAGCAAAGCGATCCACCCTTGAGCCCACGGTCTCCAACATCACATTGGGCCAGGGCTCGGGAGGCACCTCCATGGTGGCATGCAGATCTTTGTGAAGACAAGGAACACTCAAGATCAGATGAGGATTAGAAGACGACGATCGTCGGCAAGATCCTTGCTGAGGAAGGCCACCAGACCCCCGACCAGGTCCTTGCCGGGGACGACAGCGCGCCACGGCAAGACCCTTGCCGGGCCACCCGGCAAGGCCCTCACCAAGGACGCCAGCGGGGCCACCGCCAGGCCCGCGCCAACCAAGTTTCCACTGCCGTTCACATGCAGCTGCCAGCCCAACCAGCTGGGCGGGCACCTGCGTGGCAACAAGCAGCTCCCAGGCCAAGTCATCAAACCCTTGCGTGGCGACATGCAGATCTTCGTAGAGGCTCCACCACCTTAGCTGCCTGCCTGCCTACGTGGTGCCGCATGCGTCGCTAGCCAGGGCGCGTGTCGAAGCAAGGAGGAGCGGAGACGGACGGGACGGGCCTCGCCCCCGTCCCCAATAAAGCAAGAGGACACCTAAGCTACGCATTAAATGCGTCTTGTCCTGTAATACGAGCGATAAGCTCATAGCACTGTGCGCCTTTCCACCTCCTGTGTGCCACTGTGGCAGCCCCTTTCGACTATAAAAGGAGGCCCATGGCATACTGGAGAAGGATTCGGCTCTTTCGAACGACACACTCATCACAGCTAGTTCGAGAGCTCAAGAACTCTCTGAAATACAACCACCAAAGTAGGACTAGGGTTTTACGCATCCTCGCGGCCCGAACCTGGGTAAACGATCCTTGTGCTGACTACTGATCCTGCTCTTCTTGCAACCCCGCGCCCCGGCAACCGTAGGAGGGATTCTTGTGATCCCATAGGTGTCGTTTCCCCGACAGAGCGAGGCGACGGTCGTGGTAGGCGCGACCATGATACGGGCTGCTGGCAGCCCTTGGATCTGAGATCGAACGGTCGCATGCTGAGTTGTTGAAAATTTGCAGAATAACCCTCCAGGATAGGATATTCACCCATAGGTCTAGAATCACACCATGCAACCGTTCGATCTCAGATCCAAGGGCTCTCAGAAGCCCATATCATGGGAGAATGGAAAGCTTCGTATCACCTGTAATTTTCCTGACGCTTGACATGACATCGAAAGCCATTTAATTGGGCGTCGAGTAGACATGACATCTAATTGGGCCCCCATAGTACTATGCTTGAATCCATTTATCCACCAGGCAAGCCACTACCCTGCCATTCGCACGTGCCCCCCACTCGACATTTTTACAATCGATAAACCGCTCCTAGTCGTCCCGTCCTTTCACATTACGACAGTTCCACTAATCCAAACCCTCCTCCCAAATCCATGGCGTCCCAAATCTCCATGATCGGCGGTGAGTACAAGGTTAGAACCATCACCGGCGATGAGTTCGACATCATCTACACCTGTTCTTCCGCAACGGTGAAAGAATGCCTTGCTCGCTTCAAACGCATGTTTGAAAACTCAAATGATGAGTGGGTCGCTGGGCTAGATGTTGAGTACACCACAGTCCTGGGAAGCGAGAAGAAACTAAAGGAAGCAGAGAAGAAGAAGCCCGCCGTGATCCAGGTTTGCGTGCATGACTTATGCTTGGTCTACCACATATGCCATGCCGACGTTGAGTGCGAGGAATTTAAGAACTTCCTCAAGGGCGACCGAGTCAAATTCGTTACTGTAGATTTTAGGAACGATAAGGAAATCCTGGGTCGGATAGGCCTCATTGTAGGCGACCCCTTCGACCTCCAGAAGGAAGGGCTAGTGCCATCCCTTGATCAACCTTCAATGCTGACCCTGGCAGGAGCCATGGTTCATCCTTCGTACGGTAAACTAGAGAAACCTCCGTACACGTTTCATCGTCATGCATGGCAGTGGAATGTACTAGATATAGACCACATCCACTACGCTGCAATGGATGGCTACCTTTGTTTCAATATCTACAAGGGTTGGATGAACAGCAAGAGCCAAGTGTGTGGTTCAAGCAAAGAAGTATCGCCCAAGAGGAAGAGGGACAAGGACGAAGTCGAGGACGTGGACGAGGACTCCGAGTAAGGTGGCAGTGTCGTTGCTCATGGTGGTTCTAATGAAGTGTCTACCGGATTAGTTGCTTAGTTTAATTTCTGGTGTGCTTAGTTTTATTTGAGGGGTGTGTTGTGTTGAGCCGCCAGTAGAACTATGTTATGTTTCTTCTCGTTATATTTCGTACATTTCATCTTTTAGTTGGTATAGTAATACCACTCGTTTCTTGACATTATATACGTACAATATATATGGCCAACATCATATAGCCAGCTGTTTAGTTGTCAAAGAATTTCAGGGTGCTTAGTTTTGTCAAAGAATTCCAGGGTGCTTAGTTTTATTTGAGGGGTGTGTTGTGCTGGACACCATTAACTTATCATTGTGAGAATCGGCTTATTTTTGTCATGTAACATGGTCAACGGGGTTTGACGTGAAAATAACAATGTCTAATGGCATTTTTGAGCAAACATCTAACTTAACGATGGCATTTTAGATATCTAATTGCACTTTTGAGCAGGCATCTCATGGATCGATGGCATTTTTTGAGTAGTTGTAACTTATAATGGCAAAACTGAGTAGTGATACACAACTAGTGGCATAAATAATAAGAACCCAAGAATTAAATAGGGGTAATTTCTTTATTTCTTTATACCTTTGTGTGCGAAACAATATACGCTGCCTCCCGCCAGATTTTCTTTACAGAGGCAACATAGAACTATATGAGTGCCCTGTTAAATTTTGGAATTATTCTGGGTTCTTTGGCCTTTTTTATATATTAATTGATTTTCTGGTCATTTAATGTGCATAATTCAAATTTGAACTACAAGCACATGCTCCCGTGCACCAAAGTTGACTGAAAAATCACATGTGTGTCCTTGGGTGAATTTCTAGGTCCCATGCAAGAAATGGGAATGAAATTCAAACATCTGGGCATCGTGGTTCGGCCGAGAACATTGAGAAGCTTGGTTTTAAAATTCTTGTAAATCCAAAACATGCCTGAAAATCATGAAACTTGGCATGGTGTCATGTCATAGTACTACCATGCTGTGGTAAAAAAATTGCAGAATAGGAACAAGTTTTGGTATAAGTTTCTTGCAAACCGGAGCTTCTCTCAAGAAGGCTCGTGGTTCTGAGAGGGAACGTGTCACCTTTGTGTGCATAATTCAAATTTTAAATACAAGCACATGCTCCAGTGCACCAAAGCTGGTTGAAAATCACATGTGTGTCCTCGGGTAAATTTCTAGGTCCCATGCCAGAAATGGGAATGAAATTCAAACATCTGGGCATCATGGCTCGGCTGGAAGCATTGAGAATCTTGGTTTTTTAATTCCTGTAAATCCGAAACACGCATGAAAATCATGAAACTTGGCTTGGTGCCATGACATGGCACCAACATGCTGTGGTAATTTTGCTGTCCGATTTGCGAAGGCGCACACATTAACAATCAACAAAGTCATTTTGGAACAAGTGTTGTCACGTTACAATCGGAAACACAAGTATTATTGAAACCATGGGCGTACTATTTACCATTTACATGCCGCCACGCGTCCCCTTTTTTATTAGCTAGGAGGCGCCATGCAGGGTAGCTATTTGAGTACGGGAGGCGTGCGATCTGACCCCTGCGCGTGCTTATCGGGAGGAGAGCCCTTTGACCTCCATCTGTCGTCCACCTCTCTCCCAAGGTATCCATTAATGGCGCCCGAGCCTCTGTTTAATGGCGTGGCAATGTCTCACTCGACTGAGATTTAAGAGAGAAAAAAGAAAATCTGAAAAGATAATTTTGCACGGATCTTGATGTAAGATCCGACGGACCTATATAGCATCTACTGCGACTTATAGCAAGACTGATGAATATATATAAGGAGGACGAGAGTGGATAATAATTGTCTTCATAATTAGGAAGATAATTAAAAAAGCCACATGCGACTACGCCCGAAATACACAAGGGCAAAAGAAGAAGGAAGACACATACAACGATCTGGCTCGCTGATCTCTACTTTCTTTATGCGCTGCAGGTCGCGGAGACTAGTTCTCGCAGCGGGCGATGATCTCTTTCATCTGTTTCATGTCCTTAATACGCTGCTTGGCAGCATCCATGGATTCCTCCACTAGCCTGTTTCGCTCGATGCGGAGCATGCATTCTCATCCATAACTTTCTTGATGATGATGCCCGTCCTCTGTAACACGGCAGCGGTCTCCTCCTCCTGCTTCGCCCTTCCGGCGATCTTCGCCCTCATCAGGTTGCGCTCGCCCCGGAGCTTCGCATTGCCCCCCCCCCAGTTTTTTTGACTATATACTGCAAGGCAACAGCCTCACAGTCCTTTATTAATAGCTAAAAGAAAGCAGTATAGTTACAATTATACAAATTTACAGAAAAAAAGAGAGAAAAGATACTTACAAGCAAAGAGGCTAAGAAAGGTTAGCTATCCAAGATAGTAAACTATCTTTATATTTACACCTAATCCTATGAGACAGGAGAGAGATGTCATGGATAAAGTTCCTTCTCCATGCTCTAAAAGAAGGTTGCTCATTTCTGAAGATCTTCCCATTCCTTTGTGTCCAGATATTCCAAGTAGCAGTGAAGACAACCTCAGTGAAGAAAGGATGACCGAAATCCCTCCTAACTGATTGAGCCATCTCATATGTGGTTTGGTCCGGTTGAATGGACCAAGAAATCCCAAGATAATTCCAAACCCTTTGGCTAAAATTGCAAGCAAAGAAAAGATGAGCCCGATCTTCATGTTGTTCAAGGTTGCATAGCACACATGTGTCATCCTGGATGATCCAATGACGACGTTGCATCGTATCCCTAGTGTTCAAACGATCCATTAATAGAAGCCAGCCAAACACTTTGAACTTGAGTGTGCATGCACACTTCCAAATCCATTTAAAGATAGGGTCAACCACTAGGTGTGAGAAGCAAGAGTCATAGTATATCTTTGACATAAAAACACCATTCGAAGGCCACTTCCAAATGTCATTGCTCTCACCATCCAGATTGATCAAAGGCAGCAGGGCCTGGAGCTGAGTTAATTCTGAGTAGGCCTCCTGTGACAGAGGCAAATGGAAATGATCCAAGACATCAGGCCCCTCCATAAACTCCTTGACAGTGATTGCATCATCAACTACAAATGAATGTAGCCTCGGGAAACAGTCATGTAAAAGAACAACATGATTTCCCAGCTGCCAACGGTCGAGCCAAAAAAGCACCGTGTCCCCAACATGAACTTGTGGAACAACAAGCTTGCAGAAATCAGGGTATAAACGCATGACATCATGCCACCAAAAGGAGCCCCAGTTCTGGGTGCTTTGAGGTGGTGACGATGCATAATAAGTGTCCCAAATTAATGATACCCAAGGCACATCCACTTTATTATAGAACTTGAAGAGATGCTTTAGTAACAAAGCCTCATTTTGAATGCCCAAGTTAAGCACACCCAAACTACCGAATTTCTTAGGGCAACAGACTAAATCCCAAGCCGCCAATGATTGACGCGGGTTATCCGTGTTGCCCCTCCACAGACATTGCCTCATGATACGCTCTAACTGCTGCAAAATGCCCTTGGGAAGAGATAAGGTACACAAGAAGTATATTGGCATGGAACACAACACTGACTGTAGAAGCTGCAGTCGGCTTCCTTGATTTAGCAGGCATGAGAAAGGAGATAAGCGTCGCTCAACACGATCAACCAGAGGCAGCAGATCATAGATTGTAGGCCTAGAAGTTCCCATTGGCAAGCCTAAATACGTGAATGGCATTGACCCAACATCGCATCCGAGCAAAGAAGCCACCCTAGCACCTTCCGCATCAGTCATGTTTATTGGAATGAGTGAGGACTTGCTAAAGTTTACACGTAGTCCTGTTGACGCCGCAAAAGTGTCAAGCATCTCCTTGAAAGCAATAAGCTGATCATCGATCGCAGGCAGAACAATTAAAGTGTCGTCGGCATATTGTACAATCGGGTAGTCGCTGGAGTTGGTTGGGATTGGCAGTGAGAGGATATTCCTGGAGCACATCTTGTTGACTACAAATTGCAATAAGTCAACCGCAATCACAAAGAGCAGTGGTGAGAGAGGATCCCCTGATGCACGCCCGTTCTGCAAACAAAGTGATTGCCAGGTATGCCATTGAGAAGCACAGAAGAAGACCCCGTAGACAATATGCTATTGATCCATCCAGTCCACCGGGAGTCAAACCCCTTGCTTTGTAAAATTCTGAGAATAAGTTCATGCTCAATTGTGTCGAAGGCCTTCGTGAAATCCAGCTTAAGAAGGATGATGGGTTGCTTCGAAGCTTTGCATTGATGTATATACTCAAAACACCAGGCCAGGCAGCCTTGAATAGAACGACACCGAAGAAATCCATATTGATTGCGGTGGATGCATCTTAGAATCACTTTCTGAAGGCGGTTAGCAAGCAGCTTAGTTAAAAACTTCAAGCACGGGTTGGTCAACGAGATGGGCCTAAAGTCTCCGACAACTTTAGGGCTCAGCTTTTTGGGTATCAGAGTAATTACTGAAGTATTAAGACATTCCAGATTGCATCTGCCCTCATAGAACTCCTGCACAAGTTGCATGAAATCCTCCGTTAGGATTGGCCAACACTTCTTTAAGAACAAACCAGAAAAACCATTGGGGCCAGGAGCACGATCCGGTGGCATGTTCTTAATGACAGATTCAACCTCGGAATCAGAGAAAGGTTGGGATAAATCCTCAAGGCCATCAACACGCGCAATTAAGGTGTCCAAGTCAAAACCCATGCGGATTCCTTTTGCCTTGCCCATTCTCTGATTAAAATCAGACCAAAACATGCCAGCTAGTTGTTGATGATCCGAGACCACATCACCTTCTGCATTCTTAATTGAAGAAATTGTGTTTCTCCGAAACCTTTTGGTGGCCATGGCATGGAAAAATTTCGAATTTTCCTCACCAACTTTAATGCTGCGTATAGTACAACGTTGCTTCCAATATACAAATTGCCAATGTAAGATATCCTCAAGATGCAATTTGACAACTCGCCTGAAATTAAACTCCGGCCTAGTCAAAGGCCTAATCTCCTCCAGTCCATCAAAGTAAAGGATCACTTTGTTGCAGTCAGAAATAAGCGCCTTAACTGTGGACAGATTGAGGTGCCATTGCTTGAGGGCATATCGAAGAGCCTTGAATTTAGAGGAAATAGTTAAGGCTGCCGAGGATCTGGCCACAGACTTGTTCCAAACTTGGGCAACACAATCGTAAAAGCCAGGCAACTCAATCCAATAATTTTCAAAGCGAAAGATTTTAGCCTTAGGAATAACAGTAGCAATCGAGACCACGCACGGGACATGATCAGAGGCCGTGCGTGCAAGCGGCAGTCCTAGCGTGTTGGGATGATCCGAAGTCCATGCAACTGAAGTAAAAAACCAGTCAATCTGTTCAAGTAAAGGTTCAGATTGCATATTGGACCAAGTGAATTGTCGTCCCTTAATTGGTAGCTCAACAAGACCCAAGTGGCCAATCACCTCATTAAACAGAAAGATATCGCTGACATTCCGGTGAACCATGTTGGGCCGGGGATTCCAGTGTAACGCAACCAGATGACACAGTACCAAACATAACCTGCAGCTCATTGCCTGAACAGATCGGTGTAATTCCGGAAATCACGGCAGTATTCTTGGCAGGGACGTTGATCGTTCCGAAAGAGATGGGTGGCGTCGCCACCGTCCACTGAAGGTTGCTCGCCGACGGTGATGGCATGATCACCTTCTCAATAGGATTAAGTTCATAGCCGGCCTCAGAAACCGTATCAACACAGAGCTGAGTAGCTGGGTATCTATAACCCTTACAAGCTGGATACTGTTGGAACGTGGCAAAAGAGATTTTCTTCCTTGTCGATGAACCCGATCTAAGAGAGGACTTTGACGGTGGTTTATGCATAGCAATCAAACCCAAAGTAGCACGCTTTTTGGAGGGACTAACCAAAATCCACTCAGCGTCACACTCCTTTCTCCATATCTCTAACTCACGTTTCCAATTTGGACCACCATTCCCCCAAAGATGAAAATAACATTTGAAATGCGGGCATGCAAATGGTCTCAACTGGAGAATGCAAAGGCCAACTTGCTTGCAGGAAACAATGAAAGAAAATACCTTGTCCTTGATGAGTTGTACCGACAAATCAATGGCAGATCCCCCAATCGCTGATTCCAAAGCAGCCGCCACAGAATCCTCATCAAGACGTAAATCATGCCGGCTAAAGGACACAACCATAATGAAATGGCTCGTGTCATCCGAGGGATGAACAGATCTCCCACAAGAAATGAAAACCTTCTCTGCAAAGTTGAAGCCCGCCGAGAAATCCAAATCCAACGTTGATCCACCAGAGGTACCCATAGGAGACGGGTGTAGCCGTGTAGATCAAAGCACGCCGGAGTAGATGAGCGGGGAAGATCCACAATTCACTGGCTAGAAGTGTAGATCGCCGGAAAACCTAGGCCGTGGGGTGGGAGGGTGGATGGGTGAGAGAGGAGCCATCACAAGTGTAGTATCTGTTCTTTTTAATTTGTTATTGTATATGTTTGCCCTCCCCCAGTTGCCGGATGACGCTGGTAGCCTCGTCCTGCATCCTCGCCTAGCCGGAGATCTGATCCATCTGGCTATGGACTATCGCATGCATGCGCCTATAAGAGTCCACGCCTGCCCGCGAGAAATTTTCCCAGGCTACCACGGCGTGGCGGGACCTCCCTGCTGCTTCGGCGGCACGGCGGGACATCTCTGCTGCTTCCGCGGCGTGGCCGGACAATTCTGCTACACCGACGGCGCGGCGGGACCTCCGTGCTGCTTCGGCGGTGCGGTGGGACCTTTGTGCTGCTACTGCTGCGTGGCTGGACATGTCGGCTGCTTTCGCGGCGAGGCGGGACATCTCTCGTGCTTCCTCTTCCATGCTCACCTCTCCCTGGTGGAAATCTCTCGACCCGGAACTCACGCTAGCTATGGCTTGATTGACTTGATTGTTTTTTGTGGATGAGGAGTTGAGGAGGAATGTGCAGTCATCTTAGCATAGTAGTATTTATAACCGAGTACTACTAATACGCTCCTAAGTGGGAAACCGTTTAGGTTGTGATCGGTGTGAACAGGTTTGCAATTAAATATAGCGTTGTAGTAGTAGTAATTTGGAATGTGACGAGACGCGCTCAAAATTTATTGACGGTTCTAGTTTCGAAGTGCGGCACTATTCCTGGATGGCGTAATGTCGGCACGTTTTCTCGGCCGTGGTGTAGCATATGCCATGGTACTACTAGTTCTTTTTCTACTGCTGTGTACGTGCAAAAACTGGCACCATCGGATACATATCTTATGCTTGGCGTTCGACAGGAATAGCCTCGTGGCGAGCTATAGACTAGTCTTTTTTTCAGACGCGTTACACCTATCTCTCGGGACTTCTTGCACGCACCATCACTGCTCCCTAGGTCGATGCCACCCACATACAGTTGTACTCTGAGAAGAGGTGCACGCACGCACTCGTCCTCTCTCACACACGCATCTGTAGCTACCTTGAGATTGATATGTTAAACGCGGAGGCTAAGATGAAGGCACGAGGTTTTGGTTAATGTGCGGGCCGCACACGGCACCAACACGACACGAGCTTCGTCTGCCTGGTGTGCATGCAATCGGGTGAGTTGTCCAAGTATAGACACAACCAGGCCCTCGTTGGTATCCGTGCCTCGACTTTGGCTGGTCATAGTGGAGAGTAACATAGACCAGTTACTAGTCTATGTTACTAGTACCTTCATAGTGGGTAGTGTCATATAGTATATTGCATAGTTTTGCTCCATGGCGCAATCCATCGATACTACTACTGTACAAATGTATACATTTTTTAAAAGGCTAGAGGGCGGGGCAGTCTAGCTTGGTCCTTTTCACGAGATGCGAGGGCCTTTGTGATTTGACGGCTCATTACTGCTGGAAGGCGGGGCCTTGTGATTTGACTGCTCATATAAATGTGTCGACGACCTGAGGAGGAGCAAAGAACCGTGCGGTATACTCAAGTTTTCCACTGGAGTACGACGGAGGAGCACGAAACACGGCAGCCCAGTGCCATATCCTCTACTCTCTACTCTTATTATATATTACTAGTAAGAGGCATTGTTCTATTGGCGATAAAGAATGATCTAATTTGCTAGTCATCTCATTTTTAGCATTGTTCTATTCATGCCTCGCAGAGAAGGTGACACGTGCGGCGAAACACCCGAAGCAAAATAAGAAACACAGGAGCAAAAGAAGAAGGAGGATTATCACCCCCAAAAAAGAAGGAAGACGCACACACAAGTCTGGGGCACTGCTCTCACTACATGAAGGGTTGCTGGCTGCGGAGTCGTAACTGCTTCTTCATCGCCTCCACAACCTCCATCTCCTTGCGCGTCTCCTCCGCCATCTTCATCACTGTGTCCATGACGCGGGATTTCTTGACGCAAGCCTTCATCATCTGTTCCACGGCCGCATTACGTACCTTGACAGCAGCCGGGTGCTCGATGCGGAGCTTCGCCAACTCCTCCTTCTGTTCCATGACGAGGGCCTGCAACATCTTCATCGAGGAACTACTATTCTCATGCAGCTTCTTCCAGCCGGTGTTCTCCTCCTTCAGCAGGTCGAGCTCGTGGCAGAGCTTCGCCTTGTCCTCCTGAAGTTGCAGGATTTCCCCGGTCGCCTTCTTCTTCGAGGCAATGCTCTTCTTCAGCAGCATCACCAAGCCGGCGGTCAACTCCCCCTGCTCATTGAGCTCAGCGGGCATGTCGTCGAGGCTCTCCTTCAGCAGCTCCACCAAGCCGTGGATGAACTCCTTCTGCTTATTGAGGTGCTTATTGAGCTGATCGAGCATGCTGTCGAGGGATAACGACTCCAGCGCCGCCAGCTCGGCATGTTCGCCTCCGCGTCTAGGGCGCTTCTGGGAGCCATCGCCTGCCTGTGAGAGATCTTTCGAGGTCTCTGCGTGGCGGCGAGCCCTCTTTTTTTTCCGCAGCCTTGTTTGCCGCTCCCTTGTTACGAGTAGTTCTCGACCAAGAGCTCTGCACACCGGCCATGGCAAGGACGGACGAAGAAGGAGGACTTATGAGGAAGAAGGTAGAGTAATTTTCGGTTAGGTAGTCCCCCTTTTTATAACCTAAGTACTAGCACTAGTACTAAAACCTGCATAGTGGGAACACATTCAGGTTTGGTACATACTGGTAGGTGTGAGCAGGCTTGCACTTAATTGTAGCACTAGTACTTTCGAATGTGATGGGAACAAGGTAAAGATTAATTGATGGTTTTTGGTTTCGAGGCCCGAAACGGCTCCCAATGAGTTTAGTGGAACATAAATTTCAAGTAGACTACACTGCTCAGATGCGTAAATATTATGTTACTGTCAAAAATTGGCACAAAATACGAAGGAGACCAATGGAAGTACTACTAGCAACCCATGATTTAACTACTCGCATGCGCGCAGTGGAGTAGTAATGTCTTTCTTCCGCCCTCACGTCCACTCAATTTGCATGCGCTGTATTAATTGACCATCAATGAAGTGAATGACTTTACACGCGTCAAATTATCACATGGGGTGGATCTTGGTACAAAATTGCGTCCGCCCGTGTACCCGCGTGTGCGTGCGAGGGAATGAGTGCGTGCGTGGCGTGCGTGCACATCTTCGCTTCGTGCATGTACCGCCAGTGCGGCTCAGGGAGGACGAGTACATTCTTTTGGAACCAGCAGCATGTCACTGTGATCAATCCACACAAGGATGTCGCGACAACGCCTCCACATGTGCCACGTGGCTTCATGAACTGTAAGAGAGACACTGTGTAGCGTGCCATTGTGTTTTGCACATACTCGAAGTACTAGTAAGGTACATGTGCGTTGCACGCGTCAGATTTTGCAACCAAATTACGAATAAATACCACACTGTAGCGTGTAAGCTCTGAGTCATATATGCTTGATGTAGACCTTCGTTTAATTCTTATAGTTCATCACATTCAAAATCAATTAGTTTTTATAAAAACCCTAGGGCCTCTTTGATTCATAGGATTTCCAAAACGCGGGAATAGGAAGAACATGGGATTAGAGTGGAATGTCGTCTTGAATCCTACAGGATGGTACAAGTGTTTGATTGTGCATAGAAAAAACGCAGAATTCTTTCAAAGAGGTTTGAGTGGATGGGATGTTTCCTATGAAATCTAGTGCAAATGAATCATATGGAAATATTCCTATGGTTTACAATCCTACGAATCAAACAACCAAGATAGGAAAAATTCCTAAGGATTAGAATCCTCTAAAATTCCTTCGAGAATCCTTTGAATCAAAGAAGCCCTTAATCTATTTTATGATTCATGGAATTGTGCATTTTAAAGCATAAAGTAAAAACAAATAATGGCAATTCAACTAGAAAAAAAGTTTGGGCAATTATGATACGGAAGATTCTAGAACAAAGGAGAACCACTGTTGTTTTGAGATTTGTGCATTACGCTTAAGTTCAACCATGGAGTCTACTAGATTGTACATGTGGCAAAATCCGGTGGGGGCCTAGAAGATGGTGCGAGGGGCCGAGTGGAGGGAGACTATGAAGGAGTGCACAACTGCGAGATCGATATTTAGAGAGAGGGGCCGAGAACGTGAGCGTTTTGCGCATAGTGGCGGAGCCATGAAAAATGTCCCATGAGCTAGGGGGCCAAGCATTGCTAATCCTTTACGAGGAGGGCCAATTCATCAACTTAAACCATTTTTACCAGCAATTGTCTAATGATCACATTCATATTATCCTTGATATATAGTGATGTTAAGGGGGGCAGGGCCCTTGCTGCCCCCTGTCTTCGCCATTGTGCGCGCATCTTAGAGATGAAGCGGAAGGCATGGATGATGAGAGGGGGCGTTGGATATATAATTAATGTGGGTGTATTAGCTATATATGTAACCCTATATAGAGAGGTATAGGTTGATCGATGTGGACGTGGGAAAGAGGGTGAGACCTCACTAGATATATAGATTGATCAGTTTATGTGGAAAACTATGAAAGACCTAGCTATACACACACACATAGAGGAACATCGATCGTTGCTCATGCACGTGAGAGATAAAGAATGCTCAATATGATGGAGAGGGGGATGTGTGTGTGTGTGTGCCTTCATGGGAGACCGACCTGAAGAAAAAGATTGCATGTGTGCGATGGATAATGCCGACTGATAGTGTGTGTGCATGCATGCACGAGAGAAAGTTAGTGGTACAAATATAAAGAGAAGACCAATGTGTGGATGTAAAAGACTAGGTGAGGTCATAATCAATGTAAAGTTGAATTCAAATATTTGAATAAGAGATCATGATGTTTGAAACCCATGCATGCATGAATATAACGGAGATCTGCGTGGTGTGGTTTGGAAACGAGCATGTTGCAATGTATACACATTGAACAAGGTCAGATTGGTTTGAATTTGAGATACCGATGGCAGACATCGTTTGGCCATATTGCATCCATGCATGGACACACTATTCTAATTGGAGATGATGGGTGGCTTTCGCATCACATATCCATATCTATACCCCTATATATATTATATTTTATATTTTTTATATAGTGTGCGGATAACTTTAACTTTGAAAGATGGTCGTTGGATGAGGCCAATCCGATGGTGCAGAGCTGGCAACTTTGAGCACTATTGGCCGTTGGATATCATCTAGATTCCACCAGATATTGCCACATGTACAATCTAGAAGACCCTATGGTTGAACTTAAGCATAATGCACAAACCTCAAAACACAAGCACTTCTTCTTTGTTCTAGAATCTTCCTTATCAGAATTGCCCAAATGTTTTTCTACATGATTTGTTTTTACTTTATGCCTTACAACGCACAATTCCATGAATCTTAAAATAGATTAGCTTTCTTATAAAAACTAGATGATTTTGAATGAAATGAACTATAAGAATTAAACGAACATCTACATCATGCATATATGACTCAAAGCATACATGCTATAATGTGGTATTTATTCATAATTTGGTTGCCAAATCTCATGCGTGCAATGCACGTGTACCTTACTAGTCTAAATGGTGTCTGTGTGTGTGTTGTGCGTGTTAAACACATTGTACGTAGTATATCATACTAGTCTAAATTGTCTTTTTTTGGGTACACGTTAAGCTTGTTCTCCCGAAATTTCAAGCCGCGCCTTGTTATGCCGAAATTTCAAGCTAACGTCTCTGTCTATCGTGCTGCGAAACTCCCGCCTCTTCAACCCGCGCCTTGTTAGCCCGAAATATTTAAGATATATGTTTGTCTCGTTGTGCTCCGACAACTCCCTCCATCTCAACCCACGCCTTGCTAAAATTACAACGCGCACGAAAACTCCCACCTCCTGTGAAATCCTGACACGCGAAATGCCCGTGATACCCCTGAACCGAAAGAATCGCCTCAGATCGGTGGGGGTACTTTCGTAACTTACCCCACATTTCGGACAAGCGCGTCCCTAAGCCATGGTTCCCCACTCCCATCCCATCCGCCCACCCATTCGTACACCGAGGCCTGCAAAACCCACGAAGCCCCACACCCTCCTCCGTCCGCCACCCAGCCGGAGCCTCTTCCTCGACGACATCGTCCACAGCAACACCTCGACGTCCCTCATCCACCGTACCGGATGAGGATCCGTCGTCGATCTGGTCGTCCCGCCGGTTCAGCCACCCCGTCCTCCACCTCCAAGGAGCTGCCCCGACATTCCCCTCGTCTTTCGCGCCACCTCCATTCCCACACCGCCGTCTTCACCTGCACCACCGGAAGAGCATCATCATCACCGTTTCCTCGGATGAAGCTGCGGCCTAATCGGCGCCACCAAAGAGGTTGGACACTAATCGCCGCATTTTCTTCTTGATTTGATCTCACGATGCTGCCGGCGCTCGGTCCCGAGCCGACACGGCACGGCTCCATCCACGGCAGCGTCACCGGCCACTTCCTACACGGTGTCACTCCCTCGGCGACGACGTCCACATCAGTAGGAGCTGCTGCTGCTTTAGCTCTCGCTCGCGCTGCTGCTGTGCTCTTGCTCTCGGTCCCCTGCCTGGTCTGCTCTTGCTCTTGCTCTTGCTGGCAATGCTGCTCCGATTTAGCTACACTTCAGTCGACTGAATCGACTTTTGGGCCAGTCGATTTTCAGGGGTTGGGGGGGGGGGGGGTCACCGGAGTTAAGGAAGAACCAGCCGCAGCAGGGAGGGGGGCTCGCCGGAGAGGTACCCCACTATCTATCTTAGGGTTCAGGGTGGGGGCGGTGGTCATCGGCGGTGGTGGGGCGGTGGCGTGGGGATCGCCGGAGAAAAAGCTCGGCATGGGGGGCCTACAGGGATGGCCGGGGCGGTGGCGGACCGGCGATGGGGAGTGTTTTCGGGGCGGGCGGGGCGGCGCACCGCCGGCCGCGGGCGGCGGGGGGCGGCTGTTTGGCCGGTGGTGGCTGGTGGCTCAGGGGGGTGGAGGTTGAAGATGAACTGCAGGCCCTTGATTTTGTATCCAACGGCTGCAAAATCGACTGACCAGAGATGAAAAAGTCAGTCCATTGACTTGTAGCCTCACCTCTAGTGCGTTCAGTTTCGACAGTAAAATTCAGTTTCGACAGCAAAATTCAGTTTCGATAGTTAAGTTCAGTTTTGACAGTTAAATTCAGTTTTGACAGTTAAGTTCAGAGACGAGCGGCTGATGTATACATCTAGCACTTTGTGGTTATGTATTTTACGTCATCTATTGGAGATGCTATTAGATTCCACTCAGGTTAATGTTGTCTCTCTTGTCCTGCTTCAGCCTCGGCGTCGTACAACTCACCGGAGTTGCTCCAATGACGAAACCCTCCATCACAGCGGAGCAGTACCTCGGGCTCCATCTCCAGACGCCTAAGATCTTCTTCCCCTCCTCCAACATCCAAGTGAGCCGGAGCATCCTCACCGGCCAACCCAATCACGCTGAGATCGACATGGCTTCACCAAAGAGGTTGTACACTTCTTGTGGCTTGACTTAATCTCACCATGCTTCTTTGCATCCTGTGATCTTCCAATTCTTGTGAACCAAACACCCAGATTGGCAGAAATCCTGTGTTTTTAAATTCTCTGTTTTGCACGTGCATTCCTATCCTATTCCTGTCTATTTCCTATCCTGCATTGTTAGAATCCTCAAATTCAAATAAGCCCTTACACAATTACTTCTGTTATAGATATGTGTCAAAGAAAACCTTGTGTGGTTTGTCCTGCTCTTGCGGTGTTGTGTTCCACCCCAGCTCAGCTGCTCCAACGACGGAAGGGTTCACCACAGCAGGGATCCGCTCTCCAGACTGTCTTTCGCCGCCTCAGATCTTCTTCCCCGCCGCCGGCAGCCACGACAACTGCATTTGAGGACTACACGGGTCAGCAAGAGAGGTCGCACTCTTCCATGTCTGCTTACGTTATGGATCGTTTAATATGATGACATGCTACTTTATCGTCGTGTTAACCTATTAGACTCCGACTCAGGTCCAAACTTATGCTGAAACTTGAGTTTTTAAATGGTTGTGGGGTACATATTGGGGCAGCAATCAGTACTATCTATCTACTATCTGGTTAATCTCGGGCGTCTACTATGAGTTTCATGTTGGGTGCAAACAAACATTAAAGGAGCCATTATCTGTATTTTTAACTAAAGCTATTATCTGCCTGCTATCATTTGTTTTGGGTCTATCCACAGTTTGCTACCATCACTCTGGATTTGTGCATGCACTCCTTACATAATCTCTCTATGTTTTATTCCTATGCATGTCAGTTATTGTACACAATGGAACTGAACATGTAGAGCAAAAGAGACGAGCCTTGCGTGGCAATAAAATTTCATGCAGGCGTCGCTCCATGGTGGGCGCAAAGGCAGCCCCCCTCCACCCATTTCGGATCGTAATCAAGAAGAAGATAACTGTTCTGAGGGGGATTCAGAAGCAGAAGACCACTCCTATTTACCCCATGAGGTCTTCGCTCTAACTTGGCATGCTGATGTTGGTAATATCATGCATATGGTGCCTTGCAATGCTTACTGTATACATCAAAGATGTCATCTGCTTAGTTTAGACATGCTTTGTGTCAATGCCATCTGTTTAGTTTCTTTATCATATATGTGAATCATGCAATGCCATCTTGTTTAGCCAGGCATCATATATGTGAATTTTGCAATGCCACCCTGGTTAGCCAGTCATCTTATATGTGAATTATATCATGACATCATTTTTTATTACGTGTTAAATTTGTCAACAATTTTAGTACATTCAATTACTCTTCTTGTGCATCAGCCATTCGACACGGTCATGGAAAAATCTGGAGTGGAAACAAGGTCTTCAGAGCAGACAATGCTATCTGACGAAGCACATATCTTGCTGGTTACAGATAGCTCCTGAGAGGAGGATTCAGAGACAGATGACCAGTCCTATTCCCCCCAGGTGCATGCTCTAACTTGGCAGGGTTATGATGCTCATATCATGCGTATGGTATCTTGCATTGCTATGTCATTTGCTTAGTTTAGACATGCTTTGTGTGAATGCCACCTGTTTAGTGTCTAATTACCATATATGTGAATTATGCAATGCCATCTTGTTGCAAGACATTATATATGTGGATTATGCAATGCTATCTTGTTGCAAGGCATTATATATGTGAATTATGCAATGCCATGCTGTTTAGCCAAGCGTCATATATGTGAATTATATGATGTCGTCTTTTTTTTGTATTTCTCATTGCTTTTGTCGACAATGTTTGTATATTCAACTGCTCTTCCTATGCATCAGCCATTTGAATTGGTGATGGAGAAATCTGGAGTGAAAACAAGGTCTTCAGAGCAGACAATGCTACCTGGTGAAGCTGATATCTTGCTGGTTACAGATAGCTCTTCAGAGGAGGATTCAGAGGCAGATGACCAGTCCTATTACCCCCTGAGGTGTATGCTCAAACTTGGCAGGGTTATATTACTCATATCGTGCATATGTTGTATTGCAATGCTTAGTTTTTACATCATATACACGATGTTGAATGCCATCTCCTTAGTTGACACATCATATATGCGATTGCCCTCTGCTCACTTCCTTAGTATATAAATCATATATTTGAATTATATCATGCCATGATGTTTACATAGACAACATGTATCTGAATTATGGCATGCCAACCCATTTTCTAAAGACATAATATAGTTATATCATCTCATCCTGTTCACATAGTCATCATATTTTGAATTATGTCATTCTATCCGTGAATTATATCATGCCATCATGTTCCCATCGATGGCATGTTTGTGATTTATGGCATGCCAACCACTTTAATAGACACATCATATAGTTATATCATGTCATCCTGTTTACATAGTCATCATATTTTGAAGTATGTCATTCTATCCTGTTTAGTTAGCCATCATACATGTGAAATTGTGTCATGCTATCCTGTTTAATTAGCCATCATATATGTGAAATTATGTCCTGCTATTCTGTTTGGTTAGACAACATAAATGTGAATTATTTCATGCCCTATTTTGTTCCCTACTATCCATTGCACCTGTCTATCTTACAATGTCTGTACATTCAATTACTTTGCTTGTTTATCAGCCATTTCAATTGGAGGGAGTGATGGCAGTATCTGTGGGAGTAACACGGTCTTCAGAAAAGATCGTGCTACCTGTTGATGGAGATAGAACCACGGTTGTAATTGCCCAAGAATCAGCCCCACCACACATATCCCAGACTCACGCAGATTGTACCCCTACCCAGTTGGACAGAGAACCAGCTACACCCCTTCTAACCCCAACCCCAGCAGATAGTAACCCAGTTCCTGTTGACACAACACCGTCTCCACCACAGAGCACCCAAACACGAGCAGTTAGTAAGGCAACTGCAGTGCCCAAAGCACGAGGACTACCACTCCGAACCCCAAGTCAACGCTTAAAGCAGAAGAAGAATTGTTCTCAGGTCAGGTTCCGTGGCTATGGTTCATACTACTTTACTCTTGCATCACTGTATTTACTCATACCAACTAATTTCAAATTTGAAGGATGCAATTGAAACTCCAATGGCGCAACAGGTATGTTTTAAACCTGTTTCTTTAACGTGTTTGCTATTGTAACTTGCTCTATGTTGATTTCAGTTTCAATTGAATAAACAGTTATATTCTCATGCCATGCACCTTACAATTGTTGTTATTGTTGTGTAGTTTCCCACACTTATATTTT
Source organism: Aegilops tauschii subsp. strangulata (assembly GCF_002575655.3). Classification (NCBI taxonomy): domain Eukaryota; kingdom Viridiplantae; phylum Streptophyta; class Magnoliopsida; order Poales; family Poaceae; genus Aegilops; species Aegilops tauschii. Next base: position 112,713,868 of record NC_053038.3, read on the forward strand.
GTCTAAGCTGCTTTGTCTTAAATAGATATGATTCGAACTGTATCTATCTTGATTTGGCAACATAAACTAGAATGATATAGACCATACAGTGACCATACTACATAGATATATGTTTGATTCATGCTGTTATCCTGTCCACCTTACTACTGAACTGGTTCACCAAAATGAGTTTCATATACTACATTGTAAACCTGTGATGTGTTTGTTTGTTTCTCTTTTAGAATGCGGATAAAATATTGGAGAAGAGTACCCCGTTATGCAATGGTACAGGAAGTAATGCAGATAAGGTTCAAGATAGTGAGACATCCCTGTTGGTCTCCAAGAAAGCTGATAAAAACTATATTGAAGACACCGAGACAACCCCAAAGTCCTGTCTTGATGTAGTGTTCGAGTTACTGGCTACTACTGCTGGCACCAGCTCTTCGAACTCGCTGCATGAATCAGTTCGGCTTCTTGAGTCTCAACTTCAAGTTGAAAGACATCGATCAGAAGTCCCTGCAGAATTCAGATGCATACTTTCTGGTGCAACAGCAAGTGCTGGAGGATTTAAGCGCCAAACAAGAGAAAGTTAATAAGCTTGCTAAGCATCTTGCCAGCATTATGGGTACCCAGGATATTGTTTCTTGAGCTCTTTTGAAGTGGTTTCAGTTCTGGACTTGTTTTGCTGCGGCGTTTATATGCTGCTTTGTTCCCTATATTTGCACTGGTGGCGAACTTTGATGCCTAGTGGATGTAATATGTGTAATAGCCGTGATAGCCTAGCATAAGTTGCTTGCCTATTTATTTCCTTATTGTCTTGTTTATTTGTTTTCTGTAGTCAGTGCAGTTCTTTTTCCATGGTTTGCTAGTGGCCGCAATAGCCTATTTTTTAAAACTAGGCCACATTAACCATGGGCTACATATTTACTGTAGTTAACATGGGCCTCCTACGGGCTGTAGAAACAATGGGCCTTCTAAGGGCCATAGAAATAATGGGCCTTCTATGGGGCATAGAAACAATGGGCCTTATACGGGCCATAGACACAATGGGCCTTCTACGGGACGTATCATCAATGGGCCTTCTAGGGGCCGTATGATCGGTTGGCCAAACATGGGCCAATAACATACCACATTATGGCCTAAATGGGCTAGAGTTGAAATCGTCCGTTCATGGGCCGACCATAACGGGCCGTCGTTAATCGGCCGTATTTGATGACGCTATGAAAACGGCCCAACATATTAACGGGCCACAAACGGGCCGACTGTAACCACGGGCGAATTTGGCCCACAAGCAGAAAATGACAGTAACGGGCCGAAAGTAAACAAATGCTGGAAATGAGCCCAAGAATAAATGGGTCCTGAGAAGGCCGAAAGATAACATGGGCTGGAAACGGCCCAACGGTATAATGGGCCGTTAATGGGTATAAAGTGATACACTGTTCATTACGGGCCAGTTTTACCACGGGCCGTTAATGGGCCGAGGGTTACTAAGGGCCTCATATGGGCCGAAAGACGTCATGGGCCATACATGGGCCGGAAGTTAAAACGGGCTGGAATTATATTGGACGGCCCAGATGACGCTACTAGGCCTAATTCGGATAGGCCATAAACGGGCCCTGGGTTAGTGGGCTGTAAATGGGCTATATGCGAACATGCCGTTAACAGGCTTGCCGTGGGCCGGCCCGCCACCTTTTGACCAAGTCAAATGGGCCGGCCTTTTCACAGGAATGGGCCTCTGTTGGGCCGTGCCACGTGTCGACGTATCATAGGCGCTTTGGGTCCAATGAGTGGATGGCATCTGTCCCAACGGTGAGCCGACACGTGTTCCCTCCAGCCAATGATGATTTTACACGTGGAAAATCCCCATTGGTCGAGGCTGTTAACGGGTTATCGGATCCAAAACCGGACCCGATAGCTTAACGGCGTTCCGTTACAGTGGATGCCACGTGTCGGTCACCCTTGACGAAAGCACTTCTGTGACGCGCGATTTATTGTCATGGAAGTGGACACTTCCGTGATGATAATTTTGGTAATGTCATGGAACACTTCTACGACAGCACAGGTATGACTATCTTGATTCTGTCATAAATTTGTCATGGATGTACATGCATGACAGAAAACGTGACCTACTGTGACAAAAACGTATCATCACGGAAGTGTATTTTTTTTGTAGTGCACCCTCACACACACCAGCTCATCGAGCTCAAGAACACCTCACCTCCTGAGGCTGTTCATCCACTGTACTAGTTCATCCTCAGCCTCTCGAGGCAATCCACCACACACTGGAGTAGGGTATTACACCGCAAGGTGGCCCGAACCAGTATAAACTCCCGTGTCTCTTGTTCTTTGGGTTCGTCGAGCTAGGCCGTGGGATCGTTGAGCGAGCGAGCTAGGGAGAGAGTGTTCTTCGTGCACACCCCAGAGTTCGAACCTCTCAAGGGTTTGCCGGAACCCGTAATCCGACAATTTCATCATCCTTGGGCCTAAGGGAATGCATTGTGGAGTAGTTATTAGATGATGGGTTTCTAGAGTGACAGAAGCTTAAACCCTAGTTTATGCGCTATTCCGTAAGGGACTGATTTGGATCCATATGTTTAATGCTATGGTTGGATTGTTATCTTAATCCTTATTTCATAGTTGCAGATGCTTGCGAGGGGGTTAATCATAAGTGGGAGGCTTGTTCAAGTAAGAAAGACACCCAAGCACCAGTCCACCCATATATCAAATTATCAAAGTAGCGAACGCAAATCAAACCAACATGATGAAAGTGACTAGATGAAATTCCCGTGTGCCCTCAAGAACGCTTTGCTTATTTTAAGTGACCGTTCTAGCCTGTCCTTTGCTACAAAAAGGATTGGGATACCTTGTTGCACTTTATTTACCATTACCATTACTTTTCCATTACAAATTATCCTATTATCAAACTACTTGTTACCAACAATTTTAGCGCTTGTAGAAACCACCTTGCTGAAAACCGCTTGTCATTTCCTTCTGCTCCTCGTTGGGTTTGAAACTCTTACTTATCAAAAGGACTACGATTGATCCCCTATACTTGTGGGTCAACAAGACTCTTTTTTGGTGCCATTGCCGGGGAGTGAAGCACTTTTGGTAAGTGGAATCGGTAAGGAAAAAAATTATAGTACATGCTGAAATTTATTGTCACTTGTTACTATGGAAAACAATCCTTTGAGGGTTTTGTTTGGGGTATCTTCACCTCGACTGGAAACACAAAGTGTTTCCCCTCAACCTACTGCACCTACTTAAAACATAGTTATGAAATTCCTTCGGGTATGATTGGGCAACTACTGGCTAATCCTTATGCAGGAGACGGAACTAAGCATCCTGATGTGCATGTGATACATGTGGATGAAATTTGTGGATTGTTTAAGCTTGCGGGTTTACCCAGAGATGAAGTTAATAAGAAGGTTTTCCCTTTAACTTTGGGGTAAAAAGCATTGACATGTTATAGGCTACGCGATGATATTGGATCTTGGAACTGGAATCGTATGAAATTGGAATTTCACCAAAAAAATATCATATGCATCTAGTTCATCGTGATCGGAATTATATATATAATTTTTGGCCTCGTGAAAGAGAAAGTATTGCTCTAGATTTGGAAAGGATTAAGTCAATGTTATATTCATGCCCCAATCATGAGCTCTTGAGAGAAATTATCATTCAGAATTTTTATGCTCAGCTTTCTCGTAATGATCAATCCATGCTCGATACTTCTTGTGCTGGTTCTTTTATGAAGAAGACTATTGAATTCAAGTGGGATCTTTTAAAAAGAATTAAATGCAACTCTGAAGATTGGGAGCTCGACGAAGGTAAGGAGTCAGCTATTAAGCTTGAGTTTGATTGCGTTATATCTTTTATGAATACCGATGCTTTAGACAATTTTAGCACTAAATATGGACTTGACTCTGAGATAGTAGCCTCATTTTGTGAATCATTTGCTACTCATGTTGATCTCCCTAAGGAGAAGTGGTTTAAATATCATCCCCCTATTAAATAGTAAATTAAAGAACCGGTCAAAGCTAAAGATGAAACTATCATTTACAATGTTGATCCAGTAGTTCCTATTGCTTATATTGAAAAACCACATTTCCCTGTTAGGATAAAGGAACATGCTAAGGTATAAACAGTGGTTCAGAAAAGTAACATCAAAGCACCTAAACCTTCTGAACAAATTAAAGTAGAACCTAGTGTTGTTGTGGTTAAAGATCTCTTGGTCTATAATAATGATGGGCATGTTATTTACTTCTGTGATGAAGCAACTAGAATTGCCAAACCCGATGAAAAAGATAAACATAGACCTGTTGTTGGCATGCATGTTGTCTTAGTTAAAATAGGAGATCATTATTATCATGGCCTATGTGATTTAGGTGCTAGTGTGAGTGCTATTCCTTTTACTCTCTACCAAGAAATTATGAATGATATAGCACCCGCTGAAATAGAGGACGTAAATGTTACTATTAAACTTGCTAATAGAGATACCATCACACCACTTGGGATTGTTAGAGATGTTGAAGCCTTGTGTGGGAAAATAAAATACCCTAGTGATTTTTTAGTTCTTGGTTCCCCACAAGTGACTTTTGTCCCATAATCTTTTGCAGACCTTTCTTGAACACTGTCAATGCTAAAATAGATTGCCTTAAAGAAATGGCCAGTGTTAATTTTGGTGATGTGTCTCATGATTTTAATTTCTCTAAGTTTCGTAGACAACCTCATGATAAAGAATCACCTAGTAAAAATGAAAGAATTGGTCTTGCTTCTATTGCCGTACCTCCTACTGATCCTTTAGAACAATACTTGCTAGACCATGAGAATGATATGCACTTGTGTGAAAGAAATGAAATAGATAAAATATTCTTTGAACAACAACCTATCCTTAAGCACAATTTGCCTATTGAAACTCTAAGAGGTCCTCCTCCACCTAAAGGTGATCCCGTGTTTGGATTAAAAGAATTGCCAGACACTTTTAAGTATGCTTATCTTGATGAGAAAAAGATATATCCTATTATTATTAGTGCTGACCTTTCAGAACACGAAGAAGAGAGATTATTAAAAATTATGAGGAAGCACCGTGCTGTTATTTGATATACTCTTGATGATATTAAGGGCATTAGTCCCACTCTATGTTAGCACAAGATTAATATGGAACCTATTGCTAAACCTGTTATTGAGCACCAAGGGCGGTTGAATCCTAAGATGAAGGAAGTGGTAAGAACTGAAATACTGAAGCTTCTAGAAGTAGGTATAATCTATCCCATAGCTGATACTAGATGGGTAAGTCCTGTTCATTATGTCCCTAAGAGAGGAGGTATTACTATTATTCCTAATGACAAAAATGAACTTATCCCACAAAGAATTGTTACTGGCTATAGAATGGTAATTGATTTTAGAAAAATAAATAAAGTACTAGAAAAGATCATTACCCTCTTCCTTTCATTGATCAAATGCTAGAAAGATTATCTAAGCACGCACACTTTTGTTTTCTTGATGGATATTCTGGTTTCTCTCAAATACCTGTTTCACAACCTGATCAAGATAAAGCCACTTTCACTTGCCCTTTTGGAACTTATGCTTATAGACGTATGCCCTTTGGTTTATGTAATGCACCTCCTACTTTTCGAAGATGTATGACTGCTACATTCTCTGATTTTTGTGAAAAGATTTTTGAGGTTTTCACGGATGATTTTTCCGTTTACAGAACTTCTTTTGATGATTTCTTAAGCAATCTTGATCGAGTTTTGCAGAGATGTGAACAAGCTAATCTTGTCTTGAATTGGGAGAAGTGCCACTTTATGGTTAATGAAGGCATTGTCTTGGGGCATAAAATTTCTGAACGAGGTATTGTGGTTGATAAAGCAAAAGTTGATGCAATTGAGAAAATGCCATGTCCTAAAGACATTAAAAGTATTCATAGTTTCCTCGGTCATGCTGGTTTCTATAGGAGGTTTATTAAAGACTTCTCTAAAATTTCTAGGCCTCTTACTAATCTTTTCCAAAAGGATGTTCCATTTGTTTTTGATGATGATTGTGTAGAAGCCTTTGAAACACTTAAGAAAGCCTTAACTTCTGCACCTATTGTTCAACTACCTGACATGAACTTGCCTTTTGAAATTATGTGTGATGCTAGTGATTACGATGTTGGTGCTATTCTAGGACAAAGAGTTGATAAGAAATTAAATGTTATCCATTATGCTAGCAAAATTCTAGACAGTGCCCAAAAGAAATTATGCCACTACTGAAAAAGAATTTTTAGCAGTTGTGTTTGCTTGTGATAAATTCAAATCTTACATTGTTGATTCCAAAGTAATTGTTCACACCGATCATGCTGCTATAAAATATCTTATGGAAAAGAAAGATGCTAAACCTAGACTCATTAGGTGGGTTCTCTTGCTAGAAGAATTTGACTTGCATATTACTGATAGGAAGGGAGCTGAGAACCCCGTAGCCGATAACTTGTCTAGGTTAGAAAATATTCTTGATGACCCACTACCTATTGATGATAGCTTCCCTGATGAACAACTAGCTATAATAAATGCTTCTCATAATACTCCTTGGTATGCTGCCTATGCTAATTATATCATTGCTAAATTTATACCACCTAGTTTCACATACCAACAAAAGAAAAAAAATCTTTTATGACTTAAGACATTACTTTTGGGATGACCCACATCTTTATAAAGAGGGAGTAGAAGGTATTATTAGACATTGTATACCTGAGCATGAACCGGAACAAATCCTACAAAAATGTCACTCCGAAACCTACGGAGGACATCATGCAAGAGATAGAACTGCACACAAGGTATTGCAATCTGGTTTTTATTGGCCTACTCTTGTCAAGGATGCCCGTAAGTTTGTCTTGTCTTGTGATGAATGTCAAAGAATAGGTAATATCGGTAAGCGTCATGAAATGCCTATGAATTATTCACTTGTTGTTGAACCTTTTGATGTTTGGGTATTTGGTTTTATGGGACCTTTTCCTTCCTCTAATGGGTTTACACATATTTTGGTTGCTGTTGATTATGTCACTAAGTGGGTAGAAGCTATTCCAACTAGTAGTACTGATTATAACACCTCCATTAAAATGCTTAAAGAAGTTATTTTCCCAAGGTTTGGAGTCCCTAGATATTTAATGACTGATGGTGGTGTCGTGGGAACAAATCTGACAGTAGAGGTTAGGGGTACATAGGAGAGGGCAGAGCCTACCTACGGCGAAGTTGTACACTCAGATTTACGAGTTCTGACTCCTCTCGGAGGAGGTAATGACCCTACGTCTCGGTGCTGCGGGAGTTTGTTGTATGGAGTGTTGAGTTAGAGGTGGTGCGAACCCTTGTGTAGGAGCGGAAGGGCGGCTTATATAGAGTCCGCTGACCCCTCATCAACCTTTGTTACGCAAGGGTGTTGGAAATATACCCTAGAGGCAATAATAAATTGGTTATTATTATATTTCCTTGTTCATGATAATCGTTTATTATCCATGCTAGAATTGTATTGATAGGAAACTCAGATACATGTGTGGATACATAGACAACACCATGTCCCTAGTAAGCCTCTAATTGACTAGCTCGTTGATCAATAGATGGTTACGGTTTCCTGACCATGGACATTGGATGTCGTTGATAACGGGATCACATCATTAGGAGAATGCTATGATGGACAAGACCCAATCCTAAGCCTAGCACAAGATCGTGTAGTTCGTTTGCTAAAAGCTTTTCTAATGTCAAGTATCATTTCCTTAGACCATGAGATTGTGCAACTCCCGGATACCGTAGGAATGCTTTGGGTGTACCAAACGTCACAACGTAACTGGGTGGCTATAAAGGTGCACTACAGGTATCTCCGAAAGTGTCTGTTGGGTTGGCACGAATCGAGACTGGGATTTGTCACTCCGTGTGAACGGAGAGGTATCTCTGGGCCCACTCGGTAGGACATCATCATAATGTGCACAATGTGACCAAGGAGTTGATCACGGGATGATGTGTTACGGAACGAGTAAAGAGACTTACCGGTAACGAGATTGAACAAGGTATCGGGATACCGACGATCGAATCTCGGGCAAGTAACATACCAGTTGACAAAGGGAATTGAATACGGGATTGATTGAATCCCCGACATCGTGGTTCATCCGATGAGATCATCGTGGAACATGTGGGAGCCAACATGGGTATCCAGATCCCGCTGTTGGTTATTGGCCGGAGAACGTCTCGGTCATGTCTGCATGGTTCCTGAACCCGTAGGGTCTACACACTTAAGGTTCGATGACGCTAGGGTTATAGGGAATAGATATACGTGGTTACCGAATGTTGTTCGGAGTCCCGGATGAGATCCCGGACGTCACGAGGAGTTCCGGAATGGTCCGGAGGTAAAGATTTATATATGGGAAGTCCTGTTTTGGTCACCGGAAAGGTTTCGGGTGCTATCGGTAACGTACCGGGACCAACGGGAGGGTCCCGGGGGTCCACCAGGTGGGGCCACCGGCCCCAGAGGGCTGCGTGGGCCAAGTGTGGGAAGGGACCAGCCCCTAGGTGGGCTGGTGCGCCTCCCACAAGGGGACCCAGGGCGCAGGAAGGGGGAAGGGGGAAACCCTAGGCTTAGATGGGCCTAAGGCCCACCTAGTGGTGCGCCCCCCCTCTCTCCCCCCTTGGCCGCCCCCTAGATGGATCTAGGGCTGGCCGCACCCCTTGGGGGGGAAACCCTAGATGGGGGCGCAGCCCCTTCCCCTCCCCTATATATAGTGGGGGTTTTGGGGCTGCCAAAGACACGAGAACATCTCTCTCTTGGCGCAGCCCTACCCCTCTTCCTCCTCCTCTCCCGTGGTGCCTGGCGAAGCCCTGCAGGATTGCCACGCTCCTCCATCACCACCACGCCGTCGTGCTGCTGCTGGACGGAGTCTTCCCCAACCTCTCCCTCTCTCCTTGCTGGATCAAGGCGTGGGAGTCGTCACCAGGCTGCACGTGTGTTGAACGCGGAGGCGCCGTGGTTCGGCGCTTAGATCGGAATCAACCGCGATCTGAATCGCTACGAGTACGACTCCTTCATCCGCGTTCTTGCAACGCTTCCACATTGCGATCTACAAGGGTATGTAGATGTACTCCCCTTCCCCTCGTTGCTAGATTACTCCATAGATTGATCTTGGTGATGTGTAGAAAATTTTGAATTTCCGCTACGTTCCCCAGCTGTGGCATCATGAGCTAGGTCTATGCGTACTTTCTATGCACGAGTAGAACACAAAGTAGTTGTGGGCGTCGATTTTTTCAATTTACTTGCCGTTACTAGTCTTATCTTGATTCGGCGGCATCGTGGGATGAAGCGGCCCGGACCGACCTTACACGTACCCTTACGTGAGACAGGTTCCACCGACTGACATGCACTAGTTGCATAAGGTGGCTAGCGGGTGTCTGTCTCTCCCACTTTAGTCGGATCGGATTCGATGAAAAGGGTCCTTATGAAGGGTAAATAGAAATTGGCATATCACGTTGTGGCTTTTGCGTAGGTAAGAAACGTTCTTGCTAGAATCCCATAGCAGCCACGTAAAACATGCAACAACAATTAGAGGACGTCTAACTTGTTTTTGCAGGGTATGCTATGTGATGTGATATGGCCAAAAGGATGTGATGAATGATATATGTGATGTATGAGATTGATCATGTTCTTGTAATAGGAATCACGACTTGCATGTCGATGAGTATGACAACCGGCAGGAGCCATAGGAGTTGTCTTAATTTATTGTATGACCTGCGTGTCAATGAAAACGCCATGTAATTACTTTACTTTATTGCTAACCGTTAGCCATAGTAGTAGAAGTAATAGTTGGCGAGACAACTTCATGAAGACACGATGATGGAGATCATGATGATGGAGATCATGGTGTCATGCCGGTGACAAAGGTGATCATGCCGCGCCTCGAAGATGGAGATCAAAAGGCGCAAGATGATATTGGCCATATCATGTCACTTTATGATTTGCATGTGATGTTTGTCATGTTTACATCTTATTTGCTTAGAACGATGGTAGCATGAATAAGATGATCCCTCACTAAAATTTCAAGAGAAGTGTTCCCCCTAACTGTGCACCGTTGCGAAGGTTCGTTGTTTCGAAGCACCACGTGATGATCGGGTGTGATAGATTCTAACGTTCGAATACAACGGGTGTTGACGAGCCTAGCATGTACAGACATGGCCTCGGAACACATGCGAAACACTTAGGTTGACTTGACGAGCCTAGCATGTACAGACATGGCCTCGGAACACAAGAGATCGAAAGGTCGAACATGAGTCGTATAGTAGATGCGATCAACATGGAGATGTTCACCGATGATGACTAGTCCGTCTCACGTGATGATCGGACACGGCCTAGTTTGACTCGGATCATGTATCACTTAGATGACTAGAGGGATGTCTATCTGAGTGGGAGTTCATTAATCAGATGAACTTAATTATCATGAACATAGTCAAAAGGTCTTTGCAAATTATGTCATAGCTTACGCTTTAGTTCTACTGTTTAAGATATGATCCTAGAGAAAATTTAGTTGAAAGTTGATAGTAGCAATTATGCGGACTGGGTCCGTAAACTGAGGATTGTCCTCATTGCTGCACAGAAGGCTTATGTCCTTAATGCACCGCTCGGTGTGCTGAACCTCAGCGTCGTCTGTAGATGTTGCGAAACATCTGACATACACGTTTTGATGACTACGTGATAGTTCAGTGCGTAATGCTAACGGTTTAGAATTGTGGCACCAAAGACGTTTTGAAACGTCGCAGAACATATGAGATGTTCCGAAGACTGAAATTGGGATTTCAGACTAGTGCCCACGTCAAGAGGTATGAGACCCCTGACAAGTTTCTTAAGCCTACAGACTAAGGGAGAAAAGCTCAATCGTTGAGCATGTGCTCAGATTGTCTGAGTGCCACAATCGCTTGAATCGAGTGGGAGTTAATCTTCCAGATGAGATAGTGATGGTTCTCCATAGTCACTGCCACCAAGCTATTAGAGCTTCGTGATGAACTATAACATATCAGGGATATATATGATGATCCTTGAGCTATTCGCGATGTTTGACACCGCGAAAGTAGAAATAAAATAGGAGCATCAATTGTTGATGGTTAGTAAAACCACTAGTTTCAAGAAGGGCAAGGGCAAAAGGGATACTTCATGAAACAGCAAATCATTTGCTGCTCTAGTGAAGAATCCCAAGGTTAAACCCAAACCCGAGACTAAGTGCTCCTGTAATGAGGGGAACGGTCACTGAAGCAGAACTACCCTAGATACTTGGTAGATGAGAAGGCAGGCAAGGTCGACAGAAGTATATTGGATATACATTATATGAATGTGTACTTTACTAGTACTCCTGGCAGCACCAGGGTATTAGATACCGGTTCGGTTGCTAAGTGTTAGTAACTCGAAATAAAAGCTGCGGAATAAACGGAGACTAGCTAAAGGTGAGATGACGATATGTGTTGGAAGTGTTTCCAAGGTTGATGTGATCAAGCGTCGCATGCTCCCTCTACCATCGAGATTGGTGTTAAACCTAAATAATTGTTATTTGGTGTTTGCGTTGAGCATAAACATGATTGGATTATGTTTATCGCAATACGGTTATTCATTTAAGGAGAATAATGGTTACTCTGTTTATTTGAATAATACCTTCAATGGTCTTGCACCTAAAATGAATCTCGATCGCAGTGATACACATGTTCGTGCCAAAAGATATAAAATAGTAATGATAGTACCACATACTTGTGGCACTGCCATTTGAGTCATATTGGTATGGAACGCATGAAGAAGCTCCATGTAGATGGATCTTTGGATTCACTCGTTTTTCAAAAGATTGAGACATGCGAACCATGTCTATTGGTATGAAGAAACTCCATGCAGATGGATCGTTTGGACTCACTTGATTTTGAATCACTTGAGACATGCAAATCATACCACATGGGCGAGATGACTGAAAGGCCTCGTTTTCAGTAAGATGGAACAAGAGAGCAACTTGTTGGAAGTAATACATTTGATGTGTGCAGTCCAATGGGTGCTGAGGCATGCGGTGGATATCGTTATGTTCTTACTTCACAGATGATTTGAGTAGATGCTGAGTGTATTTGCTTGATGAAACACAAGTCTGAATTATTGAAAGGTTCAAGTAATTTCAGAGTGAAGTTGAAGATCGTCGTGACAAGAGGATAAAATGTCTGTGACATGATCATAGAGATGAGTATCTGAGTTACGAGTTTGGCACACAATTAAGACATTGTGGAAAGTGTTTCACAATTAATACCTCCTGGAACACCAAAGTGTGATGGTGTGTCCGAACATCATAACTGCACCCTATTGGATATGGTGCATACCATGATGTCTCTTATCGAATTACCACTATCGTTTATGGGTTAGGCATTAGAGATAACCGCATTCACTTTAAAAAGGGCCCCACGCAATTCCGTTGAGACGACACCGTTTAGAGAAACCTAAGTTGTCGTTTCTTAAAAAAATTTGGGGCTGCGATGCTTATGTGAAAAAGTTTCAGGCTGATAAGCTCGAACCCAAAGCGGATAAATGCATCTTCATAGCATACCCAAAACAATTGGGTATACCTCCTATTTCAGATCTGGAAGCAAAAGTAATTGCTTCTAGAAACGAGTCCTTTCTCGAGGAAAAGTTTCTCTCGAAAGAATTGAGTGGGAGGATGGTGGAGACTTGATAAGGTTATTGAACCGTCACTTCAACTAGTGTGCAGCAGGGCACATGAAGTTGTTCCAGTTGCACCTACACCAATTGAAGTGGAAGCTTATGATAGTGATCATGAAACTTCGGATCAAGTCACCACCAAACCTCGTAGGACGACGAGGATGCGTGCTACTTCAGAGTGGTACGTGATCCTGTCTTAGATATCATGTTGTTAGACAATACTGAACCTACGAGCTATGGAGAAGCGATGGTGGGCCCATATTCCGACAAATGGTTAGAAGCCATGAAATCCGAGATAGGATCCATGTATCAGAACAAAGCATGGACTTTGGTGAACTTTCCCGATGATCGGCAAGCCATTGAGATAAATGGATCTTTAAGAAGAAGACGGACATGGACGGTAATGTTACCGTCTATGAAGCTCGACTTGTGGCAAAGAGTATTTTCACAAGTTCAAGGAGTTGACACGATGAGATTTTCTCATCCGTAGCAATGCTTAAGTCCGTCGGAATCATGTTAGCATTAGCTGCATTTATGAAATCTGGCAGATCGATGTCAAAAACAAGTTTCCTTACCAGTTTTCGTAAGGAAAGGTTGTATGTGATACAATCAGAAAGGTTTTGTCGATCCTAAGGATGCTAAAAGGTATGGTAGCTCCAGCGATCCTTCCATGGACTAGAGCAAGCATCTCGGAGTCAGAATATACGCTTTGATGGAGTGATCAAAGTTTTTGGGTTTATACAAAGTTTGTTAGAAACTTGTATTTCCAAAGAAGTGAGTGGGAGCACTATAGAATTTCTGATGAGTATATGTTGTTGACATATTGTTGATCAGAGATGATGTAGAATTTCTGGAAAGCATAAAGGGTTGTTTGAAAGGAGTTTTTCAAAGGAAGACCTGGATAAAGCTGCTTACATATTGGGCATCAAGATCTATAGAGATAGATCAAGACGCCTGATGATACTTTCAAAGAACGCACACCTTGACATGATTTTGAAAGAGTTCAAAAATAGATCAGCAAAGAAGGAGTTCTTGGCTGTGTTACAAGGTGTGAGTATTGAGTAAGACTCAAGACCTGACCACAGCAGAAGAGAGAGAAAGGACGAAGGTCGTCCCCTATGCTTTAGACGTAGGCTCTACAGTATGCTATGTTGTGTACCGCACATGAAGTGTGCCTTGCCATGAGTTGGTCAAGGGGTACAATAGTGATCCTGGAGTGGATCACATGACAGCGGTCGAACTTATCCTTAGTATCTAGTGGACTAAGGAATTTTCTCAATTATGGAGGTGAAAAGGAGTTCGTCGTAAAGGGTTACGTTGATGCGAACTTTGACACTAATCCGGATGACTTTGAGTAGTAAACCGGATTCGTATAGTAGAGCAGTTATTTGAAATGGCTCCAAGTAGCGCATGGTAGCATCCACAAGATGACATAGATATTCATAAAGCACACACGGATCTGAAAGGTTCAGACCAGTTGACTAATAACCTCTCTCACAAGCATAACATGATCAAACCAGAACTCATTGAGTGTTAATCACATAGTGATGTGAACTAGATTGTTGACTCTAGTAAACTCTTTGGATGTTGGTCACATGGTGAGGTGACCAGTGAGTGTTAATCACATGGTGATGTGAACTAGATTATTGACTCTAGTGCAAGTGGGAGACTGTTGGAAATATGCCCTAGAGGCAATAATAAATTGGTTATTATTATATTTCCTTGTTCATGATAATCGTTTATTATCCATGCTAGAATTGTATTGATAGGAAACTCAGATACATGTGTGGATACATAGACAACACCATGTCCCTAGTAAGCCTCTAGTTGACTAGCTCGTTGATCAATAGATGGTTACGGTTTCCTGACCATGGACATTGGATGTCGTTGATAACGGGATCACATCATTAGGAGAATGATGTGATGGACAAGACCCAATCCTAAGCCTAGCACAAGATCGTGTAGTTCGTTTGCTAAGAGCTTTTCTAATGTCAAGTATCATTTCCTTTGACCATGAGATTGTGCAACTCCCGGATACCGTAGGAATGCTTTGGGTGTACCAAACGTCACAACGTAACTGGGTGGCTATAAAGGTGCACTACAGGTATCTCCGAAAGTGTCTGTTGGGTTGGCACGAATCGAGACTGGGATTTGTCACTCCGTGTGAACGGAGAGGTATGTCTGGGCCCACTCGGTAGGACATCATCATAATGTGCACAATGTGACCAAGGAGTTGATCACGGGATGATGTGGTACGGAACGAGTAAAGAGACTTGCCGGTAACGAGATTGAACAAGGTATCGGGATACCGACGATCGAATCTCGGGCAAGTAACATACCGGTTGACAAAGGGAATTGAATACGGGATTGATTGAATCCCCGACATCGTGGTTCATCCGATGAGATCATCGTGGAACATGTGGGAGCCAACATGGGTATCCAGATCCCGCTGTTGGTTATTGGCCGGAGAACGTCTCGGTCATGTCTACATGGTTCCCGAACCCGTAGGGTCTACACACTTAAGGTTCGATGACGCTAGGGTTATAGGGAATAGATATATGTGGTTACCGAATGTTGTTCAGAGTTTCGAATGAGATCCCGGATGTCACGAGGAGTTCCGAAATGGTCCGGAGGTAAAGATTTCTATATGGGAAGTCCTGTTTTGGTCACCGGAAAGGTTTCGGGTGCTATCGGTAACGTACCGGGACCACCGGGAGGGTCCCGGGGGTCCACCAGGTGGGGCCACCGGCCCCAGAGGGCTGCGTGGGCCAAGTGTGGGAAGGGACCAGCCCCTAGGTGGGCTGGTGCGCCTCCCACAAGGGGGCCCAGGGCGCAGGATAGGGGGAAGGGGGAAACCCTAGGCTCAGATGGGCCTAAGGCCCACCTAGTGGTGCGCCCCCCCTCTCTCCCCCCTTGGCCGCCCCCCTAGATGGATCTAGGGCTGGCCGCACCCCTTGGGGGGGAACCCTAGATGGGGGCGCAGCCCCTTCCCCTCCCCTATATATAGTGGGGGTTTTGGCGCTGCCAAAGACACGAGAACATCTCTCTCTTGGCGCAGCCCTACCCCTCTTCCTCCTCCTCTCCCGCGGTGCTTGGCGAAGCCCTGCAGGATTGCCACGCTCCTCCATCACCACCACGCCGTCGTGCTGCTGCTGGACGGAGTCTTCCCCAACCTCTCCCTCTCTCCTTGCTGGATCAAGGCGTGGGAGTCGTCACCGGGCTGCACGTGTGTTGAACGCGGAGGCGCCGTGGTTCGGCGCTTAGATCGGAATCAACCGCGATCTGAATCGCTACGAGTACGACTCCTTCATCCGCGTTCTTGCAACACTTCCGCATCGCGATCTACAAGGGTATGTAGATGCACTCCCCTTCCCCTCATTGCTAGATTACTCCATAGATTGATCTTGGTGATGCGTAGAAAATTTTGAATTTCCGCTACGTTCCCCAGCAAAGGGTTCAATGAGACATTAAAGGTGCGAGCGTTAGTGGTAACGCCTACACTTAATAATCTTTACAGCGACGAACTGATTGCCTGACCGTTGCCAACCCGGAGTGGCTCTAGGCCTTCTGCATTCGAGTGAAATTAGGTGCTTCGAGTGAGTAAGGATGGTCGAGTGGTGGATGAGTAACCGAGTGGATCTTGTGTCGGGTGACTTGCATGCTGTGGTCATTCTAGTCGACATCTCTTTTCTAACTTTGTAAGTCTTGGATTCCCATAGGTAGTGTCCTTGGGTAGGGCATGTAGGTCAGGCCTAGGACCCTACCCTAGGTACATGTCATCATCATTAGCCCCCGAATGGATCGGGGTTCGAGTGTCAAAGGATTGAAGCTGATTCAGACTAGACTTAATGCCTCAGAGATATTTTTTTAGAGGTTTGTAGGTACATGAGCTGCTAAATCCTTTGTCAATCGCCTCGATCAATTCTGGCTTGTTAAATGTCCGAGTGAGACAAGCTGTGAGTCATCGAGCGCTGGATCCGACCCGAATGAATGCGGATATCTTTGATGCGATCGATTGTTCTACCAGATCCCGGATTTCATGGGATTCGAAAATTTGGAGAAGCGCGTGGGCCGGCTGTAGCACAGTAAGTGGGGCAGGCGGGGAGGGACTCCTCGATTTTTGTTCCCCCTTTATCACCATGTATCAAGCAGACACCAGTTGTGGGATGCGCTGGGATCCTGTTGGCCCACAGGTCAGTGACTCGGGCGTGCGGGTATAAAGGACGACGTGGCCGAGGGGTGTAACAGTGCTCTCCTATTTTCCCCTCTCCACCTTGCCTCTCTGCCCCTTCCGCCCCTGCGCCGCGCCGCCCCGCTCAGCTCCGACGACCACCGTGGAGATGGTGAAGGACAAGACGGCAAAGTTGGAGCATGCCAAGAAGATGGCCAAGGGAAAGAAGGCATCGAGCTCCTGGCCCACTCTGCCGCCGGGTTGGATCCAAGGCGACTGGCTACCCTGGGCGGTCACGGCGGAGGACCTCGATGGGCTCGCCTCCGATGGCCTGTTGGTCCCTGGAACTTGGGAGCTGCCGGAGGCGGAGGTAGAGCCTGTGCCGCGCCCCGGAGAGCAGGTCCTCCTCCTCACCCACGTGGAGAGAGGTTTTTCTTTGCCTCCTCACCCATTTTTTCGTGGTTTCTTGAATTTCTTTGGTGCGCAAATCCACCACCTTCTCCCAAATGCCATATCATACCTTGATGCCTTTGTCTCAATGTGTGAAAATTTCTTGGGTTGCCACCCCCACTTGGGGTTGTTCAAACACATCTTCACATGCCGCTCTCAGTCGGTCAAGAAAGCGAATCCGGGTGATGTGAGGACTCACGTGATCTAGCCGCGTGGGGGTTTAGGTGTCCAGATGAGAGGTAGAAGTGCCTTCCCTTCCATGACCTTTCCCGAGTCAGTTAGGGGTTGGCAGTCAACCTGGTTTTACCACACTGACGTTCCCACCCCTGGCTCGTCGGCTAGCCTTCCCCCTTTATTGTTGGCGAAGCTCAGTGCTCCTCACTCGCTGACTATGGACAAGGAGGAGAAAGCTAAGGTGGGGATCTTGGTAGAAGTTGTAGTTGAGTTGATCCGGGGTAGGGTGACAGGCCTGGATCTGTTGGAGGTGTTCCTCAGTCAGCGGATCCAGCCTCTGCAAGCACGCGACCACCCCATGTGGCTGAATTTGGGCCCAAACGACTCCGCTGGGACCCATCCAGAGGAAGTCAAGGAAGAGACCGTGATGCAATGGCTTAGGAGCATCGCCGGAGCTCACGACAATCCGCGTGGATCCAAGCAGGTTCTGCCTTTCGATGTCGAGCATCCTCCAGGAGAGGTGAGACATAACTTGTCAAGTGTTTTACCTTTTGTTTCCAATATGCAACGGCATTGAGAACCGACTTACTTCGATATTTGTGCTCTACAGGCATTCACGAAGATGTTTCTGCCCATGCCGAACAGAAAACAACCCACCGAAGGAGTAGAGAGCAAGGGTGGGAGTGTTGATATCGAGTACGCTGACGAGAGTGAGTACGACAGTGATGATTCTGATGACAGTGAAGAAGTCGAGTCACCTCCCCGCACTGAGCACCGAACCAAGGCAAACCAAGATCTGATTGCTAACCAGAGCAAGGCCTTGGTGTCGAATGTCAGGAACGCCAAGCGCACTCGAACGGCAACTCTGGACCCGATTGAGAAGAGTGCAAAGCAACCCAAGACTGTTCCACCGAAACCACGGAAGGCCCTACCCAGGATTAAGGTCGTCGTGCCCATTGCTTCAAAGTGAGTGTTCGTTGCATCTTTCCTTTCTTTATTGTTGCACACCTTCATTGTTTTACTGACCGAGTGAAATTTGAATGCCAGAGCTGCCACTTTTGCGACGTCGCCCATGCAGATCGACGAAGAACATGCGGAAATGGATACTGCGGATGCAACCACTTTCTCGGCCAGGTATGATCAACTTATATTCCAGTCTGTCTCACTAATTGACCCATCGGTCGACTGAGTTTTCGCTGTCGAGTGATGCAGCACCAACGGACGTCATCCACCTTGCAGATGATGACGAAGACGAGCCTTAGAAGAACACAGGAGGAGAAGGTAGAACCTCGACCGCCTCCTGCAGCTTCACTAGGAGAGTGCCGTCGGGCCGAATGTGACGCCCGGATAATTAAGCTACAGTGAACCTCTGCTAATGATGCCACGTCACTTCGATTACTGTTGCTAATCTCACGTTAGTTCGAAACCGATTTAAATTCAAAGTCAAAATCAAGCAAACAATAAAAGTTTTCAAATATTAAAACTAAAATGTTCTTCATGTGCCAAATAATCCATACCTAATATTGGTAGTGAACCAACATTTTTGCAAATGTCTAAGTGCCCTAAACCACTTTAAAACAGTGGCTAAAACTATAGTTTAAATGCCTTTTTAAATTATGAAGGTTGCAAACTATTTCAAAAGCCTCACAATCTTTTTGTGGCAATTCCCAATAATTCTTTGAAATTGTTTTGGCCAGTGGCATAATTTTGCAAAGTCATTATTGGCTAAACAGAAAATGCAAAAGCTGCTGAAAATAAAAAGAAAAACAAAGAAAAGGAAAAAAGGAAAAGCAGAGAGAGGGAAAGCGCATGCCCCACTTGGGCTTCGGCCCACCCGAGCCAGCTGGCCCAGCTGGCCGGCCCACTCCCCCCTCACCGGTCGCTCCCTCCCCTCCCTGTTCCTCTGCTCCGTGTCGCTACAGGGGCGAGGTCGACCCCGACCTCCTCGCCGGCCTCGCCGGGAGAGGATAAGGGCAAAGCCACGGGCTCCCCTCGTCTCCCCACCCCACATGCCCCCTCGCCCTCCCCCGAAACCCTAGAGCGTCCACAATCCCCCTCTCGTCCCCTTCCTCGCCTCTGTTCGAGATGCCCGAGCGCCCCCGTCGCCGTCGATCGCCGTAGCCGTGGCCACCGTCGTCCGTTCATAGCCCCGGCAAGTCCTACAGCTCCGCCGTGGTCCTCTGCTTCCACTACACCGCTGGATCGAGCCCCGGAGCCCCTCGCGTCGCCGCACTTATCTTCTTCTCCGGCTCGGCCACCGCATCATCCTCGTCCTTGATCTACGCCACCGGTCCTCCCCGAGCCCTCTGCCCAGACCCCACGCTCCCCCGGTGAGCTCCTGCGCCGAACGCGCCGTCCCCTGCCCTCTCTAGCCGCCCTTAGCCACTACCCCGACGAAGCCCGAACCGCCGCCGCCTCGTTTGGTCGTCGGCGCGTCTCCGGTGACCTTTTGGTCACGGGCTAGTGCCCAACGTGCTCGCCGCGCTGCTTAGAGAACGCCCAGCCCTTCCGTTCAAGCTGCTACACGCCGTAGCGCCGTCTCCGTCGAGCACCCGTACGCGCCGCCGCCTCTGCTCGTCGCCGGCGCCGATTCCGGCCAAGTCCGGCTGCGCTACCGCCACCACTCGACGCGTGACACCGTCAGCGTTCGAACGCAAGCAAAACCGCGCAAAATGGTGCCCCGTAGCGAATTTCCGAGCGTCTCCGGCGAACTCGCCGCCGCGGAGAGCTCGCCGGCGCAACTCCGGTGCCGGCCGCCGACGTGGCTGGCCTGGGGCCACCCTAGAGCCACTGCCAGTGGGCCCCATGGGTCCCAGTTGACTGGGTTGACCCAGTCAACTGCTGACTGGGCAGCCCAGTGCCACTGACATGCAGGCCCCACCGCTTAATTAAACTAATTAAAATGTTTTATAATTAAAAATAATTAGTTAAGCTAAATAGTCACTGACATGTGGGGCCCAGCTGCTAATTAGCCATGTTTAATTAAAATAACCCACTCTCAGTCCACTATCGATGACAGGTGGGACCCACTGGTCAGTTTGACCTGGTCAGCCGTCCTGTTGACCGGTGACGTCACAATGACGTCATGCTGATGCAATATTCCTTTTATGTTAATATTAATAATTCCAGAAAATACCTTAACCTTTAGAAATTCATAGTAATCAAACCGTAACTCCGATGAAAATGTTTTCTATATGAAAGTTGCTCAGAAAAATCCAGCGAATCCGAATACGCATTCAGTTCATCTGTCACATGCCCTTAGCATGCTGAACATGGAACATTCCCCCTCCGGTCATCTGGCTGACACAGGTCCGGAACGGGGAATACATTCCCGGTTGAATTCCCCTTCCACCTTTATCGTGTAGCCATACGTTAGGTCACACCCGGCACAGCATATTACCATGTTATGCTTTGTGATGCTATGTTTGCTTTATATTTACTGTTTCTTCCCCCTCTTCTCTCTGGTAGACTCCGAGACCGTTGCTGCCCCTGTGATCGACTACGTCGACGATGACCCCTCCTTGCCAGAGCAACCAGGCAAGCCCCCCCCCCCTTGATCACCAGATATCGCCTATTCTTCTCTATACTGCTTGCATTAGAGTAGTGTAGCATGTTACTGATTTAGGTTAATCCTATTCTGTTGCATAGCCTCTCATTGTTGCTATAGTTGTTACCCTTACCTGCTATCCTACTTCTTAGTATAGGATGCTAGTGTTCCATCAGTGGCCCTACACTCTTGTCCATCTGCCATGTTATACTACTGGGCCGTGATCACTTCGGGAGGTGATCACGGGTATATGCTATATACTTTATATACATGACACATGTGGTGACTAAAGTCGGGTCGGCTCATTGAGTACCTGCAAGTGATTCTGATGAGGGGCTGAAAGGACAGGTGGCTCCATCCCGGTAGAGGTGGGCCTGAGTTCCTGACGACCCCCGACTGTTACTTTGTGGCCGAGCGACAGGGCAGGTTGAGACCACCTAGGAGAGAGGTGGGCCTGGCCCTGGTCGGCGTTCGCGGATACTTAACACGCTTAACGAGATCTTGGTATTTGATCTGAGTCTGGCCATTTGGTCTATACGCACTAACCAACTACGCGGGAACAGTTATGGGCACTCGACGTCGTGGTCTCAGCCGAAGCCTTCGTGACGTCAGCGACTGAGTGGCGCGCGCCGGATTGGACTGGAACGCCACTAGGCTAGGTCTGCTTCCGGCCGCATTCGCAACGTGCAGGTGTGCAATGGGCGATGGGCCTAGACCCCTGCGCCATAGGATTTAGACCGGCGTGCTAACCTCTCTGTTGTGCCTAGGTGGGGCTACGACGTGTTGATCTTACGAGGCCGGGCATGACCCAGAAAAGTGTGTCCGGCCAAATGGGATCGAGCGTGCTGGGTTATGTGGTGCACCCCTGCAGGGAAGTTTATCTATTCAAATAGCCGTGTCCCTCGGTAAAAGGACGACCCGGAGTTGTACCTTGACCTTATGACAACTAGAACCGGATACTTAATAAAATAGACCCTTCCAAGTGCCAGATACAACCCGGTGATCGCTCTCTAACAGGGCGACGAGGAGGGGATCGCCGGGTAGGATTATGCTATGCGATGCTACTTGGAGGACTTCAATCTACTCTCTTCTACATGCTGCAAGATGGAGGCTGCCAGAAGCGTAGTCTTCGACAGGATTAGCTATCCCCCTCTTATTCTGGCATTCTGCAGTTCAGTCCACCGATATGACCCTTTACACATATACCCATGCATATGTAGTGTAGCTCCTTGCTTGCGAGTACTTTGGATGAGTACTCACGGTTGCTTTTCTCCCTCTTTTCCCCTTTCTATACCTGGTTGTCGCAACCAGATGCTGGAGTCCAGGAGCTAGAGACCCCGAGGATGATTCTATGTGGAGTTCGGCTTCGAGGAGTAGTTAGGAGGTCCTAGGCAGGAGGCCTTGCCTTTTCGATCGTTGCTACTTTTGTGCTAGCCTTCTTAAGGCAAACTTGTTTAACTGATGTCTGTACTCAGATATTGTTGCTTCCGCTGACTCGTCTATGATCGAGCACTTGTATTCGAGCCCTCGAGGCCCCTGGCTTGTATTATGATGCTTCTATGACTTATTTATGTTGTAGAGTTGTGTTGTGATATCTTCCCGTGAGTCCCTGATCTTGATCGTACACATTTGCGTGCATGATTAGTGTACGGTCGAATCGGGGGCGTCACAAGTTGGTATCAGAACCGACTGCCTGTAGGAATCCCCCTTTCCAACTCCTTGGCCAAAGTCGAGTCTAGTCATTGAAAAACTTTTACTAACATGGCTGTGTGGCTTACGGGCCCACGTCGCCATTGGGTGGTATTAGGATCTTTTACTCCTTGTCTATACTCTGGGACTCTGATCTCTCTTCTATTCGGGTTAAGTGAATTTTGCTAAATCTAACATTAGGATCTCGTTATCACTTTCAACCGGAGAGCCCCTTATTACTGATGATCGTCTGCTGCACGTGAAGACCCTGAAGACACTCTCCGCTGATAACCCGAGAACTTGTGTTCATCGCTTTTGCAATTCCCTTTCATCGATAAACTCCTATGGATAACCACGTATACTCGCCATTCATACAATGTTTCCCAGTTGATCTTGTTATTACAAGATACCCCAAAATTCTCTCTGTTATTCCGAGAATCCTTTGAGCTTACTGCCTTGCTGTTCTTTGTCACCTGAATACCCCTACGGATAATTCTCGCACTTACCGAGTATCCGCTCATCCCCAGTTGATTCAAGTATTTCACAAAAGTGTTCAAAATACCATTCGATCTTCCGAAAATCCTCAGGAGCCTTTTTGCTCTTGAAATTCTTGCTTACTTGCATTATGATTAATCTTAAGTCTCGTAATCTTATTGGAATCTCTTGTCATTATCA
The DNA here is from genome assembly GCF_002575655.3 of Aegilops tauschii subsp. strangulata. Taxonomy (NCBI): domain Eukaryota; kingdom Viridiplantae; phylum Streptophyta; class Magnoliopsida; order Poales; family Poaceae; genus Aegilops; species Aegilops tauschii. The sequence goes on from NC_053038.3 coordinate 112,737,243, forward strand.
TTTTGAGTCCGTTGATTCAATTTGTTGCGAATGCTCGCAATCCTCAATCAGAGCCTAGAATTCATCCTCCCGGCTCAGACGTCAGTTGAAACGTGAACTGGTTATCGACCAATCAAATTGCCGTCGATTGTACCCCTAAGTCTATTCAACTTATCCATTCTTATTCAGACCATTGGCTTCTGATCCCTTGATTTGGAAATGATAATTCCTTTGCATTTGAGCTTTGAATTACTCAGTTGTTTTTATAGTCAGATGCCCTTTCATTCCTTCTTCCTCTGATAGAGTACCGATACTCGCATCAGCTCCGTTGTAGACCACAAGACCCCTTGTTGGGTTATTATCCGACAGTGTCCTTCATATTCAATAACCTTGTGATCATTTCCATGGATATATAATGCCTTTGGTAATTTGTATCCTCTGCTTGATAACCATACTCTACTTTTGAGCTGGTGATTTTACTCTTGAAGTTTGAGGTATATGTTTCTAAGATGCCCCGATGGATTGAACCTATACCTTCCCTAAAAACCGTATGAACCCGAAGGTTTTCACAAGTCATACTCTTCTGGTATTTTGCCAGATAAAATTTCAACACTACAACTTCTTTGAAAAATGAGAAGTGAATGAAAGGTTATGCATTGGAGAAGTGGGAGTCGACCTTGAACCTTTGTGTTCATGCCCATGGACACGATGTAGATCCTATCATGGAAGCTTCTTGTAATAATAACTATTTCCTGGATAAATATCATCTGGTATCTGTGAATTGATCCTTTGCAACCGTGGTTCCGACCATGATTGTTCTCCTTTGATTCTATTTCTCGGACAAGTTAAAGTACTTGCCTTCTGCAGATCAGTACGCCTTCCCAACCTCTATTTTGTTCTACCTTCGAGTATTACCCCCTGGTATCTCGAGGATATCAACCCATTGCACTTCATCTTATGAGTTTCTGATGAAGTAGTACCTTTCCCCATCATAGTCACTCCACGGGTTCTGGGTTGTCGTCAACCGAGAACTCCGATTTGTGAATCAAATCAACACTGAGATTCGGTACTCCCAGTACTTTGTTGTTGAGAAGTTTAATACTCCATCACGTCACTCCTAGCCTGATCGGCTACATCATTATCATGCTAATTTTAACTGTGCTACCGGGTCCTTAGTTCCGGAGCGCAACCTTAGATGATGAGCTAAGCTTACGCCGATTTCCTCGTCTTATCGTTCCACCTTGAACGACAAGCTTGAATTCGAGTTTGTGTCATACTCATGGTCCCCAAGAACATTTCGCTTCATCATTCCTTTGACTTGATGTCATCGCCAACCGATTACATCTCCATGAAACCTCTCGACAAAATTTGTCATGATCATCATCAACATTCTGAGTTCCTCCAGGATATCAATTGAATTCATGATGAGAAATACCATCCTTGCCCCTCGATGATTTGTGTTATCATCGGCAACATTCTTGCTTTCCCTTCAACACAAACTTGTTCATGTTTTGTGTTGTACCTTGAGATCCTTGCTATCCAACTTATGTTACGTTCTACCTTGGAGTATTGCTATCTTCTATGTCAAGAATGTCATGGGAAATTCACCACCCTTAAGAATTCTTGATACAAGTGATACTTATTTAACATCACCATTCTTTTCTTGGTCCCCGTGTTGTTTCTAACCGGAATACCGACAAATGGTTTGTGATGTGTAAATTCTAAACTTCTAGCAACCCAATTGCTTTGAAGTTATAGGTCTATAGTTTCATTCTACGTCTATGGCTTATTGAATTATCATTCGAACATTGATTGTGCTGCCTAGCCCATATTTCGGGTGCACCATCAACCAATGTTCAATCGTGTATGTTTCCTCGAGCATACCTCATTATATCATTTGAACTGACAAAAGCTATCTCCTTGTACACATAATTGTGGAAATCCATCTTTTGGAAATCTCAATGGAATGTCGCTGAGTCCATCAGCCACCTCCTAACCCTCTCCTTGGTTTAATGATGAACTCTTGTTTCGGAACTTGCTTTCATAGTTTATTTCCCAAGAATCTTACAATGTCATCCCATGAATTTGTGTTGCACCTTTCTTCTCAGACATCCTGAGTCTGAGGTATCCTGACACCAATCAGATCTGAATCTCGGTCAGATATGATGGTTGGAACATATTTCCAAGAGTTATACATTGGTCTTTATATGACCCGGTAGGGTGATGTCATGCCTAGCACAACTGGCCGGAGGACCTATTGTTATAGTTCTTCCTTTCAGCAAGGTTATCCTTTCTTCCATCAGGAAATTGTAAGACTTATTCTATAAGTTGTTCCTGATGGATCCTTTTTGTTTCCAAAGTCTGATCTTCACCTGTTGACCATGTCAATGCTATCTCGAAGCATGTCTATGGTACTCCGATTTTCAACAGGAACATTTGAAGCCCAATGCTAAATGTTTCCTGCTCAATTATCCAAACACCGTTGTATGGGTAATGTCATGAAATTTCTTTCCCCTACCTAAAGAGTTTTCTACATTATATCCTGTCATGGATATCATGCTCAGCTTGTCCTTGGGAAGGATATACCCTTGAAATATGTGTTTAAATACATTTCCCTTTCCATTGTTCTGTTTAATCTGATGATCACCCTTTTCCTTTCCATTATTTTATTTAATCTTTCTTGTGATCTATATGATCTAAGCAGTAATAATTCACTGCTTATGTAAACACCTCGGTGTACTACTCTGTCAATAAGACCCTGTTACTATTGTTGATGACATTCCGGTAGCCACCGATGGACGAGAACCTTGCCTATTGGTCCGCCTCGTTCAACGAGCAGGAAAATGGTTCTCTTCGTCCCTCGCCCTTGGTACCAACGGTGTTGCTGACATATAACTGACAGGCTATCCTCTGACATACCGTGCTTACATGATCGTGCAAGACGTCCTCCCTCTTCCTACTTTTTACCCACATGGTGGGCCCATAACCCACGGTTCCACAGGATCGAAACCTGAATCTTCTTTACAACCCGGATTCTAATGTATCCTGTGCACCTAGCTTCGTATGTAATTCACGAGCTAAAATCTATACCATTATTCATCCTGGAATCAAACACCATGTTATTCTCGTTGCTCTGAACCCCTTTTCACACTTCGTTTCAGGCAACGAACGATTGCATGCCCGCTCGAAACTTCTCATGCTACCTTCATACTTTGCTCTCGATATTTTCTTAAAGTTTCAATTCGAGAGTTAATTTCCACCACCTTCCCCGATGTTATCTACCAGATATTCTACCTTGCAGAGGTCCATTCTTCCGCTATGCCCCTTATTCTTTCTTAAGTATGACGGAGATCCCGAAGAAAGGACGACAACTTCATCATGATGACCTGAAGCAGAGAAATAAAGACGTCAATGTAATGGATCGACCTTTTCTAGAAGAGCAACCAAGGCCGAGAAGATCCGTTAGAATTTCATAACTAGACCTCCCCCCCCTTCTCTACCTCTTAAATCTTGGGATGAGATTTCTTGTAGTGGAGGAGAATTGTGACGCCCGGATAATTAAGCTACAGTGAACCTCTGCTAATGATGCCACGTCACTTCGATTACTGTTGCTAATCTCACGTTAGTTCGAAACCGATTTAAATTCAAAGTCAAAATCAAGCAAACAATAAAAGTTTTCAAATATTAAAACTAAAATGTTCTTCATGTGCCAAATAATCCATACCTAATATTGGCAGTGAACCAACATTTTTGCAAATGTCTAAGTGCCCTAAACCACTTTAAAACAGTGGCTAAAACTATAGTTTAAATGCCTTTTTAAATTATGAAGGTTGCAAACTATTTCAAAAGCCTCACAATCTTTTTGTGGCAGTGCCCAATAATTCTTTGAAATTGTTTTGGCCAGTGGCATAATTTTGCAAAGTCATTATTGGCTAAACAGAAAATGCAAAAGCTGCTGAAAATAAAAAGAAAAACAAAGAAAAGGAAAAAAAATAAAAAGCAGAGAGAGGCAAAGCCCCTGCCCCACTTGGGCTTCGGCCCACCCGAGCCAGCTGGCCCAGCAAGCCGGCCCACTCCCCCCTCACCGGTCGCTCCCTCCCCTTCCTGTTCCTCTGCTCCGTGTCGCTACAGGGGCGAGGTCGACCCCGACCTCCTCGCCGGCCTCGCCGGGAGAGGATAAGGGCAAAGCCACGGGCTCCCCTCGTCTCCCCACCCCACATGCCCCCTCGCCCTCCCCCGAAACCCTAGCGCGTCCACAATCCCCCTCTCGTCCCCTTCCTCGCCTCTGTTCGAGATGCCCGAGCGCCCCCGTCGCCGTCGATCGCCGTAGCCGTGGCCACCGTCGTCCGTTCGTAGCCCCGGCAAGTCCTACAGCTCCGCCGTGGTCCTCTGCTTCCACTACACCGCTGGATCGAGCCCCGGAGCCCCTCACGTCGCCACACTCTTCTTCTTCTCCGGCTCGGCCACCGCATCGTCCTCGTCCTTGATCTACGCCACCGGTCCTCCCCGATCGCTCTGCCCAGACCCCACGCTCCCCGGATGAGCTCCTGCGCCGAACGCGCCATCCCCTGCCCTCTCTAGCCGCCCGTAGCCACTACCCCGACGAAGCCCGAACCACCGCCGCCTCGTTTGGTCGCCGGCGCGTCTCCGGTGACCTTTTGGTCACGGGCTAGTGCCCAACGTGCTCGCCGCGCTACTTAGAGAACGCCCAGTCCTTCCGTTCAAGTTGCTACACGCCGTAGCGCCGTCTCCGTCGAGCACCCGTACGCGCCGCCACCTCTGCTCGTCGCCGGTGCCGATTCCGGCCAAGTCCGGTTGCGCTACCGCCACCACTCGACGCGTGACACCATCAGCGTTCGAACGCAAGAAAAACCGCGCAAAATGGTGCCCCGTAGCAAATTTCCGAGCGTCTCCGGCGAACTCGCCGCCGCGGAGAGCTTGCCGGCGCAACTCCGGCGCCGGCCGCCGACGTGGCTGGCCTGGGGCCACCCCAGAGCCACTGCCAGTGGGCCCCGTGGGTCCCAGTTGAATGGGTTGACCCAGTCAACTGCTGACTGGGCAGCCCTGTGCCACTGACATGCAGGCCCCACCGCTTAAATAAACTAATTAAAATGTTTTATAATTAAAAATAATTAGTTAAGCTAAATAGTCACTGACATGTGGGGCCCAGCTGCTAATTAGCCATGTTTAATTAAAATAACCCACTGTCAGTCCACTATCGATGACAGGTGGGACCCACTGGTCAGTTTGACCTGGTAAGCCGTCCTGCTGACCGCTGACGTCACAATGACGTCATGCTAATGCAATATTCCTTTTATGTTAATATTAATAATTCCAGAAAATACCTTAACCTTTAGAAATTCATAGTAATTAAACCGTAACTCCGATGAAAATGTTTTCTATATGAAAGTTGCTCAGAAAAATCCAACGAATCCGAATACGCGGTCCGTTCATCTGTCACATGCCCTTAGCATGCTGAACATGGAACATTCCCCCTCCGGTCATCTGGCTGACACAGGTCCGGAACTGGGAATACATTCCCGGTTGAATTCCCCTTCCACCTTTATCGTGTAGCCATACGTTAGGTCACACCCGGCACAGCATATTACCATGTTATGCTTTGTGATGCTATGTTTGCTTTATATTTACTGTTTCTTCCCCCTCTTCTCTCCGGTAGACTCCGAGACCGTTGCTGCCCCTGTGATCGACTACGTCGACGACGACCCCTCCTTGCCAGAGCAACCAGGCAAGCCCCCCCCCATTGATCACCAGATATCGCCTATTCTTCTCTATACTGCTTGCATTAGAGTTGTAGCATGTTACTGATTTCGGTTAATCATATTCTGTTGCATAGCCTCTCATTGTTGCTACAGTTGTTACCCTTACCTGCTATCCTACTGCTTAGTATAGGATGCTAGTGTTCCATCAGTGGCCCTACACTCTTGTCCGTCTGCCATGCTATACTACTGGGCCGTGATCACTTCGGGAGGTGATCACGGGTATATGCTATGTACTTTTTATACATGACACATGTGGTGACTAAAGTCGGGTTGGCTCGTTGAGTACCCGCAAGTGATTCTGATGAGGGGGCTGAAAGGACAGGTGGCTCCATCCCGGTAGAGGTGGGCCTGGGTTCCTGACGACCCCCGACTGTTACTTTGTGGCGGAGCGACAGGACAGGTTGAGACCACCTAGGAGAGAGGTGGGCCTGGCCCTGGTCGGCGTTCGCGGATACTTAACACGCTTAACGAGATCTTGGTATTTGATCTGAGTCTGGCCATTTGGTCTATACGCACTAACCAACTACGTGGGAACAGTTATGGGCACTCGACGTCGTGGTATCAGCCGAAGCCTTCGTGACGTCAGCGACTGAGTGGCGCGCGCCGGATTGGACTGGAACGCCACTAGGCTAGGTCTGCTTCCGGCCGCGTTCGCAACGTGCAGGTGTGCAATGGGCGATGGGCCTAGACCCCTGCGCCATAGGATTTAGACCGGCGTGCTGACCTCTCTGTTGTGCCTAGGTGGGGCTGCGACGTGTTGATCTTACGAGGCCGGGCATGACCCAGAAAAGTGTGTCCGGCCAAATGGGATCGAGCGTGTTGGGTTATGTGGTGCACCCATGCAGGGAAGTTTATCTATTCGAATAGCCGTGTCCCTCGATAAAAGGACGACCCGGAGTTGTACCTTGACCGTATGACAACTAGAACCAGATACTTAATAAAATACACCCTTCCAAGTGCCAGATACAACCCGGTGATCGCTCTCTAACAGGGCGACGAGGAGGGGATCGCCAGGTAGGATTATGCTATGCGATGCTACTTGGAGGACTTCAATCTACTCTCTTCTACATGCTGCAAGATGGAGGCTGCCAGAAGTGTAGTCTTTGACAGGATTAGCTATCCCCCTCTTATTCTGGCATTCTGCAGTTCAGTCCACCGATATGACCCTTTACACATATACCCATGCATATGTAGTGTAGCTCCTTGCTTGCGAGTACTTTGGATGAGTACTCACGGTTGCTTTTCTCCCTCTTTTCCCCTTTCTATACCTGGTTGTCGCAACCAGATGCTGGAGTCCAGGAGCTAGAGACCCCGAGGATGATTCTACGTGGAGTTCGGCTTCGAGGAGTAGTTAGGAGGTCCCAGGCAGGAGGCCTTGCCTTTTCGATCGTTGCTACTTTTGTGCTAGCCTTCTTAAGGCAAACTTGTTTAACTGATGTCTGTACTCAGATATTGTTGCTTCCGCTGACTCGTCTATGATCGAGCACTTGTATTCAAGCCCTCGAGGCCCCTGGCTTGTATTATGATGCTTGTATGACTTATTTATGTTGTAGAGTTGTGTTGTGATATCTTCCCGTGAGTCCATGATCTTGATCGTACACATTTGCGTGCATGATTAGTGTACGGTCGAATCGGGGGCGTCACACCGAACGTCTCATGCACCGCCTGAAGTTGTTCTTCAAGAGCAAGGTGGTTCGTCTCGAGCTGGTGCTATCTTCGCTGCTCCTCTGTCGACTACTTTGCCTTTAGTGTCGACTGCTCCTGCTTCGGGTCCGACTGGACAACCTCAAGTGTTGATCCTCTAGCTGCATCGCCGACTCCTGCATCAAATGTGTTCACTCTGCATCATGTCCCTGAGGACCAGACTCAAGGAAGCTATGATTCAGGCTGACTTGATGATGCAGTGTCTGAAGGAGGTGTATGAAGCCATCAAGATGGCTTACGATGCCAGTGCAGCTCTTCAGGCAAATGTCCGAGTAAGTGCGATTGTAAGTTGATTTCCGATTGGGTTTTTCCATCCTATCTTGACTCTGTACACCCACTGGTTGTTTCCTTCGACTCATGACATCAGAATTCCTTTGCTCGTAGTTTTTCAGTCTGTAGATCTCCACTCAGGCCGGTTCATACGTATCCAAGTATCTATAATTTTTTATTCTTCCATGCTATTATATTATATGTTTTGGATGTTTTATATGCATTAATATGCTATTTTATATTATTTTTGGGGCTAACCTATTAACGTAGAGCCTAGTGCTAGTTTCTGTTTTTTTTCTTGTTTTTGAGTTTTGCAGAAAAGGAATACCAAACAGAGTCCAAACGGAATAAAACCTTCACGATGATTTTTCTTGGACTAGAAGACACCCAGAGACTTAGATCAAGTCAGAAGAGCCATGAGATGTCCACAAGGGGGGAGGGCGCGCCCAGGGGGTAGGGCACGCCCCCTTGCCTTGTGGGACCCTCGTGACTCCCCTGACCTAATTCTTCAGCCTATATATTCACAAATATTCCCAAACCACCAGAAGTATCCACGAAAACACTTTTCACCGCCACAACCTTCTGTTCCTGTGAGATCCCATCTAGGGGCTTTTTTCGGCATCCTGCCGGAGGGGGATTCGATCATGGAGGGCTTCTACATCAACTCTATTGCCCTTCCGATGAAGCGTGAGTAGTTTACCACAGACCTACTAGTCCATAGCTAGTAGCTAGATGACTTCTTCTCTCTCTTTGATTCTCAATACCATGTTCTCCTCGATGTTCTTGGAGATCTATCCGACGTAATGTTCTTTTGTGGTGTGTTTGTCGAGATTCGATGAATTGTGGATTTATGATCAGCTTATCTATGAATATTATTTGAATCTTCTCTGAATTCTTTTATGCATGATTTGGTATCTTTGTAATTCTCTTCGAACTATCGGTTTGGTTTGGCCAACTAGATTGGTTTTTCTTGCAATGGGAGAAGTGCTCAGCTTTGGGTTCAATCACGTAGTGTCCTTTCCCAGTGACAATAGGGACAGCAAGGCATGTATTGTGTTGTTTCCATCAAGGATAAAAAGATGGGGTTTACATCATATTGCTTGAGTTTATTCCTCTACATCATGTCATCTTACTTAATGCATTACTCTAATCTTCATGAACTTAATACTCTAGATGCAGGCAGGAGTCGCTTGATGCGTGGAGTAATATTAGGAGATGCAGAATCATTTCGGTCTACTTGACACGGACGTGATGCCTATATTTCATAATCATTGCCTTAGATATCGTCATAAATTTGTGCTTTTCTATCAATTGCTCAACAATAATTTGTTCACCCACCGTATTATTTGCTATCTTGAGAGAAGCCTATAGTGAAACCTATGGCCCCCGGGTCTATTTTCCATCATATAAGTTTCCGATCTACTATTTTGCAATCTTTTACTTTCCGATCTATAAAACAAAAACCCAAAAATATTTACTTTATCGTTTGTTTAGTTTCATCTATTTCTTTCAGATCTCACTTTTGCAAGTAACCATGAAGGGATTGACAACCCCTTTGTCACGTAGGGTGCAAGTCGTTTGATTGTTTGTGTAGGTATTGGTGATTTGTGCGTTGTCTCCTACTGAATTGATACCTTGGTTCTCTAACTGAGGGAAATACTTATCTCTACTTTGCTACATCACCCTTTCCTCTTCAAGGAAAAAACTAACGCAAGCTCAAGAAGTAGCAGGAAAAATTTCTGGCGCCGTTGCCGGAGAGATCTACGCCAAGTCAAGACATACCAAGTACCCATCATAAAACTCTCATCTCTTGAATTACATTATTCGCCATTTGCCTCTCGTTTTCCTCTCCCCACTTCTAAAACGATTTTCAAAAAGATTTGCCTTTTCTTTTGCCCTTCTTCTGCTCGTCTTTTCGTTTGCTTTTTCTTTGCTTGGGTGCCATGTGTCTTCTATTTGCTTGCATCTTCGCTTGCTAAAAATCTATTGATATGGATCCTCATCCCCTTGCTAATCTTTTTAAGAGATCCAATCATTATGAACCAATTGCTAGTGATTTGAGTGCACTAGATTATCTTTATGAAGTTTTGCTTGAAATCCGTGAATCTGAAAATTGGGATGATGTAATTTATGAAGTGATTCACGATAGATCTTTGAATGAAAATCATGATTGCATAGATGTTATTATAAATTCTATTAATGTCCATTATGTTAATGATATGCAAAACCCTAAGCTTGGGGATGCTAATTTATCTATGTCTACTACTTGTTGCAATGATCATGATTGGGGTGATTCTTCTTATGATCTTGAAAATTTATTTAAGCCCCATGATGAATATGAGTTTGATAATAATGTTTGCAATAATATTGAAAGTGGTTTTGGAAGAGTGTCGACTTTAGATCCCACATATTTGGAGAATATTCAATCTTATGATTTTTTTGATAAAAGTGGGTTCGGAGAGGTCATGACTTTATTTTATGATAATCCCACTATTTCGGAAGAGTGTCAACTTTGCATGCATGTGGATCATAAAGAAAAAATTTTATGTGATAGTTATATTGTTGAATTTGGTTATGATCCTACATTTAATTATTATGAGAGAGTAAAATATGGTTGTAGAAATTTTCATGTTACAAAATTACCTCTTGTTATGTTGAGATAGCTTTTGTTTCTTTCTTCTTCCTTGCATATGGTGGTTTTTGCTTGTCCTGATAATTTGTTTGCTTATAAAATCCCTATGCATAGGAAGCATGTTAGACTTAAACTTGGTTGTCACAAGTCTTATGAAGCTCTCTTTGTGTTTCAATTTCTATCTTTCATGTGAGCATCATTAAAAGTATAAATGCCTAGCTAAAAGGCTTTAAAGAAAAGTGCTTGTTGGGAGACAACCCAATATTTTTATTTCCCATTTTTTGAATAAATAATTCATCTAGCCTCTGGTTAGATGTGGCTTTGTGTTTTAATTAGTGTTTTTCCCAAGTAAGACCTTTGGGATGGCTTACGGTGATAGTTGATTTGATCTTGCTGAAAAACAGACACTTTTGCGCTCAGTCCCAGAATTTTTAGAAATCACAGAAGCGTGATAAAATTCTGAATTCTCTACACAAGATTGATATACAAATTGCCTATGTTGTCCTAATTCTTCAGAATTTTTTGAGTTACAGAAGTTTTATAACTATCCAGATTACTATAGATTGTTCTGTTTTTACACATTCTGTTTTCTATGTGTTGTTTGCTTATTTTGATGAATCTATGGGTAGTATCGGGGGGTATGAACCATGGAAAAGTTGGAATACAGTAGATATTACACTAATATAAATAAATAATGAGTTCACAACCTTACCAAAAGTGGTGATTTATTTTCTTATACTAACGGAGCTTACGAGATTTTCTGTTGAGTTTTGTGTTGTGAAGTTTTCATGTTTTGGGTAAGGATTTGATGGACTATGGAATAAGGAGTGGCAAGAGCCTCATCTTGGGGATCCCAAGGCACCCAAGGTAATATTCAAGGACAACCAAGAGCCTAATCTTGGGGATGCCCCGGAAGGCATCCCCTCTTTCGTCTTCGTCTATCGGTAACTTTACTTGAGGCTATATTTTTATTCACCACATAATATGTGTTTTGCTTGGAGCATCTTGTATGATATGAGTCTTTGCATTTTAGTTTGCCACAATCATCCTTGATTTACACACCTTTTGAGAGGGACACGCATAAATTGCGATTTATTAGAATACTCTAAGTGCTTCACTTATATCTTTTGAGCTAGGCAATTTTGCTCTAGTGCTTCACTTATATATTTTTAGAGCACGGCGGTGGTTTTATTTTATAGAAATTGTTGAACTCTCATGCTTCACTTATATTATTTTGAGAGTCTCTAAACAACATGGTAATTTGCTTTGGTTATAAATTTAGTCCTAATATGATAGACATCCAAGAGGGGTATAATAAAAACTTTCATATAAAGTGCATTGAATACTATGAGAAGTTTGATTCCTTATGATTGTTTTGAGATATAAAGATGGTGATATTAGAGTCATGCTAGTGAGTAATTGTGAATTGAAGAAATACCTGTGTTAATGTTTGTTATTCCCGTAGCATGCTTGTATGGTGAACTGTTAAGTAACGAAGTTGGAGCATGATTTATTTATTGATTGTCTTCCTTATGAGTGGCGGTCTGGGACGAGCGGTGGTCTTTTCCTACCAATCTATCCCCCTAGGAGCATGCGCGTAGTACTTCATTTTGATAACTAATAGATTTTTGCAATAAGTATGTGAGTTCGTTCTGACTAATGTTGAGTCCATGGATTATACGCACTCTCACCTTTCCACCATTGCTAGCCTCTCTAGTACCGCACAACTTTCGCCGGTACCATACGCCCTCCATATACCTTCCTCAAAACAGCCACTTTACCTACCTATTATGTCATTTCCATAGCCATTCCGAGATACATTGCCATGCAACTTTCCACTGTTCCGTTTTACTATGACACGTTCCATCATTATCATATTGCTTTGCATGATCATGTAGTTGACATCGTATTTGTGGCAAAACCACCTTTCATAATTCTTTCATAGTCACTCTCGAGTCATTGCACATCCCGGTACACCGCCAGAGGCATTCATATAGAGTCATAATTTGTTCTAAGTATCGAGTTGTAATTCTTGAGTTGTAAGTAAATAAAAGTGTGATGATCATCATTATTAGAGCATTGTCCCATGTGAGAAAAAAGAGGCCAATGAAGCCTAAATAAAAAAAGGTGGCCAAAGAAGGCAAACAAAAAAAGAGAGAAGGCGCAATGTTACTATCCTTATTTTCCACACTTGTGCTTCAAAGTAGCACCATGATCTTCATGATAGAGAGTCTCCTATGTTGTCACTTTCATATGCTAGTGGGAATTTTTCATTATAGAACTTGGGTTGTATGTTCCAATGATGGGTTTCCTCAAATTGCCCTAGGTCTTCATGAGCAAGCATGTTGGATGCACACCCACTTAGTTTTCTTTTGAGCTTTCATAGACTTATAGCTCTATTGCATTCGTTGCATGGCAATCCCTATTCACTCACATTGATATCTATTGATGGGCATCTCCATAGCCCGTTGATACGCCTAGTTGATGTGACACTATCTCCTTATTTTTGTCTTCTCCACAACCACCATCTATTCCATTTATAGTGTTATGTCCATGGCTCATGCTCATGTATTGCGTGAAAGTTGAAAAAGTTTGAGAACATCAAAAGTGTGAAACAATTGCTTGGCCTGTCAGCGGGGTTGTGCATGATTTGAATATTTTGTGTGATGAAGATGGAGCATAGTCAGACTATATGATTTTGTAGGGATAAGCTTTCTTTGGCCATGTTATTTTGAGAAGACATAATTGCCTTGTTAGTATGCTTGAAGTATTATTGTTCTCAAGTCAATATTAAACTTTTGTTTTGAATCTTATGGATCTAAACATTCATGCCACAATCAAGAAAAATTACATGGATAAATATGTTAGGTAGCATTTCAAATCAAAAATTCCATTTTATCATTTACCTCCTCGAGGACGAGCAGGAATTAAGCTTGGGGATGCTTGATACGTCTCCAACGTATCTATAATCTTTGATTGTTCCATGCTATTATATTATCTGTTTTGGATGTTTTATATGCATTAATATGTTATTTTATATTATTTTCGGGACTAACCTGTTAACCTAGAGCCCAGTGCCAGTTTCTGCTTTTTTTCTTGTTTTTGAGTTTCGTAGAAAAGGAATACCAAACGGAATAAAACCTTTGCGATGATTTTTCTTGGACCAGAAGACACCCCAGACACTTGGAGATCAATTCGGAAGAGCCATGAGGCGGCCACAAGGGGGGAGGGTGCTCCCCTGCCTTGTGGGCCCCTCGCGACTCCCCTGACCTAATTCTTTGGCCTATATATATTCCCAAATATTCCCAAACCACCAGAAGTATCCACGAAAACACTTTTCCACCGCCGCAACCTTCTGTTCCCGTGAGATCCCATCTAGGGGCCTTTTTCGGCATCTTGACGGAGGGGGATTCGATCACGGAGGACATCTACATCAACTCTATTGCCCTTCCGATGAAGCGTGAGTAGTTTACCACAGACCTATAGGTCCATAGCTAGTAGCTAGATGGCTTCTTCTCTCTCTTTGATTCTCAATACCATGTTCTCCTTGATGTTCTTGGAGATCTATCCTATGTAATGTTGTTTTGCGGTGTGTTTGTCGAGATCCGATGAATTGTGGATTTATGATCAGCTCATCTATGAATATTATTTGAATCTTCTCTGAATTCTTTTATGCATGATTTGGTATCTTTGTAATTCTCTTCGAACTATCGGTTTGGTTTGGCCAACTAGATTGGTTTTTCTTGCAATGGGATAAGTGCTCAGCTTTGGGTTCAATCATGTAGGGTCCTTTCCCAGTGACAGTAGGGATAGCAAGGCACGTATTGTGTTGTTTTCATCGAGGATAAAAATACGGGGTTTAAATCATATTGCTTGAGTTTATTCCTCTACATCATGTCATCTTACTTAATGCGTTACTCTGTTCTTCATGAACTTAATACTCTAGATGAAGGCAGGAGTCGGTCGATGTGTGGAGTAATAGTAGTAGATGCAGAATCGTTTCGGTCTACTTGACACGGACGTGATGCCTATATTTCATAATCAGTGCCTTAGATATCGTCATAACTTTGCACTTTTTCTATCAATTGCTCGACAGTAATTTGTTCACCCACCATATTATTTGCTATCTTGAGAGAAGCCTCTAGTGAAACCTATGGCCCCCGGGTCTATTTTCCATCATATAAGTTTCCGATCTACTATTTTGCAATCTTTTACTTTCTGATCTATAAACCGAAAACCCAAAAATATTTACTTTACCATTTGTTTAGTTTCATCTATCTCTATCAGATCTCACTTTTGCAAGTAACCGTGAAGGGATTGACAACCCCTTTATCGCGTTGGGTGCAAGTTTTTTTATTGTTTGTGCAGGTATTGGTAATTTCTGCATTGTCTCCTACTGGATTGATACCTTGGTTCTCTAACTGAGGGAAATACTTATCTCTACTTTGCTGCATCACTCTTTCCTCTTCAAGGGAAATACCAACGCAAGCTCAAGAAGTAGCACCGGTCAGGCCGTGCCGAGTGGGAATTGATCAAGTGGGGGCACGCCGAGTGCACCCACTGGGTGTAGTCCTCGAGACTGCCGTCGAATGTTAGATTCGGCGGGGATCTTAATGAACATGTGTTTTTCTCCACTCGGGCCAGTCGGGCTGAAGCCGTGTGGAAATGAATCCAGTGGGGGCACGCAGAGTGCACCCACTGGGTGTAGTCCCCGAGATCACCGTCGAATGTCTGATTCGGTGGGGGTCTTAGAATGCTTTTATTTGTAGCAACTGGATTTGCTCTTCTCCACTTGGAAGTAGAGGAATATTTGAAACTCTTTATTATCATCGACTGAATCGTTTCTTCGTTGATCTCAGAAAACTTGTGAGCTCGTGACTCAGTGTGCTGCTCTGGAGAAGGAGAAGACCCAACTCCAACTAGACTTGGAAGTGACCAAAAGGAACTTGGGAGCGTGCTCAGAAGGAGGCGAATACCATGGGAGGTAAATCGTGTCAACTGAATTCACCGTTGTTCTTTTCTTCTGTCCTTTGAGCCGAGTAGTTTTACTCGAACAGATGTGCGCAATGAGAACCATCAACTTCAAGCGTGACTCAGGAATGCTATTTCCTTAGACACCATGAAACAGGCCGTGGAAAAGAAGGACGAAGAACTAGCGGGCGCTCAGAAGGTGGCTAAGGAGAAGACTGAAGCCGCTGAGGCAAAGCTAGCTTTAGTCGGAAAGTTGGGGGAGGAAAATGCATCTCTGAAAACTGTTGTTGAGGAGCTCAAGAAAGAACGGGCCGAGTGGGCCAAGAAGATTGATGATCACGCGAGTGCCTTCGAGCTGGAGAAGACCGCTCTGACTGACAAGGTGGACCAGCTCACACGGAAGAGGGACGTGCTAGAGAAGTATCTGGGAGGTTTTGCAGAGTAGATGTATGGCATGCTTGAAGGTACCTCTCTTTGGTCGAGTAAATATCCACGGACTTTCAAACCAATGGCATAACTAATCTTTTCTTTCCCCCTGTACAGAATTCTGTCAGAACTTCGAGCAGGAGACCCATCGGATCGAGACGGATCTAGACCCACCAAGTCACTTGTAAAGGACGCAGTGGCTCTGAACATGCTGTGACTCGAAGCTCGTCTCGAAGATGTTCGAGGATACATCACTCACTTGAGGACCACGCTGGCGAAGATAGACAAGGAGCTGTGGCTTGAGGATACGCTTCAGAATGACCTCGAGTCAATGATGACTTGACTCCTTGAGATCCCTAGTCGAGTGCAAACGTGGAAGAAGTCTGCCGCCCACTGTGGGGCTGATGTAGCCCTTTCACTTGTCCGCGTCCATTGCAAAGATGCCAAGGAGGACAAGCTGAAGGTTCTCCAGGTGGCCAATATGAAGAAGCTCAAGTTTGAACACTTCATGGAGACCTTCATCGAGGCAACCACTCGGATAGCTAACGACATTGACCTGGACACCTTCGTCGAGCCAGCGAGTCCCACTGGCGCATAAAAAACTTTATGATTTGAACTTATTTGCCTCGATATGCCGAGTGATTTTGTAACCTTTAAAAATCGTTCTGGCCTTCTGCCCGAGTAGTTTCATCTGCGCTTGAGAACTTGAGGCTATGGATTTCTCCGAACGTTGCTTTCCAGTTTATTGCATAATTTACTTTGCCTGGATTACGGATAAATATCCGAGTGAACGGGTTATGCACTCTCCAAGTGAACGGGTTGTGCGTCACTCCGAGTAGCTTTTTTACTTGGGCGAGGGCTGGCTTGCAGCTAAGCCCCCGAGTGGGAGGGATGCTCTCCACTCAGATTAATTTTTAACTTAGGCGAGGACTGACTTGCGGCTAAGCCCCCGAGTGGGAGGGATGCTCTCCACTCGGAATAGTTTTTAACTTAGGCGAGGACTGGCTCGCGGCTAAGCTTCAGTGAGAGGGGTGCTCTCACTCGGAGTAGTTTTGAACTTAGACGAGGACTAGCTCGCGGCTAAGCCCCAGAATGGGAGGGATGCTCTCAGTCGGAATAGATTTTTAACTTAGGCAAAAACTGGTTCGCACCTAAGCCCCTGAGTGAGAGGGATGCTCTCACTTGGAGTAGTTTTTAACTTAGGCGAGGACTGGCTCGCAGCTAAGCCCTCGAGTGGGAGGGATGATATCCACTCGGAATAGTTTTTAACTTAGGCGAGGACTGGCTCGCGGCTAAGCCCCCAAGTGGGAGGGATGCTCTCCACACGGAATAGTTTTTAACTTAGGCGAGGACTGGCTCGCGGCTAAGCCCCCGAGTGGGAGGGATGCTCTCCACTCGGAATTGTTTATAACTTAGGCGAGGACTGGCTCGTGGCTAAGCCCCCGAGTGGGAGGGATGTTCTCCACTCGGAATAGTTTTTAACTTAGGCAAGAACTGGTTCGCAGCTAAGCCCCCGAGTGGGAGGGAAGCTCCCACTTAGAGTAGATTTTTAACTTAGGTGAAAACTAGTTCGCAGCTAAGCCCCCGAGTGGGAGGGATGCTCTCCACTTGGAATAGTTTTTCACTTATGCGAGGACTGGCTCGCGGCTAAGCCCCCAAGTGGGAGGGATGCTCTCCACTCGGAATAGATTTTTAACTTAGGCGAAAACTAGTTCGCAGCTAAGCCCCCGAGTGGGAGGGATGCTCTCCACTCGGAATAGTTTTTAACTTAGGTGAGGACTAGCTCGCGGCTAAGCCCCCGAGTTGGAGGGATGCTCTCCACTCGAAATAGGTTTTTAACTTGGGCGAAAACTGGTCCGCAGCTAAGCTCCCGAGTGAGAGGGATGCTCTCACTCGGAGTAGTTTTTAACTTAGGCGAGGACTGGCTCGCGGCTAAGCCCCCGAGTGGGAGGGATGCTCTCCACTCGGAATAGATTTTTGACTTAGGCAAAAACTGGTTCGCAGCTAAGCCCCTGAGTGAGAGGGATGCTCTCACTCAGAGTAGTTTTTAACTTAGGCGAGGACTGGCTCGCGGCTAAGCCTCCGAGTGGGAGGGATGCTCTCACTCAGAGTAATATTGAACTTAGGCGAGGAATTGCTCGCGGCTAAGCCCCCATGTGGGAGGGATGCTCTCACTTAGAGTATTTTTTAACTTAGCTGCGAAAAACTGGTTTGCAGCTAAGCCGCCCGCTGGGGGTTTGGAACATGCACTTGTGCGAATGAAATCATCATAGGACTGCAGGAGTCATGTCTTTGATAAACAATCTAAAAGTACTCTTATTACATCTTGACAACCCGATTGTCAAGTATAGAATCGACGAAGAAGATCTGCGTTCCAGGCACGTGGCTCGACAATCTTCTTCACGAGGTTGTAGAGGTGGTAGGCTCCGTTATGTAGCACGTTGGTGAGGATGAAGGGGCCTTCCCACGCGGGGCGAGTTTGTGTGGTTGATACGTCTCCAACGTATCTATAATTTTTTATTGTTCCATGCTATTATATTATCTATGTTGGATGTTTTATATGCATTTATATGCTATTTTATATGATTTTTTGGGACTAACCTATTAACCTAGAGCCCAGTGGCAGTTTCTATTTTTCCTTGTTTTTGATTTTCACAGAAAAGGAATATCCACCGGAGTCCAAATGAGCTGAAAATTTATGGTAATTTTTTATGGACCAGAAGAAGCCCCTGAAGCAAAAGAGTTGGGCCAGAAGAGCCATGAGGCATCCACAAGGGTGGAGGGCGCCCCCTAGGGTGCGCGCCTTGCCTTGTCGTCGCCTCGTGGACCCCCCTAACTTGTTCCGACGCTAAGAATTCCTATAAATATAGAAACCCCCAGAAATAAATCTAGATCGGGAGTTCCACCGCCGCAAGCCTCTATAGCCATGAAAAGCCAATCGGGAGCCCATTCCGGCACCCTGCCGGAGGGGGAAACCATCACCGGTGGCCATCTTCATCATCCCGACGCTCTCCATGACGAGGAGGGAGTAGTTCACCCTCGAGGCTGAGGGTATGTACCAGTAGCTATGTGTTTGATCTCTCTCTCTCTCTCTCTCTCTCTCGTGTTCTTAATTAGGCACGATTTGATGTACCGCAAGCTTTGCTACTATAGTTGAATCATATGGTGTTTTCCCCTCTATCTTCTTGTGATGAATTGAGTTTTACCTTTGAGGTTTCACTATTATCGGATTGAATACTATTATGGATTTGAGAACACTTGATGTATGTCTTGCGTGGGATACCGGTGGTGACAATGGGGTATTCTATTGATTCACTTGATGTATGTTTTGGCACTCAACTCGTGGATTCCTGAGGTGACATTGGGGTAATCTATGCATAGGGGTTGCACGTTTTCGTCCTTGTTTCTCCGCTAGAAATCTTGGGGCACACTTTGAGGTTCTTTATGTTGGATTGAGTATTACGAATCTGAAGTTATTTGATGTATATCGTATAATTGACCCATGGATACTTGTGGTGACATTGGAGTATCTAGGTGACATTAGGGTTTATTGATGTGTGTCATATGGCGTTATTTTACTACGAACTCTAGGGCTGTTTGTGACACTTATAGGAATAGCCCAATTGATTGATCGGAAAGAATAAGTTTGAGGTGGTTTCGTACCCTACAAGCAATTTCATCTTATGTTCTCTGCGATAGGAACTTTGGAGTGACTTTTGTCGCACGTTGAGGGATTGTCATATGATCTAATTATGTTATCATTGTTGAGAGAACTTGCACTAGTGAAAGTATGAACCCTAGGCCATGTTTCCAAGCATTGCAATACCGTTTTCGCTCACTTTTGCTAATAGTTACCTTAGTGTTTTTATATTTTCATATTACAAAAATCTATATCTACCATCCATATTACACTTGTATCACCATCTCTTCGCCGAACTAGTGCACCTATACAATTTACCATTGTGTTGGGTGTGTTGGGGACACAAAAGACTCTTTGTTATTTGGTTGCAGGGTTGTTTGAGAGAGACCATCTTCATCCTACGCCTCCCATGGATTGATAAACCTTAGGTCATCCACTTGAGGGAAATTTGCTACTGCCCTACAAAACTCTGCGCTTGGAGGTCCAACATGAGTCTACAAGAAGAAGGTTGCGTAGTAGACATCAAGCTCTTTTTTGGCGCCGTTGCCGGGGAGGTTACTGCTTGAAGGTATATCTTTGGATCTTGCAATTGAATCTTTTAGTTTCTTCTTTTATCACTAGTTTAGTCTATAAAAGAAAATGACAAAAAAATTGGAATTGAGGTTGCCTCATATGCTTCATCTTTTTAATGTCTTTCGTGAAAATGATGGGAAGGAAAATTGTGCTCAAGTGTTAGAGCAAGAAGTCAATAAAATGTTTGGCACTAAATATTTGAATGATGAGCATGATTGTAATGTTGTTAGTATGAATTCTTTGAATATCCATGATGCTAATGATATGCAAAGCCACAAGCTTGGGGATGCTATGTTTGATGAAGATGATATTTTTTGTCCCCCAAGTTTTGATGGGCAAATTTATTATGATGATAGCATGCCTCCTATTTATGATGATTATATTGGTGAAAGTGGGTTTGGAAGAGTGTCAACTCTAGGTAATGATCCCACTATTTTGGAGGGTGTTGAATCTTTTCACAATATTGATAAAAGTGGATTTGGAGAGGTCATGACTTTATTTAATGATGATTCCACTATTTCGGAAGAGGTTCCAATTGATTATGAGAACAAAGTTGCTATCTATGATGATTATTGCGATGACTTCTATGCTATAAGACTAATGATAACCATGAAACTTGTCATCTTGATTTTAATTTTCAATTGAATTATGCCTCACATGATAGTTATTTTGTTGAGTTTGCGCCCACTACTATTCATGAGAATAAATTTGCTTATGTGGAGAGTAATGAAATTTCTATGCTTGTGCATCATGAAAATAATGCTTTATGTGATGGTTATATTGTTGAATTCATTCATGATGCTACTGAAAATTATTATGAGGGAGGAATATATGCTTTTACATATTGCGATAATATCAAGTTTCCTCTCTATGTGTTGAAAGTTTTGAAGTCATGCTTGTTTTGCCTTCATATGCAAGTTGATTCTTGTTCCCATAAATTGTTTGCTCAGAAACCCGATGCATAGGAAGTGGGTTAGACTTAAATGTGCTATTCATATTCTTCATGATGCTCCCATTATGTTTCAATTCTTATCTTCTATGTGAGCATTGAGGGAGTCCTGGACTAAGGGGTCCTCGGGCGTCCGGCCTGTTGGACATGGGCCGGACTAATGGGCTGTGAAGATACAAGACCAAAGACTTACTCCTGTGTCCGGATAGGACTCTCCTTGGCGTGGAAGGCAAGCTTGGCGACCAAATATGAAGATTCCTTTCTCTGTAACCGACTTTGTGTAACCTTAGTCCCCTCCGGTGTCTATATAAACCGGAGGGCTTAGTCCGGAAAGGACACATAGTCATATAGGCTAGACTTCTATGGTTTTAGCCATTACGATCTCGTGGTAGATCAACTCTTGTAATATTCATATTCATCAAGATCAATCAAGCAGGAAGTAGGGTATTACCTCCATAGAGAGGGCCCGAACCTGGGTAAACATTGTGTCCCTCGTCTCCTGTTACCATCGACCTTAGGCGCACAGTTCGGGACCCCCTACCCGAGATCCACCGGTTTTGACACCGACATTGGTGCTTTCATTGAGAGTTCCACCGTGTCGTCCCCAAAAGGTTCGATGGCTCCTTCAATCGTCCACAACAATGCTGTCCAAGAGGAAACCATCCCCCGGACAGATCTTCGTGTTCGGCGGCTTCGCACTGCGGGCCAACTCGCTTGGCCATCTGGAGCAGATCGACAGCTACGCCCCTGGCCATCAGGTCAGATTTGGGAGCTTGAACTATGTCGCAGACATCCGCGGAGACTTGATCTTCAACGGATTCGAGACCACGACAGCCGCTCCCTATCCCTATGATGAACATGATTTAAATCTGTCACTGTAACCGCTCCGGCCTTAGATCCAGAGCGGACCGCGCCATCCGAGGACGGGAAGCTCAACCCCGGCACGGTGGCCACAGATTCCGCGGCATTGGACCCGCACACAGACTTAACCTCATGTGATATCTGCGTCACCGGAACTCCGGACCCGTCTCCGGCTATAAGTTCCGAACTATGTGCATCCGCGGATGCTGAGCTAGATCAGTTACTGATCTTCGAATTCAGCGCCACAGATGTCTTCCGGCACTCGCCTTTAAGCAATGTGTTAAACTCATTAAGAAATCTGTCCTTAGCAGGGGACTCATAGCCGAACTATATCCAGTTTGAACTGGAGGCTCACGACGGGGAATTTCGCTCCCCACCCGCCACCCACTACATAGCCACTATCGAGGATTTAACCGACATGCTCGATTACGGCTCCGAAGACATCGACGGTATGGACGACGATGTAGATGAGGAGCATGGCCAAAACACGCCGTTTACCGGACGCTGGACGACCACTTCGTCGTACGATGTATACATGGTGGATACACCTAAAGAGAATAGCAGCAAGGACAAGGAAAAGCCAGTCGAGGACGAGCCTCCCAAGACACAACCAAAGCGCCGGCGACAGCGGCGCCACTCTAAATCCCATCGCAGCAAGGACAGCAACACCGGCACAGGAGACGATCACACTCCGGACGGTGCCGAAGACAGAGAAGATCCCGACGAGCAGGACGACCGGGAAGACGGGCACGTTAGCCCTGAGGAACAGACCATACACGAAGACTCGGAGGATAGTAACTATCTTCCGCTCTCCGAGGATGAGGAGAGCCTCCGCAATGAGGATTTCATCGTGCCTGAGGAACCCCTCGAACAGGAGCGCTTTAAACGCCGGCTAATAGCCACTGCAAGGAGCCTGGAAAAGAAGCAGCAGCAACTTCAAGCTGACCAAGATCTGCTCAATGATAGATGGACCGAAGTCCTAGCCGCCGAGGAATACGACCTTAGTGGCCCAGCTAATAACCATCCGAAGCGCAAATTGCTACCTCAGTTCGGTGATAAGGTGTCGGCGCCCATACCATCATCACACACTGTGGCTAATCGACCACAACACGGTCACGACAGAACTTCAACTCAAGCCGAACACCAGCCCGCCCCACCTCACCATTAAGGCAGAGGTAAAACAGCTCAGGGTTATACATATGACCTCCGGCAGGGCCTGGACAGCAGAGCAAGACATACTAGATCGATCTACGGATCACGAGGACGTGCCCCGATGCACGTCGACGACTATCTACTCGGTCGCGACAAGCCTAGACACGCCCGGGCCGAAAACCACAGACGGACTCCATCAGAGCTACATCGCAGTGTGGCCCAATATAGAGGCGCCGCACATCCTCTTTGCTTCACAGACGAGGTAATGGAACATGAATTCCCAGATGGGTTTAAACCCATGAATATTGAATCATACGACGGAACAACTGATCCCGCGGTATGGATCCAGGATTTCCTCCTCCATATCCACATGGCCCACGGAGATGACCTTCACGCCATCAAATACCTGCCATTAAAACTCAAAGGTCCAGCTCGGTACTGGTTAAACAGTCTGCCAGAAAACTCTATTGGCAGCTGGGAGGACTTGGAAGACGCCTTCCGCGATAACTTCCAAGGTACGTATGTCCGGCCACCAGATGCCGACGACTCAAGTCACATTGTCCAGCAGCCCAGAGAGTCAGCCAGGGAGCTCTGGGCTAGGTTCTTAGTTAAAAAGAACCAAATCATCGACTGTCCGGACGCGGAAGTCCTAGCGGCCTTCAAACACAGTGTCCGGGACGAGTGGCTTGCCCGCCGCCTCGGTCAAGAAAAACCAAAATCCATGTCAGCCCTTACCGACCTGATGACCCGTTTTTGTGCGGGAGAAGACAGCTGGCTCGCTCGTAGAAGCAACAACACTAGCGATCCGGGCACTTCCGAAGTCCGAGACGGCAACGGCAAACCACGGCATAGCAGGCACAAATGTCGCAATGATAACGACAAAGCGCGCGACACATCGGTCAACGCCGGATTCAGCGGTCCCAAACCCGGTCAACAGAAAAAGCTATTCAAGGCAAACAAAGACGGACCATCTAATTTAGACAAGATATTGGACCGGCCCTGCCAGATTCATGGCCACCCTGATAAGCCAGCTAATTATACCAACAGAAGATGTTGGGTCTTCAAGAAGGCTGGCAAGCTCAACGCCGAACTCAAAGGGAGGAGGCCGCCCAGTGATAGCGACGACGAGGAGACTCACCAACCAAATACTGGTTGTCTGAAGCAATTTCCCCCCGAGGTAAAAACAGTGAACATGGTATACGTGACACACAACGCTACAAGGGAGCAGGAGAAGCACTCCCTCCGGACTGAAGATCATACTACAGCGACCTCAGCCGAAGTACTAGGCGGTCTTATTAAACCGCATACCTTGTCGGCCCTTAAGCCACCGGTCTCCAATCAACAGGATCGACCAATTCAGGGGTGGAACTAGCAGTTCAGCTTTCGCCGCCCACCTCTTATACATGCGAAATCCGTACCGCGCATATATAACTATGCACTCAAAATACCCTGGGCATCGGCGGAAGCACAATACGGACGGGCTTGCAAGCACTCCCATAACCTTCGTTTCTTTTCTAATTACTCTTTCCTTTTCATTATCCTTTACCACAGGTGACGCAAAGGCTAATCATCTCAATGGACTCCATAGGAGCTCGGATTCATACACTCACCTAAGGGCTATTTCTGTCAAGGAATCCCCTCACCGAGGACAGGCGGCGTAGACGTGCGACAGGAGGTCCAAAATAACTTTTTGCAGACCGCACTCTTTATTTCGAGCCTGTAATGTGCCTTTTTCCTCCGCCTTCAACCCCGGGCATGTCAAATAGCTGGGGTTGCGGCTTTGTTATCTATAATATAAATATTGGCATATTACTCATGTCCCAGTAAACATAAACCGCATCCAAGATTCGTTTTTTTTCAAAAAAAACTGAATCCAGCTCCTGAGGTTGTTTCACACATATACCTTGGCATAACTTACCAGGGGCTCGGCATGGGAACAAATGAGTTGCCGACAAGTCCAAACAGCTTTATAGCATACTTCGGCGTCGCGAGTTTGGCCTTATATGCATCATCTCCGAATCATGTCTTAGGTCAATAGTTGGGTTGCCCGGCTCCTGTGCTTGCTACCTTACGTTCCGCTCTATTGGCTAGGGTAGTAAAGGGAGAACTACTGTGATTGTGCTTCCGGTTCATCTGGTCAAGCACCTCAGTAGAGAAAGCCGAAAACTGATTGTCATGATGCGGCGAGAGCTGGTCAACCACTCGATGACTTATCGGAATCTTTCGCGATTCCCTCCATGTTATACGAAGGACCTTTTTCTTCATGTCATACATGTAACGCACCATGTTGGAATAAGCCGTATACATACCAGGGGCTATATCGTAGTCCCCCCATAAAACTCCTATGGCTAAGTAAAAGTGTTAACGCCTTATAGTCCGATTGCCTAGTTCACCGCATTGACACCTCCTTAATGGACCAAGACGTTGGGTTAAGAGTGATCAAATGCTTTTCCGAACACCCCCGTACTTTATACGAGGGGGCTGAAGCCGACGACTGGAAAACTTTCAGATTAATACAAAAATGGCCGCACAGGAGGAATACAAGTTTTTAGGCGAAATTAACATACATAGCCTTATTGTAATATTGTCTTTTACAAGTACTCATACATTTCACTCGAATACAAGTTTTTCGAGCATTGACCCTCTATCAAGCGGGCACCCTCCAGGACATCCTCAAAATAATGCTCTGGTGCATGATGGTCCTTGCCTTTGGGTGGACCCTTCGCGGCAACATCTGTGGCCTTCATCTTCGCCCAGTATGTCTTGACACGGGCAAAAGCCATCCGTGCACCTTCAATGCACGCCGACTACTTAACGATGTCGATACGCGGCATCGCATCAGCAAGTCGCCGCACCAAACCAAAATAACTATCCAGAATTGGCTCGTTCGGCCACAGCCCGGCCACATCGTCCTTCATGGCAGAACCGGATAGTCTATGGAGTTCGGCCCATTGGGTCATCTGTTTGTTCAGCAACAGTGGGCATTTTGACGCACCGAACTGCGACCAGAAAAGCTTCTCCGTCGCATAACCTTCTTGCGCTTGGTAAAACTGCACCGCATCGGAAGCACTCTTCGGCAAGTCCAACAATTCGTCTGGAGAACTCCACACTTTATTAAGTGGAGCATAATTCGGATCGCCGAACTTAGTTTGCAATAAAAATGGCTTCCCAGCCGCGATCTCCCCAGCTTGTCGGATCTCCTCCCGGGCCGCTCTAGACTCGGACCGTGCTTCTTTCGCCTCTCGCAAGGCCTTGTTAAGATTAGCCATTTTCGCTTTATTATCCTTCTCGAGGATCTCACAGTGGCCAGCGGCACCCTTTAACTCACGTGCCATCGTGGATATTCTCTCCTTGCATTGGCGCCGCGCTGTCTGTTCGGCCTTTAGCTTGGCAGCTGCCCTCTTGGCAGCCGCATTACCAATCCGGACCTGCTCCTTGGCCCGGGCAAGCTCAGGCCGAAGGATCTCGACCGCAGCGGCACCATCTGCAGTCATGCATATTTCAGTATACAATATTTCGCGTTATGCTTATATTACCAGGCATGTGCTTGTAAGGACTGCCCCAAACACATACCTTGCGACTCGTCAAGACGCCTGTTGATAAGCGTAAGGTCATCTTCCGCCACATCAAGCTTCCCCTCCAGATCGGCAACTTCTGTAGTCCGGGCGGACGCCAGGGAAGTGACAGCCTGTGCTTCAATTTATCATATTATTTCCTAGGCTTATCTTATTGATCCTCTGATCGTCCCCTTGGGAGGCCAATCAGAGTCTCAGGGGCTACTACCTATACACAGGCATAGTTCGTGAATAAAACACACTCAAAGATTTTTTTCAGCACAAACCTCGAAGCCTCTTAGTAGGCTCGCGCAGGCTTTGTTCAGTCCGCTTTTCACGGACATAACCTTTTCAACCACCGTACCCATCAAGGTACGATGCTCCCCCGAGACGGACGCCTGTTGCAGCATGTTCGTCAATATATTGGGCGCTTCTGGACCTCCGGAAGATGCGGTAGGAGTACGGCCTCCCTTTGAAGGTATCCGTTTATCCGCCCCTAGAGTCGTCTCCGGCTGTAAACCGGACAGTCCGGGGCCTTTATCATTGGCCCCCGGGCTCAGGGCTACCGAAGTATTACCTTTGGGTTGTGTCTTCACCATCCCTCGCACCATTTGTTGATCAGGAGAGACCCTCCGCGACGACACCTCAAAGTCGTCTGCCCTATTGGGGCGAGGAGATCAGTGGAGGCGTCTCGCTCTCCATCATCTCTGGGAGAAGGTCCCCTGAGGAAGAGGATTGTTGAAGATTGTGTGCTGAGCTGCAAAAAAAAAATATTCTAGATGTTACCTCGGTCACAGGAAGGCAACGGGATATGTTTAAAATACCCTTGTTCACTTACGATTTGGCTAAAAGCTTGGCCTCACTGAGGGACTGCACGATGACGTCGTCCTCCGAGCCCGAGCCGCCCGACAGGGGCCTCTTGCCTCGCTTAGGAGCCTTTTCCTCCCAATCTTCAGAGGCGGCCCTTTTCTTACCATGGCGAGAAGAGAGGTTGACTTCTCCCTTGTCGTCGGACAATGGAATTTTGATCCCCCCGGACATAGTGTCTGGTATACCTTCTGAATAGAGGCCACCTCTGGCCCTCCCCCTCTCCGCCTTGTCCTCCTTCATAGGCGTCTGATATGGTGCCGGGGCCAGCATCCTTGTTAATACAGGATCCGCCGAGTCTTCGGGGAGGGGGGCCGAACACCTGATTCGCTCCGCTTTCTTTATCCAGCCCTGGAAAACGATTAGTTTTACTCAGTATTGTATTGCGGCATACATAACTACAATGTGTTCGGGAGTTGAGCGCTTACCGAGGTATCCGGATGATTGCAGTCGAGGCCGATGTCCTCGGTGGTGTCCGGCCACTGTTTTCGTTTCCCGAAAAACAACTTCCACATCCCTTTGTGCGTAGTGCCGAAGAAGTGTTGGAGGGTTCGTGCTCCTTCCGGATTAAACTCCCACATGCGGAGAGGCCTACTTTGGCATGGCAGGGTTCGGCGTACTAGCATTACTTGAATCACGTTGACAAGATCGAGGTCCTTCTCAAGGAGGGTTCGTGGTCCTTCCGGATTAAACTCCCACATGCGGAGAGGCCTACGTTGGCATGGCAGGGTTCGACGGACTAGCATTACTTGAATCACGTTGACAAGATCAAGGTCCTTCTCAAGGAGGGCTCGGATGCGGCTCTGTAAAGTCTGCACTTCATCAACTGATCCCCAGTCCAGCCCCTTATTAATCCATGATGCCAGCTGTAATGGAGGGCCCGAACGGAACGCAGGTATAACTGCCCACTTGGTACCACGGGGTTCTATGATGTAGAACCATTCCCGCTGCCACTGGTTGGAAGTTTCGGTGAAAGAACCTTTTGGCCAAAGAGCATTGGTAAGCTTGCTCACTACGGCGCCGCCGCACTCCGCCTGTTTCCCGTCGACCACCTTCGGCCTCACACTAAAGGTCTTGAGCCATAAGCCGAAGTGTGGGGAAATTCGGAGAAAGGCCTCACACGTAATGATGAACGCCGAAACATGAAGGAAAGAATCTGGGGCTAGATCGTGAAAGTCTAGTCCGTAATAAAACATGAGCCCCCGGACGAAGGGGTTGAGAGCAAATCCTAACCCACGGAGGAAGTGAGAGATGAATACGACCCTCTCGCCGGATCTGGGAGTCGTGATAACCTGTCCTTGAGCAGGAAGCCTGTGGGGGATCTCCGCAGTCAGGTATCTGGCTGCTCGAAGCTTCGCAATGTCCTCCTCTGCAACAGAGGAAGCCACCCATTAGCCCTGCGGGCTGGGTCCAGACATGACTGGGAAGCTTAAAGCAATGGAGTCGAACCTTGGGTGCTAGAACTCAAGGTTGGGGAAGCTGAGGAGAAGTTTGGCGTAAATAAAGACGGCCCTTGGCTACTTTATAAAGGCAACGGGTATCGAGCGCCTCCTCCTAAGCCTGAAAACCTGCCTATTTCTAAGGGATTTTTCCAATGGAACGGTTGGGTTACCCATGCCCGTATTAATGAGAATCCCATGATAAAGGAACACGATCTCTGCCTCGACAAGACGTGCCAATAAAAACCTCGCCTCGAAACATGGAACGACAGGACAGAAACGGATCAAAATAAAGACCGGGCAAGCGTAATGTCACGTTATGAAAAGTTGCCTGCAGATTGGACTCGTGAAATATTATATTCTCTACGGTTGTGATACTTGTGTTGCAGATCCGGACACGTTCGTCCGAAGACTATCTTCGAGTATTCGGAAAGGGGAACCCGCCTTGCAATGCCGAAGACAATCTGCGCGCCGAACACCTTGTCATTGAAGCCTGGTTCAGGGGCTACTGAGGGAGTCCCGGACTAAGGGGTCCTCGGGCGTCCAGCCTATTGGACATGGGCCGGACTAATGGGCTGTGAAGATACAAGACCGAAGACTTTCTCCCGTGTCCGGATAGGACTCTCCTTGGCGTGGAAGGCAAGCTTGGCGACCAAATATGAAGATTCCTTTCTCTGTAACCGACTTAGTGTAACCCTAGTCCCCTCCGGTGTCTATATAAACCGGAGGGCTTAGTACAGAAAGGACACATAGTCATACAGGCTAGACTTCTAGGGTTTTAGCCATTACGATCTCGTGGTAGATCAACTCTTGTAAGATTCATATTCATCAAGATCAATCAAGCAGGAAGTAGGCTATTACCTCCATAGAGAGGGCCCGAACCTGGGTAAACATTATGTCCCCCGTCTCCTGTTACCATCGACCTTAGACGCACAGTTCGGGACCCCCTACCCGAGATCCGCCGGTTTTGACACCGACAAGCATCATTGACATCATCTTGCCTAGCTAAAAAGGCATTAAAGAAAAGCGCTTGTTGGGAGACAACCCAATATTTACCCCTACTGTTTTTGTGTGTCTACATGATTAAGCTACTGTAGTAATCATGTTTTATAGCTTTTTTCAATAAAGTGCCAAGTAAGACCTTTGGGGTGGTCTATGGTGATAGTTGATTTGATCTTGCTGAAAAACAGAAACTTTTGTGCCAAGTGTTAGAATTGTTTAAAATTACTCGAGCGTCAAAAAATTCTGAATTTATTACAGTTGATTGATATACAAACTTCCTACGTTGTCCTAATTTTTCAGCATTTTTGGAGTAACATAAGTATGGTTGTTGTTCAGATCATTACAGACTGTTCTGTTTTTGACAGATTCTATTTTCAATGCATAGTTTGCTTGTTTTCTAGTTTCTATGGCTTATATTGGTCAATATAAATTTTAGAAATGATATGGTACAGTAGGCATTGTGTGAGAACAATTTTGAATCTTGTCTTGACAGTACCAAAGTGAATGATTTGTCTTCATCATACTAACCCATCTCACGAAGTTCCGTTAAGTTTTGTGCGATTGAAGTTTTCAAGTTTTGGGTGAGATATCGATATGAAGAGAATAAGGAGTGGCAAGACTCTAGGCTTGGGGATGCCCAAGGCACCCCAAGGTAATATTCAAGGAAGATCCAAACAACTAAGCTTGGGGATGCCCCGAAAGGCATCCCCTCTTTCGTCTCCAACATCATCGATAACCTTACTTGGAGCTATATTTTTATTCATCACATGATATGAGTTTTGCTTGGAGCGTCATTTTATGTTAGTTTGATTTTCTTGCTGCTATTTAGCATAATGTTTTCCATCTTTTAGTTCAATAAAAAGGTCAAGTATAGCCTTTACCATGCTTATTTTACAAGTCTATATGTTGCTATTTTGAAAACAGAAAGTTTTCTATCATTGTCTGAATTCTTCTGGATAGTCAGAACATGATAAAATCTTGAAATTTTGAGAGTAACAATAAATTTTCTACAGTGTGGTAATTTTTCAGAATTTTTGGAGTTAGGGAAGTATGATTCCTCTTGCATTCTTTACAGACTGTTCTGTTTAGACACATTTCTGTTATGTTTGAATTGTTTGCATATGTTTGCGTGTTTAACGATTCTATTTGAGGATAGGAGTATTAAATATGCAGAGGTATTTAGTATGCAATGTCAAATTATAATTTTAGTGATTTGCTACAGTAGAGAATGATAAGGTTTTGCATTTGATTTATACTAACTTTTCTCACAAGCACTTGTTGAGTTTTGTGTGCATGAAGTTTTTAAGATTTAGGGAAACCATGATATAAAGGGAATTAAGGAGACACAAAAGCTAAAGCTTGGGGATGCCCAAGGCATCCCTAGTTAATATTTCAAGAAGTCTCAAGCATCTAAGCTTGGGGATGCCCCAGTAGGCATCTCCCACCTTTCTTCTTCAACAACTATCGGTCAGTTTTGGTTGAGCCTAAGTTTTTGCTTCTTCACATGATATGTGCTATCCTTGCAATGTCATTTTATTTTGTTTTGCTTGCTGTTTGAATAAAGTACTAAAGATCTGAAATTTTATTTATGAGAAGGAGTCTTCGCATAGTTACATAATTATTCGACTACTCATTGATCTTCACTTATATCTTTTGGAGTAGTTTGTCATTTGCTCTAGTGCTTCACTTATATCTTTTTAGAGCACGGTGATAGTTTTATTTTGAAGAAATTGTTGAACTCTCATGCTTCACTTATATCATTTTGAGAGTATCTAAACATCATGGTAATTTTCTTAGGTTATGAATTTAGTCCTATTATGATGGGCATCCAAGAGGGATATAATAAAAACTTTCATATAAAGTGCATTGAATACTATGAGAAGTTTGATTCCTTATGATTGTTTTGAGATATGAGGATAGTGATATTAGAGTCATGCTAGTGAGTAATTGTTGATTGTAGAAATACTTGTGTTGAAGTTTGTGATTCCCGTAGCATGCACGTATGGTGAACCGTTATGTAACGAACTTGGAGCATAATTTATTTATTTATTGTCTTCCTTATGAGTGGAGGTCGGGGACGAGCGATGGTCTTTTCCTACCAATCTATCCCCCTAGGAGCATGTGTGTAGTACTTCGTTTAGATAACTAGATTTTTGCAATAAGTATGTGAGTTCTTTATCACTAATGTTGAGTCCATGGATTATATGCACTCTCACCCTTCCACCATTGCTAGCCTCTCTAGTACCACGCAAGTTTCACCGGTACCATACACCCACCATATACCTTCCTCAGAACAGCCACCATACCTACCTATTATGGCATTTCCATAGCCATTCCGAGATATATTGCCATGCAACTTTCCACCGCTCCGTTTATTATGACACACTTCATCATTGTCATATTGCTTTGCATGATCATGTAGTTGACATCGTATTTGTGGCAAAGCCACTGTTCATAATTCTTTCATACATGTCACTCTTGATTCATTGCACATCCTGGTACACCGCCGGAGGCATTCATATAGAGTCATATTTTGTTCTAAGTATCGAGTTGTAATTCTTGAGTTGTAAGTAAATAAAAGTGTGATGATCTTCATTATTAGAGCATTGTCCCCATGTGAGGAAAGGATGATGGAGACTATGATTCCCCCACAAGTCGGGATGAGCCTCCAGACAAAAAAAGAGGCCAAAAAAAGAGATAAGGCCCAAAAAAATGAGAGAAAAGATAGAAGGGGCAATGTTACTCTCCTTGTACCACACTTGTGCTTCAAAGTAGCACCATGATCTTCATGATAGAGAGTCTTCGATGTTGTCACTTTTATATACTAGTGGGAATTTTTCATTACAGAACTTGGCTTGTATAATCCAATGATGGGCTTCCTCAAATTGCCCTAGGTCTTCGTGATCAAGCGAGTTGGACGCACACCCACTTAGTTTGTTTTGAGCTTTCATACACTTATAGCTCTAGTGCATCCGTTGTGTGGAAATCCCTACTCACTCACATTGATATCTATTGATGGTCATCTCCATGCCCGTTAATACGCCTAGTTGATGTGAGACTATCTCCTTCTTTTTGTCTTCTCCACAACCACCATATTCTATTCCACCTATAGTGCTATGTCCATGGCTCACGCTCATGTATTGCGTGAAAGTTAAATAGGTTTGAGAACATCAAAAGTATGAAACAATTGCTTGGCTTGTCATCGGGGTTGTGCATGATTTGAATATTTTGTTTGATGAAGATGCAGCATAGCCAGACTATATGATTTTGTAGGGATAACCTTCTTGGGCCATGTTATTTTGAGAAGACATGATTGCCTTATTAGTATGCTTGAAGTATTATTGTTTTTATGTCAATATTAAACTTTTGTTTTGAATCTTATGGATCTAAACATTCATGCCACAATAATAAAAATTGCATGGATAAATATGTTAGGTAGCATTCCACATCAAAAATTCTCTTTTTATCATTTACCTAGTCGAGGACGAGCAGGAATTAATCTTGGGGATGCTTGATACGTCTCCAATGTATCTATAATTTTTGATAGTTCCATGCTATTATATTATCTATTTTGGACATTTTATATGCATTAATTGTTGGAAATATGCCCTAGAGGCAATAATAAAATGGTTATTATTGTATTTCCTTGTTCATGATAATTGTCTGTTGTTCATGCTATAATTGTATTAACTGGAAACCGTAATACATGTGTGAATACATAGACCACAACATGTCCCTAGTAAGCCTCTAGTTGACTAGCTCATTCATCAATAGATGGTTATGGTTTCCTGACCATGGAGATTGGGTGTCATTGATAACGGGATCACATCATTAGGAGAATGATGTGATGGACAAGACCCAATCCTAAGCATAGCACAAGATCGTGTAGTTCGTTTGCTAGAGCTTTTCTAATGTCAAGTATCATTTCCTTAGACCATGAGATTGTGCAACTCCCGGATACCGTAGGAATTCTTTGGGTGTACCAAACGTCACAACGTAACTGGGTGGCTATAAAGGTGCACTACAGGTATCTCCGAAAGTGTCTGTTGGGTTGGCACGAATCGAGACTGGGATTTGTCACTCCGTATGACGGAGAGGTATCTCTGGGCCCACTCGGTAATGCATCATCATAATGAGCTCAATGTGACTAAGGAGTTAGCCACGGGATCATGCGTTACGGTATGAGTAAAGTGACTTGCCGGTAACGAGATTTAACAAGGTATTGGGATACCGACGATCGAATCTCGGGCAAGTAACGTACCGATTGACAAAGGGAATTGTATACGAGATTGATTGAATCCTCGACATCGTGGTTCATCCGATGAGATCATCGTGGAACATGTGGGAGCCAACATGGGTATCC
Source organism: Aegilops tauschii subsp. strangulata (assembly GCF_002575655.3). Taxonomy (NCBI): domain Eukaryota; kingdom Viridiplantae; phylum Streptophyta; class Magnoliopsida; order Poales; family Poaceae; genus Aegilops; species Aegilops tauschii. Next base: position 112,771,405 of record NC_053038.3, read on the forward strand.
GCATCCCGCTGTTGGTTATTGACCCGAGAGTCGTCTCGGTCATGTCTGCATGTCTCCCGAACCCGTAGGGTCTACACACTTAAGGTTCGGTGACACTAGAGTTGTAGAGATATTAGTATGCGGTTAACCGAAAGTTGTTCGGAGTCCCAGATGAGATCCCGGACGTCACGAGGAGTTCCGGAATGGTCCGGAGGTAAAGATTTATATATGGGAAGTCCTATTTTGGCCACCGGAAAATGTTCGGGATTTTTCGGTATTGTACCGGTAAGGTTCTAGAAGGTTCCGAAGTGGGGCCCACCTGCATGGGGGGACCCGCATGAACGTGGGTAGTGGGGGCAAGGCCCCACACCCCTGGTCAAGGCGCACCAAGATCCCACCTTAGAAGGAATAAGATCATATCCCGAAGGGATAAGATCAAGATCCCTAAAAGGGGGGATAACAATCGGTGGGGAAGGGAAATGATGGGATTTCTTTCCCCCATCTTTGCCAACACCCCAATGGACTTGGAGGGCAAGAAACCAGCCCCCTCCACCCCTATATATAGTGGGGAGGCGCATGGGAGCAGCACCCCAAGCCCTGGCGCCTCCCTCCCTCCCGTGACACCTCTTCCTCCCCGCTTGGACTTGGCGAAGCCCTGCCGGGATCCCGCTACTTCCACCACCACGCCGTCGTGCTGCTAGATCTCCATCAACTTCTCCTCCCCCCTTGCTGGATCAAGAAGGAGGAGACGTCCCCGCTCCGTACGTGTGTTGAACGCGGAGGTGCCGTCCGTTCGGCGCTAGGATCATCGGTGATTTGGATCACGACGAGTACGACTCCATCAACGCCGTTCTCTTGAACGCTTCCGCGCGTGATCTACAAGGGTATGTAGATGCACTCCCCTCTCTCTCGTTGCTAGATGACTCCATAGATTGATCTTGGTGATACGTAGAAAATTTTAAATTTCTGCTACGTTCCCCAACAGTGGCATCATGAGCCAGGTTTATGCGTAGATTCTATGCACGAGTAGAACACAAAGTAGTTGTGGGTGAAGATTTGTTCAATTTGCTTACCATTACTAGTCTTATCTTGATTCGGCGGCATTGTGGGATGAAGCGGCCCGGATCGACCTTACACGTACTCTTACGTGAGACAGGTTCCACCGACTGACATGCACTTGATGCATAAGGTGGCTAGCGGGTGTCTGTCTCTCCCACTTTAGTCGGATCGGATTCGATGAAAAGGGTCCTTATGAAGGGTAAATAGCAATTGGCATATCACCGTTGTGGCTTTTGCGTAGGTAAGAAACGTTCTTGCTAGAAACCCATAGCAGCCACGTAAAACATGCAACAGCAATTAGAGGACGTCTAACTTGTTTTTGCAGGGTATGCTACGTGATGTGATATGGCCAAAAGGATGTGATGTATGAGATAGATCATGTTCTTGTAATAGGAATCACGACTTGCATGTCGATGAGTATGACAACCGGCAGGAGCCATAGGAGTTGTCTTAATTTATTGTATGACCTGCGTGTCAATGAAAAATGCCATGTAATTACTTTACTTTATTGCTAACCGTTAGCCATAGTAGTAGAAGTAATAGTTGGAGAGACAACTTCATGAAGACACGATGATGGAGATCATGATGATGGAGATCATGGTGTCATGACGGTGACGAAGGTGATCATGCCGCGCCTCGAAGATGGAGATCAAAAGGCGCAAGATGATATTGGCCATATCATGTCACTTTATGATTTGCATGTGATGTTTGTCATGTTTACATCTTATTTGCTTAGAACGACGGTAGCATAAATAAGATGATCCCTCACTAAAATTTCAAGAGATGTGTTCCCCCTAACTGTGCACCGTTGCGAAGGTTCGTTGTTTCGAAGCACCACGTGATGATCGGGTGTGATAGATTCTAATGTTCGCATACAACGGGTGTTGACGAGCCTAGCATGTACAGACATGGCCTCGGAACACAAGCAAAACACTTAGGTTGACTTGACGAGCCTAGCATGTACAGACATGGCCTCGGAACACAAGAGACCGAAAGGTCGAACATGAGTCGTATAGTAGATACGATCAACATGGAGATGTTCACCGATGATGACTAGTCCGTCTCACGTGATCATCGGACACGGCCTAGTCGATTCGGATCATGTATCACTTAGATGACTAGAGGGATGTCTATCTAAGTGGGAGTTCATTAAATAATCAGATGAACTTAATTATCATGAACATAGTCAAAAGGTCTTTGCAAATAATGTCGTAGCTTACGCTTTAGTTCTACTAAGATATGTTCCTAGAGAAAATTTAGTTGAAAGTTGATAGTAGCAATTATGCGGACTGGGTCCGTAAACTGAGGATTGTCCTCATTGCTGCACAGAAGGCTTATGTCCTTAATGCACCGCTCGGTGTATTGAACCTCGAGCGTCGTCTATAGATGTTACGAAACATCTGACATACACGTTTTGATGACTACGTGATAGTTCAGTGTGTGATGCTAACGGTTTAAAATTGTGGCACCAAAGACGGTTTTGAAACGTCGCAGAACATATGAGATGTTCCAAAGACTGAAATTGGGATTTCAGACTAATGCCCACGTCAAGAGGTATGAGACCTCTGACAAGTTTCTTAAGCCTGCAAACTAAGGGAGAAAAGCTCAATCGTTGAGCATGTGCTCAGATTGTCTGAGTACTACAATCACTTGAATCGAGTGGGAGTTAATCTTCCAGATGAGATAGTGATGGTTCTCCATAGTCACTGCCACCAAGCTATTAGAGCTTCGTGATGAACTATAACATATCAGGGATAGACATGATGATCCTTGAGCAACTCGCGATGTTTGACACCACGAAAGTAGAAATCAAGAAGGAGCGTCAATTGTTGATGGTTAGTAAAACCACTAGTTTCTAGAAGGGTAAGGGCAAGAAGGGATACTTCATGAAACGGCAAATCAGTTGCTGCTCTAGTGAAGAAACCCAAGGTTGAACCCAAACCCGAGACTAAGTGCTTTTGAAATGAGGGGAACGGTCACTGAAGCAGAACTACCCTAGATACTTCATAGATGAGAAGGCTGGCAAGGTCGACAGAAGTATATTGGATATACATTATATTAATGTGTACTTTACTAGTACTCCTAGTAGCACTAGGGTATTAGATACCGGTTCGGTTGCTAAGTGTTAGTAAATCGAAATAAAAGCTGCGGAATAAACGGAGACTAGCTAAAGGTGAGATGACGATATGTGTTGGAAGTGTTTCCAAGGTTGATGTGATCAAGCATCACATGCTCCCTCTACCATCGAGATTGGGGTTAAACCTGAATAATTATTATTTGGTGTTTGCGTTGAGCATAGACATGATTGGATTATGTTTATCGCAATACGGTTATTCATTAAAGGAGAATAATGGTTACTCTGTCTATTTGAATAATACCTTCAATGGTCTTGCACCTAAAATGAATGGTTTATTGAATCTCGATCGTAGTGATACACATGTTCATGCCAAAAGATATAAGATAGTAATGATATTACCACATACTTGTGGCACTGCCACTTGAGTCATATTGGTATAAAACGCATGAAGAAGCTCCATGTTGATGGATCTTTGGACTCACTCGTTTTTGAAAAGATTGAGACATGCGAACCATGTCTATTAGTATATATTCATGAAGAAAGTCCATACAGATGGATCATTTGGACTCACTTGATTTTGAATCACTTGAGACATGCAAATCATACCACATGGGCAAGATGACTGAAAGGCCTCGTTTTCAGTAAGATGGAACAAGAGAGCAACTTGTTGGAAGTAATACATTTGATGTGTGCAGTCCAATGAGTGCTGAGGCACGCAGTGGATATCGTTATGTTCTTACTTCACAGATGATTTGAGTAGATGCTGAGAATATTTACTTGATGAAACACAAGTCTGAATTATTGAAAGGTTCAAGTAATTTCAGAGTGAAGTTGAAGATCATCGTGACAAGAGGATAAAATGTCTGTGATATGATCATAGAGATGAATATCTGAGTTACGAGTTTGGCACACAATTAAGAAATTGTGGAAATTGTTTCACGACTAATACCGCCTGGAACACCATATTGTGATGGTGTGTCCGAACATCATAACTGCACCCTATTGGATATGGTGCATACCATGATGTCTCTTATCGAATTACAACTATCGTTTATGGGTTAGGCATTAGAGACAACTGCATTCACTTTAAATAGGGCACCACGCAATTCCGTTGAGACGACACCGTATGAACTATGGTTTAGAGAAACCTAAGCTGTCGTTTCTTAAAAGTTTGGGGCTGCGACGCTTATGTGAAAAAGTTTCAGGCTGATAAGCTCGAACCCAAAGCGGATAAATGCATCTTCATAGAATACCCAAAACAGTTGGGTATACCTCCTATTTCAGATCTGGAAGCAAAAGTGATTGTTTCTAGAAACGGGTCCTTTCTCGAGGAAAAGTTTCTCTCGAAAGAATTAAGTGGGAGGATGGTGGAGACTTGATGAGGTCATTGAACCGTCACTTCAACTAGTGTGTAGCAGGGCGCAGGAAGTTGTTCCTGTGGCACCTACACCAATTGAAGTGGAAGCTTATGATAGTGATCATGAAACTTCAGATCAAGTCACTACCAAACCTCATAGGACGACAAGGATGCGTACTACTTCAGAGTGGTACGTAATCCTGTCTTGGAAGTCATGTTGCTAGACAACAATGAACCTACGAGCTATGGAGAAGCGATGGTGGGCCCGGATTCCGACGAATGGCTCGATGCCATAAAATCTGAGAGGATCCATGTATGAAAACAAAGTATAGACTTTGAAAGAACTACTTGATGGTCGTAAGGATGTTGGGTACAGATGGATTTTAAAGGCAAGACAGACAATGATGGTAAGTGTCACCATTAAGAAAGCTCGACTTGTCGTTAAGATGTTTTCCGTCAAGTTCAAGGAATTGACTGCGATGAGACTTTCTCACTCATAGCGATGCTAAGAGTCTGTTAGAATTATATTAGCAGTTACTGCATTATTTATGAAATCTTGCAGATAGGATGTCAAAACATTGTTTCCTCGACGATTTTCTTGAGGAAAGGTTGTATGTGATACAACCAGAAGGTTTTGTCAATCCTGAAAGATGCTAACAAGTATGCAAAGCTCCAGCAATCCTTCTAAGGATTGGAGTAAACATTTTGGAGTTGGAATGAACGCTTTGATGAGATGATCAAAGATTTTGGGTTTATACAAAGTTCATGAGAAACTTGTATTTCCAAAGAAGTGAGTGGGAGCACTATAGAATTTTTTATGAGTACATGTTGTTAACATATTGTTGATCAGAAATGATGTAGAATTTCTGGAAAGCATCCAGGGTTATTTGAAAAGTGTTTTTAATGGAAAACCTGGATTAAGCTACTTGAACATTGAGCATCAAGATCTATAAGGATAGATCAAAAAACGCTTAATAGTACTTTCAAATGAATACATACCGTGACAAGATTTTGAAGGAGTTCAAAATAGATCAGCAAAGAAGGAGTTCTTGGCTGTGTTACAAGGTGTGAGTATTGAGTAAGACTCAAGACCTGACCACGGCAGAAGAAAGAGAAAGGACGAAGGTCGTCCCCTATGCTTTAGACGTAGGCTCTACAATATGCTATGATGTGTACCGCACCTGAAGTGTGCCTTGCCATGAGTTAGTCAAGGGGTACAATAGTGATCCAGGAAGGGATCACATGACAGCGGTCGAACTTATCCTTACTATCTAGTGGACTAAGGAATTTTCTCGATTCTGGAGGTGGAAAGGGGGTTCCTCGTAAAGGGTTACGTCGATGCAAACTTTGACACTAATCCGAATGACTCTGAGTAATGAACCGGATTCGTATAGTAGAGCAGTTATTTGGAATAGCTCCAAGTAGCGCGTGGTAGCTGCATCTACAAGATGACATAGAGATTTGTAAAGCACACACGGATCTGAATGTTGCAGACCCGTTGACTAAAACCTCTCTCGTAAGCATAACATGATCAAACCCTAGAACTCATTGAGTGTTAATCACATGGTGATGCGAACTAGATTATTGACTCTAGTAAACTCTTGGGTATTAGTCACATGGCGATGTGAACTTTGAGTGTTAATCACATGGTGATGTGAACTAGATTATTGACTCTAGTGCAAGTGGGAGACTGTTGGAAATATGCCCTAGAGGCAATAATAAAATGGTTATTATTGTATTTCCTTGTTCATGATAATTGTTTGTTGTTCATGCTATAATTGTATTAACTGGAAACCGTAATACATGTGTGAATACATAGACCACAACATGTCCCTAGTAAGCCTCTAGTTGACTAGCTCGTTGATCAATAAATGGTTATGGTTTCCTGACCATGGACATTGGATGTCATTGATAACGGGATCACATCATTAGGAGAATGATGTGATGGACAAGACCCAATCCTAAGCATAGCACAAGATCGTGTAGTTCGTTTGCTAGAGTTTTTCTAATGTCAAGTATCATTTCCTTAGACCATGAGATTGTGCAACTCCCGGATACCGTAGGAATGCTTTGGGTGTACCAAACGTCACAACGTAACTGGGTGGCTATAAAGGTGCACCACAGGTATCTCCGAAAGTGTCTGTTGGGTTGGCACGAATCGAGACTGGGATTTGTCACTCCGTATGACGGAGAGGTATCTCTGGGCCCACTCGGTAATGCATCATCATAATGAGCTCAATGTGACGAAGGAGTTAGCCACGGGATCATGCGTTACGGTATGAGTAAAGTGACTTGCCGGTAACGAGATTGAACAAGGTATTGGGATACCGACGATCGAATCTCGGGCAAGTAACGTACCGATTGACAAAGGGAATTGTATACGGGATTGATTGAATCCTCGACATCGTGGTTCATCTGATGAGATCATCGTGGAACATGTGGGAGCCAACATGGGTATCCAGATCCCGCTGTTGGTTATTGACCCGAGAGTCGTCTCGGTCATGTCTGCATGTCTCCCGAACCCGTAGGGTCTACACACTTAAGGTTCGGTGACACTAGAGTTGTAGAGATATTAGTATGCGGTTAACCGAAAGTTGTTCAGAGTCCCAGATGAGATCCCGGACATCACGAGGAGTTCCGGAATGGTCCGGAGGTAAAGATTTATATATGGGAAGTCCTATTTTGGCCACCGGAAAATGTTCGGGATTTTTCGGTATTGTACCGGGAAGGTTCTAGAAGGTTCCGAAGTGGGGCCCACCTGCATGGGGTACCCACATGAACGTGGGTAGTGGGGGAAAGGCCCCACACTCCTGGTCAAGGCGCACCAAGATCCCACCTTAGAAGGAATAAGATCATATCCCGAAGGGATAAGATCAAGATCCCTAAAAGGGGGGGATAACAATCGGTCGGGAAGGGAAATGATGGGATTTCTTTCCCCCACCTTTGCCAACGCCCCAATGGACTTGGAGGGCAAGAAACCAGCCCCCTCCACCCCTATATATAGTGGGGAGGCGCATGGGAGCAGCACCCCAAGCCCTGGCGCCTCCCTCCCTCCCGTGACACCCCTTCCTCCCGGCTTGCGCTTGGCGAAGCCCTGCCGGGATCCCGCTACTTCCACCACCACGCCGTCGTGCTGCTGGATCTCCATCAACTTCTTCTCCCCCCTTGCTGGATCAAGAAGGAGGAGACGTGCCCGCTCCGTACGTGTGTTGAACGCGGAGGTGCCGTCCGTTCGGCGCTAGGATCATCGGAGATTTGGATCACGACGAGTACGACTCCATCAACCCCGTTCTCTTGAACGCTTCCGCGCGCGATCTACAAGGGTATGTAGATGCACTCCCCTCTCTCTCGTTGCTAGATGACTCCATAGATTCATCTTGGTGATACGTAGAAAATTTTAAATTTCTGCTACGTTCCCCAACAGTGGCATCATGAGCCAGGTTTATGCGTAGATTCTATGCACGAGTAGAACACAAAGTAGTTGTGGGCGACGATTTGTTCAATTTGCTTACCGTTACTAGTCTTATCTTGATTCGGCGGCATTGTGGGATGAAGCGGCCCGGACCGACCTTACACGTACTCTTACGTGAGACAGGTTCCACCGACTGACATGCACTCCCGAAGCAGAAGCAGCGTTTTTGAAAAGTGCAGAGGTTCTTTGTTGTTCGGGGCAGCAAGCACCGCCTGGGTGGAGAGCAGGGCTTTGAGCTCAACAAACGCTACTTCTGCTTCGGAAGTCCACTCGAACGTATCAGATTTCTTCATCAGTCGGTATAAAAGGTAATGCCTTTTCTTCGAGACGAGAAATGAACCGACTCAAAGCTGCAAGACAGCCTGTGAGGTTATGGACATCATGCACGTGCTCAGGGTGCTTCATTCGGACAACTGGACTGATTTTCTCGGGAGTGGCATATATTCCTTGTTCGGAAATGAGAAAACCGAGTAACTTGCCTCCAGGCACTCCGAAGGTGCACTTGGACAGATTCAACTTGATGTCGTACCTCCGTAAGTTGGCAAAGGTTTCGGCAAGGTCAGTCAGCAGGTCGGAACCTTTGCGCGACTTGACCACGATGTCATCCATGTAGGCCTCGATGTTCCGACTGATCTGAGTGAGCAAACACTTCTGGATCATGCGCATGAAAGTAGCATCATCATTTCTGAGACCGAATGGCATGGTGACATAGCAGAAACACCCGAAAGGGGTGATGAAGGCAGTTTTTATTTCATCTGGCCCAAACAGTCAGATTTGATGGTACCCAGAGTATGCATCAAGAAAAGACATACGCTCGCATCCCGCAGTCGAGTCAACTATTTGATCGATGCGAGGGAGCGGAAAATGATCTTTCAGACATGCTCGATGGATATGTTTGAAATCCATACACATATGGAGTGACTTGTCCTTCTTGGGGACCATGACGACGTTGGCGAGCCACTCGGAGTGGTATATCTCGCGTATAAACTCAGCTGCCAGGAGCCGAGCTACTTCCTCACCAACCACCTTCCTCTTCTCCGCGGCAGAACGGTGGAGATGCTCCTTAACAGGTTTGGCTTTCAAATCAACTCTCAAACGGTGCTCAGCCAGTCCCCTGGGTACACCTGGCATGTCAGATGGCTTCCGTGCGAAGATGTCTCAGTTCTCACAAAGGAACTGGGTGAGCATGGCTTCCTATTTGATGTCGAGTGTCGTGGAGATGTTCGTCGGAGCGGCTGCAGGATCTTCTGGGTGAATGTGAACTTGCTTCGCCTCACTCGCCGACTGGAAAGCAGATTCAGAAGCTGGCTTCTTGGATCGAAGTAAATCATTCGGGTCCACATTTCTCTTGTGCTCTTCTAGTTCCACCATGGCCATCTGCTCATCAGCGATTTTGGATCCTTGCTGAAGGCACTCCTCGGCTCTTTGCCTATTCCATGTAATCGTGATTACGCCCTTGGGTCCGGGCATCTTCAACTTGAGGTAAATGTAGCATGGACAGGCCATGAAACGTGCATAAGCTGGTCGGCCGAGGATAGCATGATAGGCGAATTGAAAGTCCACCACTTCAAACATCAGTTTCTCCTTCCGAAAATTCTTCGAGTCACTAAAAACCACATCCAGAGCAATCTAACCGAGTGATTTTGCCTTCTTCCCTGGAATGACTCAGTGGAACTACATGTTGCTCTCACTGAGTCGGGACATCGAAATGCCCATTCCCTTCAGGGTCGCAGCGTAGAGTATGTTCAAACCACTCCCACCATCCATGAGGACCTTACGCAACCGATTGCCACCCACAACTCGATCCACCACTAGCGCTTTCCGCCCAGGGGTAGCAACGTGAGCTGGGTGATCTGATTGATCAAAGGTTATGGGAGTCTTCGACCACTTAAGATATGTCGTGGTTGCTGGAACGACCATATTCACCTCTCGGTTAATGACTTCCAGTCGGCTTTTGCTCTCAACGTCTGCGAAAATCACCGGAGTGGCATTAACCTTGGGGTAATCTTCGGCCTTTTCCTCTTTGTCATCCTTAGGGGTCTTTTCACTCGACTAGCCATCGCGGAACTGCTGGATCAGAAACCTGCACTGCCGAGTGGTATGCTTGGGTAAAATCAAGTTACTCTCCTCATCTTTCTTTGTGTGTATGGAACATGGCAGATCAAGGACGTCTTGCCCCGACTGATCTCTCTTCTTCTTGGTAATCCACTACTCTCTGGCCTTCCCTTTGAACTTGCCTTGAGTAGCAACGGCGGCCGCTTCTGCTTGACCAGCGGCTTCAGCTTTGCGCTTCTGTTTCTGACTCGGATTGGTGTTGTCGAGGTCATGCTCATTGGCTTTTCCTTTGCTGCTGTGGAGGCAGTCTTCTTCTTTACCATTCGCGTATCGAGTGGCAATCTCCATCATTCAGTTTATGGTCAGGGTCCCAGATCGCCCAAATTTCAGGATGAGCTCTCTGTACCAGACGCCTTCTTTGAAGGCACAAACTGCTTGGTGCTCTGTGACATTTTCCACCACATGGTGAAGTGTTGTCCAATGTTGTATGTAATCTCCCAAAGTTTCATTTGGCTTCTGGAAGCAGTGTTGCAATTCAGTCAACCCGGCGGGCCGCTTGCAAGTGCCTTCGAATGTTTGATGAACACTTGGGCCAAATCTTCCCAACAGTATATGTTGGCCAGAGCCAACTGGTTCAACCATGCCCGGGCCGATACTTCTAACATCAAAGGCAAATGCTTCATGGCAACATAATCATTGCCGCCGCCAATCTGCACAACCACTCAGTAATCTTCCAACCATGTATCTGGCTTTGACTCGCCAGTGAACTTGTTCACCCCTGTGGCCAACCTGAAGTTGGGTGGTATCTCTGCAGCTCGAATGGCCCTGCTGAAACACTAGGGCCCGGAGAAAAACACACCACTTCCACTCTGACGATCTCTATCCAAACCTTCACAGTGAGCTCTACGTCTGTCAACCAGATTTTGCACGAGGACTGACCTTGAGTTGAATCCAGGATCTCGAGGATCGATTGGCTCTTCGCCGTAAGGGCGCCTGTCGTCGTAACGCCGGGGCGCATATGAGTCGCCCCTCAGAAGGGGCGACGGCGGTCATCACGGTGATGTCGAGGAGCAAACTAACCGTGGCCTTGATCCAGGTACTGATCCTGATGATAACCGCGATCTTCACGCTGCGGAGGCGACCTTGGGCGACGAGCCGACTGAACTGTGTCCGCCCTTACTGACCTGCTGTAAATCGTGTTCCGCGACTGGGAAACTGCTGAATTCTGTTCACCAGTCGCTCTGAGCAACGCTCGGATCTATCATAGACCTTCTCTTGCTTCGGATCGGGATGGTTGGATGGAATATGCAATCCGCGCAGCGGCTGCAACATTCTGAATCGGAGTGCGGAATACCTCACACTCACTTTGCGATCCACTCGGGAATAGTTGTCGCTGCCATCGATTGGGATTTCGAGGTTGTCTGCGAGCGCGGTCTTTGAGTGACTTCTAGAGATCCTCTAGGCGCATGCGTTCAGCCAGAGTGGCTATGTGCGCGGCTTCCAAAGTCTAGGCCTCAACAGTCTCCCTTGTGATGGGGGTCTGAAGGACTTGCTTGTTCCTGCGCTGCAGCACTTCTCTTTGTTCCGCGGTGAGGGCCTGCGGTAGTACTCGTCGTTGGCCTGCGACGGACCACCGCTTTCACCCCCGCCACGGGGAAATCCTGGTGGGCTATGCTGGGAGCCAATCACGAGGACTTCCACCGCCGGGTCGTTGCTCTTGCACTCGGAAGGCGTACCTGAGTGATCAGACAATGGATCGAACAAGCCATAGAGGGACTCATCAGGCTCAATTGTCGCGATATGTGAGGTGGACGACTGATGAGCCACCGCATGCCTCACCCATCGTTTGAGCCGAGAGTGACCGGATCTGTTGCGACGGCGAGCAGTGGGAAGGGGAAACGCCATCGGAGCCGACTGATACTGAGTCGACGACTGCCGGAGGAGGACGCCGCAGGAACTAGCACGGAAGTGCGCCACCCCGCAAATAGGGAGTGCCTCGACGTCCAAAGCGCCTTCTTGGAGCCACGCCGAATCGTCGGCGATGAAACTGAGGGCGCCGAGACGGAGCTCGCGCCCCAGGGACAATCTGCCGCCGAAACCATGATGAAGGAGTTCAAAGAACGCAACCACACCAAAAGTCGCTTAGACGCCTGCCCCACGATGGGCGCCAACTGTCATCGAAGCAGATCGGACAGTAGAGGTTAGGGGTACGTAGGAGAGGGTAGAGCCTAGCTATGGTGAAGTTGTACACTCGGATTTGCGAGTTCAGGCCCCTCTCGGAGGAGGTAATGACCCTATGTCTCGGTGCTACGGGAGCTTTGTTGTATGGAGTGTTGTGTTACAGGGTGTGCGAACCCTTGTGCAGGAGCGGAGGGGCGGCTTATATAGATTCTGCTGACCCCTCATCAACCTCCGTTATGCAAGGGTTCAATGAGACAGTAGAGGTGCGAGCGTTACTGGTAACGCCTACACTTAATGATCTTTATAGCGACGAACTGATTGCATGACTATTGCCATGCCGAAGTGGCTCTAGGCCTTCTACCCTCGAGTGAAATCACGTGCTTCAAGTGAGTAAGGACGGTCGAGTGGTGGATGAGTAACCGAGTGGATCTTGTGTCAAGTGACTTGCATGCTGCGGTCATGTCGGTCGACACCTCTTTTCTAACTTTGTAAGTCTTGGATTCCCGTAGGTAGTGTCCTTGGGTAGGGCATGTAGGTCAGGCCTAGGACCCTACCCTTGGTACATGTTGAAGGAAATATGCCCTAGAGGCAATAATAAAGTTGTTATTTATATTTCCTTTTATCATGATAAATGTTTATTATTCATGCTAGAATTGTATTAGACGGAAACTTGATACATGTGTGGATACATAGACAAAACACAGTGTCCCTAGTAAGCCTCTACTAGACTAGCTCGTTAATCAAATATGGTTAAGTTTCCTAACCATAGACATGTGTTGTCATTTGATGAAGGGGATCACATAATAATGAGAATGATGTGATGGACAAGACCCATCTGTTAGCTTAGCATAATGATCGTTAAGTTTTATTGCTATTGCTTTCTTCATGACTTGTACATATTCCTTTGACTATGAGATTATGCAACTCCCGGATACCAGAGGAATACCTTGTGTGCTATTAGACGTCACAACGTAACTGGGTGATTATAAAGATGCTCTACAGGTATCTCCAAAGGTGTTTGTTGGGTTGGCATAGATCGAGATAAGGATTTGTCACTCCGAATATCGGAGAGGTATCTCTGGGCCCTGTCGGTAATGCACATCATGATAAGCCTTCCAAGCAATGTGACTAATGAGTTAGTTATGGGATGATGCATTACGGAACGAGTAAAGAGACCTGCCGGTAATGAGATTGAACTAGGTATGAAGATATCGACGATCGAATCTCGGGCAAGTAACATACCGATGACAAAGGGAATTACGTATGTTGTCATTATGGTACAACCGATAAAGATCTTCGTAGAATATGTAGGAACCAGTATGAGCATCCAGGCTCCGCTGTTGGTTATTGACCGGGGAGGTGTCTCGGTCATGTCTACATGGTTCTCGAACCCGTAGGGTCCGCACGCTTAACGTTCGATGACGATTTTGTATTATATGAGTTATGTGATTTGGTGATCGAATGTTGTTCGGAGTCCCGGATGAGATCACGGACATGACGAGGAGTCTCGAAATGGTTGAGAGGTAAAGATTCATATATAGGACGATAGTATTTGGACACCGGAAGTGTTCCAGGGGTACCGGGTACGTATCGGGTCATCGGAAGGGGTTCCGGATTATCCCCCACAAACTATATGGGCCTATTGGCCCAAGAGGGGAAACACACCAACCACAAAAGGGGCTGGTGCACCCTCCCAATATGGGCGGGCCAAATTGGAGTAGAAAAGGGGAAGGAGGAAAGGAAAAAGGGAATAGGATTCCCCCTTCCCCCTCTTCCCTTCCTACTCCGAATAGGAATAGGAAAGCGGGGAGGCCGAATTGGGAGGTTCCCAAGTAGGATTCCTCCTACTTGGGGCGCCCCCTTGGCTGCCTCTCCTCCCCTCCAACCTATATATATGTGGGGGGCACCGCTAGAACACACACAAACAATTGTTAGCCGTGTGCGACGCCCCCCTCCACAGGTTACACCTCCGGTCATATCTTCGTAGTGCTTAGGCGAAGCCTTGCGTGGATCACTTCACCATCACCGTCACCATGCCATCATGCTGACGGAACTCATCTACTCCCTTGACACTTTTCTGGATCAAGAGTTCTAGGGAATTCGTCGAGTTAAACGTGTGCAGAACTCGGAGGTGCCCTACGTTTGGTGCTTGATCGGTCAGAACGAGAAGAAGTTCGACTACATCAACCACGTTGTCAAATACTTACGCTTTTGGTCTATGAGGGTACGTGGACACACTCCCCCTCTTGTTGCTATGCATCTCCTAGATAGATCTTGCGTGAGCGTAGGATTTTTTTTGAAATTGCATGCTACGTTTCCCAACAGTGGCATCTGAGTCAGGTCTATGCGTAGATGATATGCACGAGTAGAACACAAAGAGTTGTGGGTGATCATAGTCATACTACTTACCACCAACGTCTTATTTTGATTCAGCGGTATTGTTGGATGAAGCGGCCCAGACAATCCTTACATTACCACGTTCATGAGACCGGTTCCACCGACAGACATGCAACTTGTTTTGCATAAAGGTGGCTGGCGGGTGTCTGTTTCTCCAACTTTAGTTGAATCGAATTTGACTACGACCGGTCTTGTTGAAGGTTAAAACAACAAACATGATGAAACATCATTGTGGTTTTGATGCATAGGTAAGAACGGTTCTTGCTAGAAGCCCGTAGCAGCCACGTAAAACTTGCAACAACAAAGTAGAGGACATCTAACTTGTTTTTGTAGGGCGTGTTGTGATGTGATATGGTCAAGACATGATGTGATATACGTTATTGTATGAGATGATCATGTTTTGTAAAAGTTATCGGCAACTGGCAGGAGCCTTATGGTTGTCGCTTTATTGTATGAAATGCAAACGCCATGTAATTGCTTTACTTTATCACTATGCGTTAGCGATAGTTGGCGAGACTACAACGACGCTACCATGGAGATCAAGGTGTCAAGCCGGTGACGATGGGAATCATGACAGTGCTTTGGAGATGGAGATCAAAGGCACAAGATGATGATGGCCATATCATGTCACATATTTTGATTGCATGTGATGTTTATCTTTTATGCGTCTTATTTTTCTTAGTACGGCGGTATCATTATAAGATGATCCCTCACTAAAATTTCAAGGTATAAGTGTTCTCCCTGAGTATGCACCGTTGCGATAGTTCGTCGTGCCGAGACACCACGTGATGATCGGGCGTGATAAGCTCTACGTTCACATACAACGGGTGCAAGACAGTTTTGCACATGCGGAATACTCGGGTTAAACTTGATGAGCCTAGCATGTACAGACATGGCCTCGGAACACTGGAGACCGAAAGGTCGAACATGAATCATATAGTAGATATGATCAACATAGAGATGTTCACCATTGAAAACTACTCCATCTCACGTGATGATCGGACATAGTTTAATTGATATGGATCACGAGATCATTTAGATGACTCGAGGGATGTCTATCTAAGTGGAAGTTCTTAAGTAATATGATTAATTGAACTTAATTTATCATGAACTTAGTCCTGATAGTATTTGCATATCTATGTTGTAGATCAATAGCTCGCTTATAGCTCCCCTGTTTTATTTTTGATATGTTCCTAGAGAAAACTAAGTTGAAAGATGATAGTAGCAATGATGCGGACTGGGTCCATGATCTGAGGATTATCCTCATTGCTGCACAGAAGAATTATGTCCTTGATGCACCAGTAGGTGACGAACCTGTTGCAGGAGTAGATGCAGACGTTATGAACATTTTACAAGCTCGGTATGATGACTACTTGATAGTTTAGTGCACCATGCTTTACGGCTTAGAACCGGGACTTAAAAATGTTTTGAACGCCATGGAGCATATGAGATGTTCCAAGAAGCTGAAAATTATATTTCAGACTCATGCCCGTGTTAAGAGGTATGAGACCTCTGACAAGTACTTTGCCTACAATATGGAGGAGAATAGCTCAGCTAGTGAGCATGTGCTCAGAATGTCTGGGTACTACAATCGCTTGAATCAAGTGGGAGTTAATCTTCCAAATAAGATAGTGATTGACAGAGTTCTCTAGTCACTATCACCAAGTTACTAGAACTTTGTGATGAACTATAATATGCAAGGGAAGACGAAAACGATTCCCAAGCTCTTCGCGATGCTGAAATCAGCGAAGGTAGAAATCAAGAAATAGTATCAAGTGTTGATGGTTAACAAGACCACTAGTTTCAAGAAAAAGGGCAAGGGAAAGAAAAGGAAATTTAAAAAAGAATGGCAAGAAAATTGCCACTCCTATGAAGAAGCCCAAAGCTAGACCCAAGCCTGAAACTGAGTGCTTCTACTGCAAAGGAAATGGTCACTGGAAGTGGAAATGCCCTAGATACTTGGCGGATAAGAATGATGGCAAAGTGAACAAAGGTATATTTGAAATACATGTTATTGGTGTGTACTTTACTAGTGTTTATAGCAACCCCTTAGTATTTGATACTGGTTCAGTTGCTAAGAGTAGTAACTTGAAACAAGAGTTGCAAAATAAACAGAGACTACTTAAGGACAAGGTGACGATATGTGTTGGAAGTAATTCCAAGGTTGATACGATCACCATCGCACACTCCCTCTACCTCCAGGATTAGAATTGAACCTAAATAAATGTTATTTGCTGTTTGCGTTGAGCATTAATATGATTGGATCATGTTTATTGCAATATGGTTATTCATTTAAGTCAGAGAATAATTGTTGTTCTGTTTATATGAATAAAACCTTCTATGGTCATACACCCAATGTGAATGGTTTGTTGAATCTCGATCGTGGTGATACACATATTCATAATATTGATGCCAAAAGATGCAAAGTTGATAATGATAGTGCAACATATTAGTGGCACTGCCGTTTAGGTCATATTGGTGTAAAGCGCATGAAGAAACTCCATGCGGATGGACTTTTGGAATCACTTGGTTATGAATCATTTGATGCTTGCAAACCATGCCTCATGGGCAAGATGACTAAAACTCTGTTCTCCGAAACAATGGAGCGAGCCACTGACTTATTGGAAATAATACAACTGATGTATGCGGTCCGACGAGTGTTGAGGCTCGCGGCGGGTATCGTTATTCTCCGACCTTCACAGATGATTTAAGCCGATATGGGTATATCTACTGAATGAAGCACAAGTCTGAAACATTTGAAAAGTTCAAAGGATTTCACAGTGAAGTGGAGAATCATCGTAACAAGAAAATAAAGTTTCTACGATCTGATCGCGGAGGCTAATATTTGAGTTACGAGTTTGTCCTTCATTTAAAATAATGTGGAATAGTTTCACAACTCACGCCACCTGGAACACCACAGGGTAATGGTGTGTCCGAACGTCGTAACCATACTTTATTAGATATGGTGCGATCTATGATGTCTCTTACCGATTTACCACTATCGTTTTGGGGTTATGCATTAGAGACATCTACATTCACGTTAAATAGGGCACCATCTAAATCCGTTGAGACGACACCGTATGAACTATGGTTTGGCAAGAAACCTAAGCTGTCGTTTCTTAAAGTTTGGAGTTGTGATGCTTATGTGAAAAAGCTTTAGCCTGATAAGCTCCAACCCAAATCGGAGAAGTGTGTCTTCATAGGATACCAAAAAGAAACTGTTAGGTACACCTTCTATCACAGATCCAAAGGCAAGATCTTTGTTGCTAAGAATTGATCCTTTCTAGAGAAGGAGTTTGTCTCGAAAGAAGTGAGTGGGAGGAAAGTAGAACTTGATGAGGTAATTGTACCTTCTCTCGAATTGGAAAGTAACTCATCACAGAAAACCGTTCCTATGATGCCTACACCAACTAGAGAGGAAGCTAATGATAATGATCATGGAACTTCAGATCAAGTTACTACCAAACCTTGTAGGTCAACCAGAGCACATTCCGCACCAGAGTGGTACAGTAATCCTATCCTGGAAGTCACGTTACTAGACCATGACGAACCTACGAACTATGAGGAAGCGATGATGAGCCCAGATTCCGATAAATGGCTTGAGGCCATGAAATCTGAGATAGGATCCATATATAAGAACCAAGTGTGGACTTTGGTGGACTTGCCCGATGATCGGCAAGCCATTGAGAATAAATGGATCTTCAAGAGGAAGACGGACGTTGATAGTAGTGTTACTATCTACAAAGCTCGACTTGTCGAAAAAGGTTTTTGACAAGTTCAAGGTGTTGACTACGATGAGATTTTCTTACTCGTATCGATGCTTAAAGTATATCCGAATCATGTTAGCATTTGCCACATTTTATGAAATCTGGCAAATGGATGCCAAAACTACATTCCTTAATGGATTTATTAAAGAAGAGTTTTATATGATGCAAACAGAAGGTTTTGTCAATCCTAAGGGTGCTAACAAAATGTGCAAGCTCCAGAGATTCATCTATGGACTGATGCAAGCATCTCGGAGTTGGAATATACGCTTTGATGAGTTGATCAAAGCATATAGTTTTATACAGACTTGCGGTGAAGCCTGTATTTACAAGAAAGTGAGTGGGAGCACTATAGCCTTTTTGATAAGTATATGTGAATGACATATTGTTGATCGGAAATGATGTAGAATTTTCTGGAAAGCATAAAGGAGTGTTTGAAAGGAGTTTTTCAAAGAAAGACCTCGGTGAAGCTGCTTACATATTGGGCATCAAGATCTATAGAGATAGATCAAGATGCTTGATAAGATTTTTCAATGAGTACATAGCTTGACAAGATTTTGAAGTAGTTCAAAATGGAACAGTCAAAGAAGGAGTTCTTGCCTATATTGCAAGGTGTAAAGTTGAGTAAGACTCAAAACATGACCAAGGTAGAAAATAGAAAGAGAATAAAAGTCATTCCCTATGCCTCAGCCATAGGTTCTATAAACTATGCTATGCTGTGTACCAGACCTATTGTGTACCTTGCCATGAGTTTGGCAAGCGGGTACAATAGTGATCCAGGAGTGGATCACTCGACAGCGGTCAAAGTTATCCTTAGTTACCTAAGAGGACTAAGGAAATATTTCTCGGTTATGGAGGTAATAAAGAGTTCGTCGTAAAGAGTTACCTTGATGCAAGCTTTTACACCGATCCGGGTGACTCTGAGTCTCAATCTGGATACATATTGAAAGTGGGAGCAATTAGCTAGAGTAGCTCCATGCAGAGCATTGTAGAAATAGAAAATTTGCAAAATACATACGGCTCTGAATGTGATAGACCCGTTGACTAAACTTCTCTCACAAGCAAAACATGATCACACCATAGTACTCTTTGGGTGTTAATCACATAGCAATGTGAACTAGATTATTGACTCTAGTAAACCCTTTGGGTGTTAGTCACATGGCGATATGAACTAATCACATAAAGATGTGAACTATTGGTGTTAAATCACATGACGATGTGAACTAGATTATTGACTCTAGTGCAAGTGGGAGATAGAAGGAAATATTCCCTAGAGGCAATAATAAAGTTGTTATTTATATTTCCTTACATCATGATAAATGTTTATTATTCATGCTAGAATTGTATTAACCGGAAACTTGATACATGTGTGGATACATAGACAAAACACAGTGTCCCTAGTAAGCCTCTACTAGACTAGCTCGTTAATCAAAGATGGTTAAGCTTCCTAACCATAGACATGTGTTGTGATTCAATGAACGGGATCACATCATTAGGAGAATGATATGATTGACAAGACCCATCCGTTATATTAGCATAATGATCGTCAAGTTTTATTGCTATTGCTTTCTTCATGACTTATACATATTCATTTGACTCTGAGATTATGCAACTCCTGGATACTGCAGGAATACCTTGTGTGATATCAAATGCCACAACTTAACTGGATGATTATAAATATGATCTACAGGTATCTCCAAAGGAGTTTGTTGGGTTGGCATAGATCGAGATTAGGATTTGACACTCCGAGTATCGGAGAGGTATCTCTGGGCCCTCTCGGTAATGCACATCATGATAAGCCTTTCAAGCAATGTGACTAATGAGTTAGTTACGGTATGATGCATTACGAATGAGTAAAGAGACTTGCCGATAACGAGATTGAACTAGTTATGAAGATACCGACGATCGAATCTCGGGCAAGTAACATACCGATGACAAAGGGAATTACGTATGTTGTCATTACGGTACGACCGATAAAGATCTTCGTAGAATATGTAGGAACCAATATGAGCATCCAGGTTCCGCTGCTGGTTATTAACCGGAGAGGTGTCTCGATCATGTCTACATAGTTCTCGAACCCGTAGGGTCCGCACTCTTAATGTTCGATGACGATTTTGTATTATATGAGTTATGTGATTTGGTGACCGAATGTTGTTGGAGTCCCGGATGAGATCACAGACATGACAAGTAGTCTCAAAATGGTCAAGAGGTAAATATTCATATATAGGACGACAGTATTTGGACACTGGAAGTGTTCCGGGGGTACCGGGTACGTATCGGGTCACCGGAAGGGGTTCCGGGCTACCCCCGGCAAACTTTATGGGCCTATTGGTCCAAGAGGGGAAACACACCAACCACAAAGGGGCTGGTATTCCCCCATATGGACTGGCCAAATTGGAGTAGAAAAGGGGAAGGAGGAAAGGAAAAAGGGAATAGGATTCCCCCTTCCCCCTCTTCCCTTCCTACTCTGAATAGGAATAGGAAAGGGGGGAGGCCGAATTGGGAGGACCCCAAGTAGGATTCCTCCTACTTGGGGCGCCCCCTTGGCTGCCTCTCCTCCCCTCCAACCTATATATATATATGTGTGTGGGGGGGGGCACCGCTAGAACACACACCAACAATTGTTAGCCGTGTGCGGCGCCCCCCTCCATAGTTTACGCCTCCGGTCATATATTTGTAGTGCTTAGGCGAAGCCCTGCGTGGATCACTTCACCATCACCATCACCACGCCGTCGTGCCGACGGAACTCATCTACTCCCTCGACACTTTGCTGGATCAAGAGTTCGAGGGATGTCATCAAGCTGAACGTGTGTAGAACTCAGAGGTGCCGTACGTTCAGTGCTTGATCGGTCGGAACGAGAAGAAGTTCGACTACATCAACCGCGTTGTCAAACGCTTCCGCTTTCGGTCTATGAGGGTACGTGGACACACTCCCCCTCTCGTTGTTATGCATCTCCTAGATATATCTTGCGTGAGCGTAGTATTTTTTTTGAAATTGCATGCTACATTTCCCAACACATGTCATCGTCAGGTGGTTCACACTTTATTCATGGTGCTTTCCGTAAAATGCTTGCTAAATATGATGTTAACCATAGAATTGCATCAGCCCATCATCCTCAATCTAGTGGTCAGGTTGAGCTTAGCAATAGAGAAATTAAATTAATATTACAAAAAATTGTCAATAGGTCCCAAAAGAATTGGTCTAAGAAACGTGATGATGCACTTTGGGCCTATAGAACAGCTTATAAAATCCTATGGGTATGTCTCCATATAAAATGGTTTATGGAAAAGCTTGTCATTTGCCTCTTGAGTTAGAACATAAAGCATATTGGGCAATTAAAGAACTTAATTACGATTTCAAACTTGCTGGTGAAAAGAGGTTGTTTGATATTAGCTCCCTAGATGAATGTTGAACCCAAGCTTATGAAACTACCAAATTATTTAAAGAAAAAGTTAAAAGATGGCATGAAAAAATAATTCAAAAGCGGGAATTCAAAGTTGGTGAACATGTTCTATTGTACAACTCTCGTTTTAGATTTTTTGTAGGAAAACTTCTTTCCAAATGGGAAGGACCATATATCACCGAAGAAGTTTATCGCTCTGGAGCTATCAAGATTAATAATGCCGAAGGTACTAACCCGTAGGTGGTTAATGGACTAACATTATCTTAGGTACGCCCATTAATGTTGAATCTAACATTATCCAAACCATGACACCAGAGGAACACATAAAATAAACCTTCCAGAACACTCCAAAACCCTGAAAAGTGGAGGTACGTGATACGATAAGTAAACGGATTCCGAAAAATCCGCAAAAATATTTTTTGTCAGTTTAGGAATATTAGAAAAAAAATAGGAAAATAAGAAATAACCGGGAAGGCAACCCAGGTGCCCACAAGACACTAGGGTGCGCCTGCTCCACCTGGCGCGCCCTGGTGGGTGGTGGGCCCCTCGGGCACCTTCCCGACTTCGTTTTCCTTCCATATGCTTGTTTTCCAAGATAAAAAAAATATTTATATGTACCTCCGGACGATTTGACCATCATATCACGGAGAAATCCTCTGTTCTTGTTTTGTGTTGTTTTCCTTGCAGATTTGAAAATATGTCGTCTCAAGATTCGGAGGGAGAGATCTATATCGCTGATAAATCCCAAGGTCTATGGGGAGGAGGATCCTTACGGTTGGACCACGGATGAGGAGGAAGACGCTGACATGAAGGAAGCAAGGGATGATAGCTCCGATGAAGATGAAGATCCACTACCTCAACCTGGAGATATGAGAGCAAGGTGGCATTATGCAAGAGGGTATTAAAGCTTGAGTTGGAGAATGATGATCTAAAGGAGGAAATTTTTAGCCTCCGACGCAAGTTGGAGAAAAAGACTACCTTGACACCACCACCTCCATCTTCATCACCAAAGGAGACTTGAGTACACGGGTATGGACACTCCCCTTGGCTTGTGCCAAGCTTGGGGAGATGCCCCGGTATCATATCACCGTCACTTTTGTTACCTTTACCTATCTTAGTTCGATCCTTAGCTATTTCGTGATTTAGTTCAATAAAAGTTTAGTATGATCTATTTTCGTGCTAGTTTCGTGATCTATTTATCTATGTAATCGAGTGAGAGCTATATAATAAAGTTTAGTTTGAGTTTTTGCTTCTTTAGTTTTCTGTTTCAATTAAAATATTGAAAAATATCATACGCTAATCTTATGGTAAGTAATGACATCACATAAGGAAAAGTATAAGTGGTAAATTTATTGAAAGTTAACAAACATAGCATTGGTCAATGATGCAATTCATGAAAGAATTAATAAGGGAAGAGAAGATTCACATGCAAATACACTATCTTGCACATCTTTTATGATTGTGAGCCCCCACTAAATATTTTATGCCAAATTGTTGACGTTGGACAAGGAAGACAACGCAATGATTTATGTTTGTTCATATTCACATAGAAGTTATATTGGCATAGATCCTTCAACATGTGGTGCTTGCTCAATATCTTTGCTAGCCAAAAATCCGCACTAAGAAGAGATACTACTTGTGCATCCAAAAACCTTAAACCCAAACTCATGTTTTGAGAGTCCACCATACCTACCTATGGATTGAGTAAGATCCTTCAAGTAAGTTGTCATCGATGCAAAAAGGCAATAAAAAATGCTTCTAAATGTGTTTGATCTTTTAGTGTAAGGGGAAATAAGTGTTGTACGAACTTTTGATGGCAAAGTAATAAAAGCGATAGACTGCATAATAAAGGTTCACTACAAAAAAATACACTTCCGTGATGATACGTGTTTGTCACAGTAGGTCACATTTTCTATCATGCATGTACATCCATGACGATTTTATGACAGGATCAAGATAGTCATACATGTGCTGTCGTAGAAGTGTTCCATGACATTACCAAAATTATCATCACGGAAGTGTCCACTTCCATGACGATAAATCACGCGTCATAGAAGTGCTTTCGTCAAGGGTGACTGACACATGGCATCCACCATAATGGGTCGCCGTTAAGCTATCGGGTTCCGGTTTGGATCCGATAACCCGTTAATAGCACGGGCCAATGGGGATTTTCCACGTGTAAAATTCTCACTGGCCGGCAGATCCACGTGTCGGCCCGGCGTTCAGACAGTTGTCATCCAGCGAATGGTTGAAACACACCTATGATACGTCGACACGTGTCTCGGCCCAACAGTAGCCCATTCAGGTTAAAAGGCCGACCTGTCAAAATAAGCGGGTTGGCCCATTGGCGGCCTACTTGAGTCAGGCCCATTTACAAGCAGGCCCATACAAGTTACAAAGTATCGGCCCATCAAAGGCCCATTCTAGATTTGACAATTTCCAGCCCATCGTCAGTTTAAGCCTGTTAATATCCCGCTACGTCTTTGGGCCCAATTGCAGCCCGAGCTTCTTTCGGCCTGTTAGCAGCCCATCATCAATTCCAGCCCGTTAACGGCCCGAAACATCTTTCGGCCTTTTCTCGGCCCATTCTGCAGTTGGGCCAATTCTAGCCCGCTGTGACTTTAGGCCTGTCCTCAGCCCATTTGGTAAATGGGCCAACTCCTAGCCCATTTTGTCTCTCGACCTGTTAATAGCCCGCACAACAGTTGGGCCTTTGACTTTAGGTCCATTAGGGGCCCACATTCCGTAGGGCATCATTTCAGCCCAACGCGACTTTCGGCCTATTAAAAGCCTAGTTTGCAAATTGGGCCTCCTCTGGCCCATAACACTTTCGGCCTCTTACTGGCCCGTAAAGTAAAAGGGCTGAGACAAAATTGACATGTATTTCGGCCTGCTAGAGCCCCGCGGGCCATTTCCATTTATACGGCCCTATCGAGCTTTTGGCCTATTAACGGCCTGCTAAGAGCCGTTGTTATGGTGGGCCACATCATTTGGGATCCACTTAATATTATTTTGACTAGCCCAATTAAGGCCCGCTTTGACTACACATGTTTGTTCGTTTGTATGGCGTCCAGGATATGTTTGGGCGTGTTGGCCCCCATTTCAACGATATAGCATATTCAAGAATTATCCTACCCTATACTATCGCCTCTAAAAAACATACACTATACAATAAAAAGACTAAGGCATAGAAACGTAGAATAATCCTACACTATACAATAAAGAAATTACAGCCGAATATACCCACTGGGCATTATAGTTCGGCACCAATGATAATACAGCGTACACAAACAGCAAATTATGTACACTGGAAAAATAAAGCTCATACATCATGGACACGCATCAACAGAACTTACCATTTGAACTATAATCTCTTCAGAAAATAGGATTGGCCGGATTCAGATAGCACAAATTTCAGTCTGCAAAATCTCCAATTCCTTCGTGGTTACTTCAGTGTCTTGTTTCATTTTTTGACTCCTGCATCTAATACCTACATGTCCAGTCTGAACTTGTTGATCGTACGTTGAGAATCATGTACATGTTGTCTTGCCACCTCTAGTTGATGCTCGAGAACATCAGCACATTCCAATTCCAATCCATAATCATTCGGTAACTGCCATGCCGCACTACTCGCAGATCTTTGTGTTGATGTCACTTCATCCTGAAATGTTTCTGTAAGTACACATGACTAGGACAAAAATATAGTTACAACAGTGAAGCGAGCAAGACAGACTATTTTGTACATGGAAAAATAGGACTAACAATAATGTTACATGTCATGAAGCATAAGCATGTGATATTTTAAAAAAGTATAAAAATGGTAGTCTGCGCAGCCCGCATACAGAAATCTCTCTTAGCTCACCAAAGGAGCATGATGTTGGGGCCAAATCCAAAACACAGACAATTTACAAATTTAGATAGCACGTTGCGTATAAGTAAGCAAGCAGTTGGCCATTCTGTAGCTCAATTAAAGTCTTAGGGAGCATAATGAACAACAGAGGAATTCATACAAACCTACT
Source organism: Aegilops tauschii subsp. strangulata (assembly GCF_002575655.3). Classification (NCBI taxonomy): domain Eukaryota; kingdom Viridiplantae; phylum Streptophyta; class Magnoliopsida; order Poales; family Poaceae; genus Aegilops; species Aegilops tauschii. Next base: position 112,797,169 of record NC_053038.3, read on the forward strand.
ACAGCAAGCAAAACTATGCAATCATTAGCCTAGTATAAACTAGATTGTGAGCCTCATGCAGTAATAGTTGGTTAATAGACTTCAAAGCTTCAGGCACACTTCGCCAGAGTAATTAAATAGTAAGGCCTTTAATTATGTCAACTAATAGTTATACAAGTACCCAACATCAGGCATCATTATTTGGGCATCTCATTAACTGAGGACAAATAAAGCAATTGAAAAGAGCAAATTAGCTATGCCTGAAACAAACAAGGAATTGAACTGTTGAGTTGGATATAGTGACTTGCCTTAACTGGTTTAACAGGCTCAGCGCTGCTCCTACTTCTCTTGCAAGGCTCCTTCCTAACATCTTGTACTTGGAAATCCTCAATCTTATCTTCATTGCACCCCCTCTGCAAGGTGACACTAACTAGTTACTAATCTCCTTGGAAGATAAATATGCATACTTTCCAGTCTGTGAACAACACAAAAGGATGAGATTATAACAAAACAACACCATATAATGAAACATGCCACATCTCTTGCTCTTGCACACAATGAAATGAGCATTTACTATGTGTGCACTATGTAAAAACTAGGCATACCTTCGAACTGGATCTCCAGGTACTCTTGGAGAGCCTACTTTAGTGTACAGCCAAACCTTTATTTCACCTATGAGTTAGACAAGCCCCCACTACATCAACCCTTAGTGTTTAAATCGTTGACAAGCTCTATCAGAGTGTTAGGTCAAGAACAACAAGTAATCAAAGCAAACAACCCTAGTACGGCTGGCTGATGCAAACAAGCAATTGAACAGATGTGTGAGCAAATCTTACATATCAAGAAAAGAAGCAAAGAAGGAGGCTTAAAGACCATCACTTGACTGACCAGATTTAAGGGGCATTTAAACATCATGTGCAACGTATGAACTAACATAAACATTGCATATTCCAGATTCTATAATGGAATGCACATGTATTAGGTTATGCCATGTATGATGATGCCTAAATGTACACTATAGCAGGCAGGAGTGATTCATCATTGCACGCACAATTGAATTGCAGGTTAAGGGCCAGTTCTATTCCGCCTTTTCAGAGCTTATTGTCAAAATAAGCCATAAAAGATGTAAAGAAGTCATTCTTGAGTAATGGGCTCGGGCTTAACTTATTTCGCTTTGGAGGGGGTGTTTCAGGTAGAAGCTCACTAAAAATTGAAGGGAAGGGGAATAGTGAAATGACTTTGTTATCTGCCTATATTACACTCAAAATGCAACTTCTCATGCCCGTGTCACACCTGACCCTCAAGTAAATACAAAAACGCAAGCGTTCATTGCCCTGCCCCCTTGCATCTCCTCTCCCCTTTCCCTCTACCTCGATCCCTTGCCTGCAGCGCTAGGGTTCCTCCAGCGAGCCGTCGCCACTGGTCCCATCTGGCCTGGTCCTCAACGATGCTATGTCTAGCTAGGCTACATGGCCGGCGGGTAGGGCCAAATCTCCCTGGCTGCTCCTCCCTCTGGCGTCGCCCCTCATTCTCATGGTCTCCAGCAGCTGCTCCACTGTGGTCCGTCCAACGCACTACTCCGGCGGGCGTGGCACAACTATGGCTAATGCCACACTGTGGCAGAAGGCACCTTATTCCCCCTCCCCTCCTCCCAGGCCGTGGCCTTGAGGTGTTGTTGAAGCATAAGCTCATCCAACAAGGTGGGGATCTCCTCTGATTTTTTGCCAAATTTTCATTCTGATCCACTATACGATGAATTGCTATGAGCTGCTTCTGCTGCTGCTATATGATGCATTGCTATGAGCTGCTCCTGCTGCTGCTATATGATGAATTGCTATGAGCTGCTGCTGCTATATGATGAATTGCTATGAGCTGCTCCTGCTGCTGCTATATGATGAATTGCTATGAGCTGCTCCTGCAGCTGCTATATGATGAATTGCTATGAGCTGCTGCTAGTATATGATGAATTGCACACTGCTGCTGCTGCTATATGATGCTTTCAGGTGGTGCTGTTATATGATAATAACCAGCCACTTGGACCATCGAATTTCAATAAAAAATTGTTCTTCATTTAAATGTGGGTCATGCGTTCTTCGTTTAAATTAGGCAATGGGATCTCTATGGAAGACATTGACCAAAGTAGATTGTGCCAAGTAGATGGTATCTTTGTATTTGCATTTTGAACAAGTAGTGATGGTCTGTTTTCCTATCATATTAATTACTGCACTGGGTTCAATTTGTGATGTTTGCAAGTCAAATTAATTTTCATATGGGCAGCAAAATGACAAAATATAATGCAATATATATAGACTTTTCACTGATCATACCAAAGATAAGCTGAAAAGGAAGGCAATGAAAATAACTGGTTGGCTTATTACTTGGAGCTTATATTCGCAGGTGCTTATTTTCTTAGGATAACTCGTAATAACTGTCCCTAAGAAACTTGGCCAATAGAACTGACATACAAATAACATGTCATGATGATTGCAATGCAGGAGTGACCTACCATAGCACAATGTATAGGCTCACCGTTGCCTCTCCTTTTTTTGCGATGTTCCATGAAATTGCCACATACATCTTGTACTTTTTCATTGTGTAACCCTATCTGCAAGTTGACATGGCTAATTTCAGACATCTCTAGATGATAATACATTGCATATCCCTTGTGCATATTTAAACCACCAATTAACGATTGTGTGCGTAGCATAAACGAGGCATGACTTTGTGTGCTGGACTAGCAGGCACTCTAAGGGAGCCTAATGTAGTGCACTGGAATTCCTACATGCCACCTACGATTTTGTGTAATGTACTACCTCTGTTCCTAAATATCTGTCTTTGTAGAGATTCCAGTATGGACCACATACAGATGTATATAGATGCATTTTCGAGTGTAGATTCACTCATTTTGCTCCGTATGTAGCCTATAGTGGAATCTCTAGAAAGACTTATATTTAGGAACGGAGGTACGAGGTAGTATCATGTATGACATCTACATATCTAATTTAGCAGCCAGTAGTAGAAATCATTGTCTGCACAAAGGGATTACTGGTCGAAAATCCTAGCAAAGCACGCTGGCAGGCACACAACAATACAAGAGAGAGAGAGAGAGACGCACTTACAAGATCATAGCAATGCCTCAGTCCAAGATCTTGGTTGGCCAAGCTGTTAGATCCATAAGAAACATCGTCCTTGTAGTTTTTGCCAGCTACATAACATGTAACGGCGACCTGTTAGTATATTTGAAGTACATCGGGCAGGTGATGCTGGACGGGTTTAAAGGTGACAAGTACCTAGGCCGTGGCGGGTGGTTGGCATCTTGCCAGACGGTGGGAATCAGGTTAGAAACGTCAAGGGTGATGACGCTGCGCTGGCTGTCGAGGTCCGGTAAGGAGATCTAGAACTGTCGAGTAGGGTGTTTGTGGAGCAGCTCCGGTAGGGTGGACTACGGTGTGGGCGAAGCGGATTTGTGGCCGTGGACGAGGGCGTCGGTGAAGCTGCTCCAGTGGTTGGGTTCAGGATGGTGTCGACGATGCGGATCCACGGCCGTGGACGGGGCGTCAGAAGCTGCTCCGGTAGGTTGGATGAGGGTACGACGAAGTGGATCTGAGGCCATGGACTTGTGAGTTGGCAAAGCGGCCCCGCTAGGGTTGAGAATGGTATAGGCGAAGCTACTCCGGTAGGGTTGACGATGGTGTCGGCGAAGCAGCTGTGATAGGGTTGAGGAAGGTGTCGGCGAAGAGGATCAGAGGTCGTCGACGGGGGCATCGGTGGGGCAGCTCCGGGGGGTGTGGACGAAGCGTCTTCGGTGGGGAGTACGAAGGAGCCGCTGCAGATTTGCTGCGGTTGACGAGAGTACTGGCGAAGCAGATCCGGTGCCCTGGACAAGGCCGGCACTGAATGGGATGTGGTACATTGGTGGATGAGCAGTCTACTTGTTTCTAGGGGAGGTGGGAGGGGTAGATGCGGCCGCTGAAGCAGATCCGGCGAGGTGGACGCCGTTGGCAGTGAATGGGCTATGGTACGCCGGTGGATGAGAGGTCTAGGGTTTCGAGAGGGGAGGGGTAGATAGGCCGATGAAGTATGGACGGCGTGATGTAAGATGCTCTGGTGCTGTGGAGTTAGTCGTTTTTGCGGGGGGGAGGAAATGGGGGTGCCGTGCGGTGGGGGAACCGGAAGTTACCAAAGCAGCCCCGACCTATTATGTAGATGAGGGCGGTATTGTAATTGTTGTTCTCCGTGCACCAAGGACAAAAGGGGAATTTCGCATGCTAAAGACTAGGTGGCGGAAATTTTAGAAGGAGGCGGGAGATTTTGCCGCCCGCGGGATCATTCGTATCCAGTTTCAACTAATTTTGGACCGTGCTAGCAGGAAGGTCATGCGAGACTGTGTACACAGGGCACGCGTCAGCAGTTAATAACTAGTGTGAAGTCCACCCCAGAAAAAAAAGACATTAACTCGGGATGATGCACCAATAACTTGGACGTTCACACAGGCGCGGCCGATCGTACGGGTGTAGAGGCGCGTTCACAAAAAAGGGATCAAACTCTCAGCCTATGTATTTCTCGTGTAAATAGATAATTTAGTGACATTGGTTATTTACTTTAAACATAATACATTGATGTGTTAGTGTAGAGGCGCACAAAAATAAATGGATATTGTAGTCCCACAAAAGAAATGGATATTGTAGTCCGCTACTTAAAAGTGTTACCTCATATGATTACATAGCCTCCATTTCATAAATTGCATACCCGTTGAATTCATATATGAACATTACATATATTACTTCATAATAGAACCTTAAATCATCCAAGACTAATGAATTTGAATGCAAGACTAACAATGGTGCATGTACATGATAGCTACATTGGTTGTTTGAAGAAACATCACTGTAACTTTGGCATGCACAATTCAAAAGGTTTATTTAGATAGAAAAAATGTAATATCTGAGTGTCCAATCTTTATAGCATTGAATTGATATTTTACCTTTGGCCACAATACGAAGTAGATATTGATTTATGTTCAAGCGATGCACGTCCACGATCGCTAGATAGTGATATGTGAATGACTTCTGCAATCTCTCTCACACGCATACATATCTCATTTCCCCGTGGGCATCGGAATCACACACGTGCACTTCGTGTATTTCTCTCCCTCCGTCAAGGTTAGAATTCATCTTTCTACCCCGTCCTACAAGTCTCTCACACAGAAACACACATGCTCTCTCTGTCAAACACGCCCACCCCTTTAATTCCGCCCACCCACAGCCACTAATGTCTCAAAGTATAATTATGTCTCTCACACACATGCCTAAGGTTAACTCAAGTTCCGGAACCATATGAATACATACAATGGGATTCCAGCAGAGCACCTTTTGTTTTGAGATTTTGCTCTCTCTCTCTCACACACACACACACACACATGCGCGCGCATAGACATTGTTTCTTGCTTCATTTTTTCCAGCACTTGCATGCACACCGTTTGTTTATCTCCGTGATGCTTTAAGTATGCCTCACACACATGCTATCTACCTATCCCTTAATATAGATATGTGTCACACAAACTCCTTCTCCCTACTAGAAACATGCCCATGCGTTGCACGGAACACCAAGATGCATTTGTATGAGTAGTTTATCTTGTGGGAGAAAAGGATGAACGAGGGAAGGCCTTATTTGCAAATGTGGAGAGGGGTGTGGGTATCTTTTTGCAAAATTGCCATTGTTTCCTTCCTATCCGTCGGATATAAATCGGATGGCCTATATTGCAGGATGGCAGGCACACCATCATCACCAACTCTGCTTTTTATAAGAGTTGAGATATGTAAGTGTCACTGCCCCCCCCACACCCACACACACACACACTTCCCGACACCGGAGGAGTAGGGTGACACCTCGATCTTGATACTAATCTATTGGATACTAATCTATTGACTAGCTTCTCTCTCAAACACACACACACACACACTACTCGGCATTGAAGGAGTAGGGTGGCACCTCGATCTTGATAGTAATCTATCTACTGCTTCTCACTCAAACACACACACTCGCTAATTGTGCCTTTGTGCCCACCGCGCACACTCTCGATATGTATTTCTCTCCCTCCCCCCCCCCCAACAATGATAGCAGAAGGGTGACAACTTGATCTGATCTTAATGTGTCAATTGGTTTCTCTCTCAAACATTGTGTCTCTGTGCCTCGCTCAAACACACTCGATACATCTTTCTCTCCGTAGCCCCCTCGATGTGTAGATTTCTCGCGTGCGCACAGCTGTAGTGACGATGACGCTGAACCAAGTGTGCCTTGTTTTTACCGGCCTCATGTGATAGTTTTCACCCTGTTTTCTGTTAATTAACAAGGCAACCTTTTCTTTGTTACTACTAGTGAATCTGAAATCATTAGGGGCAGACATAAAATATATCACTTCAACCCAATTATCGGAGTAACTATTTTAAAAGAAACTAGCTAGATGCCCGCGCGTTGCACGGAACATCAAGATGCATTTGTATGGGTAGTTTATCTTGTGAGAGAAAAGGATGAACGAGGGAAGGCCTTATTTGCAAAAGTGGAGAGGTGTGTGGGTATCTTTTTGCAAAATTGTCATAGTTTCCTTCCTATCCGTTAGATATAAATCCGACGACCTATATTGCAGGTTGGCATGCACACCATCATCACCAACTCTATTTTCTACTTCCTCCGTTCCTAAATATTTGTCTTTTTAGAGATTTCAACAAGTGACTACATATGGAGCAAAATGAGTGAATCTACACTCTAAAATATGTCATATATCTCCAGCATGGTCCACAACAAAAATGTGCTGGACTGGTTAGCATCGGATGCTCGCAATGCGATGACCTGAGTTCGAATTTTGTCTTTAACTTTAGATTTTTATATTATATATTACTTATTTAATATATGCTTCTTTTGTTACTGTACTGACAGTGGAACCCACAGAGTACTTAGAATACAAGATTAAGGATGGACTTGTTTCTTTTTAACTTTCTGTACGAAGCTGTAGCCACCCTGCAAGTCACGTGTACATTGTACATGCAATTAACTTTTTATAGAGGGAGAATTATACACGAAATTAACTCAAATGGATTAGATGTGACTCTATTATTTCTAGCATAAGAGCATCTCCAATGGCAGCCAGCAAATTTCCTCCCGCTTCCTTCTGCGGAGGACGACATCAAACACCAGCGGCATACATTTTCACAACTCTAACCAACCAGATGAAATTCGTGCAAACACGAACTGATTTCATATAAGCATGAAGGATTTCGTATAAAAAAGCCGGATCTTCATATAAACATGATGGATTTCATTACATACATGAACTAAGCGGTGCTAATCCGGCTCTCTTGGTATAATTAATACTCCCTCCATCCGGAAATTCTTGTCCTAGGAATGGATGTATCTAGACTTATTTTAGTTATAGATACATCCAATTTATCCATTCTTAGAACAAATATTTCCCGCCAGCCGGAGAGGGAGTACCTAATCTAAATGGCCGCCCGCGGATCCCTTTGTCTTCCTCATGTCCGGCAGACACTTGCGGGGTCGACGAAGGTCCTCGGAAGAGACGAAGCAGCAAAGAAACCACCTGAATGTGTAGTCGTCACCTCGGCGGTGCGCTTCATGGACCCAAGTGGTGGCGGCCTCCCGTGTTCTACTTCTCCTCGATGATGGCGGCAGACACGGAGAAGTTGGCCACCGACTCGTCGCTCTCCTTGCACCCAGCTTCTGTCTCTGCCTGCATGGCGCTGCCGCAGGCATGGGAGGCGCGGGCGCAGGCACGCGAGCGCGCCCACAGACACGGGAGGCGCGGCCACCGCAAACACTGGTGGCGTGGTACGACGCGACAGCGATGACACCCGTACCGGCGTGCTCGCTGCCATGCCGGCGTAGAGCAACTCGCCACTCCTCATCGAGCTGAACTGGAGCGTCGAGTTGCTGAACCACGTGCTGGCTTGGGGAGGCAACTGGCTCCGCTAGGCCAACCGAGGTTGGTGGAGCACCGAGCGGCCTCACTCGTATCCCGAGGGCTCGGCGGGCCGCCCAGCTGGGTAGTATGCCGGAGAACGGCTCCTCGGAAGCCATCGGAAGAGTGGAGAAAATGGTGAAGGAGGAGATGGGGGAGCGGCGGAGGGGTGCGATTCTTGCCCGCTGTCTGTCTGGCCTTGTTTAAATAGAGGGCGGACGGTAGGAGCTTGGCCGGCGTCTAGCCTCGTTTAAACGGAGGGCGAACGGGAGGAGCTCGGCCGGCGTTGCGTTTAATTCCGACCCGCTCATGAACGGACGTGTGGCCGGAGTAGGTTTCTTGGTTTGCATGCGGTTTTAATGGAGGGGTTTGATGGAGGCGAGGAGGCATGTTCAGCCGGGCGTGCAGTGGGTGGCGTAGTACTATTCAATTTGACAGTGGGCGGCACAGTTCCCGATATGGCTTTAATGCAGACGAGGGAGGGGGTAGCGGTTCCGGAAATGTTGAACGGCCAATGATGCATCCTCCTTCAATTAGCATCGTGAATGCATGAGGGAAGTAATGGGAGGAGGACCTAGAAAAGAGGCTGTGCGATGTGAATGCAACACAGTTTGCACTCATATAAAGGCGCCCCTCCATTCCAATGCATCTACCACATCGTACGCACCTAAGCATTTGCCTAAGCACTTACACTAAGTGCAAAAGTGCTCACTCCAGACCCATGGCGGCGATGCGCGCGAGCGGCCAGCGGCTATGCCAGATGGTCCACGATGCTGGCCTGCGGCATGGCGCCGAGGATCGTCTCCAGACGGTGTTGGCAACCAGCTGGTGGATGGCCGCCGTCGACGCCAACTACAACTCTCAGTTGAACCAGATGATCGTTGCCACCACCAACAAGTTCACCGTCCTCAAGAAGCTCACGGACGACATCGTCGTACTCCTCCAGCCCACGCGCCTGGGCTCCTCATTGCCTTCCACCCTAATCGTCCTCCATGGCCGGAACCTCTTTCAAGCATTGGTGGCCCTGCGACTGCCCGCCAACGCCACGAAGAATGTCCACCTGGAGGTCGCGCTCGCCGCGAGGCGCCTCGCCCTGCAAGAATTCGTCGACCTACACGTCCACGTGTACGAGCAAATTGTGTACATAGGTATCTACAAGGCCAGTGAGAACGCTACGACGTTGGCCTTCCTCAACCGGCTGGAAGCCTTGGATGCCTTTGCTGAGAAGCACCTTGACCTCACCACAAAAGCCGCCACTCCTTAGCCGCCGGTCGGTGGCCTGGCGCACTAAGTTGAGGAGGAGGAGGTCATACATTGATGGATGCATCTTTCTTCTTGCCTCCTGTAACCACCACTGTGATCACATCATCGTGGCCTTAATTCTTATTGTGCTATTGCATTCACGTTCCAGTCAATACCGACATGTGCGATCCCTTTGCTTAATTATATGCATCACTGTAACTAGTACTCCATCCGTCAATTTATAAGTTGTGCTTACCTTTTCCATCAACTTCGTGCAACGCACGGGCATCTTGCTAGAAACACTAAAACATGTCAGGCCGCATGTGACCAAACCGATGATGCGCCAACCTAGCTAGTACGTACCCTGCTTATCTGGCGGAAATAGCCCCGCCCTAGCGTTTCAAATCGTTATTTCTATCTATCGATCGTGCCAAGGAGCTGAACCAAATGTTACAATTTATACATGTTTCTCTACTCCTACTCCTATAAAAGACTCAGTTGGTGATGGTGGTATGTCTGCCATCTGTCGTTTCTGACCATTAGATCTGCATCTAATGGATGTGAGGTAAGTTGTGGCATTTTTGCAACAATAGCCCACTTCTCTGCTCCAATTTGTAGAAAACCCCTTATTATCTTGAAAGCAACCACATCCCTCCCTCACCTCACCAAAACAGCCTGAGAAATATATTTTGAGTGAAAAGTAATATATTTTTAGTGGTATATATGCATATCAAAACAAGAGTGATTTCTTTCAAGTTTGTGAACAAGTACTACTATTCTACTACTTTGGATCTGTCGCAACGCACGGGCACATTGCTAGTAAAAGGAAAAGGCCTGCGGCGTTCACGTTTCACCCCCACACGCCCAGGAATCGGGAGTACTCCACGGCCCATCCGGCACGCCACATAGCTAGGGAAGGCGTGTTGCCTAGCATTTTCACTTTCATGTGGGACCGCCGTTGAGCAAACCGACTATTGGCAAACCGCACCCCACCCGCCGCCGGGTTGGAAAACAAAAACGAGGGGAAGATCTAGCTGTAGCACGAAAGCCAAGAAATTTGGTGTCAGATGGGGCTCGTTGATAGAGTAGGAGAATTCCGTACTACTACTCCTACTAGTACGAAGTTTGTACTACAACTAGTACTACCACTATACAACTAGGTACGTGCACAGCACAGCATCGTAGGAACAAAAAAGGGAAGATCTTGTTTTGGGTGATTTATCTTTTTTTCAATCAATGTGGTATGAATAATATGATGTGGGGGCACCCATGAAGCTTATGTGGCTTGGTTGCATGGCTACGAAAGGTTAGAGAAAAATAAATAGATAATGTGTTTAGAGTGCACTCCACTAAATAGATATACTTTGGATCCATTGCAACGCACGGGCCGGCACATTGGTAGTAGTAAGAAACAAATTCCGGGTTTGGCACGAGCTCGTACTGCGGGAGCACCACAAGGCATGCCGCAGGAGTTACATTTCCCTCCCGGGCCCATGGGACCGAGCTTCAGTGGCTTAGTGCACCGGCCTATGAGTCAATGACATGTGCACCTTAAATGTGGCTGGCCCACATGTCATTCTCATGGTGGTGGCGTGGTTCGCGACTCACTCGTTCGAGATGAACCGGGCGGTGGTTGCGTGGCCGTGGCAAGGGTGCCACAGCTGGGTTACGAAGCGTAGATGGCCACACCGGCGGGTACTACCTGTAGTACAGAAGTACTCCGGCTGAGGATTGATGCCCAGGATGAAATGTGTCACAGCCGCTGGATGAAAATTCGATGGTGCGGGAGTACGGATCGAAGCACAAGAGCGGAGCAGGCAAACCGCGTCGCTGTGGTAGAAAGTTGATGGTCGCCGCAGTTCAGCTGGCCCGCATGTCATGCACACAAAGGAAGAGGAGCGGTGGGGCTGATAGGGATGAGGCGCACGTCGTGGGACATCGTGTTGTGGGTTGGAGCGGCGTGGTGGGAATTGCGTGTGGGTGTGGCAGTGGTAGAAACAAGAAACGTGATGGTCGCCATGGTTCAACTTCCATGGACAAGCTGTCATGTCTGCTGACACATGCATTGCATACCTCTCACTGGAAGGAGTAATAGTAGAGAAAACTTGTTCCAAAGATACCATTTTTTTGATAAAATCTCGAGATATCATCAGTTTTTACACATGGGATTACTCCTGCAAGGGTCAATCACAATAGGTGTTTTGTAAAAAAATGCATCTTGATGTTCCCTGCAATGCATGGGCATCTTGCTAGTTATAGAAGAAGCCCACACGGGCATCTTGCTGCAGGGTGTGCCACCGACCCAAACTCAAATTTTTTTCAAACGCTTAGGTGCACTGGATGCCGTGCCACACTACAAAATGTAAAAAAAAACAGCTCCATTTTTTTAAAAACCTGTTGTCTTCAAACCAGCCTCACCCGTCCCTCACCTCATCAAAACAGCCCGAGAAATATATTTTGAGTGAAGCATGATTTATTTTTACTGATATATGTATATCAAAACTAGAGTGTTTATATTTCAAGCCCGTGAACAAGTATTATTCTACTACTTTGGATCCATTGCAACGCACGGGCCAGCACATTGGTAGTAGTAGTCTCTATCTCTATCTCTACTCTACTCTTATAAAAAAATAGGGTTGTTGATGATGGTGTGCCTACCATCCTGCAATATAGGTCGTTCGATTTCTATCTAACGGATAGGAAGGAAACTATGGCAATTTTGCAAAAAGATACCCACACCCCTCTCCACATTTACAAATAAGGCCTTCCCTCGTTCATCCTTTTCTCCCACAAGATAAACTACTCATACAAATGCATCTTGATGTTCCGTGCAACGCACAGGCATCTTGCTAGTCTACTACTCTCTTATCTATCTACTCTTATAAAAAGCAGAGTTGGTGATGATGGTGTGCCTGCCATCCTGCAATATAGGCCTGATACGTCTCTGTCGTATCTATAATTTTTGATTGTTCCATGCCAATATTATACAACTTTCATATACTTTTGGCAACTTTTTATACAATTTTTGGGACTAACATATTGATCCAGTGCCCAGTGCCAGTTCCTGTCTGTTGCATGTTTTTTGTTTTGCAGAAAACCCATATCAAATGGAGTCCAAACGTGATAAAAACTGACGGGGATTTTTTTTGGAATATTTATGACTTTTTGGAAGAAGAATCAACGCGAGACGATGCCCGAGGGAGCCACGAGGCACGGGGGCGCGCCCTGGACCCTCATGGACACCCCGTAAGGCAGTTGGAGCCCTTCTTTCGCCGCAAGAAAGCTAATATCCGGATAGAGATCATGTCCAAAATTCAGCCCAATCGGAGTTACGGATCTCCTGTTATAAAAGAAACGGTGAAAGGGCAGAATCGAGAGCGCAGAACCAAAGAGAGACAGAGAGACAGATCCAATCTCGGAGGGGCTCTCGCCCCTCCCACGCCATGGAGACCATGGACCTGAGGGAAAACCCTTCTCCCATCTAGGGAGAAGGTCAAGGAATAAGAAGGAGGAGGGGGGCTCTCTCCCCCTCGCTTCCGGTGGCGCCGGAACGCCGTCGGGGCCATCATCATCACCGCAATCTACACCAACAACTTCACCGCCATCATCACCCACTCTTCCCCCCTTTATGCAGCGGTGTAACCCCTCTTTTACCCGCTGTAATCTCTACTTAAACATGGTGCTCAATGCCATATATTATTTCCCAATGATGTATGGCTATCCTATGATGTTTGAGTAGATCTGTTTTGTCCTATGGGTTAATTGATGATCATGATTGGTTTGAGTTGCATGTTTTATTATCGGTGCTGTCCTATGGTGCTCTCCGTGTCGCGCAAGCGTGAGGGATCCCCGCTGTAGGGTTTGCAATATGTTCATGATTTGCTTATGGTGGGTGGCGTGAGTGACAGAAGCACAGACCCGAGTAAGTAGGTTGTTTGCGTATGGGATAAAGAAGACTTGATACTTTAATGCTATGGTTGGGTTTTACCTTAATGATCTTTAGTAGTTGCGGATGCTTGCTAGAGTTCCAATCATATGTGCATATGATCCAAGAAGAGAAAGTATGTTAGCTTATGCCTCTCCCTCAACTAAAATTGCAATAATGATTACCGGTCTAGTTATCGATTGCCTAGGGACAAATAACTTTCTCGTGACAACAATCTCTCTACTAAAACTAACTTAGTTGTGTCTTCATCTAAACAGCCCCTAGTTTTTATTTATGCGCTCTTTATTATCTTGCAAACCTATCCAACAACACCTACAAAGTACTTCTAGTTTCATACTTGTTCTAGGTAAAGCGAACGTTAAGCGTGCATAGAGTTGTATCGGCGGTCGATAGAACTTGAGGGAATATTTGTTCTACCTTTAGCTCCTCGTTGGGTTCGACACTCTTACTTATCTAAAGAGGCTACAACTGATCCCCTATACTTGTGGGTTATCAAGACCTTTTTCTGGCGCCGTCGCCGGGGAGTCATAGCGTGGGGTGAATATTCTCGTGTGTGTGCTTGTTTGCTTTATCACTAAGTAATTTTTATTTGCTGTTCTTAGTTGTTCTCTATCTTTAGTTATGGATATGCAACACGAAATACCAAAAAATTTAGGTTTACTTGCTACTGATGGAGATGGGGAACCTCCTAAAACCCTCGGTGCTGGTTATGTGAAAAATATTATGTAATACTTTGATAATCCTGAGAAAACCTCATTCAATTATGTAATGGGAGACACGTTGGATCAACATGAATACTTTAGGGATTATCGCTTGACTCAAATAGGGAAACTATTATGGGATCAAATTCATATGTTGCATTGGTATGCTCGGGAACTATGCTTGAGATATGATTATACTTGTTGCTCTAGGATGAAGGCTCCACACCTTCCCTTTTCATGCAAATTTAATGATAATGAAATCTTGGCTTCTTATGCTAGAGGTATATATGATTACTATGATGTGGAACGAATAGAAGAATTTGTTGCTTTTATGGGTGCTTATGACATTGAATCTTTGTTTAAAGAGTTTGAAGATTTTGATGATTCAGTTTATAGACCTGAAAATTTAGCTATACTTAAATATTGCTATGAGAATTATGAATTCAATTCCGATATTGATGATTTTATTGAGAGAGTCTCCGCTGTCCAAGAAGAGACTAATATTTTGCAGGAGTCTATGGAAGAAGAAATTGATGAAACTGTGGGCTCATTGGATAAAAAAGATGATGAGGAGAGCGAAGAACAAAAGGAGGAAGAGCGGATTAGCTACCCGTGCCCACCTTCTAATGAGAGTAACTCTTCAACTCATACATTGTTTAATTTCCCTTCGTGCTTTACCGAAGGATGATTGCTATGATGATTGTTATGATCCCGTTGGTTCTTTTGAAATATCCCTTTTTGATGATGCTTGCTATGCTTGTGGCCAAGATGCCAATATGAATTATGCTTATGGAGATGAACTTGATATAGTTCCTTATGTTAAACATGAAATTGTTGCTATTGCACCCACGCATGATAGCCCTATTATCTTTTTGAATTCTCCCGACTACACTATATCGGAGAAGTTTGCCCTTATTAAGGATTATATTGATGGGTTGCTTTTACCGTTGCACATGATGATTTTGATAGATATAATATGCATGTGCTTGCTGCTCCTACTTGCAATTATTATGAGAGAGGAACTATATCTCCACCTCTCTATGTTTCCCACATGATAAAATTGCAAGGAACTGTTTATACTATGCATTGGCCTTTACTATGTGTGCATGGATTGTTCTTTTATGACATGCCGATGCATAGGAAGAGAGTTAGACTTCGTTGTTACATGATATATGTTACTCTGTGCTCACTACTAAATTACAAATCATTGTTAATTAAAATTGGCTTTGATATACCTTGGGATCCGGGTGGATCCATTACTTGAGCACTATATGCCTAGCTTAATGGATTTAAAGAAAGCGCTGCCAGGGAGACAACCCGGAAGTTTTAGAGAGTCATTTATTTCTGTTGTGCGCTTTTATAAAGTTTAAAAACAAAAAAATAAAGAGGGGAACCTAAAACTTTTTCAAAAAAGGAAAGTGAAAGTGAGAAAGACGAGCATTGATAAAGTGGGAGCTAGCCTTGAATTGTTCATGCTCACGGAAACTTTGTGAATCTTGATTACAGAAAATTTTCAACAACAAATAATTATTACCTTGTACAATTCCATTGTATTATAAAAATAATGTGCCAAGGTTTGCCTTTAGGATGTTTACAATGCTTGTTGGTTTGTGCGGTGCAGGACAGAAACTTTGGCTGAAGTGCGCGATTTTACATTTTTTACTGGAACGTCAAACGGTTCTGAAACTTTCTGCACTGTCTTTCTATACAAATTTTTTATTTTTCTAAATTTTGGAAGAATTTTTGGAGTACCAGAAGTACGGTGAATTTTCAGATTGTTACAGACTGTTCTGTTTTAGACAGATTCTATTTTTGATGCATAGTTTGCTTGTTTTGATGAAACTATCAATTCCTATCAGTGTATTAAGCCATGGAAAAGTTATATTACAGTAGATATAATGCAAAAACAAAATATGAATTGGTTTGCAACAGTACTTAGAGTAGTGATTTGCTTTATTATACTAACGGATCTTACCGAGCTTTCTGTTGAGTTTTGTGTGGATGAAGTGTTCGAAGATCGAGGAGGTCTCGATGTGAGGAGAAGGAGGAGAGGCAAGAGCTCAAGCTTGGGGATGCCCAAGGCACCCCAAGTAAATATTCAAGGAGACTCAAGCGTCTAAGCTTGGGGATGCCCCGGAAGGCATCCCATCTTTCTTCAACAAGTATCGGTATGTTTTCAGATTCGTTTCGTTCATGCGATATGCGCAAATCTTGGAGCGTCTTTTGCATTTAGTTTTCAATTTTCTTTGCTGCACCATGCTGGTATGAGATAGTCCTTGGTTTATTTATAGAATTCTGATTGCACTTCACTTATATTTTTTGAGTATGGCTTTATAGAATGCTTCATGTACTTCACTTATATCATTTGAAGTTTGGATTACCTGTTTCCCTTCACATAGAAAACCGCCATTTGTAGAATGCTCTTTTGCTTCACTTATATTTGTTAGAGCATGGGCATATCTTTTGTAGAAAGAATTAAACTCTCTTGCTTCACTTATATCTATTTAGAGAGATGACAGGAATTGGTCATTCACATGGTTAGTCATAAAATCCTACATAAACTTGTAGATCACTGAATATGATATGTTTGATTCCTTGCAATAGTTTTGCGATATAAAGATGGTGATATTAGAGTCATGCTAGTGGGTAGTTGTGGATTGTAGAAATACTTGTGTTGAAGTTTGTGATTCCCGTAGCATGCACGTATGGTGAACCGTTATGTAACGAAGTTGGAGCATGAGGTGTTTATTGATTGTCTTCCTTATGAGTGGCGGTCAGGGACGAGCGATGGTCTTTTCCTACCAATCTATCCCCCTAGGAGCATGCGCGTAGTACTTTGTTTCGATGACTAATAGATTTTTTTCAATAAGTATGTGAGTTCTTTATGACTAATGTTGAGTCCATGGATTATACGCACTCTCACCCTTCCATCATTGCTAGCCTCTTCGGTACCGTGCATTGCCCTTTCTCACCTCGAGAGTTGGTGCAAACTTCGCCGGTGCATCCAAACCCCGTGATATGATATGCTCTGTCACACATAAGCCTCCTTATATCTTCCTCAAAACAGCCACCATACCTACCTATCATGGCATTTCCATAGCCATTCCGAGATATATTGCCATGCAACTTCCATCATCATCATATACATGATTTGAGCATTTATTGTCATATTGCTTTGCATGATCGTAAGATAGCTAGCATGATGTTTTTATGGCTTGTCCTTTTTTGATGTCATTGCTACGCTAGATCATTGCACATCCCGGTACACCGCCGGAGGCATTCATATAGAGTCATATCTTTGTCCTAGTATCGAGTTGTAATATTGAGTTGTAAGTAAATAAAAGTGTGATGATCATCATTATTAGAACATTGTCCCATGTGAGGTTATCAAAATAAAAGTGGCCAAAGAAGCCCCCAAAAAGAAAGAGAGGCCAAAGAAGCCTACAAAAAAAAGAAAAAAAATAAAAAAAAGAGAGAAAAGAGAGAAGGGACAATGTTACTATCCTTTTACCACACTTGTGCTTCGAAGTAGCACCATGTTCTTCATATAGAGAGTCTCTTGAGTTATCACTTTTATATACTAGTGGGAATTTTCATTATAGAACTTGGCTTGTATATTCCGATGATGGGCTTCCTCAAATGCCCGAGGTCTTCATGAGCAAGCAAGTTGGATGCACACCCACTTAGTTTCCAGTTTGAGCTTTCATACACTTATAGCTCTTAGTGCATCTGTTGCATGGCAATCCCTACTCCTCACATTGACATCAATTGATAGGCATCTCCATAGCCCGTTGATTAGCCGCGTCGATGTGAGACTTTCTCCTCTTTGTCTTCTCCACACAACCTCCACCATCATATTCTATTCCACCCATAGTGCTATGTCCATGGTCACTCTCATGTATTGCGTGAAAGTTGAAAAGGTTTGAGAACGTCAAAAGTACGAAACAATTGCTTGGCTTGTCATCGAGGTTGTGCATGATGTGAATATTTTGTGTGGTGAAGATGGAGCATAGCCAGACTATATGATTTTGTAGGGATAACTTTCTTTGGCCATGTTATTTTGAAAAGACATGATTGCTTTCTTAGTATGCTTGAAGTATTATTGTCTTAATGTCAAATGATAGACTATTGCTTTGAATCACTCGTGTCTTAATATTCATGCCATGATTAGATTACATGATCAAGATTATGCTAGGTAGCATTCCACATAAAAATTATCTTTTTATCATTTACCTACTTAAGGACGAGCAGGAATTAAGCTTGGGGATGCTGATACGTCTCTGTCGTATATATAATTTTTTATTGTTCCATGCCAATATTATACAACTTTCATATACTTTTGGCAACTTTTTATACTATTTTTGGGACTAACATATTGACCCAGTGCCCAGTGTCAGTTCCTATCTGTTGCATGTTTTTTGTTTTGCAGAAAACCCATATCAAACGGAGTCCAAACGGGATAAAAACTGACGGAGATTTTTTTTGGAATATTTATGATTTTTGGGAAGAAGAATCAACGCGAGACGATGCCTGAGGGGGCCATGAGGCAGGGAGCGCGCACCAGGGGGTCAGGCGCGCCCTGGACCCTCGTGGACACCCCGTAAGGCAGTTGGAGCCCTTCTTTCTCCGCAAGAAAGCTAATATCCGGATAGAGGTCGTGTCCAAAATTCAGCCCAATCGGAGTTACGGATCTCCGGTTATAAAAGAAACGGTGAAAGGGCAGAATCGAGAGCGCAGAAACAAAGAGAGACAAAGAGACAGATCCAATCTCGGAGGGGCTCTCGCCCCTCCCACGCCATGGAGACCATGGACCAGAGGGGAAACCCTCCTCCCATCTAGGGATAAGGTCAAGGAAGAAGAAGAAGGAGGGGGCTCTCTCCCCCTTGCTTCCGGTGGCGCCGGAACGCCGCCGGGGCCATCATCATCACCGCAATCTACACCAACAACTTCACCGCCATCATCACCAACTCTTCCCCCCTTTATGCAGTGGTGTAACCCCTCTTTTACCCACTGTAATCTCTACTTAAACATGGTGCTCAACGCTATATATTATTTCCCAATGATGTATGGCTATCCTATGATGTTTGAGTAGATCTGTTTTGTCCTATGGGTTAATTGATGATCGTGATTGGTTTGAGTTGCATGTTTTATTATTGGTGCTGTCCTATGGTGCTCTCCGTGTCGTGCAAGCGTGAGGAATCCCTGCTATAGGGTTTTCAATATGTTCATGATTTTCTTATGGTGGGTGGCGTGAGTGACAGAAGCACAGACCCGAGTAAGTAGGTTGTTTGCGTATGGGATAAAGAGGACTTGATACTTTAATGCTATGGTTGGGTTTTACCTTAATGATCTTTAGTAGTTGCGGATGCTTGCTAGAGTTCCAATCATAAGTGCATATGATCCAAGAAGAGAAAGTATGTTAGCTTATGCCTCTCCCTCAACTAAAATGTAATAATGATTATCAGTCTAGTTATCGATTGCCTAGGGACAAATAACTTTCTCGTGACAACAGGCTCTCTACTAAAAATAACTTAGTTGTGTCTTCATCTAAACAGCCCCTAGTTTTTATTTACGCGCTCTTTATTATCTTGCAAACCTATCCAACAACACCTACAAAGTACTTCTAGTTTCATACTTGTTCTAGGTAAAGCGAACGTTAAGCGTGCGTAGAGTTGTATCGGCGGTCGATAGAACTGGAGGGAATATTTGTTCTACCTTTAGCTCCTCGTTGGGTTCGACACTCTTACTTATCGAAAGAGGCTACAACTGATCCCCTATACTTGTGGGTTATCAAGGCCGTCCGATCTATATCTAACGGATAGGAAGGAAACTATGACAATTTACCCGCACTCCTCTCCACATTTGCAGATAAGGCCTTCCCTCGTTCATCCTTTTCTCCCACAAGATCATGATGTTGCGTGAAACGCACGGGCATCTTGCTAGTATCTATCTACTCTTATAAAAAGCAGAGTTGGTGATGATGGTGTGCCTACCATCCTGCAATATAGGCCATCCGATCTATATCTAACGGGTATGAAGGAAACTATGACAATTTACCCGCACTCCTCTCCACATTTGCAGATAAGGCCTTCCCTTGTTCATCCTTTTCTCCCACAAGGTCTTGATGTTCCGTGCAACGCACGGGCATCTTGCTAGTCTTATAAAAAAAATTGAGTTGGTGATGATGGTGCGCCTGCCATCCTGTGATATAGGCCGTCCGATTTATGTCTGGCGGATAGGAAGAAAACTATGGCAATTTTGCAAAAAGATACCTATACCCCTCTCCACATTTGCAAATAAGGCCTTCCCTCGTTCATCCTTTTCTCTCACAAGATAAACTACTCATACAAATGCATCTTGATGTTCCGTGCAATGCACGAGGATGTTTCCTTGGGGGTCTCTCCAGCGCGGCGTGGTCGTAGTTGCAAGTTGACGCCCCTTGAGATGCCGACGTTGAGGGGCACTCGGACTTTGTCCGATGAGTAGGTAAGGTGAGTTTGATCACATAGTAAATGCATTCTAAAGACTACTTCCGTGTCCATTTCCTAATTCTCCCCCTGCCCACTGTTTCACAGGTTAGGCTCGGTGCGAGTGGAGATTGGCTTGCATATGTACGGGAGGGTACCAACATCAATTTGCACAACATTTACAACGGTGACACCGTTCCCGTAGAACCTTTGTCCAACATTGGGATCAGCCATGCAACGGGCCACCGCCTGAATTGGTATGATGGAACCGCGGTGAGATTGAAGAAGATAGCATGAACCTTACACATGGCGGTCAAAGGTGGACCATGTTGTCTGCGGCCGATTTATTGCCATACGAGTACGAAGACGTTGTGCTCCTTTCTAACCGCATCTTCGCGGTGACATACAAGGGGACTTGTTTCGTATGGGACACATCCTAGGTATACTCCCTCTCTCCCAGTTTATTTGTTTTGATATTTTTTCATTTTATAAGTTTCAAATTCAAATTTAGAGCTCGCCATCACATGTTGAGATTACAATGTCCATTAAATCGTTGCGTTCATGTATAGTAAAGAAACAAATCTCGAGTTTGGCACGAGTTCGTGCAGCGGTAGCACCATAAGGCCTGGCGCAAGAGTTACATTTCCCTCTCGGGGCCCTCGGGACTGAGCTTCAGCGCCTTACTACACCTGCCTTTGAGTCAATAACATGTGGACCCGATAGGTGGCTGGTCCACATGTAATGCTCCCGAAGGCAGAGGGGCAGTGGGGCCAAGAGGGGTGAGTCGCAGGTCGGGGGACGTGTGGTGTCATGGGTTCGAGCGGCGTCGTGGGAATCGTGTGTGGCTGTGGTAGAAACTTGATGCTCGCCGCATTTCACGTGGCCCACATGTCATGCACACAAAGGCAGAGGGGCGGTGCGGCCGAGAGGGGTGAGGCGCACGTCAAGGGACGTGGTGCCATGGGTTGGAGCGGCGTCATGGGAATCGCGAGTGGCAGTGGATAAAACATGATGGTCGCTGTAGTTGAACTTCCATGGACAAGCTGTCATGTCTACGGACACATGCATTGCATACCGATCACTGGAAGGAGTAGTAGAGAAAGCTAGGCGGATAAATAGTTCCTTATAGTCAAGCGGACCCACCCTACTACTTGTTCCAAAGACATGCACACCATCGAAATAGTCCATCTATATCAATATACACAGAGAGGGAATAATTTTTTTACAAGAGAGGAAATGGTTCATCCATCCATAATAGTTCTCATTTTCTGTGGGAGACGGCTTTGCAATAATCTCTCTAGACCTTGCAGCTATCTCAAAACTCACACGGGCATCGAGGGCAGCATATTTTATCTGCTCGTACGTCAAGGGATAATTCGCCCATCCAGACGACCTTAGTGCCAGCGTCTCGTCACCCTTCTGAAGATTTGTTCCGAGCACAAAATTTGATACGTCGAATAGGGATGGTGTCAGTTTATCACAATCTTCTACAGGAATTTTTCTTTTGGTTTGTACGACAGCGATGCTTTTCAAATCAAGGTTGTATGGCTCCAACTTCTATTTGTCCCCTGCAATGGCTGCCCCACAGAAGTATATGTCCTCCCGTGACATGAAATCATGAAGCTCACCTGGTATGGAGGGCGCGTGTATGATGTGGTACACCAAAACATCATCTTCGAGGCACAGCTGAAGGACGGCGGCACGTTGGATCTTCCCAGTGGCACACTCCGTGTACTCTGCGTCGAGACCGATGACCTTCATCTCCACCTTTTGGAGGGAGTTGGATACATTGTTGATCCATTTCCGAACAACCCTTGGGTGGTCAGTGACTGTGGCAACTATGCTGAACGAGCCTTCGACAAGGACATGTTGGACGCTAAAAACCTTCATCTGTATCTCTTTCGCCATTTGGAACCGCTGGACCGGAGGGCTATGGTTTGGAGAATTAGGATTAGATGGCTAGTCTAACTGAAGAAGATGATTATTTAAAGGGGCTTCGGAATTACTCCAGGAGGATGTGAAGAGGTTAAAACAATGTGAATGCAGTGTGGTTTGGATGCAAATGAAGATGAAGGAGAGGTGAAGAAGCCGAGGAAAATCGGTTCCCGATGGAGAAGTAAATGGGAGAAGTGGCCTGCAGGCAGTTGATTAGATGGCTAGGTAGACTAAATGAAAAGGCTATGCGGGTAGACTGAGGAGTGGTACCTGTCCGTGTACGTGCCCATCCTTCTAGCGCTACATGTGCCACTGGCTAGTTGAGGTCACTCTTTCGAATCACCGTGGCGAGACATTTTATGACTCCTTTTTATTTTTGCACCCCTCCTAATAGGTGGGACCTATGCAAACGGATAAAAAAATGTGGCGTAGCTGGTTCGGATGGATATTGGCGCGTGCGTGGGAGACACAACATTATCTAGTTAAGGAATAAGTATGCGGTTATTCTCAAAAAATAAAAGCCTTCTTCGCGCTACCGCATGCATGAGAATTTGGTTCTGCTCGCAATATGGATGGGTACCTGGAGGATGAAGTGAACCCAGAGGCATGCTAGCACGGGAGTACTACTCATGTTCCTACTACTCCCACTAGTAGTAATAGTAGTAGTAGTACAGCTGTGGTACACTTGATGGTCAAAATATTATTCATCCGGTCCTCACAGTGAAGTGACAAGACCCTGCGCCCGAGGTGACATCAGTCCAGGCGGCGTGTCCGAGTTACCAAAGTCAGCCTCACCTTGTGCACTGTGCAGTCACTGTCATCGCCGTTGTATAGCATGCCTCGCCATGTCTCCCTCTCCCCTAGCACCACTCCATCTCCATCTCCATCTCGCCGGAGATCCTAAGGTCACTCTTCATCATCTCACTGTGCCCCCGCGTACCCTCGCCTCGCTCGCCTCCCCCAGTACCACTATTCCCTTGCTAGCCGCTCCAGCACCGAGAGCCTTCTCCCCGGTAAATCAAGCCCCCAAAAACCCCACCTTCCAAACTCCACCATGGCCGAACGCGAACCGCGCAGCATCCATATGAGCCGCGATTGGAGCAATCTCCCCAATGACATCCTCGACCTCTGTTGTTCATGTATGGATATGTTGAGCGCCCTGCGGCTGGCTGCATGCTCGAGGGACATGCACACGGCCATCGTCGAAGTGAGGCATAAGCTTTTCAAGACACCCTGCTTGTTTGCTATCTGTTCTTGCGAGATTTTCGCACCATGATATGGAGGCGTACATGATTCCCCTCGACTTCAATCTGATCTCCATTAGCCGAAACTTCTTTGCAGGTATGTAGTGGGTCGCCGTACATCATTTCCCTCGACTTTGATCCGATCACCATCGCCCGAAACTTCTTGGCAGGTATGTACTGGGTGGCATGAACTCCCACTGTATGGCTGCCGTCAGAGAAGACGGGAAAAAGTTGGTGCTCATGAACTTCCAGACCTCCCATGAGATTATCCTTCCTCCGTTGGATTATATAGAGTTTTACCATCGTGGTCCAAGTCATCTAGATTACCACGTCAGTTGGACGGACCTTGTTTTGCAGAAGATTTTAATCTGCCAAGTGCCCACACGACATGCGGATTACGCAGACTTCAAGCTAATTGCCTTGTTCGACCGCGGACTCGCCTATCTTTACGCGGTGCCTTCTTTAGCTGGAGACAACTCAGCTCGCAGTGGATCGTCGGCAAAGCTGATACACACTTCTGTGATGCTATTGAGCACAATGGCATCATCTACGTGATCG